>NC_079520.1:3263425-3863425 GCF_003711565.1 Takifugu flavidus | reverse complement strand
TGACACACTTTTAACTTCTTGTTTGACGTAATTCACCAGCAATTTTCAAGATTTACCAAAGACAAACAGTCTCTGACATATACACATCAGCAGCTCCAAGTAAATGTTTTCCCAAAGCATGAGGCCTCCTCGTGTCCCGTTTCCTCCACCGTCATGGACGTGTCCTGGCTGGTGGTGATTAGATAGCGTCCCACAGATTGGTACCTTCTCATCCTGTGCAGCTTTTCAGGAACAAAGAAAAGTTGAGCTTTGTCACTAACACCAGCTTATTTCTCAAAAGGAAGCCATTTTACCTTAATAATGATGTGCTAACAGATGAGGTATTGTTCTTTTTCCTTATTTGGAATGGGATTCCCAGTCCTTTGTCCAGACACTGAGTTGAATTGTGACAGGCAAACTGGTGCAATTTGGTCCAACGCATCACTCTGGATTAAAAGATATAAATCAGAGACTGACAAATCTCCCATGAATTAAATCAGCTCTGCCTGAAGTGCACGTCTGCATCCACGTCACTGTGCATATGTTGAGTGGAGGTGTTGGATGTTGAAAACGTTTCCAACGAATTTGACTTAAATCCTGCGTTTGCTTTTTATACTGGATCATATAAATAAAGAAATTGGTTCTCTGGTGTTTTTGTTGGCCATGATAACATATAACGTGAATAAATTGCGTTCCACATGGCGAAAAAAACGACAGGTTGGGAAATGTTATGAGAGCCGTGAGGTGAAATAAAGGGTAAAGTTGTGGGCTGGCCGCATATCGGAGCAAAGTACTGCAGGGGATCTGGTATTCCGACAGCAGAATGCACCATTTTATCCACTTCAACTTTAAAAGCCAGCTAATAAAGTTGTGGAATTAGTCCAGTCTAAAGTAGTTCATCACTATGCGATCCATCAAAGAGAACGACGAAAGAAACAGTACGGATCTTCATGTAGTGTACAAATGTATCGCCACCTTTGAGGCTAAGTGCGCGTGACAGTGCCCTACAGCACACGCTGCACAGTTACTGAGCAACCATGAAGAACTTTACAGATCCAGGTCACGGAAGGCCATCACCAGCGGTTAATCTGCCCTCCACCTGTGGTTTAGTGCTCTTTCAGAAAAGCCTCAGATGTTTTCATCTCGTGTCACTTGAAGACTGTGCTGCTGCAGCAGGACTTGGGGAAAAAAACCTCCACGAGTCGGCTGGGTGGAGGTAATGAAGCATCGGGAAAGTGCCGTTCCAGCAAGTTATAATTGGAGAAAATGAGATGCAGAGGGGCGCTGGAGGAGCGCGCATGTTTGTACCCACGTGCTTTTCTGTGATGGTGAACTCTTGAACCCGCCTGAAAGGGGCCGGTGAGCACATTGTTGTGGAAATGAAACATCTAGTAGGCGGTTTGCTGCCCTAGATCGTTGCTCCGGGCCAGATACTGTTGTAAACCTTTTATGATTGTGCACACATGCCAAAGCAACTATTTCAGAATGGAGCATGTCCGTAGCGTAGAGCCGGAAATGACGGAAACCGCTGACAATCGCAGGGAGATACCTGCAGTACCCGGATATTCCTTGTTACTCTGAGCCACAGGTTTAACAGCGCTATTCTATTCTTGTCAAATTAACCCGGAGCTCAATAAGCATCACTATCAGTAAACAGATTATAATATAATAACAATAGCAATGAATATTGCTTTGCTTGCTGGAAATGCTACATAAGCTAATCAGAGGACTACTTATTGAATTACTCTGAGGTTATAGTTTCCATTGATTTGCAAACAAACAATAAAAAAACAAGATGGGTCCTCTATCAACCCCCACCACCACCACCACCACCCTATTTCCTTCTCCTCCTTAACTATCAAGAGTCCCCCCTTCCCGTATGACTCCAGTCCAACACAAGGTTTCTTCTCCTCCTATTACATGGGAGTTTTTCCTGCCTTGTCTGGGAGTCAGGCTCTGGGTTTCTTTAAAGCTTCTAAAGACAATCCTGTACGTGACAGGCGCGCTGTACATAAGTCTTAATTATACTGCAATTACAGCAGATAAATGCTTTGTGCATGGGCGGTTGCTATGGTGAGACAATATTTATTAAAAGTACCACAGGTGACAACTGATGCTGTGCTGCAATGTATTCCTTTTCAACACAATAACACAACATCGTCTGATTCAGTGAATGAATGAAAATAGAGACATTGTATTGAAATATATCTATATATATGTCTATATATCTATATCTGTATAGATACAGATATAGATATATCTATACTCTGTACAAATAAATGATTTTCTTTCCCACGTCCAAAAAAAATAAAATACAGCCAGTTACATTCAAACACATTATGGAGTCAGTCTGTCAAGACTACCAAAGTTGAGCATATAGAATTAACCAACAAACAAAAACAAACTTTACAGGCATTTTAAGTATTTTTCACAATATCATTTACAAAGAGATGGGAAACAGATGAAATGGGACGCACAATAGGATTTCTAACAACTGTGACTGAACTTAAATTAAGTTGCATTTTAAGGTTAAATGCTTTCTGGTTGTACGTGAGTCACCATCACGGCGTTGTAGATCACAGCCTCGTTTGACTCACAAGATCGTCGGGAGGCAAACGCAAATTAGCAGGACGTGGACAACTAGCGCAGCAGGAACCCTTTTTCCGTCCATGTTGACACAGCCGGCAACAGCGACTCAGCCGACGGGGGCCAGAAACCGCAGCTGACGGTGACGCAAGCTGGCTGTGAGCTCCAGCTTAGCAACCGCACCACTTTTCATGTCTCCAAGGAGAACAAATAGGTCACTCTGCGTTTAACTCTTGATAAGGGTCTGCTTTACAGGAAAAACAATATTTACATCAGTTAACTATGATGTCTTGCGTTCCCAGAATTATGGAGAATGTTCTCCGAAAGGGAAGCTGAGATTATCAGCGCTGATTCCTGACCAGTGATTCCGAATGAGGGTGTGTTCAGACCGAGAAAGTCAAGAAACTATGACATAAAATAAAATTGTGGTTGAATTTAATTGACAGATGTGCTGTCACTGTAGTGGCTATTTACAAGCGAGCTGGAAAAATTGCAGAATACATGAATTTGCAGGACAAGTGCGTCCTTCCTTCCTGTCACCAATCCAATCTTCAGTGCTGACTGGATACATTTCTGAATCAAAATTTGTCCTGTTCCCAGACAAGTGCTGGTTCCAGGCTGAAAACTTCCCAACACCTGATTGAATCTGTCTGGGAATGTGACGCAAACGAGTTTGGAGGATTTCAAACTGCGTAGTTACATTCAGATGCGACGAGTATGTACAGGATATGCGGTTAAGGTAAGGACCGTGTTGGTAAGGACCATATAAACACATTTCCCTTGATAAACCCTTTAAAACTCACACCTCGCAGGTGAGAATATGATTCTGCGGAGCTTACATCAACTACACATTCAGAAGTACACACACAGACAACACTGTTAAGATGCTTTGTTTTTGACTTTTTAAAAAATACTGAGTGGTATTTAAGTGGTAACTGACTAACATAGAATATGCTATGTTAAACATCTGAGTTTGTACTGAGTATAAAAAAAAGCAACAGATGAGACAGGCAATGATATGCTGGTTTGGCACCAAAAACGTCAAGGAATTTACAAGCTGTTTGTGTGCAATTGACTCCAATAAAAAAGGCCATCGGGTCGTTTGAAGACAACTTTGTCAGACAGAATACTTGCAACAATATCGCGAGTATCAGTGTGCATCTTTGGACGGGGTCCAGAATAGAACTGTGTCGAGGAAACTTTTAAAAAAAAGTCCGATTGTGCTCACATGTATAGTGATACCGTGTGACCGACATACAGTAAAAATCTTCACTCAAGAGACCAACACGATGCAGTTTATACAGGGCCGGGGTGTGGGGGGGGTGCTGTCAGGCGAAGGGGCTGTCTGACTTTAACATGGAGGTGTCGGTGTCGTGGAAGCCCTTGCCGTTCATGTGTTCTGAGTGGCCGTCAATGCTGTAGCAGCCCTGCACCTCCGTGATGGAGGACGCCGTGTAGGAGGCCGAGCGCATGGCGTCCGAGTGGTTTCCCACGCTGCTGCCGAACTGGATATTGTGCTGATTCCAGTGCCTCCTCAGAACCGCCTGGACCTGAGCGAACACAATTGAACTGTCAATATCACTTACAGTTGTCACTTTTGAGTTTATGGTATACAATTCCGGGTTATCACCTTTAGTTTACTCATTTGTTAAATAAAATCACAGTCATCTGAAGGTTTGAAGGTTTAGCTGTGAAATACTGCTATACTTTAAGGCTTTGTCACAGTAAAACTAGGATGCGGATATAGAAATGACAGGATATAGAAATAGAATAGAAATGACAGGATACAGAAATGACAGGACACGGCTGTTTGTTAGCTGTAAATAAGCTTTAATTCCTAGTAAACCCTGGAGGAATGAGCAATTTGAGTCATTGCCTGAGTTTACCGTCCTCGCTTGGAGGGTCAGAGGGCTGAGGAAATTGCTGAGACTCTCCCTCATCACAAAGAGGAAGCGTGCACAAGTACGTGCCTGCGTGTCTGCGTGAATTGCTAATTGCAGAGAAAAGGCGAGTCTTACTTCTCCATTGAAGAAGCAGAAGATGGTGGCCACCAGCAGACCCTGTGGAGGAAACACACAAACAAAGAGGAACCGTAAACAACCGCAAATCCAACAACTGGCGCGCTCACACCCTTTTAGTGTGGGACCAGAACTCAGGGCTCCGCACACCACCTGAGAGATCGGAATGTTACCTATGTGAATCGTGAAGGTAACTAATGAGGGTAAACTGCAGTGTGTGTGTGTGTGTGTGTGTGTGTGTGTGTGTGTGTGTGTGTGTGTGTGTGTGTGTGTGTGATGAGTTATTGTAAACACAGTTAACAGCTACATCCTGGTGGGGAACTGAGCTTCCTTGGCTGAGTATCTTTAACCCATGCTTCATATCTGCAGGCTTTCTCTTAAAGGTGGAGCAGAAACAGCTTTTTGGCAGTTGACACTACACACACCACTTTCCCAGTCGGTCATGTGACCTCCTGGTGTAAACTCTGTGCTTCGAGCAGTCGCCGCGACATAACATCCTAACAGTCTTCGTGGGCTTTTAACGACGCCAGGTCGAACGTGTTTTGGTGCGCGCAGTCGTTTCCGTGCCTGTTGCTCAACACCGAGTGTGCTGGGACAGCTCCAGATGATCAGATAACACCTTGCAAAACATGGAACTGATTTCAGGCCATTTCAGCTCAGATAATGCATGCCTTCCTTCCTGCTTCCTTTCAAACTCAGTATAAACAAAGCCAGCGGCTCAAAGGAATGTTGTCGACCAAGTTGCGAAGATTAGTCAATAAGAGGGGATTCATTGATGAGACCTCCTGAAGATTGTTAATGCCTCATGTATAAAAAGATACCAGAATATCCGAGACGAGTCAGCAAAAACAAGCAGAATGATCTCACCTGGTAATGCATGAATATGTGCATGATGTAGTCATATATTTCAGAGGAGACCTGTCCGTCTGGCTTGTAGGGAAAGAGAACGAACTGAATTCCCAGGAGAGGCACCAGGATGAGGGTGGCTCGCACGGCTTTCATGTACAGGCTGGATTCTGCTTGATGAGTCACTTTCAGCTTGGTGATGAGCACCCGCACGATGTTGAGCAGGAAAAACAAATTGACCTAGGGGACGTCAATAAATTAGCATAATCTGTACAAACATTCTCTCCGGAAATCTGTAAATCGGCTGCTGAACATAAATGTAGTCCCCAAATGTATGTTCTAATGATGTGCTAAAAGTATTTTTCTTAGGAATTTAATACACAAACAGTCCTTTGGAGACAACAAA
Organism: Takifugu flavidus; assembly: GCF_003711565.1. Classification (NCBI taxonomy): domain Eukaryota; kingdom Metazoa; phylum Chordata; class Actinopteri; order Tetraodontiformes; family Tetraodontidae; genus Takifugu; species Takifugu flavidus. Next base: position 3,857,590 of record NC_079520.1, on the reverse strand, counting down.
AGGACTCCAGCATGAATTAACCAGTGCCAATACCATTTTAGAAGCCTGAAACACAAACAAGTCATTGCAAAAGGGTTTCTGTTGGACACTTTGTGCTGCCAGAGAGTCAGTTTTCACTAACACATGTCAGCTCTCCCCAATGGTGAATTCCGAGAATACGCCATACACTCGGGGTTCAGTGGGTGTCTCCTCTGAGAGGCAGATGCAACGTTTTCACTACATAAACCCAATTACGCGTGTTAAGATTCAGCATCCTGCCCTCAGCCCCCCCCCCCGCACGGAAGGAGGCAAATGTCTGCACAGCAGCCGTCGACAGAAAACGCTGAGCCGATCAATTCAGACAACATTAAATCCTCACCAAAAGAGCGGCGCAGATGGGACCGTGGATGATGTAGAGCAGGGATGTTTTGGAACTGATCCAGCAGCTGGAGAGGAGACAGCGGAGGAGTGATTGCACAACATCATCAATAAAGGATGAGCAGGTTCGTAGATCAATGGCTTTTCTGACGCATTCATTAATTGTGAGGAGTATTGATCAATAACGGTCACATTTTTAGGTTAAACACGCAGGAGCAGTTGGGTTGTTTGTGTTAGCAGTTGTGATGTGATGAACTTTAATTGTTCTAAAAACTTGTGCATCAGTAAGATTCTCTACAGGTTTCTGCACTATTCAACCGGTGAGTCCACACATTAGGGTACTAGATATTATATGTATAGGGTGTCAAGAGGTTTAGTTCTAAGCTCTAACATATCTGTTATATTGTGTAAAATAAAGTTACGGTACATCAAAGCAATACGCTAAAACACCTACTTGTCATTGTAATAGTAACTGCGAGCGACAGCGTGAATGGAGGCTGGAATTAGCGGGAAACCTGCAAGCAAACAGCAAAAACACCATTTCACTTCCATCTCTCAACCCTGGCAGTTAGATGGAGCTCATCTCCACCTCGTTTCTGATTTAATAGGACCGCGCTGCATTTGTCCTGCACTTTTGACTCACCCCAGCCCAGCAGGTAGTACCACGTGAGGTGCTGCTTCTCAGCAAACACGGCCACCACGATGAGCGTGTGCAGATAGATCCCCTCACACAGCATCCAGAAGTAGTTGCAGCCAAAGAGGTAAAGATGAATGAACATCGACACTTTACAGCTCGTCTTGGGAGAAAGGACAAGACGGAATTACGTGATTAGGGATCGGATCTCCACGGGAATTAGCCATCAACGGCCGGTCGCCGCATGTTAGGGTTAATAATCTCACCATTTACACACTTTTAACTGAAGCTGCACACATAACTGCCTTAATCCTGCACTTTTTCTACATTTTAAACAGATTTTGGTGCATTGTTGCCAGAAACTCACCGGGTTTCTTTGCACCATCTCCTGGTTTTTTGCCACGGCCGTCAGCCAAATGATGGTGATGACAGAGTTCAGAACAAAGGAAAAGAAGAGGTTTTTGTGCAGAGTGATCCTCTGGCAGCTCAAACTCCTAAAGGAAGGGAAAGACATCGCGATAACGAGAGCGTCTCGTTTGGCGCCGGGCCTAATTGCCTGCTCTGAAGCATGTGAAGATCGAGCTGGTTAACTCACTTGAAGTGGAAAAATATTCCAAGGGAGATGAAGAGGGAGGTGAGTGACAGCCCGTGTCCGATTAGAGCCAAATAAAAGAGATTCATGGCGGTCTGCAGGGAAAACAAGATTACTCACTCTGGAGGTGACTAATCATCTTCGAGATAATTAATACATAAATACCATATTTATATTAAAATTATGTTGGATTTAAAGATAATCAAATGATAATAAAAGTTTTTTCTTGGCTGTCACGTGTTTATTCCCTGTTAATTGAAAATTAGATTGCTTCCACTAATTATGAGCTAATATGCACATAAATGAGACACTCCGTGCGTGGTTAGTGTAATTCTTACCACTCGGCCTTCATGGGTGCGTTCATTGCAGCGGGTGTAGTTGGTCCATGTCCGGTTGCTCTCTGGATGCTGGAACCAGTACCCACCATCAGTGCAGACCTTTGTAACCATCTCTGTGGGCAAAAGCACAAACATGAAAGCTGGAGACCGGATCTAATCGATTACAAAAGATTGATGGCCAATTAAAATAAACTACTGGAGTTGAAGACACAACAAACATCTGCTGGTTTTTTCTTTTTTTTTCCAAAAGCACCATAGATCAAACCTGAGGGGTCAAAGTCCTGGAAGTAGTCTGGACAGTGCTGCTCCGAGATGACGCCGGCCTTGGTGTCATCCCAACACAACCAGCCGTCCCAGGTACGATTACACATGGGCTCTGGGTGGCAGGAGATTAAAATCAAAACCCATCACGCTGTCCACAATTAGCACATTTGTTGTTTTTCATACTAAAAGATGAAAACTGAACAAGCTACCTCCCCTGCTGTCCCTATTGTCCTTCATTATTTTTTGATAGCACTCAAACTGCGCTGTAACGATCTTGTTCCTGGTGATGCCGAGGTCGTGGTACACATTGTTTGGATGCTGCTGCTGTGTCTCGTTGACTTCCAGGCTTCCTTTCACAAACATCTGCTGAGAACCAGGAGGAAAAAAAAACAACAATACTTTAGACTTGTCAAGAATTGTGATCTTTTCTCTGTGACATTATTTTTTACAAAGTTCCTCCCCTGAGTGAAACCAGAAAAAGACAATCTGGTTTGTGTGTGGCCGCCTGTCTGATTTCAGACGCAGGTGTTATTTAGCTGTTAAAGCCTCAGATAGTGAGGTCGAGTTTTTAATTCCACTCTGGTTTCGGGCATATGTGAAGTCTGGATGACGCACATACTTTAATTCTATCTGATCATCATGAACTATTTAGCAGGCGGCTACATAATTCATACCCACGACACATTTAGCATTCAATCCTTGCAGGAAGGCAGAGCCTATCGGTCTTTATTAATAGATCAAACTCTGTTAAACTGCTGTGCTGGTGCTTGGCAGCTTCCAGTCCATTTCAAATTAAATCAAGGTGATCCTCCAGCAATGAAGCCCTGATCACAACCGACTCATTCTCCGCCTGTCCCAACTTCGTACTTAGATTTCATAGCGTGTAGCCAATTTACGGGCTAATGCAATCAATAATGTGCTTGATCAGCAAGTAAAAACATGACAGGATTAGATTTTTCCTTCCCACTCCTGATCATGCAGGGTCCAGAAGATGCAGTAATTCATTCCTCCTGTTGAAAGCAACGTCTGATTTTTGAGACAATGCTGATTTTTCATTCTTTTCTCTTTTTTTTTTTGCTTTCGTGCAGCTGGTTTTACCTTTGAAAGATTACACAGCAGTATGAGGGCGACCATCCAGCTCCGCCCGGCGCTGCTCATCTTCCTTTTGGCCATGTCGCAACTGCTTCTTGATTTACCAGCTGCCGATCTGGAATGACAGAGCGAACGCTTGAGTCCTGTCATCAAAGCGTAATAAAGCCCGTCTACAAGCAGCCTTGATACAACTCTGATGTGCGTTTTCCTCTGAAGCGCTGCCTGTCGTTGACCGTGATAGTGCCGTTGTGCTTGGTTAAACTCCGAGTTGATTCAAAGAAATTTGATTTGTGAGAGTCAAGAATAAAGCAAACACCCCACACCCTTTATGTGCAGATTCAACAGCAGCAAAAGGACAGAATCGTGCAACTGGATGCTCAGACTAAATCAATCAAGTTTAAAAAAGACATCTTGCGTCATCAAGGATCTAAACTAACCATATGTCATCATAATGCTGCATATTAAATAAATACACATAATCACAAGACTCATACAGTTTTAACACTGAGAGAATTGATGCTAAATCTAAATTTAATGTGTGTTTTTGCCTCAGGGTCCGAAGACAGCAGTGCCGAGTGGGAGCGTGATCTTTAGAGGAAACCTCGTTGTTCACTGACTGTTGCGCTTCTCTGACACCCTGGATCTCATGCTGTCACCAGGGCGTGTTACAGATTGTAAATTCCACTAATGTGGCAGATTATTGGAGGGTGCGGTGTGCACTTCATCGGGAGATGTTGGTATCGCATCAAAGCAGATTCCCCCAACGTGGTTCGCAGCCAAACTGCAGGCCACTGTGATTTCATTTGACTGCTGCAGCATAGCAGATGAGGCAACATTTACATATCCCGCGGCTTGGACAAATCGGCTTTGCAAAACCGGCGTCTGCACTGCGATGTTCCTGGAGCGTCTGATCAGGCCTGAAGCTACGTAAGCACACCTGCTCCATTTCTTTTCCCGCAACTCTGAAAAGTCTCAACACTGGCATGGTTACACATTTAACCCCCTTCATAATGAAAACACTACTGTGGTTGTTTTTACAGCTACAATGCTCCATCAGCCATCTGAAATTCATAATAAGAGTCCCAGATATGACTGAAAACAAGTGATTCGTTTAAAAAATGCCCCTCAAACTGGTTTAATTCTCAATTTATTGTTTGTTATTTCTGTCTTAGCCACAGGAAGTGCACTCTGACAGCCTACAAGGTGACCATAAAGGAGTGCTTAGCATTGTTAGCATATCTGCCAGATACAAGTCACACAGAGTGAAGATATGTGCCGAGGATTACTGCTCTGAATCTCAGCGCTGCACGTGAATGAATCCCTAACTGAGCCCTAAATCACACAAGAGAGTGTTAGTCTAAAAGTTGATCGGCATCTCCAAAGTTACCCAGGATGTGCTGGGAATTGTAATAAATTAACAGATATTTGAAACACGTGAGCCAGAAAAATGGCTCGTTCCGAGACCACCCACTTTGGATCACTGAAGGGTGAAAACGTCCGTCGAGGTTTGTATAATTTCATATTTCAACCGTCCCTCGTGTTTGAAAGTTGTGTTTTACCCACTGGGACCTGGATCAGAACTTCCTTTGTCAGTCGGATAGTTGTGTGAGGTGCTTTTGGCTCAAGTTATCAAGTCTTCTATGCTTGAAGATTGAATGCAGTGTGTGAGAGGGGCAGAATTACTGGGTACCTGAAGCAGAAACGCCACTACGTTTGACACAAAATGTGCTGTCGGTGAGACAGAGGCAGCCTTGACTCAGCATCCTCTGATCTGATTATGGGTGGTTTGGATTCAATTTGTTCTTTTCCTTGAAGGCAGTTTACTTTAAAAATAACATCTTAACAGCCTCAACAGGCCGATTGTGGAGCAAATGAATTGCAGGCTACTTCAAAGACATTTGGTACATTTTGCAATCGTTTATTTCACTTTCTCAAGAATAAGGAGCTGACATGTTTGGAAACTTGGAAATGTCCTTGAACAGCTTTGCACAACTAGTTACTGAGCAGTAATTACATTTTTAATGGCACAAATAATGCAAATACGCCATCTTGCCAGCCCCATTTCCACGGACTCAGAGTTTCTATGGCCTTATCGCCGGCGAGCCTGGCCCGGTGCCGCCCATGCCTGCACCGAATTAAAACCTCCATTACACTTGGGAGAGGAGGTAAAGAGGAGGGGCCGGCTGAAAGTGGGGCTGTGTGACGTTACGATGATGTGCAAATCAGAAACAGCCACGGGAAGCTCTCACTCCTGCATCATGCATGCAAACACGTGTGTGTGTGTGTGTGTGTGTGTGTGTGTGTGTGTGTTGTGTGTGTGTGTGTGTGTGTGTGTGTGTGTGTGAGCACATGGGCAGCAGCTTTGGCCAATCCCTTTGCTTTTTTTTGTCTTGGCAAACTCATCATGTCATTCATAAAAGAAAGAAAACGTCTTGTCTGATTCTGAAACTCCGCTACAGAGGACTTGCTGCTTCCTCCATGTGGAGGATCCCTTCTTGCTTTGCTACTTTCCATCCCACTGGGGAAACGGTTTGCATAATGTCATGGATCTTTGACTAAAAGAAAATGAACTCAATGCACACCGAGCCAGACGCTGCTGGTTACCTCCACCAAGGGAGGAGCTTACAGGACAGCTGGCGTTTGTTTGTTAGTAAAATAACTCAAACAATTTTCAGGAACTGTTGATAAGGAACAGATGATTACAGTTTGGTGATGTTCTGGATTCTGGAGGAGGGAATTTGAGCTTCATGATCAAAGCCAAGGAGCTTTGATTATAAAGCAACCTACGATGTTATATAACCTTGTATTAATTCTGCCTATATAGGGTGTAATATGGGTAATATATTGGTATATTGGTAATATGGGTATGAGTAATTAGCTGCTTAGCAGCTATTTAGAACTATCATTAATAGATCATTAAAATATTTTCAGTTAAAGCTTTAATAGATATCACTGGAAAATAAATTATGATACATTTCAACAAGCTGGATGTGATACGTAAGAAAAGTAGCTGTTAATTATTAAAGAGATTCAACCTTTTTGCCTTCCCTGAGTCCGATATTTAAATGTGTGCTGTGGCAAAGAAACGGGGCCGGGTCTGTTCCAGCAGCCACGTCTGAGTCGATACATGAATGAAGATAGTAACTCAGATCAGAATCGATCCCCTCACGATGCAGAACTGTGTGTGGCTTTGTGTTAACCCTCGAATTAACTCACTACATAAGAGTTTAATGGCGGTTTACAGTCAGCTGGGGCCAGCATCATGGCTTCCATCTTCTGACCCGCTGGCCTATCTGCAGCCCCTGTTGTCATCCTGCTGTAAACATCCTGACCGCACAGGAAATTTGGCGCCAATGGTGGCATTCACATGTCCATTAGGCTGGCCGGAGCTTTAACGCCATTACTGTCCTCTAACACAGGATACGGGCTCTTAAACAGAGCGACTGATCCACACTTGCAGCAGCACTAACAAGCAGAATGTGAACAATGAGTTTGTTCTGTTCTGTGTCATCATTTTTACCATCAGTCACTCACTCACCAAAGCCTTGAATAAACGCTGTTGTAGTTTGCATATGTGAGGTAGCTTGTGTGGTCTTTCACCCTTAATTATACTGCCAAAAGGGCGTTTCTCCATCACTATGATGCCGCAGGCTTTGTTACATCTGATAACATATTCATAATGTCTTCTCACAAAATTTCTAGAGAGTGATTATTCTCCCCCATCAGCACCTGCCGCAGGTTTCAGTCCACCCCCCGAAACATGAACTTTTAGATGGCATCTTGGGTGCCAGCTGGTTATTTGTCTCCTTGATTGCTGATAAGAACAAGAACTTGGTGTCCTCACAACCCAGAAAGCAGTTTTTAAGTTCATTATTTGCAAACAGGATGTGCTACACCCCTCATCATATGAATTTGCCTTGAACTTCCAACTAAATAGTGACTGAAAGTGCCATTTAACCTTTACCGGGCAGCGGTTGGACAGCACGCACGAACAGTCCAGCTTTTCCCACCAGTCGCCATCACGGGGTGTTTACTCATCTGAGAACTGCTCAGTTTCATACACGCTGCACATACATCAGCGATCAAGGGTCAGTGTCCTACATTCGTGTTACCCTGACAACACTTCAGGTGTTAACACAATCACGATTCTCAAGATTCAGTTTGTTCCTTTTAATTGTTTTCAATCAATGATGTCATCAAGAATAAAGAGGTCATCAAGAATAAATTTTGGTTCTAATAAGGGAGCGTAAACATCGAAGAAACTAGTTTCTACTGGTTTCCAGCTGCCCAAAGGGAACAGAAATCTAAGAAAGAGGAAATTCTCAGAGAAAAAAAAGCACTTTCTGGAAGACATATGGAGCAGGAGGTGCTCTCAGGAATGAGAGCTTCCTCGCTAAAACAACAAGACCATATATAGCCAGCGAGACATTTCCTCCGGTCCGGCTATAGGTTTAGAAAACATCTCCCCTGCCACCCAAGGAAAATGCTCAAATTTAGATTGAAATATCACACAGATTCATCTCACCAAGCATGAGAACATACTGAGGCAAGTCTCCAAGTTGCCAAGGGCACCACCAGATGTGAGGAGAAAACAAAAGCAATCCCACACAGATGTGAGGGAGGAGACGTGGTTGCTGCATAAACAGCCCTCTGTAGCTCCTAATGCTGCCACTTCGGCTGATGCACGCCATATTCTTTACAGTGACGGCGCCGACTGAGACGCAGATGCCGACCTGTACAAGTCGTCACTTTCACGCCCTTTTTGCCAGCATGCTAACATCCAGAGTTAGCACCTGGATGTACTTAACGGTCTTACATGGAGAAAAGGTTGTATTCTAATTCAGTTTATGGGAAATGTAAAGGGAGGCTCACAGAGAGAGGAAATTATGTTTCCAGGTTTCAGACGGTGGTCATTCAAGCCCCCGAGGCTGTACGGCTCTGAGGGGCCCGGGATCCCTGGGACTCATGAATATTGAAACATCCTGCCATACACCATTTTCATCCACTGCCAACTTCCAGGTCAAACACAGAACACACGGTGCTCTTTTTATAGCTAATAGTGCACGTGTGGGGGATGGAGAGGTGGGTGGACATGCAATGCATCAGATGATTCTTTCATAAATTGGAATACATGGACACTTGTTAAAAAATCTCTTAAATTGTATCGATGCCATCGGTGAGTGCTGGATTAGTGCCTGGAAGCCGCTTGCATCTCCTAACCAGTAAATAGAGTAAATATTATCTATTATATTTCTGAAATATTAAAAACCAAGTGAGAGATTAGACATTACTATGACAGTGTTTAACCAATTCTAGAAGAACTACTAAAATGAGTGAATTACAAGATAACAATGAAGCCATATTCTCAGGACACACCAGTTTAATATTCTTTTATATAGTCTTTTCAGCATTATTTCAACCTCAGACGGGACAAAAGGGCAAATTGTCAAACACCTTGTGGCTCAATCAAAAGAAAATATGGATGCAAAGGAAATTCTGGTTCTCTTGAGTTGTGTTAAAGGTTACAAAAAGGTGTTACTATAGAAAAGGACCCTATTCCCGATGCCTCTGGTAGACGTAAAGGAAAAACAAGCATAAATAGCTTCCATGAAAATACACGGCTTAAAAATAACCCAGCTCCCTGCGCGCACTGCACCTGCCCAGCTGCTGGTTATTCTCCTTGGTGTTAATGTAAATGTTTTGATGCTGCAATACGGCTGCTAGGCTCAGCTTTAAATAGCCCAATAACCTGTTGAGTATGTGCTCGCTGGTTAACCTGAGGCATACAGTACAGTCTGTTGGGAAAGTGTGGCTAATTACACCGATTCTTTCCACTACACGGAACCTCATTTTCACAGGTCACTCAGTTTTATCTGTTGAGTGAATGAAGGGCCGATGGCTTCATGAGGCTTTTTGTTCCTGTCTGTGGAACGAACCCTTCCCAACTAGGCTGTTGTTTTTGTGTGCTTGATAGCTGTTAAATCGGCCCCATCGATTGCTGACAACAGGTTTTAAATGACTGTTTACAGTTGTTTCACAGGTTATGTGGGATCAGAGAAGGAGCTTCCACAGATGCTTTGCTTTAATTGTACGGTGCGTTTGCAGGTCTGGATTTTAACCTGGAAAGACGCCCTCTGGGATGTTTCTACATGATAAGCAGCACTTGCTCATCCTGTCCGTTTTCACTGTTATTCTATCCATCCCCAATCCCCGTGTTGCACTTGCAGTTCGCATCAAGCACAAAACTAATTAAAGAATAATTATTGGATCGCACAGCTTCTTTTTAAAACTGTGGGTTTTGAACAACTGATTGCTGAATAAAACTGTGACTTTAAGTGCCTGGCGGGTGTGACAAGTGTCATATATCTCAGCTTCTGAGGTGCACGGAAACATGATGGATATGCGACTCAAAAGCACACGGCCAAGGCTTCGAGCTGCAAGAATCTTTGTGATTGGGCGGAAAAATGAAGAGCTGCAGCCATCTCTGAAATAAATACCAGAAATGTTTGTTCAGAATCACAGTATGACCACATAGACGGTGAAGGAATGAGTAGATGTTGACGGCAGCAAAAATGACCCCCGGGGTCGTGGTTATTAGCTGGCAGGGAAGATCGTGCTCGCTGTGGGGGCCCCGACTTGACCCCGAGATGTTCTTCATGTCATTACGAAGAGTTTCAGGTTTCTCTGTGTGTGTTTGGATCCTGTGACCAAACATGCAGCAGCTGACTGAGGAAGCTGCACAGAGTGACTTTATAAAACAATAAATTCATTAATCATCACATGAACCAGAGGTTTCAGCTGGTTTAGATGTCCATCCATATTAATAGTGAGAGCTTTGTAGAGGACATTGATCTAAAAGGCACTTATAAAATGTTCTGAGACTCATATAAAGAGCATGATAAATAAAGAACACGATAAATGAACATAATTAAATGCAACATTACTGAGAGTTTTTAAAGATACTTTTTACTTTTTCACACTTGAGTAGGTTAGATAATTGGAGATCCAACCAAACTATCTGCTTCAGACATTTTGCTTGAGGCATTATATCATTTATGGGGAGAGAAGTAGAAAATACGAGTAAGCAGGGTTGTGGATAATGATGGAATAGACTCGTCAGATAAAAGGATTTGGAGTTGTTTGGTCTCCACCCTTGCTATCCCATCCTCCACGTCCCTGATGAGTGATGGGCCTGGACCTTGTGGCTGGTCTGGTCCCACTGGGGTACTCATGGCGTACGTTAACCCTTTATTGTGATTATTAGATCCCTCCATCAACTGCGTGTTTTTGCCTGAAGAGACTGAAGTAGGGATTCAACTGCACCCCCAACATGGTTCCTGCACTCATGAGAGCTCTCAAGTCCTTCACCCATAGATAAAGCAGTGGCTGACTGGAGCGTTTACTGGTAAACATCTAAATATAACTAACCAACCTCCTTGTCCGGCAGTTACCAGTAGATTTAGCTTCTCTGACGCTGACGGATCCCAGGTTTCCAGATCGAGCGGTGTAGAAAACTCCCACACATACTGCAATAAAATCAAACATCCTGCAAATAACAAAGATCATAACGAGGACAAACACCAGCAAACACAAATACGCCGACATAAACCGACAGGGGACCAGTATCATTGGTTTGGATGATTTACTGGCCAGCGGTTCGCTTGGTTCAGGATTTGATTTCATCAAATATGCAATCAATGCCCACCCACAAAAAAGATCAAATACATACATTGAAAAGCATCTAAAAGGTGATTTCCCCCCCTTCAAAATGATTCAACTTATAACGCATGGCTAAATGCTACGGCTGATTTCAATTTAGAAGCCAAGTGAGTGAAGCACGGGCCGCGGTGCTTTCTCTATAGCAGCGGCCCCTCCTACACCGTTCATCGGGAAGCCTGCGTCAGTGACTACATTGCTGATAAATGTTTGCTTAGCTCACAAAAATATGAAACACCCTTAGAAACCAAACAGGCTTTTCCTCCATAAGCAACACAGACAGCGATGCTACACCCAGACGCTGCTTGTAAAGACGCTGGCCCGCGGCAGGTCTCGCCTGCGTGCCCAAATTAAACCGCAGAGGAAGAGGAATGACCCTCCATAATGCATGAGTGGAAAAAGTCCCCTCAAAGGGTCTGACATCCCTGAAACTGAATCCATGACCTGAGGGGAGCACTCTGACACCGGTGCACGTGTGCATAACTGTAATATGATAACTTCAGCCTGGATTGGGGGAGCAACAAACAGGAGAAAACAGACAATATACTGGTGCTGGTTTGAGCCAAACACGGTGTGGGTTGAAGTTCAAATAGATAAAAAAAAAAAAACTCTCAGCAAGGATATAAAATTGGAGTTCCTGGCCAGTAATAAATACAGCCTGCACTCGCGGCGTCTGCAGGCGACAAGAGGTGAATCAATGAGGAGAAGGTTGTGCAAAGTCTCTGTGCCTCGATGATTTATGAGAGAAGACGCGTAATGAGCAGCTCCCTTACCCTGTGACTCTGAAACCTCGTGCACTCGCCTGCGTTTGATGTGGCGGAGCTCATGGGAGTTTTAGACACAAGTGATCACTGAAAAATTGCTACCACGGAACCTTTAATAGACCCCTGGAATTGAAGGAACTCGACTGCTGGATTCACCCTCAGCGTGCATCCAGCAGCGGGACTGAGATTAAACTGGCACAACCTCCACATTTGAACCGATGAACGGCCGCGCAGTAATCGCAGCAGTGTCGCCGTGGCCTTTGTCTCACTGATATTTAATAACCCCTTCCTGGATGCAGCTTAGGTGGTTGTATGACATTTCCCATTGCGGTTTGTGTATTTGTGGGAGATGTCAAAGGAAATGGGCCTACTGAGACCAAGCTGAGGCCGCTGCCAACTGGCAGGGGTGATGTGTTCACGGTCCAAAAAATCCCGAGGCTGTAAGCCGACGGGCATGGACAGTGAGGGAAATTCATTTTAAAAAAACAGCTTTAGTCAAAATGTTTCATAACGTTCTAAACAGATGATGGCCATAAATGAGGTGGTACAGCCACACACACCCTCCCTCAAGAACTTATTTGTCAGGATCACGACAAGTATCTGTGATTTGTCTCACCGGAACACTGATGTAACCACTCAAATAACTGCAAAGACCTTATTTTTGTTACATGACAGCTCTCGTGTATGAGGCAGCTTTATTTTCTGCTTCATTACATTATTTAATCACTTCAAGGATCCAGCCACCGAATGACTGCAGCCCTGCCTTCTGATGATTCCATATTATCAGTTCTATGCATTAAAAACATGTCTCGCATTGCACGTCTTTTTTTTTATTTTTAAATCTGTTGACAGAAAATCGCCAAATTTGGCAAACAGTGATGCGCCGACGCCCGCATCACCAACATCATGCCTCCCTCCAATCCAGCCCACAAACTTCCAGCACTTCCAAATCTGCCGCTTACGTAACCATGCGGATGATTTAGCGAACAGTGACCACCGCTTCGATCAAAGCCCCGGCGCTAAAACGGGCTTCGGGCGCAACGCTGGACGCGCCAGCTCCGACCCTCCGACTTCACCTAAACAAGAAATAACCACACGTGCAACAGCTCACTAGTCCACCACAATCGCATCCATCAAGCATCTGGCAACGTTGGCGCATCACGTTGTAGTTTTATGCCATTTGAATCAGTTTTACGCACGAGAGTATTTAATCTACAGATGAGTAAACTGCCACGCCGCCCGACACACACGTCTCAAATAGTCCCAAACGACAAAATATGAAGCTTTGTAAAAGGTTCCTATATGAAAGATTAGTGCATTCATATTTATAGAGGTTGATTGGATCGTGACGCGCTGAGGTGGCGTAATGCGTCCAAACCCACCAACTACAGCATGAATCTCCCCCGTTGGACTCCGATCTGAGCAGGAGATTACAATTCTGAATGGGTGCAGCGGTGGTCGCGGTGTGCATTAAGAGTGTATGTAACAATGCACATGGCTACTGTGAGCCATGCAGACACCGTTGGCATGACCCCGATATGCACACAGCACCGATCAAAATACGTCTGCAACTTCAAACCAGTCGACAAAACTCAAAAGGCAAACGGGAAGCACAAACGCATCCTCCAACACTTCTTACCGGCAGAAAACATCCAAACACAGCGCGGAGGATCGAGTTGGACGCCGAGGCAGCCTGTCTTCCCCTCAGAGGACCGTCCACAGCGGATCTCCGGTTCTCAATGAGCGCGACCGGAGCGCCTGTCAGCTAGACGCTCGGAAGGCGGCCCACTACTTCCTGTTACATCATCAGACTGTTGCCTCCAGCTGACGACCCAGTGCTGGAAGCTCTGCTGCTAAAACTCCCACATTCCAGTACAGATTGGTGTTTTTTAGGCGCTTATTTTATGTGTTCGATCGGTGTTGGTGCAGCTCCCACCAGTCTGAGCGGAACCTGGGAGCTCCTGCTCAACGGGATCCCGGCTGGAATAACCCAAATAATTACAAGCACGGAACGAATTTGAATCACAGAAATCATTATTCTAATGAACCGAAAAAATCATTGTTTTTAGGGTGATGTAACAATCCACTATTACGATTATATTTATTGTTATATAATTTTCATTACAATTATAGTGAGATCAAGATTCATTGTTTCTTTTGGCAGTAAAATAAACAAACGCAAGTTTTGCTTTTAAATTTTGTCTTTTCCTCCTTTATATTTTGCTTGCCAAATTTCCGGTGGAAAAAGGGTTTTGATCTCATGGAGATTTAAACAAAAAAGTCCAACCTTAATAACAATAATAACAGCAACACTACTACTACTAATCCTAATAATAATAACATGAATAATACTAATATGAATAATAATAACTATTAACAATAAACAAAAACATCCCCTTTTCCCTCAAACTTAGGGCATTGTAGGAAAAAGAAAGGTGTCTTTATATTTTCATTGAGTGCAAAACAGAAGAACAGCAACACATTAACAATAATTATGACTTACATCAAAGTTTATTGTAAAAAATCCGACAGTCCAGGAGGTTATTTTATTTCCAAAGCTCAACCCAGCAGTCAGCAGATTAAAGAGACCACACTGCCCTCTGCTGGTCACCTCTCCCAACAACATCTGACACGTCGCATGTGTGTCAAATGGATACATGGATTAAAGTCAAAGCACACAAGGTTTATGTTTATTTTCCCCCTACTCAAAATAGTTATTTTCTCATTCATGTTATTCCACATGTTTGATCCTGGAAAAAGGATAATCCAGCTGTTAAATCGGTTAATGCTGTTATTCACAATGATAACCTAAAAAAAACCTGATACAAAATCACCTGCTATATTTTAAAGCCTATCAATTAAACTAGGCCATAACTCTAGTGCTACAAATAAATGTAAAATATAACATCTTGCCGGTGCGGCGCGTAAAAGTGTTAGACTACAGCAAAACATACACGTTTTTTGTCATTGAGATATATAGAAATAATGGGAATGATCAGATTGCACTTGCAAAACATGACTAAGCATAGTAGCAATAAAAACAATACAGTAAACCTAAAAAAACAGACATAAATACAGGTGACTGCACAGATTTTTGGCTTTTAGGTTGAGCGGTTTAGTATGTAATCGATGTTTTTCTTCCTTATTCGGATGATCCTCCTGTGAGCTCCACCTGAACAAAATAAGACACATATATTCACTTTCCTCCACGAGAAAGCAGTGAAATGCACATTTCTGTCACTGATCTTGCAGGCATACCCTTTCGGCCTTTGCACTTGGCAATGCAGTTTTTGCGGAGAACAAAGTTGTTTTCATTCCCCCCGCAGCCGCTGTAGCTAAAGGCCTGGCACCTCTTGGTGATGGAGTTGTACGTGAACCTCCGCTCTTTTCCATCACATGTCCCGGGGTCCGTGGGAAAGGAACACAGGTCTGTGGGTTTCACATCTGGAAAAACATAGCACAAATCAGGGTCTGCAGCATCCTCAGTGATCTCAATGCCACACGGGATCATGTCCTGATTTATTGCTTCTGTTTGAGCTGAAAGAGACGTATTATTACTAATCATATTCTTATTTACATTGTCTAAGTTCAATATTTGATTTTAAATAGATTTGCAATGGTCACTCAACACAGTGGCAGCAGGATAAAAATTATAGCCTAAAACCTCCCGGAGGGTCCAAATGAAAAATAATGTTAAATCCCCTCGGTGACTTCTGGGTCAGACAGTGCAATTGTTCTCATGAGGTAGCATCAAGTTTAAAACCAACAGGATGTCGAAGATCCCTCTGGATTTCTGAGTCTGAGCCCCGACTAACTCCAGAAAATTTGTATCTATTTCAAAAAAGTTGACTGGAATATGGTAAAATAATGATTATGCTTCCTAAGTATATCTAAACACAACGGGTTATGCTACCTGAAAGTGCGAATCACTATTTCACCGTTAGATGTCAGTATTGAGCTTTAACAGCGGGGCGAGCTCTCCAAAAATATGAGCATACCTAAGATTTGATGCTGTGAGCGGGCATAAACCTGCCACTTAATAGTTATTCTTGAGATAAATCGAGACCAAATGTTATCCTCCAACTCCATCTACAGCGGAGCGACTCCTGGGAATCAGACCAGACGCTCTCTGTGAGTTCTTACTTCAGCACAAAGGTGGCTCGAAGCCCAACAGAGATGGATTCTCTCACTCCTGATGTGCAGAAAAAACTAATGAGCAAAGGAATGACAAATGAGCTGCAGGACAGAGACATGGGCCCAACCCCATCCTGCTCTTTGACTTGCCCAGCAGAATTCTTTTTTCTCTCTTGTCTGCTGCTTTTGCATCACCGCACCACCACATTTTACTTGATTTCAGTGCCGTTATTGGCAGCACTCACTGGATTAACAAATGAAGTGGATTAGCTCACTCTGAGGTTTAAAAGAATACCAGACACTTTTGGACATGAGGACAAGATGATTGATCTAATACCGCCTTTGTTAATCTGTCTCAAATGTCTTCTCACGTTTGATGTCACCACAGGGTAAACACCCTGGCTTTGGGAAGGTCTTTGCTGGATGCATCTCCAAGCATGTGCTTTGAAAATTTCAACTGCTGGCGTATCAGCCAAATTCCAGCCTTACGGCAGAAGCAAGTCCAAGAAGCACAGTCTTAAAACAGATGCAGATCATTAAAAACACAACTGGAGTTTGCTTCTGATCCCAAACTTCTGGAGGAAATCGGATGAGTTTTTTTTTTCTTTTAAATTGACTTCTGAACTGACCATTTCCTAAAAAGTCTCATGCTGTCGGTTATACGGTATATAGAGATCAATCAAAACCTTTCATGCAACAATGACCAGCATGTTTAAATACAAACAGAAGTGGCCAATACCTGTCGCTTCTTGACTGGTGTTATTCGTCTGCACCTGATGGTCAAACGTAGCCGGTTCCCCTGTGAAACCAGGATATTGATGACATCACTGATGATTACTCTTAACATATTCCCTGTTTACCAGATAATACTGCAAACAAACAGCCAGACAAGCATGAGCTGGAACAGAGCTATCTGTTACAATTATTATAGGAACAAGATTCTTTTGATTGGAAAAACACTCTCATTTCCAGCCTCCAGTCCATTAGCAGATGCACATCTGCACACTGGCACAAAGCGAGGTTTCTCCATTGAAGAGCTCCCAGAGCTGAAACTGGGGTTTTTCCTGCTTCTAACTCCAGTATTTCATTTACTATGCATGTAGAACAAAGTTGTGTTCTCTGAGACTTACCATGATCCATAATGGGCTGCTCTTTTATGGGATTAACTGGGTCTTCAGTCGGCTTTGCTATGATATTAAAAAAAGAAATGAGAAGATTTGTAACACGGTCCATTAGAACTGGACTACTTTTAAATAATATCATTAGTATCAGACCAGAACTGCCACCAATCCACTTTTTTGTTATAGATCTAACTATTGATTTTCAGCACAAAACTCCAGAGTTAAAGAGCAACTTGTTGTTTCCTTAGTCAATTCAGAGCAGTTCTACAGTTTGATTTCGCACTTGGTTGAAATTAATCGATGGTCATTGAACTGTAACCGTGTTTGATTTTGGCTCTTTTTGACCACACAATTATGCACAGTGTGGTCGTGAGCCACACCTCGATCGAGGCAAGAACAAAGTTTCAGCTCAGCATGACATCAAATTTCAGGCTTTTAGAGGTGTCAAGACAACCGGACCTACCTGGGCTCTGACATTTGGCCTGGCACTCCGCCATGCTCCTGAAGTTGTTGGCATTACCGAAGCAGCCGCCGTAAAAGAAATGCTTGCATTGCTGACTCCTGCTGTCATAGTAATAGCGCGACAACAGGCCTCGGCAGGGGCCGGGGGCCTCCGACAGATGACACGGGGTCTTATTGTCTGGGGAGAATAAAACAGAGCGGGAATGAGAAATCCAGCCTATGAAAAGTGACTTTTTCCATCCATCCATCCATCCATCCATCCATCCATCCATCCATCCATCCATCCATCCATCCATCCATCCACCCATCACCCATCCATCCATCCATCCACCCATCATCCATCCATCCTCCATCCATCCATCCACCCATCAATCATCCATCCATCCATCCATCCATCCATCACCCATCATCCATCCACCCATCAATCATCCATCCATCATCCACCCATCCATCCTCCATCATCCATCCATTCATCATCCATCCATCACCCATCATCCATCCATGCATCCATCCATCCATCCATCCATCCATCCATCCATCCATCCATCTATCCATCCATCCATCCATCCATCCATCCATCACACTGATTAAAGTTGTTAGTAATATATCATTATTCTCTTTTTCCATCCCATCCAGTAAAGTTTTCATTTCTATACATTTTCTATGCAAAGCCCCGGTGAAGAATGTCTGAGTTTTTGCTTGTTTTTGCACCCCATTTTATTAAGAAATTCACTGGGAGGTTTAATGAAACCCAAACACTTCAGGGGATTTATTTCCAGCAGGGACACAATAATAAAGACAAGGGGGGGGGGGGGGAGCCAAAGCCCGGAGAGAATATGAGGTTCGGAATAATAAGGAGCAGGTCATGGTCAGAGCTGTTCAACTTCCTGTGACTCCAGCAGAGACGTCCATCGTGAAGCCAGCGAACCGAAACGTCCCCTTTTCTGGAACCTTTATTCCAGCTATCGTCTAGCTGTTGCTTCTAATGTTTCAATCGTCTCACACTCAAAAACAAAGGTGTCACAACTGTCACGGGGGTTCCAGGAACCTGGAACTTAAACCCTTTCCATGTGGGTGACAGGAAGGCTATATTCCACTTGAATCAACTCTGTATTTCTTAACCCGGGCACAAACTGACAGGTTAAGTGGCCAATACTTCTCAACAGTGAGCTCAGAGAGAAGAACACACTCGTCTGATATGGACACAGGCGCTGGTGCTGTGGAGGACTCCGCACAAGTGCAGTTTTCATTAGGTCATTTGTATATACTATATATATACTATAGGCCCATGAAGTAAACAAAAGCTGTAAATCTGCAGAAAACAAAAGAACTTTCATATATTTTCAGGCTACAGCAGCAGGCTTAATGTAATGATGAGGGGGAAACCGATACAGCTATCAGGATCTAATCCTTATTATTGTAGTTGAGTGGCATCAGGACGGTAAAACGAAGAGCATGTTGGGGAATGTCGCCACACGAGCGTGTTTATCAGTTCAAGCCTTTGAATGGCCTTGAAGAGTAACCATGATTAAGTGGCTGTCAGTGTAACTGGACCCGTGTTTTCTAAGGTGACTTTGGCTTGTGTCAGAGGCTGTAGATTCCAGTTATGAATAATGCAGAAATCCCAGTTTCCGTCGGAGATGTGGAGACGGAACATTTGATTTGTGTTCCAGGCAGAGTTATCGGTTAGTTCCAGGACTGAGTCATATCAGCCCCGGTTAGCTTTGGCTACTCTCTAAAGAGAACCTTCATATTTCAGCAAAACATAGTGTACAGGATGTTTGGCAAGATATTTGTGAAGAAACATACCCCTTCATATTTTTGTAAGTTGAGATGAGTGTTGTGAAATGACTTTTCATTGAATTTAATGGGAAAATAGTAATGTTTACATTCTACCCCTCCCTGATGGCTCTCCTTGGATATTTCCTTCTCATTCCTTTCCCGCTCCAAAGCATTTCAGGATAGTCTGAAACTGTTTGCTTGAACTGTGTTGACCAGAATATCTGGAGAAAAAATGATGTATAATGAAACTGAAACCAAAATAAATGAGAAATTTCTATTTGATAGTGAGCGAGAGAAAAAAAACAACAGCACTCAGCTGCCATCTAAAGATGACATCTTTGACCTTTTCAGGCTGTAAGAGAGAAGCTCTGTTATTACTTGTTGGTTTTTTCTACATGTTTTACGTTTTCATCATTAAATTTCATTACAAGGGAACCTGAACACAACAACATCTAAACGACAATAATCCTGACAGGAAAACACAAAAGGACACAGAAATTATTACACTTGACACTATAAATGTTGCATTTACAGGCTGCCTCTAAAACAGCCCACTAAGCCTAAAATCCTACAGGCCCCAAACTTCCACTGACCCATCTGGCTGACTTCCTGTTGGCTTGATGCAGACACAAATGGGATGAAATAATTATATCAGGAGGCTCCAAGGGAGATCGATACATACTTAATACATCATGGACTACAGTCCTGTCCTGAGAACACAAACGACCCTCATAATGCCGGATATAGTGTAGAAACAGCAGTCCTGAGCAGTTAGAGAATCGCTCACCGCATGGCTGATAAACCCTCTGGGCTGTCTGTAGGGCAACAGTCCCATGCTCTACAACTATGTCATCATTTCAGCAGCGTTCACCATTGACTGTGACCTCTCAACCCTCTGAGGACACCAAACTAGAATTGAAGCTAACACTGATAATGTCCCGTGAGCAGTACGATCAGAGGTTTAGTCACTTAAAATAATTTAAAGCCAGATACTCTTTTAGCGTCTGCATTAAAAGGCCTGTATTTTATCATCTCAGCCTATAAAGAGATCAAAACACAACTATTTGACAACTTTGTCCATTAATACACAGCAGAAATGGTTAAAATTTGGCAATTCAGCTTCATCTCAACAACAAAGATCACACACAGGGGATCTGCCACCTAATGGAGCAGATCCGCTAGAAAACATGGCGAAGCCTGAAGGACACAAATTCATTCAAAAACCAACTGGCTGTTTGCATAATGTATCAGTGCAGAGCAATAAGAAATTGAAGGTTATTCTCTGCCAACAGGAAAAGGTGATAAATGTGCTGTTAGGACACAAATGAGAGCGAGTTTCATGAGAATCACACATAATGGAGCATTACAAGCGTGTGCCTGGTCCTGCTAGAGGTTGCACACAATTTCAGACTATTCTGCTCTTCCCCAGGTTTCCATGGTGGACAGAAGCTATTTCTCACACCCTCATCCAAACAACTCAAATGATTTTGAACCAGCTCCAAATAATCTCCTAGGGGTGAAAGGTGTTGCTGTTGCAGCTGTAAGTGCTTGTATTGACTAGAGTAGTGACTGAAAATGTCTTTTTCCTTCTTCTTCCTCTTCTACTCAGTGCAGTTATTGCCTGCCGTGTTAACATTTACCTCTAGTTGAAGTTAAATGAATATTTTTTTTGTGCCGAAATCATTTCTCTCTCTACAAAATTGTAGTCTTCACGCTGTTATCTGTTCACATATCCAGCAGCTAATAATGTGTTTTAATGTTAACAATTAAATTGATTTCAACTTTTACTTTGGCATTTTCAACAGACTAAAGGACGCATGGGTGTTTGTTTCTTTTTTAACACATATATATTTCTATTAAAAGCTTGCCTTCAGGAGAAGCGTAGAATTAATGTGCTGGCAAGAATCCATTTTAGCCACATACGTATCAACAGAATGACTGTAATAGGATTTCAAGCCCAAGGTGACAATTAAGTTTTAATATGACAATGGAGGTCCTTGAGCAATCGAGTGGTTGTCAAAAATACCACATAACAAGGCCAAATTATCCAGTGCACCAATGAAAATGTAATTTCTTTGCATCACTGTTATCAAATAGTTTTGATCACATTTTTGAGGTGAGTCTGCTGTCGTGAGACTTACCTGAGACAACACAAGTTTCCTCACACTCCTCCAGCGTCTCAAAATTGTTGGCGTTTCCTCCACAGCCTCCGTATTCAAACAGTTCGCAGCGTCCGTTGTCGACGTTGAAGAAGAATCGGTCTTTGATCGCCTTGCAGGGGCCTTTTTCATCCTTCAGTGCGCACAATTCATTGAAGATCAGGTGCTCGGGCTGTGCTCTGTTTGCTGAGGTGGGACACAAATATTCAGAATGTGCGTGCGTGCATGTCTAGGACAGAGTAAATTTAGCCACCAAACATCAAAACATAGGCCACAGATGTAACAAAATGATGCACACTTAGAATTTCCAAATGCTTTCAGATATTCTGGAAGCAACTTTGCTGATAACTCTGATAACACACAGGAACAAAAATCCAAAATAAATCTTCCAGTAAAGAACATCACATTCAGGAAGGTGGGTTGTTTGTTTTTTAAATCTTTCCTGATGGGAAGAATGCATTTGATCGATTCATGCTGGAGTAAATATTTCGCTAAACACACGGCTTAGCGTCTTTAGCAGTCATAAAAGCGGCTCACGGCAGATCCAGGAGCACATTGACGTAAAACCCTCTGAGCTCCACAAACCAGTTTTGGGAATGTCAACTGGCTAACTCAGCGTGCAGCTCGGAAATGACTTTTTAGTGCCCTCATCCCCGCTGCTGCTGGGTCACGCCTGCAGCTGTGCGGCTCCTGCTGTGTGTTTCTGTGTTGCGGGCGTCAATTAGCAACGTTCCATCTGTGTGTGCTAGCGTACAGCAGGTAGGAGAGATAGAACGGGAGATATGAGCTGATGAGTTTGGACGTGAGGGGTTTTAGCCAAAGGATCTGCAAGGGTAAATGAAGGGTTTGAATGGTCCACTAGGACCAGACCTCCAAAACCACCGGGGTTAAGTCTGACGTCAAAACAAAACACTAGATAAAGAGGGAAGAAAAATTCCTTAACGTTGACCTTCAGGTTCAGAAGAAGAGGAGGGGAACACAGATTAGGTGTAGGAGGGAAAGGGAAGTGCAGGTGCAGGTGCAGAACATTAGAAGAAAGACAGTCATCACACAGCTGGGGAAGCCGACAAGGCCGGGTAAATGTCAGCAGCCGCAGATTAATCACTACTAGCACACCACAAAAATGTGGTTTTTGTGTGGTCTACTGTACATTACTGCAAACATTAACCCTGTATCAGATAGGGAGGAAAATGTTTAAAATGTCCTACAGTGTTGAATACACACACGTATTAACTTTTGATTGATAGAAGTTCTAAATGTTCCTCCGTGTTTGTGTCTAACTGGAATTATTGTAAGACAAATATTTTCTCTCTGAGGTACAAAGTTCTGCCAAAACAGATCCAGAACCAAAACGTTCTGTCAAATCAGCAGTGCGATCAATAAACAAGGGCTCTGCCAAATGAAGCAATCAGATCAGCTCCCGCTACAACCTGCCCTCCCTGATGTGCCGATCAGTTCTGGATCCACAACAGTCACAGAACACGATGTTGTGTGACTGATTTTAAATTTCTGTTTTCCTGTAATGTCTAGTAAAAGGAGCCAAATTGCTCCTCCTGTCAGAGGAGAAATTACACAGTGGCACACTCCCCATCTGGTATCCAACAATTTGGAGCAAATGTACCTGAGTTTTAAGATACACTGAGGAAATTTCACCAGGGTAAATGAGTAGTGTTTGGTTCCCTTGGGGATCTGGGCCGTTAAAGATCATCCTAAAAATAAAGAAGGAAATGAGTGGCTTTGTAATTCTAAAATATTAATCAATCTTCAATCACTCATATCTGTGTTTTAGGATATGATGCATGATTTCAAGTAAAATGACGACATTTTCATGCAATTCACGAATGCACTCTAAGCTCACAGGAATCCCTCGCGTTTTTGAACAGACAGCAAATAAATGCAATCTTCATTTGGCAACTGCCCAGCAAACCTTCTGCTGAACCGAGAGACAGATTTTAGGCTTCCCAAAGCAGCACGTCCTCTGGGCGTCATGGGTACCATTGGAAACATGTCAGAGTTGCTCAACACATGTGCAATGCCAGGGACCTCTGCATGCAAGACGTGGACAGGTTTAGCGAGTTTGCAGCTCTGTCCCAGCTTGTTCTGCATGCAGGAAGATTATCATCTTTCTCCATTTCTGTCTGGGTCTTCCAGTAAATTAGATTTAATCTTAACTGTATAGCCTTAAAACAAAATGACAAAAAATGTATAAATACATGAATGCATTATTAAAGGCTTGGCATCAACACCAAAATAAAATAAGATCAAAATAAGATGAACTAAGTAGATAATAGTTTTATACTGAAAGGATGGAAAAGTTTTGCTTAATGATGTCTTTCACCTCCTGACTGCTAGATGGCACTGTTGTCATCTGTTTTCAATCTTTTGACTACGTTTTCACAGCAATAAGGAAGGAGGAACCACAAAATAAGCACTTCTATCTGGAGCATTAAAAAAATGTAAATTAAAAATAACTGCAGTGGAATTTCATCAAATTAACATCCTCTAATTTAATATTGCCATGTGCTAAAACTAATATCCAGTTCATCAATCGATTTAAGCCCCGCCTCCACAGTCCCTTTGCGCCCCAATCTCATGAACTCTGCTGAGCTTCTATAATAATCCACAAACAAGAAGGAAAACACTGCACAGTAATTAAAGCTGCTTCAATGGTAACAATATCAGTCCTCCGTCCTCCAATCAGATCCACGCACAGAAGCATCAATGCTCTGAAACATAAGCTGCATTCTTCTGGAGCAAATTGGGCTGGCATGTGAATACGCAGGTATACAGGCTATTTTTTCCCATGAAACAATTCCTTTAATTCAATAACTATCAATAAGTATTTCCTATTTATCATTATTGTAGAGGGGTTTCTTTACCGTCCCTCTCTAAGCAAAGACAACCGCATGACCCGACCAGGTCATTGTGAGGGTTCTTTGGTGAAGAAAGCTAAAGTGTACATCAGCGGTGCCGTAGATAAGCACGAGAGATTCAATCAGCATTTATCAGAGCTGCGCCTGGAGCAGCGGACAAAGGGCTGAGGGTGACTCACAGCCTAGCGCAGGGTTTTACAACTGCACACACATGAAGGCTCTGGGTGGATTCTATTCATCTTAGATACTCCCAGGGCTTCGGTCTATTTCCATGTGTAGAAAGACTCCCCTGAATCAAAGTTTTTGATAGGGAAATGGAATGAATGCAAAGAGAAGCTCAAAATTGTGTGTGGTGAATGAATCTGTAGCTAAAAATATGACAGATTGGTTCACTGACGATGTAGAACTGAGCATTTCCTCCACATGGAAATCCTCTCATGTTATCAGCTAGTTATAGTAAAACATGCATATTCCACTTGTCAAATGCAAAAGCACGTCAGTCTGGAATGGTAGGCCCACAGGAAGCATGTCAGATAGACCGTTTCCTTGTACAGAATCGTACATTCTGAAAATAGAAGTACCGTCACTGGACTGGGAACCTCCAGGCTGCCCATGCACTCCCATGAACAATGGTCTGCCCATCGAGAAAAGTTCAGGATGAGTTTAATTGAGGTGTAATTGAACTTTCTGAATTGGGGAACCATCTCTGTATTGATCTGTGCTGAATCATCCTTTACTCAATTTCAGCAAAACCAATAAACCCGTGTGTGAGTTTCACCCTGTACTGTACATTTAACCTCCCAGTTACAATCACACTTCTGCCTGAGCCATGAAAGTGACTCTGGCCATCAAAAATAATGCTATAACTCCCACAAATATGGAATCATTTCTAGTAGTTTGAGTAGTTTTAGGAAATGAAATCTTGATTTACAGTCAGAAACGTCCTTCGTGACCTACAGATCGGTGCTTAAAACTGGAACTATGTGGGAGTTTAAATGAAATTGATTCCATGTGGGGTTCATATTTCCATTCTTCGCTATTGATGCTGTTGACGAGAATTCGATACACTTTTTTCTCTTTGCTATATGTCTGGATCTTGTGATTTAATCATCAACAGTAAAAGAATTGCAGACTTCTTAAGAAGTGCATGGAGTGGTTTCACTTTCTCCAGATTCTCTCTGCATATTTTTAGTGGGAGCTTTTTCACAATTTGGATGAAATTCAAGAAGATTAGGACTTTCTGTTCTCAACAATAAATTGAGTGTGAAAACTGAAAGTTCATGCACAGTTTAATAATTGGCAATAATGGTGAACGTGTGAGGGAGGTTAGGAAAGGCTGCAAAAAAACAACAAAAAAACCTGACGCTAAGCCGACGCTGCAGATCATCGCATTTGAGCTCATTAAAGGTTGGCCTTTAAGCAGCTATAGACGTCGACCTCATTTGTGCAGAAAATCTTGCACAAAGACTTCCTGTAAGCTCTTGGTGGTAGGAAATCAAAGCGAGCTCCGGGCAGCATCCGAAGAGCCATCTCCAGGAGATCAAAGAAATCCCCTGGAAACACGGTGACATTTTTGCCAGCAGGAGAAATCGCTTAACGCTGCTATAGGCATTCGGAAACAGTTAGGCCTCGCTTGTTGGGAAAGTTCGGAACACTAATCGCGGAACCTGATCCGGTACATTGACGAGTGTGACGTCTCCAGGATGATCAGTGTTGGCGTGTCCACAGGAAAATCGTTTAAGTCTGTCACTTCTCAGCGGTTCGACATGAGTGTTTGTGATTTCTGTGGCGTTGCTCTGGCTGGAAGCACTGAGGGGAAATATTAATTATCCACGAGGCCTGTGAGAGCCATGCATCTTTAATAAGCACCCGTGAGCCGGGACGGCAGGTGGTGAGGGAGGAGCGATTCAATGAGTGGGATAATTGTTGCTCCACAAGTCCAGAGCTTTGGTAAACCCCCTGTTTTTGCTGCCAAGCCAGAGTTTCATATTCACATTTGACTTTTTCAGCAGCAGCCTCTTCAAATTCTTTTGCCTTTCAGGGTCAGATATAAAATCAAACTCTTTGTCTTTCACGGCTTTGACGTTTCCTCATTCTTGAACAGCTGATATTCCTGATATCCCTCTAATGTCAGCACAGAGGTGGAAATATCCACGGTCTCCGTCTGCAGGGGTGTAATCCTTTCCGTGCAATATCTAAGTTAAGCCCAGTACCTCCTTCCAACTTGGATAAGGAAAGAGGGAGAAGCAGAAATCCCAGAAAATGTTGCCCAACAATCCTACTTGGTGCCAATTAGTGTGTCAGCTGCAGGTTAGAAACTCATCACATTGGTTTTCAAACATGTGGGAGCGTGTTAATAAAGTTTAATGTGTTTGCTGCCTCTAAATGGTGGCCTAGATTTTTTAGTCCAGGAGGATTTGGCTGGCTATAAAGTTCGACATAAGAAGCAAAAGCCTGTGGCAGAGGATACAAGGCACCATCCGCCAAATATGGGAGATTTCAATGATTCCAGTCCTATAATAACTCAATGCTGTGAGAATATAGATTTCACATTCAATAATAAAAATTGCTCATAGAAATTTATAATGTTAATGGTGCAAAGGATACTGGCTTATTAGAATGTGACTAGATTAAAGTGCACTCTCTCTGCCTGCAAAGACGATAAATTCTCACAAATGCTGTGATTCAAATTGAGGAACTAATACTGGAAACTACCTGGGCCTCATAATTTGAATCTTTTGAAAGTGGCAATTTGTGTGCAGAAGATCATTAGTGTGCCAATGTAGGTCAGTCAATCATTGTACTGGTCCCTGAGAAACTGGAATATTTTGAACAGAAATGGACAAAATGGGCAGAAAAGAGTTGTTGTCATGATGTCAGCCTTGTGTCATGAAAGGGATATGGACATTTCTTCAAATACTTACACCTAAATCTGACAGTTTTCTAATGTTTCATTATATTTGAAAGGGATTAAAAGTCAATTGCAGATAGTTTATCTGATCCTAAAGCATCAAATTCATGCTACGCTTTTGGAATTCAAATATGGCAGTTTAGCTAAACTTTTAAATATACCGGTATAACTGTATTAATTATTGAGTAGTAAAGTATAAATCCCATTGGTCTATTGCTGCATTTTATTAGAGCATGAAGAAAAGCAACACATTAACATCTGGTTGATCATTATGTTAATCTAACAGTGGCAGCCGTTCAGAGGGAGCAGTCAAGCCTTAAACGATGCAGGTGGCACACCTCCAGGCTTCAATGTGCCGTTGGGAGCTACTTAAAAGGTCGTGCTGCCAGATTTTCTCCAGGAAAGAAGTAAACAGCAGAAATGTTTTTCATTGGAGATACTCTCTGCAGATAGATGTGGTTTTCTAATAATCCACAATGGCATTCATTCCACAATATTTATCAAAGATTGGCAGCAATGGATAACTTGCTCCCAACACTGAGCCAAAATCAAATACTATAACACTTCCTGGTAACAGTTGTTTTGTTAGCACAGTCAGAAGAAATAATAAACTCGATGACCCAGTGGCACCGCAGTGACCCTGAAGACCTCCTACTCTATACACATCGCATAGATGTTCATGCCCCCCCCTCCAAACACACACACACACACACACAAACACACACTCTCACATACACTGATTCGGCTTTACAGAGCATAAAAATTAGAAATCTCGGTTCAAGGAAAGATTTGAACCGTTGAAAGCTCATCGTCCACTCCCACCTTGTCTGAACAAGCACGGACTAATCACTCTTTTATTTGTACTTCAACAAGTTCAGACTTTTTTCTCACTCTTTACTCTGTAGATATTCAGAGTCCACGCACCCCTATTAAGCCGTGCAACGGGATTCTCGTCAGCAGAACATACTCATGCTTTGCTCTGGACCTTGTCCCCTGCTTTTCAATAGTCTACAATTGCAAGAACACAAGTAAGAACATGGACAGGGTTTTTTCCATGTGCACTGCTTTTTTCCATGTCTAATTATCTCCAGCAACTCTGCATCCTGTAAGATACAATTTCCTGAAGTCAGGCTTAAAGTTTCCAATTATTTCTAGCACAACTAATGCAGGAAGTGGTGAGCTAGCCTTGTCCATTGGCAGATGGACAGATGGACTGCAGGCACTCTGCAGGCTCACAGATAATAGTAGTATCGGGGTTTTGTTTTGAAAAACACAACCTAAACTCTGAGAGGAAGATGGCTAATTAGTATCCTCTTTAGTGTCGTTGCCCTCTCAGCAAAAGTAAACAAAACATCCAGCCAACCGAGACAGAACAGAGCTTTTACTTATACGTGCACCCAAGATGGATCTTTTATGTTTTATCTTTTGGCATTTCACCACAGCGAATCATCCTCCCCCATCTCCCATCCTTCTCTATCACACTAACTAACTTCACGTCCTGTCTAACTAGGTCCTTATAGCTCATCATAGGTCTTCTAGTTCTCCTGTTCCATCCTCGGAATCCTTCTACTGTTATACAATATGACATGTGCGTTATAAATGAGCACTCGTGGTGGAAGCTGTTCCAGCAACTATAAAGGTTGCGCGTATGGATTCATCCACCCGAGGGTGGTTCACAATTGGGGGTGTCTGGAAGACCTCCAAATTTATAATTTGATGACCACATACAGAACCTCACCTTAGCTGACCCCTTTCAGTGTGAAAGCTCTAAAAATGGAGCTCTCACCTCCCTTTTCCTCTATCGTAAAAGTCAACAGGTATCTCTAGAGCAGTTATTTAACCTGTATCATGACAAAGATAGAAATAGAATTTTAAAAAACATCTAATACTAAAATCAGTGTGGATTTATTAGTGTTATTCAGCGGGGATTTTTTTTTACGAAGTTAATCTTCAATCTGTGCATTGCTCTACCTGCATCCATCAGCACACACTTTCATTAGTAAACAGTAGTGAACTCGGGGATGGAAGGTTAAAGAGGGGTATTAGATTTTCTCCTCCCTCACACCTGCCTCTGCAAACATTTCTAGCCTGCTGAGGAGACGTCATCCGTTCCATTATCCTGATTACGGGTAGTTGAACGTGGGAGGGAGGAGGTGCCGGGCGGTTCAGGTGTGGGTCGTGGCCGCAATGAGAACTATGGTGGACTTTGGCCACATTGCTGCCCTCAGTAACGAGGACACACAACAAAACAGACTTACTTGTGCGCAACTGTGGCGTCGAAACAAAGACTTTAGACTGTGTTGGTCGAGTTCTATTAGCACGTAAAGTTCTACACACTCTGCAAACAAAGAACTTTTCTAGTAACAATATCAAAATAAATGTAATGTTCATTAACATGCATCAATATGTTAAAAAAAATCACGTTAGGATATCCTCAAATGTCACCACATATTGTAAATGTGACAATAATACAATCTTTATATTCAGCTTTGCTTTACGCGTGAATTAAGGACAGTTCGGTTCTGTTGAGCCGCTACGCAGGACCTTATTTGACCACGAATGCGGGAAATAGATTCAAAACAACAATAATGTTTTTCTCCTTCTTTCTTTCTTTTCTTTCTTTTCTTTCTTACCTTCTCTGCGTCTGGAACAGGACCCGAAGCGGGCTACGCAGGAGAGCGAGACGGCGCACAAAAGCCACCACTTGTTGAATCCGGTCATGTTAGTGATCCAGGCTGAGTATGAAGCGCGCAGGGAAAACTTTCATCAACTTTGAGGGCTGATGTGCCCGTGCGTTTGTGTGCGTGTGTCTGTGTGTGCGTGTGAGAGAGGGAGAGTGCGCGCCTTGTGGGCGACTTCCGCTTGATAACGCCACTTTGACAGCGTTCTATAAATGAAAATAGCAAAAAGAAAAAAAGGATAATAAACATACTCAGCGAACTGGAACTTTTTACACACACGCGCACGCACGCACGTATGTACTGTATATATCAAATAAGACAAATGGGTTTGTGCTCTCCCCTCTCTCTCACTGGCTTTATTTATTATATTAAATTCTCATCTAAAACTAAAACCTGTTTAACTCAACTGTCAATCTTCCTGCAGGCAGCAGCAGTGTGTTTTTAGAGGCTCCTCCACACGTTTACTTCAGGGTCAAGCTGCTGTCATGAAATTACAGACCGTCACTATGGCACCCACACTTTCCTGGCCTGACTTGAAGTCAGCTCATCCAATTTGAAAATTCTTTCCATTAAACTATAATTGACTGCATTCAATGCTGAAGAGGACTTGATGCAGGATGTTGATTTTTTAACCATTTTTGCTGTGTAAAGATGGAGGTCGTCCATTTTGTTTTATGTCTAAAGTGTAAAATTAAATGAAAACACTTAAATGTCATGTCAAAACTCCCCCTATTGGACACGAAAGAAGCTAAAATATTTTTTATCTACTCTGCTGTCTCATACGATTGATCCCATATGCTGCCAGAACATACGTTTCTAAAAGCTTATATCAGTATCTGTGGTTAAAAACGTGATTTATTGTCACCATGTGTTCGCTCTGAGGCCATGTTAGCCAGCTGAAGGCTTTACTCTTACTGACTTTAATCTTTCTTCTCATGTTTCTCTTGGATCAAGAACTGAATCCGCCTGCTGACATATTAAATTGTTCCTTTAATCATGTTCTCATTTTTTAAAAACGTGCTATTATCCCAGAGTAAGAGATTATAGCTAAAACAATGTTCATCATTAATAAATCTCACACATCATCAAATTGGCTGCCAGGCTTCCAGATCTGATTAGGGTCATCTGTGAATATACCTTTATCATCTGAAATAGTGCACTTTTGGCTAGTTTGGAAACTGAATTTTCATCACTTCAATTCCTTATTTCTTTCGCATAACTGCCAATTTTGACCATACAGTCAGTGTATACGCACTGCGACTTTATTTAGTGTATTTCAAGCTTGAGTCCACAGCATCTGAGACGCATGACCTCCTGTCCTGCAGAAAGGGGGGGTGATACAAAGTACAAAGATGACGATACGGTCACTGACAGTAATGATTCAGTGTTGCGAGCTGACTAAGGCGCTTAAATGGTCATGTGAGTCATGTGGCCGCAATTCCACCTTTAATAACTGTTAAACATTTCTAACCTATATGTTAATAACACACCAAGCAGTACTGAACAAATGAGGTGTTACAGTAGAGTAATATTAAAAGAATGATTTGACAGAAACAGTTGTCGCATGTTCATCAGTGGCCACACACATTCTTTCCTCCTCCGCTCAGACAATGCAGTGGTTGCCAAGACCGTCCCTTTTTGGTCAGGTCTAACAGAAGAGGTCTTGCTTTGTCCCCCCTCAACAGCTGGGGAAATCTGTGTGGTGAAAGCCAATATTTGACTTCCACTCCCCCGCGGGGCTCCTGAGGTGCAATCAAGCTTGCCTCCCAAGCCCCGACTGTCTACATGGAGCATGTAAACAGCCGGCAGCACAGCCGGGGGGATCGTACTGGTCAGCTCCCAGTGGTGACAGCCTGGAACTTAATCATTTTGATGTGGAAGAGGAAGACAAAAGCAGCTGTACATTATATTTGCAACACTAGCTCACCAATAAAGCCCAATATCCTTTTTTAAACCTATATGAAGATGTTACTGATGATGTGAGTCAGTTTCATAACAGTAACACACCCTGAGTAAATGATGAGTCTTCACGCTGCCAGTATGAGCCTGACCACTGATGTTCCTGACACAAAAGTGTGTCATCACTCTCTAAAGCATTTGGAGCGACTTTGGTGGGGGACCGTTATATTCCAGACAGACTTACATCACGGAACAAGATTTTAAAGTGCTAATTTCATGATGTTATGATGGGAAGGTGCAGATGCACATGTAGGCACGCTGTGCTGTCTGTTTGTGCATGTTTGTAATGTCATTGGACAAGAATGTGTGTGTGTGTCTGCAAGACTAATCAGAGCGGTGTTACTCAATTTTCCGAGAGAAAGGGTGCTTCTGCTTTCCCGTTTCTCAGCGTGGACACTGGCACAAGTCTGCCTCAAAGCTGGAATTTCCTGCATGCTCATTTTCTCATGACAGTATGTTTCAGACATGGATTGTACAACATCTAATCCTGTTTCCGGTGGCCTGACCATCCCCTCTGCCACTTTATAGGTTAATATAAGCCCTGAAATTCATATGGAAGATAATGGGGATCAGGAATTTTCTCTCGTTTATCTCCACAAACAACAGTTGCAGGAGAAACACTGCTGCCTGAAATAAAATAAAAATATCCAATTACTTGGTCTCCACCTTTAAAATAGTACCAGTTAGCTCAGTTTTAGTTTTGTAGATGCAGCAGTGTCATCTTCATTTATAATTGTGTGTCTTCAACTACGTCCAAAAGCTTTTAATAACGTAGGGGAAAAGCCTGAACTTCTTGAATGAAGTAGTACTTTATCAGTCCCCTCTTTTTTATAGTTTGTAGTATTTTTTGCTGCATATATATTCAAATTCACCTTGTGGTCATTCTGCACACATTTACCATGACCTTTAACCTCTAACCTCTAACCCCCCACCCCTGCTTAGTGGCAACATACGTGTTGAACCTGCCTGGTTCACTTCTTGGCTTAAATGCTGTAACGCTGTGCTTCTTGGAAAAATGTCATGTGGGTCTGTGTGTGCGTGAGTGTGTATGTTGCTCTGCTATCTGGGACACTGGCCCAGGTGAGATAAAGCATCTGGACTGTAAGCGTGTCACCATTTGACACCAGTGTGTGAAGCTGAGTCATGGGCCCCCGAGCTGTGCCGTGGTGCACGGAGATGAATAATGAAGTGCACCAGAGGTTCCAGAATCCAGCAAGAGTTCCACGTCAAAGCCAACAGGTGGTTGGTTCATGACTCATCGATTTATAAGAGAGCGCTTATTTCCTCATTCATATGCCCCTTCCACCAACACGGAGCTCAGCCCATGTAAAATGGTGACTTACGCTGATTCATTTAGTTACTGATGTAACGACATACTCCAGGAAATAAAAGCCTGTTTTGCTTGGTTTTAATGATTAGTAGTACTTGTATATTCACACAGTTTAGAGCACGGAAAAGTGAGATTCATCAATCCGCTTTGCAAATCATCCTTTCTTCGTTATGTTTAAATGCAGTAAAATAATTTTAATCAAGCTGATGGTCTCGTGTGTGACAGGAGTCAGAAGAGACACGAGAAAACAGAGATTAAACCTTCTATTGGGAGGGGCGCTACAGCAGAAGAGAGGAGACAAACTCAAAAACTGGGTAAAAGTACTTTTTTGGATTCCAAACTCAAGGGAACAGGTCTACTTAAAATTTAAGCTAAACTTTAAATTTCACACATGTGGAGTTTTCCATTTTCTTCTGTGTCTGAACAATGTATTAGTCGTAGCCTAGCAGACATTATAAGTGAGGCAAAGGCTCATCCCTGCCACGTAAATGTAGACATAAACTGCCCTATAGGCGAATGAGCACCCCCTGCTGGAAACATTTCACAAAACACAAAACTTTAAAATACTTTTCTTATTACTTTTTTTTGGCCAATTAAAATGAAGGAATAAACCACCGTCACCACTTCATGTCATTTTCCTGGATATTTTCACAGCAACATAAATGACAAACTATAGTTTGAATTTATAGTTGAATTTATTGGTCATTGGCCATAAATTCTGTAAAAAAATGCTCTGCAGCGTGTGCTCATGGACACTCTTCAAGCATAAATAGGTCAGATTACTTGAACATGTTTAAGAAAAGGTCCACTGAAACACGATTAAAAGGATTTGCTTAGTGGGATGATGTCAAACAAAGGAGCCTGGGGGGATTTTAGGCTATACAATTATTTCATGCAAAAATAGTTCAAAGCCTTTGCTTTTGTGATTAACATCCTTTTTATCCCGAGTAATGCATTTCTGACAGGAAAAAACCTTCTAAAACTAAAAGCAGGCACATCATGAATGTCAATTTTATGCCTTTGCTCGGTTTTCAGATGACACAGCACCTCATTTCTCTCTTGAAGACAATATTCTCAGTATTCTCCCGCATTGTTGGAACGCACAGGCTTGTAATCATGAAAGAAAATAAAGACTGCCTTCGATTCCTCCCCCACTTTTGAGACTAAGAAACAAAGCTGTCTTGAGATCAAATGCAGTTATATTTTGGCAGCGGCAGACACACTTAAATTTATTTGGATTGGCATCGCACTCCCTGGTCACATTTTTGCTATCTATGAATAAACTACAGAAAAATGCTTTTATTGTTCACATCTTTCAAGGCTCTTTACAGGCACACGTGACTACGGAGGCTCGGAGTAGTTGTGTTTTATGTCAGTAGTCATATTTTGACTGTTTCATTTAAAATCCATTATGATGGCATATAAAAGGAAATTGAGAATCTCTACATTATGCTGTAAGTGTATTTGTTTTGTCTTCTGCAATCCTTTAGTAAATAGGCTATTATCCTGGGGCTGACGTCAAATGTCTGCAGATTGCATCCATCTGTTCACCTGGTGGCGTCTTAAAATTGCTCATGAGTAAAGATTAGAAAGAGGGAGAGCTCTTTAAACAAACACTTCAGGAATATTGACCGCACCGTCTCAATGGAGCAGCCAAACCCTGTTGATATTGGTGTTGTTTGTTAGTTTTGCACTGCTGATGTGGAGTTGAGGACAACCCTCTGTATATCCAGCACATGCTGCAGAACAATCAAGCAAACCTTGACCTTTGAACATTTACACACAACTGGACTGAAAGAGATTCCTTCTGCTGGAACAGATTTTAAATGGTACATGTCATGTTTCTAGTCTCATATAATCCACATGTTTTTCCACCCTCCTGTTCTACTGGGAATGGTTTCAGAGTGTGGGATGAAATCAGATTACCTGGAGAAAGCCCACAGGGGCACCAGGACATGCTAACGATGGAACCCAGAACCTTTGCTGTGATTCTACACGATTATCCTGACTGTTGCTGTCAAAAGCGATTAAAAAAAGGTGATTATTGTTCCTCTAAAACATTTTAGACAATTCGAAGATTGTCATTTGTGTAGGCAAATACGTAGTCAAAATCCAGCCAGCCAGATGATTTTGGGACATAAACACGAGATTCGATTCAATAAATCAATGGGTAAAATAATGTCGAAATGATGCCTTTAAATTTGAAAAATACTGTAGCTGTACTACTGTTTTGGTAAATACTCAAATAATGGGTGTGAAACACCTTCTGGTTCTGGATCTTTGGTCTATTTTCTTTGAGATGTTTTCCACCTTCCTGCCAGTCAGAATTCTGTCATCAATTATCCTCCGGATCCGTCATTTACCGCCCATTACAGGCTTCAGCAACATGACTTATGACAAAAGGAAGCACCTCTCTTCTCTCCTTCAAAGCTCTTCCTGCTCACATCAACACCACCCCCACCTCTTTATACCTTTCTTTCAGGGTTATATTCTGACTCTGACAGTAAATACTTCAGGTAACTATCATCTTTTCTAAAGGTTTCCTCTTGAATTTATTTATATATTTGGTTGATGGTGTAAAAATATGGGATATGATATAGACAGATGGAACAATGAAGTCTTTGGAGACTTATAGAGAAAACAGATAAAAAAAATCACCTTTAAGAAATGTTCTGGAAACCTACGCATTCAGAAAAAGAGGGAAAAACACCATTAAAATGGAGATATTTGCACGCTTCCTCTTTACCGTGAAGGCTCAGCAGAGCCACTGGCTGTTTTACTGCTCATTAGCAACCTTTTACTACGAACATATAGAGTAGAAAAGAGGTCTGTTCTTCTCCTTCCTGTTATTTGTGCAGTTTACAAGTATTCACAATCTCAATTTAGCAAGTTGCTAACTTCTTTTAAGCTACCAGCCCCTTTTCATGCTTAGAAGTTGATTTAGGAGAATTAGAAATAGTGCTGCACCTTGTTTGTCTGCACTAAATGTGACGGGTGCAGTTAGGACCCAAATGCAGCACTCTGAAAAGCTGGACCGTAGTAAAGACTTTTATTAACCCACGGGCAAACAGGAACTCAGGCAGACCAGGAAACACAGAAAATAGTCCGTTCCTCCGGCTCTGGGCCCGCACAAAGTCTAGGAGTTGCAGGCTCGGGGAGTGGGGCGAGCAGCAGCGAAGTCGGGGCCGGGCGGAGAAGTCTAAACCAGGTGAGCAGACAGGAACCAGAGACGCTGAGGCAGAAGTCGTAGTCAGGGGCAGAAAGCAGGTAGGTTGTCCGGGGAACAGGCAAGGCAGGCAGAACGAAGACAGGCAGGGTCGGCAACGGGCAAACCGGCAGGGAAACAACGCTGGAAAGTCTTGCATGGACGCAGAGGAACAATCTGGCACCGAGTGAGTGTGAGGCTGGAGAATAAATACACTGGTAGGTGAGCTGATTGATGAGTGAGGGCAGGTGTGTGATCCGTGACTGAGAGCAGGTGTGTGATCCGTGACTGAGAGCAGGTGTGTGATCCGTGACTGAGAGCAGGTGTGTGATCCGTGACTGAGAGCAGGTGTGTGATTCGTGACTGAGAGCAGGTGTGGTGATCAGAGGGTGTGGTGTGAGCAGGGCAGTGGAAAAGTACTGGGACAGGAGGGAACTGGAGAAAAAGGGGCTGTGACACTAAAACCTTCTGCATCATGCTGATCAATGTAAATGTTTCCTCTTCCTGCTTTCTTTGATATTGGAGGGTGACTCCAAACTCGGTTCTGCCACGTTTATACATAGGTCCAGGTTCTTGAGGAGTTCCTCGAAGATGATGCTGATGCTGCTGATGATGATGAAGAGGATGATGAGGATAATCAGGTCACTCTTGTTGTCATACAGCATTTTGTGATTATTAAAGTCACTTCCCCAAAACCAAAAAATATCTTTGAGGATATCCTAACCTTACAAACTGCAGGTGGGCCCAGACCCTGAGGTGGGTGGCTGTGTTCGAGCTGGCGCACAGTTCAAACGCTGCGCACGCGGCCAGTGGTTGGCATCTAGTGAGATGCAGCAGGGCTGCAGTTCATGAGCAAGAGACTAATCTCTCTCCCAGTGCACTGATGATTTACCTGAGCTGTGCTACTCTGCCTGAACCCCCCTCAGCCACCCTGCTCTCTGGCACCTAACAACACCAGGATGATACCAGATTAAAGGGAAAGGTTAATCCCAAATTCTAATGGTTTTTATCCCAAATCATAAAAGGCTCTCGGACGGTTTGTGGTTCATCATAGAATGTGATTTAGATAATGGTGACAATGACTGAACAATGCTGGAGGCCAGGTTTTTGAATGTCAGCCAGTTCTGTTCTGAAAGAAGCCTTGGTGGATGTCAGAACCAGAGAAAAATAGTTCAATCTTCCACCTTTGTCCATAACATACTCACTCATCCTCATGCAACACAGCACAGATCTGAGAACAGACGGGATGTTAGTACAGTAATTTAGGGTTGATCATTCAAAGCTGATTGCTTTTCAGTTATTCACACCTGCTCATACTGGGGTAGAATCCCTGAACCCTACAACTTCTCCCAACCATTTATTGTCTATTATGGAACCCCTCTGTGCATGTTTAGGTCATTAGAATTCTGAGCTTGGTGTCTCTGGAACATCTCTACATCAGTGAGTTGATAAAACAGTGATGACATGTGTCAGGCGGCTGACACGTTTGGCTGTAACTCAATTAAAGGACGAGTGCAGTGTCAGTGGGTGAGGCATGGTGCTGCTCTAAACCACAGGCAAGTGGAGGAGCCCCTGACTCTCACCCACATCAACAACATGCAGAGGATGAAGGGATTAGACCTTCCCCTCCTCAGTTATGGTTACATAATTAAAGCTGCCATTTGTATCTTGATGGGATAACGGGGCATCTGTGCATTAAAAACAAGATGTCACCAGCAAAGCTAAGCTAAGCTAAGGCGGACATTCTTTGATTTGAAGATGATTAAATATTATTTATTTGGATTTGCAACGCAACACGTTTTGTCGGTGTGCCATCTTTGTCATCAAGGTAATCGACTGCTTACCACTCCCTGCTCATAAACAGGAGCCAAACCTGTCAGAATATACAGGAAATGCTCCTATTTTGCATTGAAGGCATCACTGCTATCGTAGGACGACTGGGATTTATCCTTCCCTTTTCACAGTGCAAATGAATTGGTTACAGGTGCCAGAAAAAAAGTGTTTGAGATGTCTCATATGACATCCCAGCTATTTTACCGTCTACCTGTGAGGAAATGAGATTTCTCTCAGAATCCAAAGTTTCAAAAGCAAAACTGATGGATACACAGCAGCAGCGGTCCAGAGCGGCACTACGAAGAGATCACGACTTCGAATCCTCGCAGGCTTACACCAAGGAATTCTTACTACAATTCAGAATCAGAATCAGAATCAGAAGCAGATGTATTGCCATTGTTCATGTAATACACAGTATTACACAAACTAGGAATTTGTCTTGGTGAGACGCTGCGACATTCAACATAAAGAAGACCACACTAGAATAAGATAAATAAAATAAAAATAAGACATACAATTATAGTTTCTCAGAACTTACAGCATCTCCGCCTGTACCTAAAACAACGCTTTTGACTTTGATGTTCCACAAAATGGGATCTGTCAAAATGATCATCATCTTTCAGCTGTGACGCCAAATGTTCTGTTTTAACGGATTCACTTGTCTCCTAAATGTGTCAATTAAAAAAGGAACAAAATAGAGTTTTGCTGTGTTTTTTCCATTTAAATGGTTTTGTCAAGCTCATCAAAAACCGTCCATCAAAAGTGACAGCCTGTGGTTGGAGCCCGATGGGTCACCGGGAGAGGTAATCACGTAGAGAGATGCCAAGCTGCTGCAGAAGGGGCCGATCAACACGTGAGGCCCTTCTGCAATCAAACAGCAACACAATGTTGATGCAGCAACAACTGGAAACCACCACCCCACCCAGTGCCATTGAAACATATAGATAGAAATACCATTAGGAATACAGTAAACACAATTTAAATAAATCGTGCACAGTTTCTTTCAAAAAGCTGTTGATTGCACATTGTTCTGACTGGGATCATACATATGGAAGAGCTTTTTTTCATTTTACATATCATCAAGATCATTTCCTTCCTCCGGGGGATAGAATGACATCATTGCTCTGTGTACTGGAAATCAATAGAAGACACAATGAGGTCGCGTTACAAAAAACAAAATTTGCACATTATAGATTAATGTACGGCTCCATCCTGCACTTTTGCTTCCGTGATGTGATTTTTGCTTCAATTATAACATCATTTATATTTCATGTGATCTGTTTTAGCTTCAATAACCAGTCTTATGTTGTTAAGTTTTTGTTTTCTTCCCTGCTTCTTTTATTCAAATGATTGTATAATGTGCATATGGGTTTGACCTTGACAATATCAACGGCATGTTGACATTGTATTCCTACGCCTGTAGGGTCACTGGTCTGACATGTTTTTACTAAGCTTCCTTTTGGGACTTGTTGGGAGTGAGAACAGTCTTGCAGGCTCCACTGTGTTCCTCTGAGACCTCTTATAATCGTTAGGTCATTTACATTTAGTGTGCTGACCAAAAAAAGATAATTACACACTGTGATTCTGCGCTCCCGATCCTGGTGCTTGGAGAGTAATTTGTCAGAAAGGCACCAGCAGAGGGTCTGCTTCTGTCAGAGGTGTAGACAGGTTAACACAGAAGCGCCGGTCCTGCATTAATCACTGAAAGGTCAGTCAGGGAACGAGCACGCATGGCAGCTTAACCTGGCCGAAGTTCAACTGATCCCAGAAACAACCCAGACAACAAATTATACTTGGTGCATAAAGAATTGGATTAAAATGGTCAGTGCCTGTCTGTTTTTAGGCTGAATGGAGCATCTCCATTCTGGGAAACGATTCGTCCAGTGAGAACCATTGAATTTGTGTTATTAGTAAAGAAAAAAGAAAATAGAATAATTAACAGGTAATGCATCTAGAACTTGGAGATGATGCATGATTTTCATTTATATGTGAGAATAAACCAAGTGGAATATATCTCCAACAGGCCCATCGGAGAGATACAATTGTCTCATTATCTACACAAAATATGCTGATATGGGGTGGTTGAAGCCTACTTTTGGACATTCAAAAGTACAGCGAATTGCTTTCAAATCTAAAAGTGTTGGAGTAAATGTTGGCAATTTCTTCTAACAAAAAAATAATTAATGTTGACAAAAATAAAATGCCTCAATACCTCTATTGCACCAAAAGCCTGCAAGGAATGACATTTAGCTTCCACAAAAAAACAAAAAAAACATTATTTACGATTTTTTTTTGTCAAAATGCTGTTTTTCTCTGCTAATTTCTTATCTGATCACATTGTATTAGAAAATCCCTTTAATTCCAAGCTTAGCACTCTGCTACAGCTCCAGTCCAGTGTCTTTTCCAGTTGTGTGCCCTACACACTATGCACCCGCCCCCACCCCCCCATTAGCTATACAAGGTCTGCTGCATGTTAAACCTCACGTTGCTTCTCATGAAACTCAGTTGCTAACAATTTCTCATGGGACTGAACCTGCTGCAACGCATCTGCTTGTACTGATCCTCTTCCATCATCTGGTCAGCGTCTGATACTCCTTGAAGTACGAGAGATAATGTAGAGCGTGGCAGTCAACTGATAGCCGTATGCTTCAGTCTAAATTGCTTCCTGCAGGCTTCTCAACACTTGACAATGGGAATATATGTTGTCAAGTGCTCTGACCTTGGGAAACATTCGCCTGGGAGAGGTTAGACGAGAAGCGAACGGTGAAATATTACATTGCTAATCAGAGGACATTAATTAGCTTTGTTTCTACGCCGGTTCTTCTGATAGGAACTATTTTCATTCAGCCCATTATGTTTGAAGTCCTTGTCTTCTTGCACATAGGAGGACCATGGATCAGGGATGATTGCAGATTATCCGCCCATTTTCTCTACCGCTCATTAGTTGTAGTGGTGCAAAAGGGACCACGGGATCACAGTGAACCCTGGGCAATTTGTAAGTAAAAGAAGTGTATTCATGTCACATCTAATCATTCACAGTGACCAGAAACCAATTAAATGGGCATATATGAGCCTTTGCACTGACGGAGAAAGCCGGAGTGTCGGAGGAAATCGATGGGAAAACACTTTGTTCTTTCACTCGTGCTAGTGGTCTCGCCGCCATGACGCAATCTCAATGGAGCGGGAAAAAAAGTGCTTTGTGCTTGGAGATCACCAATTCTTTCCATTTTTTAAAATACGAAATGTTGCCTATCTACCTGTGTGTAACACTTGCATCTTTCAACCATCTTTGGTGACTATAGCTCCTGTCTTGACAAAGACAAAGAACCTGAGCTTTGTCTCTCAGCAACACCTCCTCAGCTGGGAGCATCAGATGGATGAATGACAGCACAATGCACTTGATGCACAAAGGACCTTTAAGGGGTTGGCTTCTACTTTCTGACTGATGATCTCTTTCATTCATTATGCTGATGGAGTCTTATCACTTTTAATTCAGTCTATGCATGATTTGAGGCTTAATTGATGAACGACATTCTCTGTCGCCATTCCTCAACTGGCCGCCTCCCATTTCCTTTCCTCCTGAACTGACTTTACAAAATAACATGTTCAACGGTAGATTAAGGTCAAAATAAAGGACAACCGTATCTTCACACTTTACTGCTTTTTTAATGCTAAGAAATGTCACATTTGCATGAAATCTGAGGTCTCCATCTGTAATCCAAGGCACTTTTCTGCTTGGTAACCTCAATTAAATGGAAATCAGAGTCATTATGTTCTTTGTCTAGGTCTGATAGCCAGGTTTAATAGCAAGCATAAGCCTAATAGCTGGTTATTGAGCTGCGGAGATGCAGAGGATTGCATGAGCTCACATTCCTGTTTTATTTATGATGTAGATCAATACCGCATTACAGAAAACAGCAGTAAACAACAGTATTTATTTTACCATGGAAAAGAGGGAGACGAAAAAGGGCTGTTTTCTGCAGCAACAACAAAAACTCTGACTTCAAGTTTGGCCTAAGCTGAATGGTGCAGATGTCTTCCGATAAGAAAAAAAGATAGCCTTAACCTGCCTGCAGCTTGACTCAGTCCTGGGAAGCACATCGTGTCAAGATTTTGTTCAGGCTACTAAGATAAGCCTGATTTATTTGACTGCTGGCAGAAACCGAGGAAACCACTTAGCTCAGATCATGTGATATTCCCTCTGCAATATTAACACGCCTAACATGCTACAAAATGCTACTAAGCTTTATTC
The DNA here is from genome assembly GCF_003711565.1 of Takifugu flavidus. Lineage (NCBI taxonomy): Eukaryota > Metazoa > Chordata > Actinopteri > Tetraodontiformes > Tetraodontidae > Takifugu > Takifugu flavidus. The sequence continues at coordinate 3,815,131 of NC_079520.1, read as the reverse complement.
ATCTTCAGGTCATTGACAGCTGCTGCGCTCCCTCTTGGTGATACAGAGATTTGCTGTTCATTCCACAATACCTCCCTCGTGGCTTTTTGTGATAGCATCTGTCTTTTCGGAGGATTCGGAAGATTTTCGAAGCTTGTGTGATCCCAATGGGCAGCTGTCTAAATTAAAATCTCCCTGTGGTTGTGATAAACAGTGTTGTTCTCCTTGTTCTTCAGGAACACAACTCTTTAATGTATTTCAGACCATGGGGTAATATTTTTGGGTTTCTTTCAGCATGTTGCAACTGTTGAGATGCACGATTTCTATGATTTCTGCACAAAATGAATGAATGAATAATGGATGAAGGTAGAGTGCATTGATTAGCTACAGTGCATTGTAATGGTCCTGTGTGTTTATGTAGTACACGGCTGGAAATATCTATTGTTTCCTCATGGGGATTTGTCTGCAAATAGACACAAAGTGTGGAAACATTATTGTTATTGGACATTTTTGAAGTACAGCAAAATATATAGAGTAAGAAGCATCCGGCATACTTGGAAGACAGATACAGTCCAAAGGACCAAAATTAGCCTCTTCTACATACTGATGTCATGGATATAAATGTACATAATGGCACATGTCTTGCTAGCAATATGAGCCGTTAACAGGCTTTGCAGAGTGTGAAGATATCATTTCAATGCTTTTCTGTCAGACAGTACCTCAAAACCATGACAGGTTTTTATTATGTCACTCTTTGTCTCTCATGTGTTAAAAATGACAGGAGAAAGTAAAGAGCCATGAATTTCAAGACCTTCAAAAGTCTTAAGCTAAGTGAGATTTCTTACTTTCTAATTATTACAATGGAACTAGTCGGGACCTCATGGACATCAGCAAGTACCTGGATTTCTGTCGCTTCCCTCGTCCATGTGTCCTTATATGAAGGTGGATCTCTCCATATTTAACAGCACAGTGTTGGGATGGTACTGGGAACATTATTTTTTAATTCATTATGAATTAAGAACCACTCTCAGGCTTGTTAGCGGAACCCAGTAAGATCTGGGTCCATGTGAAGAATCCGGCTTGAACCAGGCTTTGCCCCAAGTATCGCCCAACATCAGTTTCACTGCCTGAAGTGCAGCCTGTTCAAGATACAGAGCTCTGCTGTCGGAGAGATCAGCAGAATAAGTTGACACAGTTGCTGCGTTTCGTGCTGGATGCCAGAATACCAGCTGCCTGAGGCAAACTAGAAAGATGGAGGGGGGATTGAAATTCAAGCATTGTGCGTGGTTGTAAATGATTTATTAATTATAGCAGCAGAGTGCGCTCTAATCTGACCACTTAAGCTGCTCTGTATATGCCATCTCCCCTCACTCTAATGTTTCCCTGCATTAGAGGATCTTCTCCTAAGTGTTACTATTTAGCGTTATTTCTTCAACACAACATGTGCTTTTTATAAATAAATAAATGCAGTGTAATACTGAGGATGATTAAATGACTTAATGAGCAATATGTAAGTCAGATATTACAAAAATTCAGGAAACATGCTTGCTCTTTTCCAGTCTTCCAGTGTGATGATAAAAGTGTGAAGATTTTCCAATCTAATGCCAACGTCACGTCCAGCAAAGTGATGAGTTGCATCGCAGCTACACAAAGCCCCTGATGAGCAGCGTGCCCTCACTGAGAATTACTGCTCAGCCTATCATTTCCAACCGTGCACACTGATAATGAGCTCTGTGCTTTCACTGGAGGGGTGGAGCGGGGCCGGTTTGCTGGACCACACTAAAACCCTCTTTGCTCCAGTCACCCGGACTGCATCGGCCCCCAGAGCTGGAACTTCTGCTGGATCCGGATTGGAAATATCTGCCGTTGCTTTGTTACCACCGTGCTCATGTATGGGATGGACAAGATTAATTAAAGCCCTGTTCCACATTCTTGGACATGCTTTAGGACATTGTTTTTGTCCATCATGAAGGTTTGTCCTTTTTTTTTTGAAACCTTTCCCAGCTTGTCAGGATTTCTAGGGGCTCATTTCTCTCTCGGTAGCTGAAAAACGTCCTGTGACACATGGGACAAAAATGACATGCTCTTAGAGAAGTGTTGGAAATGGTGCAAGAGAGCCTCCACTTACTGGCTCAGCTGCAAACATACACTCACACACATGCAATACCTACCTGAGTGCACACACGTACTTCATGCTCGTTGACCTGAATTAATGTTGCCATCCATCACACAAATATCTCCCCCCACTCCCACACATTAAATAAAGTGACTGACAAGCTGGAAATTTAAGGTGAATTCTTTACGCTCTTTCGGGCACATTTCATGGAAAACTAATCCGACATTAATACAGTTTCACCACCAACACACTGTCACCCTTAATGGTCAAAGGGTAATTTGGATTTGATGGGGCTTTTCCAATTAATGAGCCAATCTGTTGGCATTATCACGAGGATTTGATTAGTTTTATTTGGGTTTATGTGGACTTCTGCGAACCTCGTGTGGATTGTAGCCTCTAGTTTGAGTCTGATACACATGAACAAACTACAAGAAGGAATAAAAACATTTTAATCTCATAGTCTGACAAAAATTACAGGTCTGCTGTCAGTCCTGCTTGTGTAGATCTTCTTTGCTAAACTGCATGTTTTCACATAAAAGCCATTAATGAAAGAAACATACCATACATGCCAAGCATATGCCTTTTATTTACTGATAATAGATTAGCCAAAGCCAGACTTAACTATAGCAAGAGTTGAATGGTCTTTTTATTTTTTTCATTCTGGGTTCAAAGAATTGTTTACGCAGTTTTGCCAGTTTAAGATTCACTTAATCTAAACTTGCTGGAGCCTGTGAAACCTTGTCAGCAGATTACGCATTTAATTGTGACTCAAAAACTAACGAAGAGGGAAAGGTAGAGGGCGGAACCAATGAGCAAGGTGCAGTTGCACGGCGGTGCCTTAGGTGAGCGACCCCACCCTCTTCCTTCAGATGCTGGTGACTTAACTACTGTGTTGCAGGTCAGTAGAAACGGAACAAAACTACATCCTACTAAAGCTTAAATTGACGTCTCAGAACTCTGTAGTCGAATTTTGATGCGTAAAATTGCGAGCGGCAAAGTTTTGGAATAATGGCACTAACTTCCTGTTAACGCGTGTCTGTCACGTGCTTACGGTGCGCCATTTGAGTCAATTCCGATGCGGTGGAACGATAAGTCCCTACGTAGAACATGCTTTTCAACTGGACATTTATTAATTCATTAAATGAACAATCTGTTTTTGTTTGTGAGCTAGAAATGCAGCTAAAGAAACACATCTGCACATTGGAATCGATGGTGCTGTGTTATAAAAGTCACAGCAAATATGAGCAATATATTCAATCTTTAAGATGTGTCTTGAAACTGATGTGTACAGAAAGATAAGTATACTGAAGTCAGTAATACTGTTTTTTTCCCTGTCATAATTACATATAATGGATCTTCAGCATTATCGGGTGCAAATGTACAAAGATTGCCTGTGTACGTAAGATCAAATATTGCACTAATTGAATCCAGAACTGGATCATATTGCTGCACAAAGATTGAGATAGCTCTGTTTGCCTCTGAGCAGAAGGTATTGTCATGGTGAACTGTCCATCAAGTTCTTGCTCAGTGCTGGTGATCTGTCATGAAAGCTGTTGGGTTTTTTCACTCTCTCTGAGGAAAGAGGAAAATTGATGGCTGGGCTAAGTAATGAATTCCTATTGGCCTGCAGCAGCAAGCACACAGACTCCCAGCTGTGCATCCTGGGAAGAGCGCCTCCAAGTAAATGTTCTACAGTCACAAAGGGGAATATCCAGAAACAGCCTAAAATACAGATTTCAGTTACACTGCTGAATGTTTAGTTTCAGGGTTGTCTCCTGTGATCAGGATGGTTACGCTAATGCTAACCGCCTCCAACTTAATGTGACATCAGCATGGTCTTATTTACATTTTTGTCTAAAAATACATGAGAAATCAGTGGACCATTTCTGATTCGTGCATGATCAAGTACAGGTTGCCATCAAGGCCAAATTGTGCATGGCTACAGCTTACAGTCAAGGAGAATTCATCTGCTTTTACCGACCCATACATTATAAAATACTTTATTATAACATTCCATTACTTAAAAAAATAAATCTGACATGTAATTCTGACAGCTAATCAAGTTGATAACCACTGTGTTACAGTTTTCCTTCAGTATCTGGGAGCGTGTATGGAACTGTGACCGCTAGATCTGACCAAACCTCATTGTGACAAATATTTTGGTTTGCTGTGTCGGCAGCAGGGAGGCAGAGCAAAGGAAAACTGCGATAGCAGACAAATATAGCAATGAAGGCTGCAGGAAGTGATCAGGAAGCTGTCATGACACATAAACCCAAACAGTGAGTGCTCAAGAAATATATATTCACAGCTGGTCAGTAGGTGGCGATCTTTTTCTGTGCTGTAATTGACTTCACATACCACAGCATGGCATTAGCAGTCAGTACCCTTTAATGGAACTGTGACTATTTTCTGACCAGTAATGACCCCCGACATTGGTTTCAGACTGAATTTTCCATTGTGCATGCAGCTTTCTCCTTTTCTGTTGCAATGCAACCCATGACCAGAATGGAGGAAAAAATCTTGAGGTGTGAAATTGGGAATCACTCCGAGCACTACGTGCTCATCTCTCTTATCAGCCCAGCCAATTTTAATGGGATTTCCACTTCCACGTGTCCAGCGCTCGAGGGTTGCTATTATGGTCGGCAAACATATGGTCAGAGATTTGAGACTCACGTTGGTAATGTTTAAATGCCTATCAGTTAACATAATTAGCACACAGGGATATCATTAGTACACTTTGAGTGAATCACAAGCTGTTTTTTCTTATTTGGCTAAAATTTGACATTTGATCAGAATACAAAACTGAAGAGAAACTGCTGCCGTTGTATATTCAAGATCTACTTTGGAGCAAATATTGCACAGCAATCAGTATAATTAAGGAAAGAATTGAGTTCCAGAAAGTATATAAATGGGCCATGACCTCACGGGGAAAACAGAAGGGTTTTTACTTGCAGTCAGCAATGGTGGCCAGCAGTTTGAACTCATTAACAGAGTTCATGAAAACATTCTTGCATTTAAAATGCATTAAATACTCTAAACATCAGCAAACATGGATCACCTCATACATTTTTAACTGCCAATTCAGGATCACCAGGGTTTCCAGTAACACTTGTGTCCTTGTTAACGTTAACTTAATCAGCATCTGTACTGTAGACAAGGATTTTCATTCAACTTTGAAGATGACACTGAAAGAACATAAATCAAAATTGCCCTTCAATTTTGTGAGAATCCTCTCTTTGGCTACATACACAGACAGTATACAACACTTCTCTCTGATGCCCTGTCAAGCTGCAAAATATTCTTTTAAATCATTTATTGTTTGGTAAAATTCATACTTGCATGTTTTATTTAAAAGTTAGGGCAAAAATAAACACATACAGTTTGAACGTTGTGACCACGCTGAAACGTTGTTGTGGCCTTAGATTCTCTGCTCTCTATCTCAATGGAACAGACTGGGTTGGATGGCATTTTCTGCAGTCATAATATAACACTAAACTTTATCCTATTTATGGCTGAGATTATGACTATGACTATGATATGTTAGATTATCAACGGATTTATATTCACCTACGTTTATCCCAGGATTTACCAATTAACTCTCATCTTCATCACATTGTTCGGTGTACAGCGAAAGAGCTTTCTCTCGGTCACAGCTGAATGGTTATTCCTGACAAGAATGATACCTCATGACTACATACCGTAGGATCAAGAACAGAACCCGGCAAACCAACTGAAGCAAAATAACAGTGAGCTTCCCTAATCCTCTGAGCTAATCCACCCCTACCAGAGGCAAGTGGGCTGTTTTTAGCAGAGGTGCTTCTCCTGCCAGGACACCTGATTTAGCATATTTGCCAAAAGGCTGGAATCTATTGAAAAAGATCTGATTTCCATTATGTAATAATAAAAAGACGAAATCAAATGTTTCTAGGAATATTGAGATGTGCTCTGTATTTAGTGGAGCCATAACACACATTTACCAGTGCAGTAAAAAGAGTCTCTGAGGCCTTCAGTTAAATCCAATAATTGGTAATGTGAGAAATGGTGTCTACCAATGAATGATCATCTTTAATACACATATTATAAATAACGGGTTTTATATAGCCCAGAACCCACTATAGCACTCTGTTATATTCCACCTCTTTAAAGCATCATATATAGTTGGAGTTGAAGCTTAAAAAGGCTTTACTAAATGCGTTTCATCTTCAGGATGGGATCACAACCAACCTTTCTAGAATTTTAAACAATATTAGAAAGAAAGTTGTGTGCAAAAAAACGCAATGCTCGGACACAGTGCAATTACAGCTATTGCAGGTAGGGGGCGGGCTCGAACAATTTACCGGATATACCTTATGTCCTTGGGCAATTAACAATATGCAAAATAATTTTCATAACTTTAATCTTTGACCAGGATCCAAAACTGTGTGCTATATGTATGTTACACACCATCTTTCATCTAAATATGTATGCCCTTATGATAATGCAATCTAACACCACAACGTTTCCTCCATGACCTTTGTTGGCAGAGGTGTATAAAACTAACCATGTATTTTGTTCCCTCACATGAGACGCATGGGAGCCATTTTGTCATGAATTGTCAGTCTGGCTCAAATGTCTCTCGGTGTGGGCAGAACTCGCAGGCTTAATTTGTTTTCTCTATCGAATCAACACTGAAAATTGAAAGCAATAAAACTTTATGAATGACAAAGATTGTCAAATAAAAATTAAGAACGGGCCTTCAAATGACACCAGCTGATAATTTATACTCTGTTTGGGTATGACATGCTGCCCATAAATGCATATGAATTCGTATACCGTCTCTAAAGTGTGTGCATTTTATGGCCTTGTGTATTGTGGAAAAGGCCCACACAAAGACAAGTATAGCCATTCCCTCACTGTCTGCCTCACATTCTCTGTCAGCTTTTCTATTCTGTGTCATAATCTGCCCACTGAAAGAATTACAGGTTTGTGCAGAACTTGAAGATAATTATTGCCTGCAGTTTGATTTTTGTGCCACCTGAAGGGCTTCAGGGGTAAAAATTTTGGCTGGCGAATCTCTGACCTGCTCCAAGATCGACCACAAATTGTCTTCAAATCGACTTAATTAGGATTTAAGTGATGGTCAGCCTGAATGGGTTTGCAGGGAAAGACGGCTCCTGCTTTGACTGATGGCATTTGCTGAATGCCTTATGAGGGCTCATTTGGCATCTGAAACACGGCGGAGCAGATCATTACTAAAAGGGAAAAGATGAAATATGACCAGGGATGCCACGCTAAGAATCATTTTGTGCAGCAGGAAATGACATAAGTATAAAACCGTCTGACTGCCGAATCTAAAGAAGGCGGTGAAACAAGTCGTTCTGCTGGGACCTTTCTTGAAGATGTTTTGATTTTGCTGTGCCAAATTCAACTGCTGGTGATTTAATATGATTTAATGTAAATTCCTGCAATTGGGGGCTAAAAGGCTCTCAGGTTTCAAATCATTTGCCTTCATTTTCCACTAAAGCTCTCAACGCTGAGGGTAATAACATCAGCATGCCATGGACTTGTCCACTTGTTAATGGGTATTTGATTTACTGGTTATTTGCCTTCTGGCTCTGAACTGCCTCCGGCTGTAATCTCACTCTAAGCGTTCAGGCTAAAGATCCCTCAAAACCTATAAAGATTTGCCTTTGTACATAATCATCACCATGGCACTGTGTTCATGCCTAGCCTGCTTGATCCAAAGGTATTCAGTTGGTTTTCATTGATTTATTTTTTAAGGGAATCATTGAAGATTCTGTTTTTACTGATTTATGAAAGCAAAAATAATCAAATGAAGCCAGACGGTTTCATTAAAAATACAAGCCAAAGAATAGATGTAGACAGAATCAGAGAATAAGAAAGAAAAACATCATCTGTTGTGTGAGAAACATTCCGCATCAAGCAATCACTTGCATGAGTGAATTAATGTGACTTATGTAGCTTTTATAAAGTGGCAGATTTCCCCTGGAGGGTTTGCAAATGAGTGGAAGGGAGACCTGTTGCACATTTCATCTCCCGGTTAAAAGTGCCCATCCCACCATTTCATATTAAAATGTAAATTCTAAGAATAGGTGGAGTAACTGTCAGCAGTAATGACTCTGCAGCAGAATGATAAACTGGGTCCAGTGATGTGAGAACAGAGGCAGAAGCGTATTCATAGATAACATCATCTTAACCCATTACTGATAGAATAGACAGCTTCACTGAACTTTGAGAGAACAAAGGAAATTTGGTTGGATTTTATGCAAAAAAAAAGGGTCAGAGTTTAACTTTTACTCATTTCTGTGTCTTTCATCGTTGTTCATTGTGCATTTGCATAAAACACAAATAAGCTGAGCGAGGAGACCTCCCACCTCTGTGAATGTCCCTGGAGGTGAGATTCTGACCCTCCACCTCTGAAACATTTCATTTTGTTTACCAGGACAAATCAAGGCCTCTTTGGTCATGTTGACAAGAGTTTGATAAGGAAAAGTTAAAGGGAAGAAATGAACGCCATTGGCACAGTGACGGTGGTAGTAAATCACCCACAATGCACCGGACAGAGCTTTATAGAGAGCAGTCTGTGGTGATCATGGTCTGCAGAGAGGGAATGGTTGACCACAATGACCATGATTTCTTTCTTTTTTTTCATGGTCATTCCAAAACCTGACCAAACAATTTCAACCCAATACAAGCAAGGTCAATTGTAGCTGATGAGAACTCATCCACCTTAATGATTTAAAAGTAGTTCTAGTTGGTGATTTGAAAAGAAGAAACAAACCAAAAAGTTAACATTTTATAAAAAGTAGATGTGGACTAATGATTTTCCATCAATTCACTGTTAAAAAAGGGTCTAATTTGCATTTTACTTAGTTCTCTACACTCTGCAAACACGGGGCCGTTTGGAGTGAAGTCAGCGCCCTCGGTGTGCCACTTCCCATTTTGCCCACTTTAGTATGACATCAGCAAACTGTACGTTTATTTTGAAGCCAACATTCTACAAAAACAGAACCGAAAATAGCTGATATGCCTGAGATGACCATAAAGCGTTTGTCACATTGCATCACAAAGCAGCTGCAAGCTTGTGCAATGGCTGACTGGCCGGCAGCCACCCTGGATGCCGGTTCTGCTGCTGACAGCATTGTTTCAGGGATTTCTGGGGGAGGTTTCAACCTTGGGCTGTGCATATAGGTACAGTAGGCACACATTTTACATAGGCATTAATATCAGTTTGGAGTGAAGTCTTCACCTGCAGAGGGACAGCATGGTGCACATTCATATCATAGCCCACATTCCATCTTTTCCAGTTATAGTTGAAAAATTAAATGGCCAACATGCTGTGACTGTTTAGCAATGCAAAGGGTGAAAGACCTCCATTCTGCACTAATTTCAAATTCGCTGTCGTATACATTCTGAATGACCAGTGAGGCTAAAAAGAGGAACTGATGTTGGGAGGACATGACAAAGCATGAAATCGTGCCATATGTCTCAGCACATGATCAAACACAGCCGGAAAAAGCTGCCAAAATGAATATTCCCCATAATGGCTCCTTTATGTGACTACGAAGCCCTCGACATAATAGCTGTCACCTCTTTGCTTTGAGCGAAGCAAAGATAAGTAGATTTGTGCTTCGTGCCAGTTTTGATATTGCACATTTGTGCGTGACTGCGTGCAAGAATCACCGAAAGCCAACAACTCAAGGTCTTATAAAAAAAATCCCTAAGTGTAGCCTAAAGGACTTGAGTACTTTCAAGTCAGAATGGTCTGAAAGAAAGGCCGGGATCTCTCCAGCATTTGGTGCAATAAAAGCAAAGTTTGCTCCTTTTTGGAATCAAAACTGTCATGAAATGAGTGTGCTGCAGCAGCGATGGAAGATGCTGGCACTTATGGCTCTCCTCTTATTTCTCAATTTGTGCCACAGCAACATGTTTTCTTATCATGGTGATTTAAAGACCGGCGGGGGGGAACAGGCCGATTGCAGCTCTGCAGGAACTGCTCCAACCCTGATCACCCCTGATGACGCTGCTGATGAGTTGCAATAATGATGGGTATGCAGAGGTGTCCTTTAACCCACCCTTTAAAGCATTGTCTGAGCATTAAAGGTTGCAAATGGGTTGCTGTGTTGATGATGATGACTCTTATTATTATTAACCTTAGTGAGAGTGGAGGTACATGTTGCATTTTGAATTAGAACAGGTTGCTTCTGCAGAAAGTGGTGCCTTCACTTCCATGTTTTAAAGTTGTAAGTATCTTTGTAGAGCAGCAGCAGTGTGAGATTCTTATATTTGTATAAACAGGCGAGATGTTGGAAATCAGAAGCGGGGTTCAGCGTGGAGTGTAAATTAGCTGGATTTGGAGGAGACAGCATCTCTAAAGCATTCAGCTTCTTTGAAAAAGCACATTTTCCACGGGTGCGGAGACGCAGGGAAGCTAGCTGATGAAAAGAGCTGCAAATTAGAAGAAAGTAAATACTTCTGTGTAGATGCACAGCAAGTGGACTCATGGTGGACAATGTTTTCATTTGGTTGCACTTTTCATTTCAAAATATGACCGTATCCCATTGTTCCTTTGAACACTGACATTTACTATCATTCTTTATACCTATTCAACCTCCTTTTTTCCTTCTCCCTTTTTAGTTGCTTGTAGCCGGATGTAGACTAAAGGAGCTTCATCCAATGGGACACTAATGGACACCAGTGCTCTTGTTGTTGGTTCTGAAACCTAAATGAAGTCTGAAGTTTGTTCATGAAAGGAAACATGAGGTCAGTGTTGTATATTGTAACAACTCTGACTGAAAACACGTATTGATTGTAAATGAAACAAGCAGATCATGCTGATATATCTGGTTTTTACCCATCAGTGCTGTAAAATCTTTTACTGAACATTACATTTATTTTCTGTTCTGTCAATATTTATTCAACCTGAAAAAGACAAAAAAACAACCCAGGCTTCTGCAACTTTTTCCTGAGCTCTTTGTTAAAGTTTATGTCACATCTTCTCTACAAGATGTGAACATCATCAAGAGAACTCCATCAAGGTTGTCAGGGAGGGAGGATTTATTCTTTTATGTGGACACATGCTACTAACACAATATAAAGAGCTTTCATTTGTCATGTGACTGATTTCTAAAGGCTCAGTACCGGTATTTGTCAAACCATTGTTTGGTCAGCAAGGAAACTGCAGCTCCCTGCCAACCTACAAGCGTTCTGCGTTTCTATTCCTGCCACCTGTATTTATCTCTAATGGTAGTGTTCTTTACATGCTTATCACAGGGCTACGCTGGCAGGATGCCACCTGACTCAACTATCACCAACCTGGGCCCATTGAACCAAATTTTGCAATAGGTCTGTAAAATCCACCCAGACTGACAGGAAACAAGGATGTTGACATATAATTAAAGCACAGAGGTTTTTTTTTGTTTTTTTACATTTGTCTGCCTTTTCTTACCTTTCTTGTCTTCTGGTACTTTCACAAACCTTATATTTTATACTCTGACCTGCGGACAATATGGTTCAATACATAAACATATTGAACCTATGCCTGACCTAAATTGCATATACCTCCCCAAAAGTTATTACAAGGAATAACAATGATGGCGAAATAGACTCCATGCTTATTCCCTGACCACAATTTTATATAAGGCGCGAATAACTTCACAGGCGACGGCCCTCTGAACTTTTTCTCTTTTTACTAACATGAAAAGGCCAGTCTGATATGGGCCATGCCTTCCCATTCCCAAATCTTTCCGGTCCTGTCTTTCCCCTCCTTTTCCTATTATTCATGCTGCGACCAAAGAGCTTCGCCGGTGCGCGCTTGGTGACGTCAACAAACTTATCCAGCAGCTGTAGAAGAGGAGGAGGAGGAGGAAGAGAGGTTGACACTGTTGGATGGGGATCTCCGAGGATCGGTGCATTTTCCCTTCCTCCTGGACTCTGGACTTGTCTCCGTGTAAGTAAAGGCGCTCATGGAATATTGATGTTTGCTGCGGTTCCGTGTGCGGCTGATGGGTTGCTGCTCTCCGGTCTGGTGTGTGCTGCTGCAGCCCCCCAGGCGACACTTGGTCCGCAGAAGTTGACACGGTGGGATGGTTAAATCGCGTTGTTTCCATGTTGTTTTCCTTTGTATTAGGAGACGCTGCTTTTGCGCGTCCGTGTCAGTTCCACTTGAAGCCTGAAACTTTACGGAGCTCTGGAATCCGTCTCTGTTTATTTATTTTTCTTGGTTTTATTTCATTTTTGTTCAAACCCTTGCTTATTTTACTCACAATAGCAGGTCTTTTCTTGGTGGGAAAAGCGATTTCTGGCGACTTTACACGAATCTCGAGCGTCTTCCGCCGGTATTTTGTGCGTAAAGGTGCGTTTTCCTCACAACAGTGTTAAATATATGACCGTCACGCATTTCAAACAAAGCATTCACCGAGCTGTCACACGCACGCCAGAAACTCTCCATGGGCCGCTGTTTATTGGTTTCTCTCTGAGATATTAACAACTTTGCATCCACCTTTTTTACCGACAGTCTGACGGTGTCGTGACTCTGTCTCACGCTTTCCGTTTCACGGCTGACATTTCGCCAATCGTCCACGGTCATGAAATCACAGCTTTCTAAACCTGTTGGAGTCAGCAGTAACCATTGTTCAGCAAAAATCTGCATTCTCAGTGTCCATTCGGCCATTTGTCAGGTCGGTCCGGAGCCCCCACAGAGGGGCTCTGCGTGCATCGACTGCCGCTCCGAGTTATTGATCATGTCCTACTGGCTCGTACTGTGAAAAATCAGCATGAATTAGAAGCTCGGAATGTCACTCTGGAGGACAGCGGTTTCCCATCTCCACGGGTCTCCGCAGGAACTGGAACAAGGGTCATCTGATTTCAAGGGTGTGGGTTTTCAATGTTATGGAATTAAAAGTTTCTGTGAAAGTTCGTGTGGTCACTGCCTCTTAAAATGGCTGTGTACATAGGAGGTTACTTTACTTAAATTAACGGTCAGAATTTTCGGCATATACGCTTGCAGCCTCCTTGCGTTCTAACTCGTGACCAGTAGATGGCAGTGTTGTGTCTATTCCTGTTCTTTATTTATATATTTTCTCAGCGCAATGCTCAGCCATTTAGCTTAAGGAGCACAAAACCACATTTTATGACAATCTTATCTGTATTGAAACGGTGATGTGATATTTCTGAATCTATCTGCATTCATATTTAGGTTCTGTGAGGAAACCATCAGCTTTATTTGTTCAATATTGTTGAGTTGTATGTCTATGGTAGGGGAGCATATGAATATGAATAATTTAAGATATAGTTTGGATTTAAAGTGTAGGTTTTGCTTGTCTTTGTAATTTATTGCATAATTAAAAAATATATATTACACCTCATAGAAAATTGTGCCACCTGGGTTGATTTTTAATGATATCAAAACCATATAATATAGAGATAAATTAATTGCTTGATGAGATCAAATATTTGGTAGGAAATTATGTTTGCAGCTCTTTACCTATAGTTTAAAGGAAATTGATTTCTGATACAAATTCTGATACAGCATGCAAGAGGGTGTTTGTGGAGGTCTCAGCTGATAACTCATTACGATGTCTCGTTCTATCATGGTTCCAGCACAGCGTGTGTGTGAGTGTAGCTCCCCCCTAAAGCGTGTGTAGGTGGGACACTTTTGAAAGCGCCAGCAGCGCTTTCAGCTGGATCCCCCCAATTAAAATTGAAATCCACCATTTCTGTTCACAGATAAGTCTGGTTTACATTTATTATTGTCCCCAATTGCTCTTCCACAGAAAGGGTCATAATTGGATAAGGCCAATCACCCTGGAAATCTGTGTTAAATGAGACTATTTTAGTTTTAATTCAATAAAACACTTTTAGGAAGCTCCCTCCAAAATGAAGCTTGCTTTTTTTGAACTCCTCTATGTTAATCAGCGTGTCCACATGACTGCAATCATGCAGAATTAACATTAGTTGTATTTACAGTTGGGAAACTGGCAACTGGAAGGGAATGAGATGTTTCTGTGTCAGAGGTCATTCGTGGCTAGTGGTTGTTAGGAAAGTCGTGTTTTTGCTTCAGTGCCTGCTCGAATCTCCAGCTGACACTTCATTTATCAGCCCGAGATCACACAGTGACTGATACCATCATCACTATCAGCTGTAGCGGGCCATCCCTCAGCGTCACCAGCACACTCTTTTCAGGGCGAGTTCATCTTTCCAGCCAGAGCTGTTTGTTGTCAGATTGCTGGAAAGCTGAAGTGCAGCTCCCCCTTGCTCCTCCTGCAACGTCAGAAAGCTTCTTATTCACTTTGACTGCCGGAGCTCCAGGAATGTCACATGGATGCTTATTAGTGGTTCACTCTTCTCTGTTGTTTTGGCAGGATCACGTCAATGGTGAACGAGCCTCTTTTTCCACCTGCTTCTGAGTTGTTAATTGATATTTTTGCTTGTGAATCCCTTCACTTTTGCCATGTTTGTGATTGGATGATTCCTTTGCATCCTCCTTATCACCCCGACACATAAAAGGTATATTTTAGAACCAGCACTTTGCTGATTAAGATGGGAAAAGCTCAAGTTATAATTCCTTTATCTAAAATACTTAACAAAAAACAAGAGGAAAAAGTCATAGAATACTGCGGCACTGCAAAATACAAAATACAGTTTAATCATCGTTAAAGAGTCTGAACATGTGTGTTATCCCGGCTCAGTGAGTCGTTAATTACAATGCATATGCTGAATGTTTGCACAGTTAAACACAGCGTGTAATCACAATCCTGGAGTTTATCATTTGTCGTGTGTGTCAGTGGCGTTTGTCTCTAACTGTGATGATTCAGAATTACTTACTCATTTGTGTAAACATCTATTTTTTTTACATCTTATACTCTATTAAATATATCAATATTGCTCATGTGGCAATGCGATTTTGCAACCTTTGACTAATGCATTTTTAAGTACAACTGGGATAAATGTCTTTTAGTGTGTGTCACCAACGACCCGACTGCTTTATGACCCAGCTATCAGTGTTGTTGCCCCTAAGAGTGCTGCGATTGTCCAAACAGAAATGGTGCAAGTTTGGTTTTATTCATGTTCAGCCAGTGTGCAGCCTGGTTATTAATAGAGCTTTGCAGTGAAACGGTAGATTTCCATCTCTATAATAATGGGACCAAACCTTGGGCAGTTAACAGCCTGTTATTGCCACAGGAAGTCAAGGCTGGCAGAGGTAATGCTTAACAACCTTAGTCACCAAACCTCCAGTGAGGGGATGGGAGAACATTGATGAGGACTCACCAAGTAGAGGGTAACAAGAGGAACATTGGCTCAGCTTTTAAACACATTCTGGCTTGATGCCCAGTTGGTACCATGGGCAGTGATCAATCCCCGTGCTGTTAGGTAGTGTATTATTGAAGAAATAAATAAAACACATTCTGCCCGCGCCTCTAATGCCATAGCAAATTTGAAAGAGAATAAATGTCACAGTGATAGATTCAAGGTGAAGCGCTACTGTTTCCCTGCAGACACACAACCCTGAATGCGGTTTTATTATGTTTTATGCAGATGCACTGGTAAGACTGTGGGTAATAAATCAAGCAGTTGCTCATAAGAGGCCATATTAGCAACATAATCTGTAAAATGCCCCACTCGCTGTATGAAAGTCTTACAGCCCTTGTTCAAAAGACCTTTTTGAATAGGTTTGTGGTCACAGACAGCCCAAGTAACCACATTCATCAGGCCATATTTAGAGATAAATTGTGATACTTAAACCAAATACCGCTGTTTTTGTTTTTTTAAGGAGCATTTTGCCTTTCAGTCAAAGGAGAAACAAGAACCAACTCATTGGGATGAGGTAAGATGTAACCTCTGTTGAATTGGGATTGTGAAATGAGGAAACACCTTGGATTTGAGCTCTGACCAGCAAGGCATTATCCAGATATTGCCCCACACACATCCTGCACCAAGCCCAGCTGTAGCCTGACAACACCTCTCAACTATTACAGAATGCATAAAGTTCCAATAGGCAATATGTACAAACTATAATTCACAATCATAACTGTGGAATACAGTTTGCATTTCATTTGAAATTCATTTGCAGGAATTAATTCTGAGTTTGAGTTTATTGCAGAACTTTTGACGCACCCTGGACAGTAAGCTCTATATATTTTACTGTAGACTGTTGGGTAAAGGCGAGTGGAAGAAATATGGTTTCATATTCACCACTTGTTGTTCTGTGACATTTAGAAAAGAAAAAAGTGTCAGGGATAGGTCAGACTGTGGGTAAATCATGGTTGAGACAAGGGAATAGGATGAGCAGAAAGGTCCCCATCGGCCTCATCACACTGTTGCTGCACTTCTAAACTCGAGGAGTGAAGTGAATTCTAATCTGATCATTTCTCTTGATCTGGACGGAATCCTCGGATTGTTTTTGCTTTTGCATTCGTAATGCACAAATGCTATGAAAAACCATGAGATGCCCGCCCTTGGATAATTATTGATTCTTAGATAGAGCCATTCTGCTTTGCATTTATGCAAATGTTGGTCTCTTGGTCTAATGGAATATTAGATTAAAATTTACTCTAATCAGGGTCACATCAGAGTTTCTGCAAGTTTGTCATACCAACTTTTCACGAAGACATCTCGGACTAAAATTCCCTGATCAAAGTGAACCTGTATTTGCAGGAGCAAACCAAATGGGATGACAGACCTGTCTTCTCTCAATTAGTGGCCACAGTTTGATAGTGATGGAAGCCACAGACAGCAGACGCGTGGGATGAATGCTAAATTAGCTTGCAGCTTCGCACCGCTTCCCCCCACCTTCATCCCTGTCTCATCGGCTTCCACACATGTTCGCAGGGCGTGACCTCTTAAATGGTTTCCGAAGTCATTTTGTCAAACTCACAGCAGAGTGATGCTTGTTTGTGTTTTCCTGCTGATTTGTGCCCGATCGGGCCCCGTGGCGGCTCACTTGACTCATGGCCGATCATTACTGTTGTGCAGAATATGCTCCCCCCACAGAGTCGCAGCCTCGCTCTGCCAAGTAAGTCATCAAATCCAATTAAAATAAAAGGCTTGTGGAAAACACAAGATGACAAAAAGGTGTCAGGATGTAATATTACGCTGTTGCAGGGCAGCATTAATGAAGTATATGCAGTAATTCAGGTACTTTGGTCTTACATTGCTAATCATGACAATCAGTTGGGAGAGAAGCAGCGACCCAAAGTTGGGTTCAAAACAATTAACTAGGGCAGGGATGGGGAACCCCCGGCCTCCGGCCGTATACGGCCTCCGAGACCATTTCTACCGGCCCGCAACGCAATAAGATTTTTATATGTTATATGTGCACTTATATAGTGGGACCGTTTGCTAAACTCCGCGAGCTGCGAGTAGCAGCGGTAGCGTATTTTTGCCCTTCGTATCCTGAAATTTCTTTCGTAACAAGAGGAAATATTTTCCCGTTTTCTGAGATAAAACAGACGGTTATGTTATGTCCGAGTCAAGGTCAGGGTCAGTGAACACAGCATGTGATGTACGTAGTGGGCTGGACTGATTGACACGGACGAAAAATGTATAGCGAAACACGCTAAACTCGACGAGTTGAAAGGACAGATGAGTTTGGATAAAATTAACGCTCTTTGTCGACGTTTGGAGGCTCAACAAGCAGCGTTCACACGACCATGTACCGACAGAGAGAATATTACGCGTGCAAGTTTTGTGATGAGTGAATTAATAGCCACGAAGCTGAAACCTCACGACGAAGGAGAGTTCGTGAACGTGCCTCGAAGCCGCCGCTGAGGCGCTCGCGCCGGACAAAGCAAAATTGTTTCAAAGCGTGAATTTTTTTTCGTGAATAACTATTGAACTAAGACATATATTGTTATGATTCCAGTGGCTAACGGTATGTTTTTATGGTCAAGGAATCTAAATATGTAGTCAAAGTATATGTGGGACTAATATTTATGGTGGAAATCACAATATGCCAGGAATTGTTGCGCTTGGCGGAGGTCTGCGCTCTCCGAGTGCTTTCTAGTTGTTATTATTGTCTTTATCGTTCTTTCTTTTCATTTATTTTCTTGATTATCTTGTTGTATTTTTTGTTTTTGTGAGTAGAGGCCTCGAACAGGCCCCTTACGAGTCTCTTGCCTCAACTCTGCACCTCTTTTTTTTATTGTTTTGTATGATCATGAAAACATATTTTACTTGTTTGTCATTTTATTCTATTTTTTTGGTGATTTTATATGCATGTGTGCTAAATAAATAATTCAAACTCAAATGCAGCAATCATGAGACTTAGTAACACAGTGGTTATAGACTTTTTTTGTCTTTTTTTGCATCCCTAGGTATGTGTTCATAATAGTATGGCCCTCGGAGGACTTTATAAAAATTGAAATGGCCCTCGATATGAAAAAGGTCCCCACCCCTGAACTAGGGCATCGGGACCTTTTTGAATGCAATGATGATTTAAAAAATGACAAATTCAATGAATAAATAAAGCCAGGACTTTGAGGGGGCAGAAACAATAAATATGCGTGAGCACTGCTGCAGGCTGAGCTGAAAGTTTGAGCAGAAGCTTGAAGAAACAGATCGTGGAAGCACAGAAGTCAACTGACAGTTGGACCAAAATCCTCAAATTAACCCTTCGCTCCTCAGATGCTCTGCAGCTGACACTGAAAGAAACACGCAAAGGAAAAGTGTGGTGGACACTTGATGTAAATCAGTAATGAGCGTCTTGATTGCACTTACAGAGCGCTCCTTTGATCTCTGCCTCCAACCGAACAAAAACCTCCTTGACACTCTGACAGGGTCAGTTCCACATTGTCCCTGCTCTCACATTCACCTGTGCGTCTGTAGCTACTGAAGGACCCAAACCTCATTATAATTAGAGAAAATGTACAACCAGAAATGGCTTCAAGGCTAGCTAATTTTGTGTAAAATCTGTGGTGGAGCTGCAAGTTTTAATGTCTCCTTTGGTTCTGAGCATTAAAATGTCCCCCTGTTTCTTGAGCAAACACTACATGATGTCAGGGAGGCAGAATTTGACGTGTTGGATATGGCCTATAATTGCAGCGGTGCAGCAGGGGGCTGCTGCTCTGTGCCAAACCGCGGTCTTACAGCAGCGGTACGGAACGATCTCTGCCTTTAAACCCAGTCGTGTCTCCGCTTTGATTGTGCCAATGTTTGATATTTAGGCAACAGGAAAGCACAAGCCTGTCAACCAAAGCTTCCAGCTTTCAGAAGTTTAACAAAAGATGTTGTTCTTTAAAGCTTTTTCCAACCGGTGTTTATGCTCTCGGTTCCATCAAAGACACAGCAGCTTCACTTCCTTGATGTCTCCATAGTGTCGGTGACTTATAAAGTCAACTGCTGTGGCAAAGCTGCACCTGGAAAGAAATAGGTTCAGCAGTAAACACGCTTTGTCCTGTTTGGTCCTCACGCTATGATGTCACATAGTACATTTTACTGGGGTTTTCATTTCATGAAAATCAAATATTCTTGACAAATAAATGCAACAGATTTTTAACTTTATGAACAAAATTAAGGCAGATTTTTGTTGCTGTCAATTCAGCATTTTGACCTCAGAAGGTCAAGTAATAAGAATCCAGATACTATAGTATATATAAATATTAGGTTGCTTTATGATCCATGTCCCTTGGCTTTGATCCATGGAGAATCGAAGGTCAAAGTCCCTCTGGAATCCAGACATCACCAAATGTAATCACATGTGTCTTGGTGGATTATTAATAGTTACTAAAAATGTCATTCATCTGTTCATAACACACTTATTTTGCTAACAGTCAAACGCTGCCTGTCACGTAACCTCCCTTGGTGGAGATAAAGAGGATTTTCCTCCAGCAGGTGTCCAGGTGACTGGAGTTGTACTGACAACTGTTTTTAAAAACTTGACATTTCAGGATGTGATATTCCAACCATGCAAAACGCAGACTTGGCCAGACTTTTGTTCTCTCTTAAAATTAAGTAGGAGGCTTCAGATTATTTGCATTTCCACCCCACCACAGACTTTCGGTGCTTGGTGAGCTCATGGCTCCAAAAAAACCAATGAGAAGAAGGAAGCAAACTGTTGCAACAACTGTTGCAGTTTGAGGCTTTAAAACACGTGTCTAGCTGCTCCAGCACTTCCAGAGAAATCACTGGCTGCCTGTCCGAGGCTTTTCTCATTAATTCAAGAAGTGGTCCTGCTGTGGCGTAAAACAAACCACTCTTGATGCTTCTTTTGTTTCTTCTTGAGTGTCATTCATTTCAACAGGCGGCCCTCAGTGGTTTGCAGATGACGTTTTTTTTTAATCCCATTGAGACACCCTGAATGCATCACCGTCAGTCTGTTGCTAAATTGGCAGGAGTTATGTGTGTTTTCCTGGTATTGTGTAGCTCTGCAGTTGGGAGGCTTCAGCACTATCTCCTCCGTGCAGGCGCGAATGGCTGTTTGTGTGCGTTAGATGTTTGCCAAGGCTGAAATAAATACTTGTATTTCCCAGGCACATATTTATTTTCTTCTGCACTATCAGCCTCTAAGATGCTTCTCTTTAAAAATAATTTGTCCCGGCTTGTTTGAGACACGAGACACACAAATTCAAAAACTAGTGTGT
Source organism: Takifugu flavidus (assembly GCF_003711565.1). NCBI lineage: Eukaryota > Metazoa > Chordata > Actinopteri > Tetraodontiformes > Tetraodontidae > Takifugu > Takifugu flavidus. The sequence continues at coordinate 3,794,458 of NC_079520.1, read as the reverse complement.
TACTGTCAATTTTTTAAGATAATACGTGCTGCAAAAACAGAAATGGCTGGATCAGTGGGTATCGGGTTAAAGTTGGTAATTTGGTGGAGTTTAAGATTTATTTCTGACTATTTAATAAAAAAAGCAAAAACATTTTAAGTATTTTTTTAGCCTAAAGTGGGCCACTTTTGGTTTGGAGCCTTCTTTGTTACATAGATCAAGTATTCTTGTAATATTAGTTCTGGTAACATTACTTGTACGCTGGCTGCATGAACTGACAGCAGCCAGACTGGCATCTTTGCTTCACTTTTGCTCATTCAATTAACCTTTTCATTTTTGTAAATGTTGAAATCTGTGGACAGTGTTCATCAAAATGCCTCCTCTGTCAGGTCATTATTCGATTTAATCAAATCTGAGTGGGAACTGCAAATAATTCACACTCGGGGGGGCAAAAGTGACCTTGTACACCTGATCCTGTCACCCAGACTGAAATAAATTACTGCCTGTTGCGCGTTATACGTTTACGGGACAGAGAGTAACACAAACTAGCCCAATTTTCACTCCTCACTTTTTGTCTGTACACCAACTCCAGAGGAAAATCTACCTATTAAAGCACTAAATGCTTCGTGGCATTCACCAGCTGCTCTCTAACTTGGTCGGCTGTCTGGTGCTGGGTAGTTAATGGGTCGTGGGTTCTTTACGATTTTTTTCTGCAAGAACAGCTGCCTGCTGCAGCTGCGGATGATGCAGGAGAGGACAGTTTGACCAAAACAGTAAAGTTTGGGCCGGTAAAGACTGACTTTCTGTGAACGTGTTTGCTTGGTGGAGCTGCAAATGCAGTTCAAATGTATTAATTTTATAGGAGTTGTCCACAGTTGCGTGTTTTGAATGTACCTCTTTGATTATGGCCAGCATAACTCATGCAATTATCTCTCTCGAGTCAGCCCACCAGCGTGCTCATGCTCTTTCATGATAAGCAGTATGGGGGGGGAAAAAGATGGAAAAAGAATTGAAGCTAGTGAGGAAATCTAGTGTGTAATTGGTGCACTAGCCACCGTCCTGTTTAGCGCTCTGTGCAGGGGCTGAGATAAAAACCCGGACGGTGACTCTGAAACTGCTGAAGTAAGCTTGGCTGGATAGACCCTTGGTGGCACACTGCCACACTGACTGAGACCATTCTTCATTGAAAATCATCAAATGAAATTTGCTGCTGAATTATGCATGGCGCACCTCATTTATCTCGGGCAAAAATGTAGAGGTATATCCCTGAAAACCCCCAAAGGTGGATACAGAAATGTTATTGAATGTCAGGCTCGTTGGAATAGAGATCATATTGGACTTGTGTTAACCACTGTCGGTCCCTGGTCTGGGTCAGGGGGTGGATACTGAAGCTTGTGTAGCATCAGGTAAACACTCCAGACAGGCCATCCCTCTCTTCCTTATTCCATCATCATCGTAGTTAAGCAACCATCTGTTATGCTGCCAACGGCACCGTGGTCTTTTTCATACAACCACGACAGCTCAGTATTGACCTGTGAGCAATGTGGTGAAGTACGACCAATCAGGAGATTGGCCTTAAGGTTTCTCTCTATCTTTGTGTTGGTGGGAATTCGATATGTGGAATTAAAGTGGATCCTTCAGAACCAGTTCTCACCTGCACATGTGCAAACTGCTGTCTGCACTTCCATCAAACCACCATCCAGCTCAAGACCTGACTGAACCTGAAAATGTCCAGCAGGGTTAGCATCAATTACCTTCAGGCTGTGAAAGCTCTTCCCTTCCCTCCTCCTCGCTCAGCTCTTCATTGTGAATCTGGGTCGAGTGCATCCCTCATTTTCCTTTCTCCTGTGAGGGAAGGTGCTGAGAAGCAGGTTGTGAGAACTACTTTGTTTATCTCATTATGTTATTGCAGTCCTGCCACACTTAAAATCCACATGCGAGGCTCCTTTAACGATTGGTTCCGGATCGTGTTAATGACAAAACATCATCAGACAGAATACAGGGCAGAGCCTGGTCAACTCACAGGCTTTAAAGTGAAAAGGTTTCTGTCAGTTGTAATGGCCAGGCCTTGAATTGTGCTCCAAAGTTGTTGGACCAGCAGGATTTACTGCCTTGAATAGCTCCAGCCAAATAATGCACAGCCAAGCCGCAAACACCATAATAAAGGAGCTGGACTGAATTTTCAATAAGTGGTTAATTCAAACTCCATCCCTCAATAAGAACAATATAAATCATCAAACTTTGTCAAAACAGTCATATTTCAAACAGACAGTGTCCTGGCACCTAGAGATCTAACTAACATCAGGTAGAACAACGTGGATGATGTGCGCCAGACGTTCAAATCAAGTGTCAAAAATCGTTAAAAACGGAAAGAAAATTGATCACTAAATTCAAGAATTCAGGTTCAAATGCAAAGCAAATTCTCTCCTCTTGCACGTTTTATTCTCAGCCCGCATGAGCCCTGGCACTCTGAGTCACTTTAGATTCATGTTTGTCCTCTCGCAACAATTGGCGTCTTTAATATTCCTCCTGTAGCTCTCAATCCAGGCGCTTTACAACGCAGCTTATCCCCACACAACAAAGACTCTTTCGGGCTTCTGTCGTCTGCACAAAGCTCCTACTTCTGTTTCCATCGCCACGTCGACCTTTAAAGCTGATGTCTTTGTCATTTCCCTCAGTGGATCGGGCTGGTGCCCCCCCCCCCCCCCCCCCCCCCCCCCCCCCCCCCCCCGCCCTCCGCGTTGTGCCGTGCTCGGCTGTTTCAGCACCGATTGCGTCTCCCTCATCTGTCACACCTCCCTCAGGAGTGGCAGTGATGGATGCTGCATCACTTTCCCCGCCCACCCCACCGACAACAACAGCACCGGCTTCCCTCGTCTAGTCTGCGAATAAATTAACTACTCTTCCTCCGCAACTCTGGGAGTTTGCGAATCTCAGGGGTTGGATTTAATGATCTAAGTCATTCTTAATCATTTTTCAAAGATTGATTTGAAGACAGGAGGTTTCTCCATGCCTGCATGTCTAATCGGTTTGGTAACACAACCTGTTTCTTCTTCCTATTGTACACAGTTGCTCCTCGGCTCTCCCGGTAGTTTGCTCTCACATTTTTCTTTCCCCACTTTCACAGGCCAATGTGATAAGTGACGGTGTAGCTGGAGCACAGAAAAGAGCGATTATTGTGGAGTGTTTCAGTCACCGATCAGATGTTTCACGTGTATGGTGCAGCTGAGCTCAGGTGGTGAACCGGACCATCGATATGATGGTTTGGGAGAAACTGGAGACGTTACATAACCTGAAAACCAAGGAGCTGAAATGTGTTTTGCATAAGACGAGACATTAGTTTGCAAAAACAGCAACTTCTTTAAAATCTGGTTTCAGAAAACCTAATTTCACCAACAGCATCAACCAGCTTCCCGCAGTTAAAGTTCTTCCTGCTGGATTACTGCTGCATGCTTGGGTTCTGATTGGCTGTTGCTTGCTGCTCCACTTGGCTGAAGTTGTCTGACTACTGATGCTAAAAATGACCTAAATATACTTCATGTCAGTTTGGTAGAAATGTGCATGTTACATCAATAACACACTGCTGACAAGATAACTTTAATCATTACTCTTCCATCAACATCACACTTCTATTGGAGCTATCATGATTAAACTTTGGATGCTCCTTCCTGCGTTGGTCTTGATCTGAAAATGTGCACATATAATGATGAAACAAAGGCAGCGCACCTTGTTCCTCTTCAAAGTAAACAACATCCCATGTAAAGTAAGTGGACGCGTCACGTCCTCTCACTGCTGCTCATTATTTCATTAAAAAGTGCAGAAAAGCAAAGACTTCAGAGCTAAAGTCAGTGGATAACTGGTGATTTTTGTGTTTTGAAACCATTCATGTCTTTATTTAGCCTGAGGATCAGGTTCTGCCTGAAAGAGGTCTCCTGATAACGCCGCATTAGCATAAGCGCTTTGACTCTTATGGGCTGTTGTTGTGTTTGTTATTCTAAATGTGTCAGCTTGTTGCTTATGCTAATGGTTTGGATCATTTTTCAGCACTTAATTGTAATTTCTGTTTCACAGACTATTAAAACCGGGTCCACTTAGTCCTCAGCCCAGAATCCATCAGGCAAAGTCCAATTTTGATTTTTATTTTGGGCAGAACCTGGGGTTTCTGGAGAATATGAACTCAGTGGAATCCAGCAGGTTTCTTTCACATCCCTGAACAGCATCTTGTGTTTGATGAGTCTGTCTCTTTAGGCCTGCTTTGAAATTCAGAGACCCATTTTCAGTAATGAGGCATTGAACTACTTTGTGAGGAAATATTTCAAGTATTTAAATATTGATGAAATTCCACATTAAAGGAGGGCATCATCCCAAGCCTTTTGGATCCTTAAAAAAACTGTTAACTTTAAAAGACACTTTATATTTGTCCTGTAATTTTATTTAATTTAGCCAAACAAAAATAGCTGTATCACAAAAGAGCAGAAGTTGAAATCCAGAGGGGTTTTTTAAGGATATTTTTGTCTTTGTTCTTTGCCTAATTTCCATTCAGAGAAGCTGATAAAATTCCAATTCTGCAGATCAGAGCTTGTTTTATTTTGTGCAACTGAATTCCTGAATCTCCGTCCTGTACAATGGAGGTGGCTGCGACAGATTATGGGATTTTGTGCCGTGGGAGGTCGGCTCTTACTCAGTCCCACATACTGTAATTGGACAAATGTCGCTTGTTCAGACACAGGATGGGTAGAAACAGGGAGGATGCACAACCTGGAGTTCAACGAGCCTCAAAGTAACCAGGATTACACCGAAGGAGCCGAAGGGGATTTGCCTGATTTCCCCATTAGATGGGACACATCAGTAGACCTAAAAGTTCTTTTATTTCTTCATAATACGATGAGGTTTAAGATGATTACACAAATTGGGTTTATGCAAAATATAAACATGGTCTATACAATAAAACCTGTTTATTTAAGGGGGTTTACAGTTGAGCATTTTAAAGCACCAATAAAATGTTAATACAACCACGCCTGCACACATCTAATTATTTTAGTCAGTGACCATCAAAGTATAATTTACCCCATTAAGGCAGGGGAGCATACTGTATTTATCATCATTTCTCAAAGGATTCTTCTCACCGTGTATATAACTGTAGGCTCCTGCTGCTTGTGGTGTCAAGGATGACATTGATCGAGAAGCCTGTTAAAATAGCCACTCTGTGAAGGTCACATTCAGCTTGGGAGTACCTGCTTGGATTATCTTCAGGTTTTTTTGATCCCAGTCCCGACGGAGAGCCGTCCGCTGGGGCTCGTGTTCTCAATCAGCCATCCATGAGCGGCTAAAGTGGTCACAATCAGAAAAATGTAATTCAAGGTCTTTTCTTTAGCACTGATTACAGACATTTTCTCAAAGAGACCTAAAAATGAGGCATTTTTCACCATTATAAATTGAGTACATTATTTGTAAGTGCTATTGCTTGTGATAACATTTTTGTTCTTTGCAATTAATATTTTAATGCCTCCACTGAAATGTGAGAGAACAAATTCATTTCCGAGTGGGAGTTGAGAGCCGTTTCACTGTTGGAGGAATAACTATTCACTGGTTTAGAAGATCTGTCTGAAGACTGGGGAATCCTGACCTCTGAGGTGAGCTGCTGAATCAAGACGAACTGGGAGAAGTCTGAAGATGTGTTTCGCTCGCTCACTTACCCCCAAGGCTATTTCCTGTCACAGCTTCTCTGCTCGTTGACAGGGACTGATAGGCCCCCTGGCAGATGGTTTTGGCTCCTGGCCCGTGCACGCATCGAACTTTGAAGTTGGCACTGTGTCCACATGCTGGACTGTGCATGTGTGCGTGAAGTTCAGCAGCAGTGCAGTGCAGATATATATACTCCGCTATGCAGCCTTGTGGGCTGTTTTCCTAAAAATAACCACTCAATTAACAATGGGTGACTCGCTGTTATCAATAAAGCTTCAGTGTTCAGATCTAAACTCTATCAAATAATAATCAGACATCGGGGAAAAGGTAGACCTAATGATGGTAATGAATCTAAGCACAATTAAACATTGTCAGCAATAAATGATGAGAAACACAGAAACACTCTGACCCCCAGCATTCACGCCGCCATCTGAGCTCCTTCCCCATTTCCCCTGAACCGCGTCCTCTGCTGGTTCTGGACACTGAGCAGCCCCCAGAGCAGATCAGTGGTGCAGCATATATTGCTGTGGCGATTTAATGGGGTTAGAAGTGAACTAGCTAGAGCAAAACTCCAGATAAATGCTTTATCTGGTCCCTGGAAGACACAAATTATTTTTGCCTATAGGAAGAAAGCGTGAACATCAGCATGCTGTTTTCCTGTGAGATTCCCAAGTCAAAACGGAAGTTGGCTGTTAACACGTCGCAGTCGTGACGCAAAAGTCAACAGGCAGGAAAAGGTCACGTTTGCCAGAACTGATGGAGCTTTTTGAGGAAAAAGGCAGTTAAACCTCCAGGCCACACAGGAAGTGTAAAAGGCTTTCGAGGGTGTTACAAACGCAGCTTAGCCTCTGCGACACTTTGCCGATGCAGTGAAGTATACTTCACTTTATTTGACAGGCTTATGGCTCCATGCTGAGTCACGCAGCTCACAACTTTATTTGGTAGTTTTTTCTGTAGTTTTTCAGTAGACTGTAACATTTTATTTTCTCCTGTTATAATTGCACGATAGCTCCTGACATTGCTGCGTCGGACGGCTGCTCCGTTTCCCGGTTCCATTGACCCCCACAAGTGGTGACTTAGCAGAACCTGCCCCCCGGGTTTCATTGTCCTTCCTTTTGTGGAGGAATCCTCAACAAATCATGCAGATGTATTTATGTAAATGGAACCTGACATCAGAGATGGATGTGGAGGTAATTGTGTTTTCGAGCCTGCAGTGCGCGGTCGCAACAAGGACAGAAAATCTCAGATGTCAGTGAAGGAAAAACAAAAACATGGACGACCTGCTGAGAAATTAAAAAGACAAGTCTCGTTTCTGACGGTTCCCAAAGTCTGAACGCCCGCAAATCCTGTTCCTTGCAGAAACTCCATGAGTCTTTTCTGCGGAACCATGTCAGAGACCCTGTGCTGCAAAAGGCATCGACGTGCAATTTTGTAATCACTTCAAACACGGTAGCTGACGCCAGGTTTGACAGCCACATCCGCACACCCATTTCCTTTAGATGAAACCTCTGGATCCTCTTTCCGACTGTTGAGGGAGGGCACGTTACGGCCGTCACATCGTGGGATTTTCTGTTCCGCTTTTGAAGACACAAACAGTTGGCATGAAATTCTGGAATCCTGCACCTCTTTTAGAATCAGCCAGGAGTGGAGCATTAAAGCTTTAGTGCAAGAAGGCAGACAGAATCATCAGTAGATCCGAAGAAGAAAGCCAGTCTGAAAAACAGTCCAGTTTATTATTCCTACATCTTATGTTCAAAGAAAAGGTCCAAGGTCCCTCCTGGAGCTCAGCTCTCTGCCAGTATAATAATGTTCTACTCCACAGATCTACGAGTGGATGACATAACACGTCTCATTCAGCTATTTCTAAGATTGTGATCGTTAAACAAAACCAGTTGTGTTGTATGTACGCATGCCAGCTGCCCCAGTCTAACCAGCTAATATATACTGGTACTTGTTTAATGGAGTGATGGTTACTAGAGTTGCCACTAGTTAAAGCTGCAGCAGTAGCCAGGTGATGTTTTTTTCCCCAAATTATCCTGAAAAACAACTATTCAGTATAAGTTTACTAATTAAAAGACAAACTGATCCAACAGAGGGCATAAATTAAAGGATTAATCTTTAATTATAGATTACATTTTTTAATTAGTCACTAACTAGTTCATTTAATATTCTGCCAAGGTTCAGGTGAAAGAGTTTTTTCTTTGCGTCTTTGCTCCACTTTGACAGTTGACACCTCATTCCTTTGTGAGAGGTTCATAAACAACAACTAATGAATCGAGTTGATTAATTGCGATGCTAAAACAGGGCATAAGTGCTGTGGAATCGACCGCAAACTGGAGGCGGTTTTGAGAATCTTTTGGAGAAATCTCAGTAGGTGGCGAAAGCGTCGCCACAAACAGTTTAGTCCTCACCACTAGAATGAAAAACACATGTCTGGAGTTGGATTTTAGCAGTTTTGTTTCATATCAGCACATGAGAAATAGAATAAACGACAACAGGAGAAAACCAAAACCACTTGAGAAAACAGTATTGTAGTGCAGAGTTCTGGAGTAAAAAGTTTATTGTACACGGTCCAGACTCTAGAACAACCGCTAATGTTTCTGTTATTTATTGCAGAAACTGAGGAGGTGTGCTGATAATGTTCCATTAATAATATAAACCCCCATGTTGCATTTGCTTCTCAGCAGTCTGGCTGTGTGCATACCGGGGGAGGGGGGTGCTGATTACTTCTGCCCGGCTCGCTCTGAATTATGATCCAGCCGAGCTTGACTGAAGCCGACATGGAATATCAGTTAGTGTTTAAACTGGGTCAGCTTGTAGATTACAGCTGCGTTTTCTTTCTGCAGCGCAGGGACGGAAACACAGAAAATGCATTTTCTGTGATGTTTCCTACTTCTCTGATGGTGTTTCAAGCGCAGCAAAACATTGATTTATTTAGCTACCTGTTAATCGCTTATTGAGTCTTAATGTGTGATTATATGGCTCCGTTCCCAAGCTGCTTGCTTGGGAACGGAGCCAATGCAAATCTCAAGGTTTCGGTGCGTCCTTTACCGAAAAACTGAAGTACAGACATAAAATAAAATTAAACTGAACGAAAGTCGAACTGTTCTATGTAACCTCCTCTGAATTTGGAAAAAATGTCTGACCGAAAATAAAGGATGCTCCGAAGAACGAACTGTCGGTGGAGAAACGTATTCTTTATTCGATTTAACGGTTCCTTTCTGCCACGCCAAAAATTCTCATTTCAAATACTGAACTTTCAAAAGACATAAATCAAAAATGAAAATTTATATTACAAATTAGGAAGAATTGAAAATAGTCCATTATTCCTTCTTCTGGGCTCCAGATGGAGAACCCTCTCTCTGCTGACACCTACGCAGCCTGATGCCCGCTGAGATCTGCAGCCCACAACAGAGATCGATTAATAAAACTGGTGACCTTTAACCTTTCATTCTCTACTGTACTTTTCAGCTGCTGTGAATTATTCTGTGCTGTTCTGCTCAACTACAATAATTAATTATAATCAGTGATCTTGAAGATAGAACATTAAGAATGGTCAGGGTTTTTTTATCCTCCACAGCTGTACTTGATAAACCGGCCATTTCATGGTGTTGCTACTAAAATCACGCATTCATAATCTCGTCCCTTTCTCATTTAATGCTCCATGAGTGCTGATGCGCCATGACGGATGAGCTATTTAGAAACCCTCCGAGTGCCTCCGCTTGTTTTTCTGAGCTGGTTATTTCTGCAAATACATAGTCGGCGGTGCCTCTGACTGCCTGTCTGCAGAGGTCAGGACACCGCAGGTTTGAAGATGCCTCCTCACCTCCGGAACGCAGCACATCTGTCTGATCCAGGCAGAGTCCTCCTGCCTCAGGCAGCAGGGTAGTGCTATCTGTGCATCCCCTGCTTATCTGCCCCTTCAGCATGTTTGCTAGTGTGTCTGGAAAAAGGCGACTTATTAAAGTGAACCTTCTTCAAACAGGGTGGTCGGGGGGGTAGTTTACAATTAGCGAAGGAACACCGGGTTAATAAAAAACTGTCTAACTACTAGCGGTAATCATGACATGGCCATGAAACTTGGACTTTAATCAGATTTTTTTGTTTTTTAAATTAGATAACCGTGATTTGGTTTGAAGGCATCCTACTGAGCTTTTTAGAGTAGATTCATTTTCAGCCCTCCTGTGTCCTCGGAATTCCATTCCACTCATTGCCTGCATTTCTTAATTCTGATTTTGCACGACTGCCTTCTGCTAATGAGGTGAAGCAGGATAACTTATTTGAGTATTCCTCTCACCTTCTGCAATTTTCCTGCTGCACAGTTTTGGCTCAGTTTAACGGGCGTCTGTGCTACCTGTGTGCAGCCCACACACATGTAATTTCTTAGCATTTCTACTAATAATTCCTTTAATGGAATGCACTTCCAGCCACTTGGTAAAATTCAGCCTGATATTATATAAAATCCCATTTCTGAGACTGATTGCTTGGGCCAGGATTAAAATGAAGGTTGGTTGTTTATCTGTTCTATATTATTCAGTATAGCTGCCAGAAAAGGAGCCACTTGAGCACATCCGACCCTGGGAGAAAATCCATTACACAATATCCCGCTGCGGATGAAGGGATTTGATCATGTCAACTTTGGTGCTGCTCAGATGGAAATTTACAATCAAGTAAAGAGATGGATTTGTTTTTTTTCTGGGTACTTACTCTCAGGAGGTTTCAGAAAAGTTTGCTTGACTTGGACCAACGTTTCCGAGCTGCGGAGATCGATACGCCACAGGTTTCAGATGAGTGAATGTAACACCATGATTGGCTGTGGCCGTCTTTTACCAACTTATTTCTCTAACTGCCTTCAATCTAATTGCATTGATTATAAAACACAGGTCAGGGTAGACCTGGAGGTCACATGCAGGATCCATGTTTAAGAATTTTACCGCCTTCGTTGCACTACTGAACCAACCTCAAGAGTGTGATATTTCATCCATGTTGTTTTTGAAAGCAAACAGGGACCTCCGAGATGCCTCACATCCCGCCCAGGTTGTCTCCAGGTACTCCACTTTCCTCCCACAGCCAAAAACATGCATATTAGATAGATTGGAGTCTCTCACTTGCACCAGGTTTTCAGTAATTGGTGTGTGTCCTCTGATAGATGAGCGACCTTTCCAGGGTGTACTGCTGCCTCTGGCTTGGTGGCTGCTCGGACAGGCTCCGGCATTTCCCGTGACCCCAATCAGGGGGTTAACAGAAAATGGATGGATAGCTCGTCTGTGTGAAAGCTGAAGAAGACTAGATCAGACAAAGTTAGATGGGGTTCTAAGTGAATGCTCTTTGATTATTTTTCTCTTTTTCCTTTTTATTGATTCAGGTTGTTCTGTCTTGTTTTTGAAAGAAATTGATCACTTTGTTTGTTTTTGTGAACTATTAATAATGCTGACAGCTTCCAGATCTCCAGAGCTGATACTGCTCCTTAAATAACACATAAATCAAAGTTGTGCGTTTCAGTAGATTTAGATGAAATGACCATCCTGTAAATGTTGAGTTACACACTGCACGAGCCCGGTGTTGTGTATCATGATGCTGATGAGACTGACCGGGTGGTGGAGGTGGGGAAATGGATTGGATTTTAAATCCAGACATTTAAACCGCATCCTCTGATGTCTGAGGCGAACACGGTTCGAGGGATTTGTGTTCTTCACGCTGCTGATTGAAAACACAGCGACAACAGAATCACTTCCGTTCAAGCTAATGAGTATTATCTGGCTGAGCGAAATTAATAAATGGCTTTTAAGATGCTAAATCTTGGTGTAGATTGCTTGTATTTCATAAATCTTATCTGTCTCTTCCTACAGGAAGCACTAATGAGCTCCCAGCAGCGTTTAGATGAGTGAGGCAGCAGTCTGAACGCCACCGGTCTGCACTAACAGTAAGGCTCTTCAGCTTCTCTTTTGCACATTGTGCCGCCATCTAGAAAGTTATCATCATATGTCAGTGCCATGAAATAATTACTTTGACTATCCAATAATCTTGCATGCTGTGAACCTCCTGTCAGCTCTGATAAAACATTCTCTTCTGCTTTGCACTGTAACAAAGAAAGTGTGAAGTGACATTTTCACACTATCTGGGTTCTTGGGCCTCTAACATTTATCTTCGCTTCCACTGATAGTTCCGTTAAAAAGCCTGAAATTGCACTGTAAAACAGTCAGTGTTGTACTAGATCCATTCAAATGGGCAACATCTTTGTACGCTACAGTAGACCAAATACGTGAACATGTTTAATCTATTACAGAAGTGACTACACAAATCCCTGCATGATGTAACAATAAAATTCCAAAACTTACGCAAAATAAATTGATGCAGACAATCCCTGCTTATGGCTGTTTTGTTCAGGTTTATCTTTATCCAATGTTCTTGTTTGTCCATCTACAGACGTCTGAATGTCCAAACAGCAAATGAACAGCATATGCCTATAATATAATGGCTGTAATTAATGTGGCCAAGAGAACAAAACATGCTTGCTGCGAATAGAACTGGACCCAAAACAGAGCCATACCATACCCTGAGGCATACCAAAAGAGAACAGATGATACATACATTAATTATGAACAGATACTAGGGTTGTTCTCTAGCCAGATCTGTCCCGTAATTCTAATTCACCTTTATTGCTGCATCAAGTTAGAGAGGGGAAGATACGGACAAAGTGTGGAAAACGTATCAGTGATGTGTCTGAGCCCTACATTTATCTTTCACTCTGCACAACAGTGGAAGAACGTGCTCGCACGCTATTGGAAGGAGCTATTTGTGTGAATTATTACAGAACCCTGGAGTACATGAAGATTGGGCCTGTTTTAAGTTTGACCTTCTTTATTTTTCCGTCAGATGACCTTCGGCACAGTCTCTGATGCTGCCACAACAATAGTAACAAGTAGAAAATCGAATCAATATATATAGAACCTGTAGTCCTGCGGGACCCAGTGAATGTTTTTAATTCTGGTTTCTCAGCCCTTTAACAGAGCCTGAGAGTAAATGGGGCCAGACAGACTCCATCAATCCTCATTAAGACCTTTGTCGTTATCAGATTAAGGAAGCTGGAAGACCCCTTTGTTTCTAAAAGATCAGATGGAATAAAACTGATTAAAACTGCCCCGATGTGGCTCAAGAACATCAGAGTGTGTTGTGCCAGGGACGATAGAGGCTGTAATCAACTCACTTTCTCACTAGATCTGAGGCTGCGTCTCATTCAGCGAGAGCAGGAAAACACATACAATAAAATAATATCACAGTTATAGACTACTCCACAGGCAGAGGGCTGGCTTCCAGCCTTGATTCTTATTGTTAAAACGAGTCCTTCGTAGTAACGCAATCATCTTCCACCGCAATTTTTCCATGTGAGTCTTGTTTTCCTCGGCAAATCGTATAATTTATTCCGGGCTGCTTTCTGGAAGAAGATTTAGATGTAACCTTAGGAGAGGCACTGACATTTCGAAGGGATAAACAGTAAGAATTAAAACCATTTGCTGGGTTATTCAATGTTATTTATGGACGTTTAACCTGTGTTTTTTATGAGACTTTTCTCATTAAGCGCTGCTGTGTGAGGGGTACGACAGCTTTCACTTACTGATAACAAGAGCGTATTTGTTGCTTCTTTTATCCAATAACAATAAAGTAAATAGAGTTTTTGCCTTTATGGAACATATTCTTCTTCTTCTTGGATTTGAAATTATTTTCTGTGCAGTTGTGAGATCTTCTGGGTCAGATGAAGGTTGCTCTGACATCTAGAAGCTAGCTCATCCTGGCTGATTTGATGTCCTTCCAGCATCAGTTGATCTTTTAGAAAAACCAATCAAATTACAAGGAAAAAATGCAAAAGGTTCCTCAAGAAATCAACCATTTAAGATCAATGAAACATGAAACGTACAATGAAACTTCAGCTGCTGTTTGTTTCAGATAAGGCCCAGCCAGGACTCCCCCACCAATAAACCTGTCAGCCTGTGTCTTTGCAGGCCGAAGGGCTATTATTATCCAGCAAGGTCTCTTTAATTTTAATGGCATCATTATTGTAATGAATTCCCCCCTTTCCCTTCTTCGAAATGAAGTAACCTGGAGTAAAATAAATGCTGCTTCTCTTGAGCCCAAGAGGGTATTTTTTCATTCGTGTATAAATGTACTCTGAAAACGTTACAGATCGTACTTCTTATTAGCTTTAATAAAATGCCCATTTGCCTATTTGGTCAGACATTAAAATCCATCTGGAGACTTTAAGGCAGCATTTTGGGCAGCATGAGGACAGAGAAAGAGAAGCATTCAGTGAAAAGTGGAGTTGCATGAAATAACCTGAAATCTTTGATCTTTATTTACACAGTAGTAGGGTTTAATAAATGCATAACAATGTTTAATCCCATTCCCACACACACACATTCGCACACACACACACACACAGTTTGGCTGACCTTCATACGGAACACTGTGTGGCTGGGCAGCACTTTGCTTACCATATAAAAGAGAACCGTTTGCACGGCTGCAGGAGTTCTTTTGTCATGCTGGACCCTTCTGTGGGTCCAGCACCTTGCCATCACCCCTTTGTATAAATAAGCGTCACATTGAGTAACCATGACCTAAAAAGTTTTTCTTTTTTTTTTTATTAAAGTATTAAAATGAATCTCTCTCCTGCACTTGTAAATGAGTTACTGACAGTAAAGAATGGTCTCCTACATTACATTCAGCCACATGAATGTGTTATCGCGTAGAAACAGGACTTAACAGTTCAAGTAAATTATTAGCTGATTCAGTTCATAAATGAGCCGTTTAACTCTTGCTGGATGATTGATGTCAGCTTCTCCAGACGTTTGCATTTTTATTTTCCAAGGATCCACAGTCCTGAATCAATTGCCAATGTAGTACAATCTTTTTTTTCATGCACCACACATTCACACTCATGCACATTTCATGCAGCGTTGGCAGTTTTGGCACAGTTTGGCTAGGTCACGTTATCTGCGAGGGGTCAGTGGCATCCGTCTGTTAGCAGCATCCATGTAGGTCAAAGCATTTTTCCTGGAATAGACAGCATGTGAAACCTCATTCTTACTGGGACCAGGCCGTATCACATGTAATCCAACGCAGCACGAAAGTGGAAAAATTCCTCCCTCAGTTCAGGCTGTTTGCTCTAAAGTTGTGTTTTCGGCTCCCAGTGTCTTCACTCTGTAACTTTCCATCCCATAGAAGCGTATCAGATGGTCCCACAGAAAAAAAGGTTATCCAGCAAAGAGGAATGTACCTCAGAACAGCTTGAATAGAGGGCAACACGAAAGACAACCACATTATATCATATCCTGACCATAAATTGTTGACACCCATAGAGTTTTATTACACTTTTCCCTCCCCGGTGTCCCATTTTACGTTGCTTCAGAGTGTAAGTGTGATTACAAACTCCTTCCCCTCTTCTACTGGTATACGACCCGTTTCATGTACAGCTTTGCAATGTCAATTTCTCATCCTGTAGAGTTGAGCCCAAGATGAGGCTGGATTCATACTCAGTGTGGCAGTAAATGTGTTAGTGAGCGTGGATTCTGCTGTACTCTCGTGGACCCCTGTTCATAGCTTTGTCTCTACATTCTTGCGGTTCTTAAACACTTAAACACTCTACAGAAACATAAAACACAATAAATGAGACAACCCTGCTCCAGAAATCAAAGGGAGTTTAAAAAAAAACATTTTAATAAAGTGAGGTAATTTATTCTTATCAATAGTAACAGCAGCACAGCACGACCTTTTCAGCTGTCTGTAGCGAGTGAACGGAAAGCAGTAGCCTGCTTCAAGCTTATACCTCATGGCTTGTCTCATTTAATTAGCTTCCTGGTGAGGTTTCAACAAAAAAGGTTGGTTCGTGACCCCATTGAATTTCTTTTTTGTGCCGTTTGTAGTCACATTGATTTTCCTGCATGTGTTGATGTAATTAGGTTCAGGGCTGCTACTGTATTTCCTTCAAAACACTCCTTGATGGACTATTTCAAATGCACTTTGTGAGAGAGTTTCAAAACTTTCAAATGAGAAATGAAGCATCTTGCTCTCTTTTTCTGGAGTTTTAATTCAAGTTTAAATAGAACACATGCACAGCTCTTAAACTTGAACTTATACTGTGCATACCGATTCTTACATCTTTCCCCTTTAATATATGCATATGTAACACAATGGCTCTTATGTGCAGTGGTGCATTTTTCAGGGGAATATGGGCTTAATTACTATACCATATTCTAATCCAATGCTCACACTAATTTCTTCAAGCATCCATCCATCCATCCATCCATTCTCTACCGCTTATCCGGGGTCGGGTCGCGGGGGCAGCAGCCTAAGGAGAGAAGCCCAGACTTCCCTCTCCCCAGCTACCTCCTCCAGCTCATCCGGAGGGATCCCCAGGCGTTCCCAGGCCAGCCGAGAGACATAGTCTCTCCAACGTGTCCTGGGTCTCCCCGGGGGTCTCCTACCGGAGGGACATGCCCTGAACACCTCACCAGGGAGGCGTCCAGGGGGCATCCTGACTAGATGCCCAAGCCACCCCATCTGGCTCCTCTCAACGCGGAGGAGCAGCGACTCTACTCCGAGCTCCTCCCGGATGGCAGAGCTTCTCACCCTATCTCTAAGGGAGAGCCCAGCCACCCTACGGAGGAAGCTCATTTCAGCCGCTTGTACCCGTGATCTTGTTCTTTCGGTCATTACCCAAAGCTCATGACCATAGGTGAGGGTAGGAACGAAGATCAACCGGTAAATCGAGAGCTTCGCCTTTCGGCTCAGCTCTCTCTTCACCACAACGGACCGGTGCAGAGTCCGCATTACTGTGGACGCCGCACCGATCCGCCTGTCGATCTCCCGCTCCATTCTTCCCTCACTCGTGAACAAGACCCCGAGGTACTTAAACTCCTCCACTTGGGGCAGGATCTCCTCCTTTACCCGAGAAGGCACTCCACCTTTTTCCGGTCGAGAACCATGGCCTCGGATTTGGAGGTGCTGATTCTCATCCCAGCCGCTTCACATGCGGCGGCGAACCGATACAGTGATAGTTGGAGGTCACGGGCCAATGAAGCCAACAGGACCACATCATCCGCAAAAAGCAGAGACGCGATCCTGAGGTCACCAAACTGGATCCCCTCAACACCATGACTGCACCTAGAAATTCTGTCCATAAAAATTATGAACAGAATCGGTGACAAAGGGCAGCCCTGGCGGAGGCCAACCCTCACCGGAAACGAGTTCGACTTACTGCCAGCAATTCGGACCAAACTCTGGCACCGATCGTACAGGGAGCGGACAGCCCGTATCAGCGGGCCCGACACCCCATACTCTCGGAGGACCCCCCACAGGACCCCCCGAGGGACACGGTCGAATGCCTTCTCCAAGTCCACAAAACACATGTGGACTGGTTGGGCAAACTCCCATGCACCCTCGAAGACCCTGCGGAGGGTGTAGAGCTGGTCCACTGTTCCACGCCCAGGACGAAAACCACATTGCTCCTCCTGAATCCGAGGTTCGACTATCCGGCAGACCCTCCTCTCCAGTACCCCTGAATAGACCTTACCAGGGAGGCTGAGGAGTGTGATCCCCCTATAGTTGGAACACACCCTCCGGTCCCCCTTCTTAAAAAGAGGGACTACCACCCCGGTCTGCCAATCCAGCGGCACTGCCCCCGATGTCCACGCGATGTTGCAGAGTCGAGTCAACCACGACAGCCCTACAACATCCAGAGCCTTAAGGGACTCTGGGCGGATCTCATCCACCCCCGGGGCCTTGCCACCGAGGAGTTTTTTAACTACCTCGGCAACCTCAGCCCCGGAGATACGAGAGCCCATCTCCAGGTCCCCAGGCCCTACTTCCTCACTGGAAGGCGTGTTGGTGGGATTGAGGAGGTCCTCGAAGTATTCCTTCCACCGATCCACAACATCCCGAGTTGAGGTCAGCAGCACACCATCACCACTATACACAGTGTTGACAGTGCACTGCTTCCCCCTCCTCAGACGCCGGATGGTGGTCCAGAACCTTTTCGAGGCCGTCCAAAAGTCGTTCTCCATGGCCTCACCGAACTCTTCCCATGCCCGAGTCTTTGCCTCGGCAACCGCCGTAGCTGCACTCCACTTGGCACGCCGGTACCCATCTGCTGCCTCAGGAGTCCCACAGGCCAGTAAGGCCCGATACGACTCCTTCTTCAGCTTGACGGCATCCCTCACCGCTGGATTTCTTCAAGCAGTCATTTAAAAGTGAAAATAAGTTCACATGAATCTAATGCTAATGAATCCACTCATTTGCCAATACAGCTTTCAGCAGTGTGCAGCTGACAATGGGTGACTGTAGTGGTAAATAATGAATACAAATTACTGTAAATTTAATGAGTGATGTAGCCAGAGGGTGACTGACCTCCTTCCACTTTTCTCTTAGTATCTGGAGAGCTGTGGGGCTAAATCCCAGATGATTAGTGCCCAAATACTTAAACCCAAACCTGAACATGACTGAAAATACATGGGCTGGTTTGGTGGATATGGTTTTGATCTGATCTGATATTACAATACACATAGTTCCAGAGCCTGAGGGCAACAAATGCAACATTCATGTGTTATCCATTCAAAAAACCCCATCTGATTGAGGGCTTATTATTTATTTGTATCATCCCGACATATTTGTCTCCTATTGTGCCACATTTACAACAGGATGAGCACAAAAATGCAGACAGGAACAAGCACAGGCTACTAAAAGCCTTAATGGCCACAATGAAAAGATGCCCTAAAGAGCAGGGACACCTGCTGGGAGCTTCTCGAGAACATTCTAAATTTAAGGATATTTCAGTCCGTTCATACATTTTAACTTCATCCTACTGTAGTAAATTGCAAATAACTAAACAGTTTAGTTCAAGGCCTCATTGAGCGGTGCAGCGGAGCAATATACGTTAAAGAGGATTTTATATGTTTTATGTTTTGCATTAGCTGTAAGGACGTATGCCTTGAGCCGCAATAAACATATTTTATATAATAAATTTCCTCTCAGCCATCATGAAGCACAGATCAATTAGAACAAATGCTAAAAGATACAGTCATGATCAGTGATGTACTGAGTCTGGTTGAAAAGCACTGCCAGAATGTAGCAAATTCACTTTTTGGTTGACTTCATTCTTAATTATTTGATTTTCTTCCTGTCATTTTACATTCATATTTGGTGGATAGAAAATTGTGTTTTCTCTTGTTGCAAAATACTTTTTTCTACAATCAGGCTCACTTCAGTTCAAACACTTGCTTGTTTTTTGTGATCTGCATCATCCGGGCAGGGAAATTATTCCGCTCGATCTTGGCCGAAGTCATCGCCATTTTTTCTGGTGCACTGGTGCGAACATTTCGGTGCAGGGCGCCAAACACAAATAGACCTCTGATATGACACATTTCCTCATCGCATTCAGTGGACCACAATATGGAGGCCTCAAAGCTCAATAAAGCCTCTGAGAGGATATGAATGTGTTGTCTCTGGTTATTGCTGCTTTATTCAAATTTGTCCCTTTAACTCTCAGTCCCGTAGCAACAATTGCAACACAAGTTAAAATGATCTACTACTTTTCCACTTAATGGGCCATTTATTTTTTTAAAAACAAAATTGAAACATTTTTTAAACCCATTTTAGTTCATGCCCGTGGAGCACGAAGGGCCCCACTTTCCCGGAAAGTGTCTGGGTCGGCCACTTCCCTTTACCCCCACCACAGCTGTTCATACAAGATGCAAACATGAAATGATACAGGGCAGAGAGAAGAAAAACCTTAGAAAAATAAAGTGCAAACAGGCCAAATGCTGACACCCTCCCTGTTTCAAGTGCTCTCTCAGGCAGAAACCAAAGGACTGCTGGCCAGCAAAAACACAACACCACCCAAGGCCCAGACAGAGCTGAATCTGGAACTAGATGCCATTAAAAGGAACAAGAAATCCCTTGTGCTCAATGTCCTTTGTAAACCAGAAGCCAAGTGTTTGTGACCTTTTCTTTATTTTCACCTAAAGATTTAAAGTGAAGTCTTTCCCGAAACCTTTGAAGTTACTACAGCTATTACATGGAGACAGAACCCTCCTAATGACACTTAGACTACATTTTTAATCCAAATACTGCCTTTCGTAACCCCACAACCACCCCCCCACACACACACACAAAAAAGCTGAAACACTTGAAAAACTGCAGATAAAAACACAATCTAAACTCCAGATTCAGACTTTCACATGACTTGGAGCAGACACGTAGGAGATGGTTTCAGTAACGACACGTTGGAGATAGTTTCAGCCGTGACTGAATTCATTCTCCAAGTTCTTTTTATCCACCCTGCGGAATATTGTAATTGGGTATTTACGAAGCATTTTCTTTTTCCTGGGAAAGATGCTGCTGTCATTTAAAACGCCATTTACATATATATATATATATATGTGTGTGTGTGTGTGTTAAATTCATCCTGCCCAACTATTTTGTGAACTATTTACCCGAGGGAGGCTAAATCTTAAGGTGAAATTGTAAATCAGAGCACGTTGCTGCAGAAAAATAAAAGCAGTGTCAGTCAACTTTAAGCCAGAGGAAACACTTTGTATTTGAGTCAGTTTCATTAATTATCATTCAGCTAAGAACAAACCTGCGTTGTTTCAAGTGAACTTTAGCCAAACATGCCAAATATCAAAATTGCTGACACACACCCACACCCACAGACAGAGACACACACACACAACTGGCTCTGGTTCCAGTTGGAGTGTTTAGAGGCTGGAGGAGTAATCCCATTAAAGCCTTCAGAAAGAACAGTCAAATGTTCAACACCATAATAAGGAGAATCAGATTGTCATAATATCATTCGGAGGCTTTCCGGGCTTTGGTTTGACGGACGTAGAGACTCTTTAGTGCAACAGCTGTTTGGTTGATGCAAAGACTCTGACCCAAGGCTGTCGTGTCACGATGAATCACGAGCCGCAGCCAAGGGGTCAGGCTGCAACTTCATGTACGTTAACTTTTATAGGTCAGCTCCGGTATGCCTTGGTGAATCTTAGAGACAGTTTTAGTCCAAGGGGTCTTTTCCCCCCCCTCTCCAAACTCCAAAGAAATTCCTTTGCGCAAAGCGTGGGCGGAGGAAGTTTGGTTTGAATGTCAAGTATCGTGTGTCAAGGCAAAGGCTTCTTGATGAGTTTGCAAACCCCATCATCTCCCCTCAGAGCAGTCCAGTGTACCACCATCTGGCCCACAGCTGAAAACTATTAAGCTCCGCTGGAACTTCGTCTTTACTAGTCCTCTGCAGTCTGAAGGCAAGTAAGTAGCGTTTGTGTTAGCTTGGCTGTTGCATGTTTCTCTCTTTAGATCTTTGATTCCTCCTGTCCCTGTAAGTGACAGCAGCGCTTGATAAACCATGACATCCGGCTGAATTTGTTCCAGAGGAGCTGAAGTGCTGGGCTGTGAGAGAGCAAGCCTGGATTTTAGATTAGACACCATGATACCACGGTGGATTCCGCTGAGGAATTCTGGGACAAAATTCATAAACAGATTGTTGCCATACTGTGCTGTGCTGTGCTTAGCGAGCAGAATTCCAGAGCTGGGGCGAGAGCAAAGGGAAGAAAACAAAGGATCTTTGTTGATTTTCTTTTCAGAGGCATTATGTTTGGACCACAGTGCACGCTCAGCTTCTATTCAGTGTTAAAAGCCCGCTGCCTTTGCAGTACATATGGGTCAGATTAGCGACCAGCAGAGAGGCATTTGCAAACAGACTTTAATCAAACTTTGAATTCATTTTGATTTTTTATATTGTTGTTTGGCAAAAGGGAAGAGTCCACAGAGTCAGAGGAGGCTGCTCTCATTTCCAGAAAGAGCTTCTTTTTTTTTCATGCTGCGTTCCAAATGTTTGAGTCACTGAAGATGAAATGTTGCAGACTGGATATATCTCTTGTTGTGCTCTTTGGAGGATGATATTCTAAGTAAGTGAACTGCTGGCTCACATTTTCATCATTGTCTCATTTTGGCCCTGGTTTAGTCATGACCAATTCTGTTTTCTCATCATCTGGGACTAACAATGATGTTTGAATGTGAACAGATTTAAGAGATGTGCAAACAGAAACAAACTTTGTTTTTCACGTGTTCCTTTAGAAACTCGCTCAATAACATGCTCCCGCCTCTGCAGATGGAAACATTGATGGTAGACTGAGGACGTTTGCAGCTCAGTGTTAAATATATGCGCTTGTGTCTGTTGTGGGGTCTGAAGGGGGGTTGTGGTTAAATTACCAGACAGGAAGCTGTTAAAACCAGTCCAAAGACTGCAGGTGTTAGTCAAATGTGATGTCACCTTTAGGTGTATATCCAGACGTTTTTGGCACCCGCATATTGCAAACACACAAAAACACGGTCTGATTTTTTTCCTCATACCCGTCTGTGAAACTTTAAAACTCTTAACTGTGACTTCTAGTAATGTTCTAAGCAGGATCAGCTCTGGGGCCAATTGGGACATTTAAAAAAAAAAAAAAATTCATTCACTACAGGATATAAAACAGCTGATCAGTTTCCAATCCTGTTTCCTGGCAGCACAGTTTATTGTGCCAGGTGTCAATCTTTCCAACAGCTTTAGCAGGAGTAAATATTTTAATACATTTGTTTGGAATTTTGAATATATTGGGATTTTACTGTTGAAGTCACCTTTTAATGTTGCTGCAGTTCCATTTCATGCTCATACACTTATTAACAAAAAAAAGCACCAGTTCAGAGTGAAAAGTGATTCTTCACATGGCAGGAGCCATCCGTAGCGTGCAGGGGAACATGCTGCACTACATAAGATTAGATTATTCTGGAGGTGTGGATGTGTTCTGTGCATTGCTTCCACATTATACATACAGTGAATCTCACACTGTTAGAAGAGTGGGGTCATCTTCTGCTACGTCACTGTATAGAAAACCAAATACAACAAGAAGCAAAACAGACCGACCCAAGCTGAAACGTCCTGAAGCGCAACAGGTTAAATCCTGCTGCTGGGTTCCTCCCTGCAGAGCACTTTGGTGTGCGATCTGCAGGCTGCACTCCAGAGTCTCCACTGAAATGTAAATAGCACCGTGGTGTCTTTGGGTTACCTGTCCATGTGATGTTTTCAACATCGGCCTGTTAACCCAGGGAAAAAGGGAATTCAAGTTGTCTTTTCCAGCTGTAAAGTTACTCTGCTTTGGCAGCCTGAGGAATGTGCCAGTCTCCACCCTGAAGTTTGTCCCATTTAAAGATCTCCAACCCTTTGTAGGGCCTCTATAGCAGAGGAATATCTCCTTACTGTGAAAACCACGGCGCTTGTTTCTGCTAGTTCCACTTGTAACTCATGCTGCACATCATTATGGCCGTATTCCCCAAAGCCAATGGCCTTTCCTTGTTGTTTCAAGGAAATAGCCACTTACCGTGTGACCGTTCTCCTCATTAGCTTGTTTGATAATGTTTATCAGGATCGCTGAGCAACAATAACATCCTTTTCACATTTGGATGCCCATTTATTCAAAGCTGACCTCATTAGAGCGCTCATATTGTTTGAATTGTATTGTAATAACAGTCTAAACTATACTTATTTGTTATATATAGTTGAACAAGGCCATTGTATCCTAATTGGTGCGACAGTCCCTCTGTAGTTGCTATCTTACTCTCAGGGGCACCGGGTGTAATTTCCAATGTAATGGATGAAATAATGCTCAACAAGTTATTCCATGGTGAACGGAGAGCAGGTTTCAGCAGTTACCAAGCAATTAGACTCTAATTTAGCAGCATATCTGACAGACATAACAACCTCACTTGCACAGCTCTGTTACTTCTTGCTTGCTGTTCAGCATAAGTCGAAGAATATCAAGAGTGTGTGAGGAGGATGTTGTTCTAGCAGATGTTGTTATCTCATCTCTATCAGCATTGTTTGAAATATTTTTTGCAACATGTTTTATTGTAAATTGAGGAGATTTGATGCTGTTGTCCTGTGAAAGAGTTGAGCTTTGTTCCCCCAGTTCGGCTCAGAGATGCACAGCAACATAAAGAACTTACTCACAACACTTTCTGGTCACACCACACAAATACTTCATTAAGTCTGAAAGGCTCCTGTGATTGAAAGGCTATAGGAAAGACAGGTTAAGAAGCACTTTGCTCTTAATTATTGAACTGTGAAAGTTTCAGGCAATCAGAGCCTGAAATGGAAATTTACTCAGAGACGAGCATATCGACCAAATGGCCACAATACGCCAACTTTGGTTTTAAGTTCCAGCACTATCATGGGATACTGTTGGTTTTATTTTTTCCATGAAAATATGAATATATACTGTATCTTGGATTGGAAAACAAACAACAAAAATGGGGGGAAAATGCCATTAGACAACAGGACTTGCACATTTTCCCGCAGTCTACGATCAAGAATATCGATTGTGGAATTGGCTGACAGCTCCCAAGTCCTGAACACTTTGTCCTTGCCGTCCTCAAGATTGCTGAGCTCTCATGGGGAATTGATCTCGGGTCTGAAAGCGGTCAGAGCAGAGTGTCAGTGTCGTTTTGCATTTAGAAAACGATTGGCTCCTTTATCGTGTTGTAGCTGCACCTCGTCGTGCTGTACCAGCTGGCTATTACACAGGCTAAATGCCAGCATGTGTCAGAGGCAGCAGAGTGGAAAGTGGTAGAGAAATTAGGAAGAAGTACCAGTCGAGGTTCATGGTAAACAGAGTTAGTGTGCAACACCCATTTTCAGTGCTGCCATGTCTCCGAGAACTCCGAGTGTGTTAACTTCAACACCAAAGGACTTATGGCCTCCACATGTAATAACTATGTTGTGTATCTGTGGGAAACAAATGTAAAGCAGATGTCTCAGAACGACAGTTCGGAACACTTTGGGTTGACCAACAAAGCCTCATGTTCAGTGGGAGGGGATATTCTAAGTAAGTGAACTGCTGGCTCACATTTTCATCATTGTCTCATTTTGGCCCTGGTTTAGTCATGACCAATTCTGTTTTCTCATCATCTGGGACTAACAATGATGTTTGAATGTGAACAGATTTAAGAGATGTGCAAACAGAAACAAACTTTGTTTTTCACGTGTTCCTTTAGAAACTCGCTCAATAACATGCTCCCGCCTCTGCAGATGGAAACATTGATGGGACTGAGGACGTTTGCAGCTCAGTGTTAAATATATGCGCTTGTGTCTGTTGTGGGGTCTGAAGGGGGGTTGTGGTTAAATTACCAGACAGGAAGCTGTTAAAACCAGTCCAAAGACTGCAGGTGTTAGTCAAATGTGATGTCACCTTTAGGTGTATATCCAGACGTTTTTGGCACCCGCATATTGCAAACACACAAAAACACGGTCTGATTTTTTTCCTCATACCCGTCTGTGAAACTTTAAAACTCTTAACTGTGACTTCTAGTAATGTTCTAAGCAGGATCAGCTCTGGGGCCAATTGGGACATTTAAAAAAAAAAAAAATTCATTCACTACAGGATATAAAACAGCTGATCAGTTTCCAATCCTGTTTCCTGGCAGCACAGTTTATTGTGCCAGGTGTCAATCTTTCCAACAGCTTTAGCAGGAGTAAAATTTTAATACATTTGTTTGGAATTTTGAATATATTGGGATTTTACTGTTGAAGTCACCTTTTAATGTTGCTGCAGTTCCATTTCATGCTCATACACTTATAACAAAAAAAGCACCAGTTCAGAGTGAAAAGTGATTCTTCACATGGCAGGAGCCATCCGTAGCGTGCAGGGGAACATGCTGCACTACATAAGATTAGATTATTCTGGAGGTGTGGATGTGTTCTGTGCATTGCTTCCACATTATACATACAGTGAATCTCACACTGTTAGAAGAGTGGGGTCATCTTCTGCTACGTCACTGTATAGAAAACCAAATACAACAAGAAGCAAAACAGACCGACCCAAGCTGAAACATCCTGAAGCGCAACAGGTTAAATCCTGCTGCTGGGTTCCTCCCTGCAGAGCACTTTGGTGTGCGATCTGCAGGCTGCACTCCAGAGTCTTCACTGAAATGTAAATAGCACCGTGGTGTCTTTGGGTTACCTGTCCATGTGATGTTTTCAACATCGGCCTGTTAACCCAGGGAAAAAGGGAATTCAAGTTGTCTTTTCCAGCTGTAAAGTTACTCTGCTTTGGCAGCCTGAGGAATGTGCCAGTCTCCACCCTGAAGTTTGTCCCATTTAAAGATCTCCAACCCTTTGTAGGGCCTCTATAGCAGAGGAATATCTCCTTACTGTGAAAACCACGGCGCTTGTTTCTGCTAGTTCCACTTGTAACTCATGCTGCACATCATTATGGCCGTATTCCCCAAAGCCAATGGCCTTTCCTTGTTATTTCAAGGAAATAGCCACTTACCGTGTGACCGTTCTCCTCATTAGCTTGTTTGATAATGTTTATCAGGATCGCTGAGCAACAATAACATCCTTTTCACATTTGGATGCCCATTTATTCAAAGCTGACCTCATTAGAGCGCTCATATTGTTTGAATTGTATTGTAATAACAGTCTAAACTATACTTATTTGTTATATATAGTTGAACAAGGCCATTGTATCCTAATTGGTGCGACAGTCCCTCTGTAGTTGCTATCTTACTCTCAGGGGCACCGGGTGTAATTTCCAATGTAATGGATGAAATAATGCTCAACAAGTTATTCCATGGTGAACGGAGAGCAGGTTTCAGCAGTTACCAAGCAATTAGACTCTAATTTAGCAGCATATCTGACAGACATAACAACCTCACTTGCACAGCTCTGTTACTTCTTGCTTGCTGTTCAGCATAAGTCGAAGAATATCAAGAGTGTGTGAGGAGGATGTTGTTCTAGCAGATGTTGTTATCTCATCTCTATCAGCATTGTTTGAAATATTTTTTGCAACATGTTTTATTGTAAATTGAGGAGATTTGATGCTGTTGTCCTGTGAAAGAGTTGAGCTTTGTTCCCCCAGTTCGGCTCAGAGATGCACAGCAACATAAAGAACTTACTCACAACACTTTCTGGTCACACCACACAAATACTTCATTAAGTCTGAAAGGCTCCTGTGATTGAAAGGCTATAGGAAAGACAGGTTAAGAAGCACTTTGCTCTTAATTATTGAACTGTTGCAATCAGAGCCTGAAATGGAAATTTACTCAGAGACGAGCATATCGACCAAATGACCACAATACACCAACTTTGGTTTTAAGTTCCAGCACTATCATGGGATACTGTTGGTTTTATTTTTTCCATGAAAATATGAATATATACTGTATCTTGGATTGGAAAACAAACAACAAAAATGGGGGGAAAATGCCATTAGACAACAGGACTTGCACATTTTCCCGCAGTCTACGATCAAGAATATCGATTGTGGAATTGGCTGACAGCTCCCAAGTCCTGAACACTTTGTCCTTGCCGTCCTCAAGATTGCTGAGCTCTCATGGGGAATTGATCTCGGGTCTGAAAGCGGTCAGAGCAGAGTGTCAGTGTCGTTTTGCATTTAGAAAACGATTGGCTCCTTTATCGTGTTGTAGCTGCACCTCGTCGTGCTGTACCAGCTGGCTATTACACAGGCTAAATGCCAGCATGTGTCAGAGGCAGCAGAGTGGAAAGTGGTAGAGAAATTAGGAAGAAGTACCAGTCGAGGTTCATGGTAAACAGAGTTAGTGTGCAACACCCATTTTCAGTGCTGCCATGTCTCCGAGAACTCCGAGTGTGTTAACTTCAACACCAAAGGACTTACGGCCTCCACATGTAATAACTATGTTGTGTATCTGTGGGAAACAAATGTAAAGCAGATGTCTCAGAACGACAGTTCGGAACACTTTGGGTTGACCAACAAAGCCTCATGTTCAGTGGGAGGGGATATTTTGCAAGCAGAAATCTATTTTTTCATACTTGCCTTTCACCGAAAGCTGGAGGTCAAAGCCGTGTTTAACTCACTTCTCCTTCTGCTGCTCCAGGTGGAACATTGTCACACACTCAGGCGGGATTTTGGAGACACACATTTTCCACTATGAACCGCGCCTTCAACAGGAAAAAAGGTGAGCAGGAAAACACACCACTCATTAATGTCGGGACTCGAGCCAAGTCTGCCTGAGCTTTATTTGGAATGAGTAAATTACAGTACAACAATCTGTTCCAGACACATTCGAAGCATCAGACTTTATTTTCTTTCCCAAAAGTGCTTCATCATCCTTTTAACCATTCAGAGTAGTTGCGAGTTCGGTTTGTGTCAGTGAAAATGGCCCCAATGCCTCAGCACAGCTCAGCACAGCTTCTCGGTGGCTTTTCAGAAGCATTAAACATAACATGCAGACAGTAGAGGATGGGAGAGGATATTTGTGATGGCAAACCAGCTTGAGGTGTTTACAACCATCTGTCGTCCCTCAGGTATGAATCATAGACCTCCAGCATGTATTAAGGAGTGTCCACGGCTCAGGTGTTACATACGGTTGTAATGATATTTGGCTGTTATAACTCTTTTTTTCATTTCAGCCTGGTTAGTTTCAGAGGAAAAGATGGAAATTGGGGCGGACAGCAGCTCAAATTACATTTCTCTTTCACCCAGTGTAATGAAATTTTAACTTTGCTCCTTTCACCTTAATGGGAATTTAATTTCCGTGAAATGCTGCTGTGGTTTGGCTGCCCCAGAGCTTGGTTGCATGTTGATATAATGTTGGTGAAATGTGGCTGAAAGGAGCTGCATCCGATATTTGGATTTTTAGCCATTTGACTGCTGCCTTTACCAGCCTGGAGGGAACAATCCAGCAAAAGCCTTTTGATGAAGGCCGCATTGCTAATGTGTTGATCCCAGTCCGTTCCTTTCAAGATTTTATTCAGAATGTACAGATATAAAATGCTGCAGCTGTGATTTCTGGATGTTGTGATAGAGCTGGCATCGTGAATATATCGCCAAAAGGATGTTGAGGTTGGAACTGCCAGGAGGCCTGGAGGAAGAGGAAGGAAGAGCTAAATGCATGTGTGAAGAAAGGAAGTGTTGAGGTGTGGAGAACTTTGACAGGTTACATTTTATTGTGCTCTTCACAGACAGCGTTGTAAATACATCCCAAACACCAGTCAGTCTGCATTTGACAGTTTGGAACAGACAACACAGAGCAGATTATTCCCCTCCAGGGAGACGAAGGCTTTTTTTCTGAGTCTGTGACCCATAATGTTGGAATATATCTGCATCCATTTATGTGTGCACACTTTAATTGGCCGTACAAAGTGTTGCAGTTCTCTATAACCACGCTTCGAATACTGATTTTTTTTTTTGTCATTTCTTGATTAGTTTAAACAAATTAACTGTTCAGTGGACGATCGCTCCAAAGTGCACCTTGGATTTCCCTTTTGTCTCTGTGCTCATCCCTGGCAGTTGTTTCCATACTTGATCATATTTTTCAGCTAATGCCTGCTGAGATTCTGTGCTTTTTATTGATCTCCTCAATTCAATGTGACCAGAATAGTTTTAAGTTGCATCTTTGGAGTTTAGAAGGCCAAAGTTATGGGAAAAGAATTGTCCTGCAGAAGATAAATATTTTAAATAAATCCTGTCAAGAAGATTAAAATGTTTATGACTGGGAAATACCTTTTTTTCCAGCATATTGTTTTCCTTTTCTGTAAAAAATGACAATACCTTTTAAAAATGCTGCTTTTCTACTCATGACTCATTCATTAAATGCAGGCCAACATTTGTGTTTCAAAATAAAAGCACCCTCCATACTGGAAGTATCATGATCTGCAGCTAAGTTCTGCTTGCAATCAGACAGGCAACTTTAGAAGCAGATTAAAGTTCTTCTCATGGCTGCACAGAGGAGATCATGTCATTTTTAGAACTGACTGACTGTAGGATAAGGAATAAATAGAATACAGTTTCTGCCGAAGAGCAGCCTAAATAAAAGAGACTGTGATTATACAGCCGTTGTCCTAGATTTACCTTCAGCAGTGGGACCTAAAGCTGCTTAGTGAACCTGATGTTTAGCAATAATTCTTTCATTCTAGCGTGTTTTATTCTCAGTGCAGATTCTATGCAGTGTCTGAATAGGATCTGCAGAGGATGTCCATGTCTGGTCCATTGCGCGCAGCATCTTTTACCTAGATATATTTAGGTCAGATGTCCTCTAACTGCCGTTATGATCAAATCAACGCAGAGCACGCTCACAGAAAATTAGATGCTGAAGATGCACAAGCTTTTTTAATTTCCTCATGGCCATGGATGAATAGATGTCCAAAATAAATGTTAAGCTATTAAAACCATTACCTGAAGCCTCATTACAGGTTTTCAATATAATCAGAGTTGGAAAATCTGTAAAAGTGATCCTTGATAACCTTGTTCTGGTTGGATGATGTTGTGGAAAGCTTTAGAGGTTTACCTGAATGACTCGCTGTACATTCACATCCAGAAACAAGTAACCTTGTCAGGAAGTTGCATATTGGATTTTATTGGATTGGAAAAATTAGTTTAAGATTATTATACCCAGAACTTTAATATTTTACCCTAAAATAGTTGCGTGAAACAGTACAAATTTCCCACTTGCCCCTGACAAGGTAAAAAACTAGTCGCTGCTTCCAGCATGTGCTGCTTGATGGTGCCCATTATAGATTTTTCATCTTCTACAATGAAGCCAGCTAATAAACCTTATTTTAAAAGAAAAAGAGAGAAAAGGGGGTGGGGGGGGGGCAGTACAAAGCAAAGGAGAGGATGTAGGGAGAGGCAGATAAAAGAGAAAGCATCAATTTGGCTCTGAAACCTTCACATCGGTGAGATCACTGGTGGATCAGTAGACGGTAGGTGGGGTTGGAACTGTTCTTGCTGGATATGTGAGCAATATTTACCGGCTTATCTATTTTTTGTTTTGTTTTTTTCTTGCATGAGATTAAAACCATATTGTCCCCATGTCAGCCTTGAGCTGTGTACTCATAAAGCACATTTGCTTTGTTTCACATTAGTGCAGATTTCAGTTCCCGGTCTTAGCTCCATAACGCTATTGTCACGTTACACCGTTAAGCTCTTGATAATTTAGCAACAAGATTAGATGTGACACATTCATAATGGCCTGGAAACAACAGAAATGTTATTACGTATAATACAAAATCAAATCATATTACTGCAACCCATGAGGCAACATCTGTTTCTCACCATGTGTTTAAGATAAAACATATAGATTCTACTGAAATTAGACCAGATGCTTGTGCACAAAGGAGTTTAGTACACATACAATGTCCTAAAGCTGCCATCTGGCAGAATCCTGCAGTTTCAGCGGCAAGCATAATGGCATAATGGTGTGACAACAACTGCGTGCCACCTGGTCACCCAAAAATTATAGTTAACCTTATGTTGCATCATACATAACGGAGGTGTCAACTTTCATCATTTTACTGAAGCTTGACAAGCAGGTACATCACAGAATTCACAGAATAAGATTGGATGCAATGGCAGGAGATGCAGTGCTGTAAAGCCTTAACAGAAGACTTTGTCACAGCTTCATCGGTGGGGAAGTACGTTGAAGATCGATACTCCCTGGACATCTTGTGAGATCACCTTCTCCGCTGATTGAGATCAGAACCCACCCAGCAAATTTGCCCCGGTCACTGACTGAGCAATGTAGTGAGTTAAGGTGCCGCCTCCCCGCTGCTCGTGGCCTTTCAGACAATACAGGGTTGCTTCTCTACTGGCAACGGCGCTGGCGTTTTGATGTTTGATCCTCCACATCCTGTCTCCGTCGGTTTGTTAGGTGACCTTTCATGTTTGCCAATTCCAAAACACTTCCAACCTTTTCATCCTGATAGCCATCACAAAAAACTGGAAGGACAGAACATAAAAATCAATAAACCGCTGTCGTAGCCTGCTAACAGAAACCTCCAACGACGCGGGACATTTGCATGAAACATGGGCTCCATTTCTGAATTACATCATTAACTGAGTCCCAATGCTCCCAAATAGTGATATTCTAATGTTTGGGGGGGTGGGGGGTTTACATTTTTATTTTTGTGTTGAATAACAACGTAACCTAATTTGAAAAGATGCTCCAGTCAAATAAAACCACAAAGAATAAATGGAGATGAAGAGAAATTGAAAGTGTTAATCAAGAAAAATGAGATGAAAGCAGTGGGACCAACCTATTATTAAACTCACAAATTCGACTGTGCCCCAACAAACAGTCGCAGCTCCTTTTTTAATTGCATTTTTCTTCCTTTGCACTTCGAAATTCATGACTAAAAATGATTACTATGGAAAGCAATATTACCAGCCCGAGCCATAACTCAGCTTGATAAACTTAATTTAATACACTTTTTGCATATATAACAAGGTATTGAGGAGTTACATCACCTGTGTGCCGCCTGCTCCCAGATTTGGGACATGTGGACTTTTTATTCAGTATTTCGAGATATTTGACCTCCACCCTAGAAGACATTCTTCTGCAAACTTAGCAAGTTGCTGCGTCAGGCCTTAGCCCAGCTTCTCTCGCCCCACCATCCATCCTAGCGCTGAAATTTACAGCCTCCAGATTCTTCCCCTTGTTGCTGTACGGGAGAAAAAAATATGCCATCAACTTCACAACTCCCCGGAGGAAATTTATTACAGTTCGCAGGAATCTGCCGCAAGATTTCCAAACAGGAAATAATCTGACCGCGCAGCTGTTAAATAAGCTTAAAAAGTCCAAATCCTCTGTTATCAAGTCTCTGAAGAGTCGCCGTCTGCTGTCTGTTGATGCGTTCTATACAAACTCATTTCTGCAAAGTAAAACTTTTTTTTGCAAGCCATAATCAGCCATAATTAAACACTAATTAGAATGGTCTTTGAATTCATCAGGCCACTTAGCTGACAACATGGGGGTAAACAGTCATTAGCATAGATGTTGAGAGGACATGCAAAAATGAATCGCATTGTTTGCACCTTGCAAATCCCGATTAGAGCAATCAACCTTGAGGAGTCGAGCGCTCCGAGGTCACTGTCAGGCATCTTTCCTCACGGCCTTCATTAATGTGGCGATAAGCGCTTTATTAACGGGACCATCTGAAGGAAAAGAGGACTATCAATGGGAATGTGGTCCTCGCGCCCTCTCATCCTGCACAGCTTCGTTAATGATCACGGAACGCCTCAAAAAGCTTCCCCATGCAACTGCCTGCACGTTTATGACATCTTTAACTTTGT
Source organism: Takifugu flavidus (assembly GCF_003711565.1). NCBI lineage: Eukaryota > Metazoa > Chordata > Actinopteri > Tetraodontiformes > Tetraodontidae > Takifugu > Takifugu flavidus. The sequence goes on along the minus strand of NC_079520.1, from coordinate 3,761,666 downwards.
TTCTTTTCATCCTTTCATCAGTCATTCATCGGATGATCCACGCTGATGGGGTCCGTACACTTTGTCTTGCGTTCAGCCGCGCTCACTCTTCATCCTATAGACCCATATTTCATATTTCAGTGAACGTGCAGCGTGGCTGACAGATGAAAGGCCCTGAAATGGGATAATGAAGCCTCTCGCAAGATTAGCCAAGCGTCTTTTATTCTCTGCTGGAGGAAAAAAATTTTTACAGCACTTTAGAGACACGATACATGTGCAGACGAGACAGATGAGACACTTTTAAAATGGCTGGACATCTTCTCTTACATTTGTTGCACTGGCTTAATTACATTTTAACTAAACCGTCAGTTCTGGCTTCATTTGGAACCCATGCGTTTTCCCTTATCGGTGGTTCCATCCATCCATCCATCCATCCATCCATCCATCCATCCATTTATCTATCCATCCATCCATCCATCCATCCCCCACAAAGCAGAGTGTGGCCTCCATTTTCAGCGTTCACCAGGCATTCAGCGGCAATAAAGGCACCACTCTTCCCATTATGTTGCATAAATCCTGTTTATTTGAGCTGCTTCTGAACTGTCTGGGTATACTGCGTGTTTTAACGCTGCTTTAAAGGTATGTTTGTGTCGCCCTGTGAGATTTATGCCTCTGTCCTCGCCTAATGAGAAGCCCTTTGATTCATTCTTTCTTTATGCACTGAGATGGTTTTATCGTTTCAGATAAAACATGGATGCACACTCCGGAGGCTCTGGCCAAGCATTATATCTCCTACAATGCCAAGGTAGGTGACACCATATCACCCAAGCTTTTGTCTGGAGGTAAAGGGGAATGAAAAAGTGATTTTGAGTCTCCACCATTTTGGAAAGAATGTCCAACCTTGAAGAGAATAGCCGCGCTGAGATCCATTCACTTTCTTTTAGGGAGGTCTTTATTTTCTGTTTACATGAAAAAAAGCAGAAATCTTTTGGTATATAAAGAAAATATTTGATCAAACTTTGTTTTGGGACTTTGGTCAGCCTTCGCTTCTTATCGTTTTGCTCACGTGGAAACCGACGTGACCCGACCCGAAGCAGCCACAGCCGCCGCGTTGAGCTGAGGCTTAGCTCGGAAGCACCGAGTCACTCTGAAGTCACTTTCCTGTCGGAGTTTGTCGGACGTGTCACTCTACGTTTTCCTCTTCCCAAATTGGCAGAGCAGCTACGGCAGAGTTCTTTAAAAGGGTTCGTCGTCCGACCTGCTTGGAGGAATGAGGGCTATGACTATTCCCTGAAGTGGAAAAGTGGTGTCGGATCTCACTGATGAGTTGGCTGTCTGTCTGAATTTGTTCGGATCTGAGAACATTAGTCAGAGCAAACGGAGGTGTAGGGAAGGAGGCACGGAGCCGGGAATGTTCTCTGTTTTGTCTCCAGTTTAAAGATCAGGATCTGTCCCACCGAGCCAGGTAAAAAATCTTATCGTGGTGCCCAGGTGTGAGCGATAGTGGTCAGAAACAAGATGGTTTCAGGTCACCTGTGCAGCTTTTTTCCTTTGATACAAACATGGAATTGGCAAATATTAATAGGATGCTTTAACTTTCAGTTGAAAAATGAAATTAAGGAGAATTTGGCAGGTAAAAAACTATTCTGTCAGGACTGAAAGCTTCAATTATTAAATTCGAGTTGAGCAGAATAAACTGGTGAAATATGGACATTTTATACCAAAACGTTCTGCATAAACACTTTAATGTTCATGGCTCAGAACCCAAAGAAGAGATTGTGACTGTACCGGTATTTGACGTTTACAAAATATTGAATAAATGAACAAATATGAATAATATTTCAACAAAATGATGACATTTTATTGTCCTATTAGTCGTCAATGGATTTTCTTTAGACTTTATGCAGCTAAACCCAAGATAAAATGATGGTTCCGGATGTATTTTTCTGACCTATTTAAGGGAATCCTACCCCATGATAAGAACAAAAGAAAAAACGAAAAATGTGACAAAAACTTAAGGAACACGTCTATTCTTGTAACCAGAGATTCCCTTCATAGGTCTTGACTTTAAGGATTTAAAATAAAAAAAAGTTTCACAAAAACTCCTTTTCAGGGGAGACGCAGTGACGTTGTGTTGATGGATCTCTGAACGCTTCTGAATTTAAGATCTGATGATTCTGAACAAGGCCTCAGGTGCATTTTGCATTAAAGACGTGTAAAGAAGTGTTTTGAACTTGCTCGACTGCTGACGGCTCCTCTGGTTCTGGATCCTCATTCGTCTCCATCGTTGTCTCGCTCGCTGAAGCGGCGGCTATAATTAGCTTTGTGTTCATGAAGCGCCAGCATGGCCTCTTTGCTCTGAGACGCTGACGTGTGTTTAACTTGGGGCTGTTTTGACTGCTGTCTCGACTTGCACAATCTGGACTATGAGCAGAGAAGGAAAAAGTGAGTTTGAGGGGTAAATTTATGCAAAATCTGCAGTCACATCGTTCAGGGGTCACTTGAATGACACACTTTGTGTCAGAGATCAATGCCTGTCTTGGTGGGTGAGCACGCACTGCCTCCTCCTACTGCTGCTGGCTGGAATATTAAATGAATGCATATTCTGTTCAATTTTAAAATAATTTTCTTGGTTGGCGGTACCCTATAAGCGTGAGTGTCCATCCCGAGGGCATGCCTCGCTCTGTTTTTCCTCTGCATGCACCGGTTGATGGATGAGCCTCTGAGCTCAGATTGCCCTGGGAAAGCTCTCCAGCAGTCCAAAATGCACTGGTCAGGAACAAGAACTTCTCCATTCTATTCTGCGCGTCTATCAGCAGCGCTGCTGGACACATCTGTGACCACATGCATTAGTCACACCGCTCCAGAGTGCTGACATTTTCGTATTACTTATTCTGATTCCTCTGTTGCGTTGTGACGTTTTGCACGCTGGAAAGCAGAATATCCTAATTGTGGTCGTATATTTAAGTGTCAGGTGTCAGTGCGTGAGATTTCCTTTTCCAGCGATGCTTGTAAAGTTCATAAAATCCCTGTTAACATTATTTTTATAGTCTGACGAGAAGAATGGACCCCACCAGTTTCCTGAATTTCTGCCAGGCTCGACTATCTAACAGAGACAGTCGTGTCTGTCTGGGCTGTTGGCTACAATCTTCGTCTGGCTCCATTTTGATTTTTCCTTTAAGAAGCTGACGTCTATGTTTGGGACGTCTGATATCGGAGTAGACAACTCTGTGTGTCTGCGCGCGTGTGCTTGTTTGCGTGTGCGTGAGACTGCTACCGCTCCTTTTAAAGCTCTATGGCTCCATCTGATGGCCTTTGGAAGAACTGCACATGTAGATGTTGGACAGCACAAAATCACGAACAAGTAATCAAATCCTTGGGAACGTTGCACACTATTGAGTCTCCCCCACCCCACCCCACCCCACCCACCCCGAAACCCTTGTTTATGCAATATTGGTTATGTTGATTCAAACCTTTATGGTCATTAGAACCTTCGATGTTTCGTTGCAGTTTACAGGAGACACATGGAGGTAGTGTTCTATACGGTAATGTTTATTACTGCCATATTGTATCATTGATTGTTAATTTTTTCCTCTTTCTTCACAGTTCCTTGGAAACACAGAGGTCGAAGCTCCAAAAGGCACAGAAGTTGTGAAGGATGCCGTGAGGAAGCTAAAGGTAAGCCAGCTGCAGATGGGGAGGTTGGGATTGGGCTGAGAGGCAGAGGAGGGAGAAGTGAGTGACACCCTAACCCCTTCCTCACCCGTTACAGCCAAGGTGCCCCCTGCATAATAGCCTATAACTGGGTTGTGCAACAGTTTTTTTTTCTCCAGTAAATCCTCCCCTGGGTGAAAGGAAATGCCAATAAACTAGATTTTAACCTTGAGCGTGAACCAGAGTATAATTGTTTTCTTACATTTATGTTATTAAAACTCAATTTTCACATTATTAAAAGCTCATTTAATTTATTACTCCAGATGGGCACATTTTAGCCATTACAACTCTTGATGTTCTCAATAAACTCCCCCTGGAACGAAGAACAAATTATTTACACTGCAGGCTCCAACTGCATGCTATTATGACTGGTTTCAATAGTAAAATGGAATAATTTACATAAATTAACAATTGTAATAAAGTTTTCCTTTGAAAAAAACGCTCTCTCTCAAGTACAGCATTTCTGGTCATGATTCCTGTAGTTGCTTTTGTGTCATTGCTGGTCTTAAATGAGGATATGTTTAGGCTAATTAAAGTCATAAGTGAAAGGTTCATCAGCATTAAAATAGTCAAATAAACCAAAGAAAAAGGACAAAACTACAATCTCCAGGGCAACAACAACAACAACAAATATTGTTTTTATTTGAGCCAAATGGGTTATTAAATGACATTTTAGGGATGCAGGAGGACATTTGTATATTCAGTTCACATGAAAATCACATGTATTCCGTTGTTCAGGGCAGTTTTGGCCTGAATGCGTGTGAATCGGTCCTCTCTCACAGCTTGTGGGTGAAGCGGCTGCACTCCCCGCCTGCTGGCCTCTGCTCTGTCTTCCCATGCCAAGAGCTGAATCTGGGGGGGGGGCTCTGGCAGGGGAGAAGGCCTGTTTTCCCAGAGTCCGTACCTCTATTGTTGCATTACATTTGATGTTGAAAGCTTCCATGGACACCCAATCTCCATGGTTACTCTCCTAGATACACTGACAATGAGGACAGGCCTGACCTTTCAGCGAGCATCTAAGAGGAAACTCATTACTAGGTCGAACATAAACTTCTTACTCTGTTATTAAGTCCCCCAACTCAGAGAGATCAAACTGAAAAGTTGATTTTGAATAAAATCTAAAGCAATCATCTTATCTTCCATAGATTTTTCCTCTGTATGTAATATAATAATAGATAATATATCAGCTGATCCATATTTGATTATCTGGCAGTGTTTTGCAAATGATTTAACACTAAAATAATGAATTTCCACTGTGAGATCACAAACTTTCAAGCGTATACTCCACTTATCTTCAAAGGTCCTTCATCCATGAATTGCTGACAGATTTAAGCCTCCACTGATCAATATTTTGGAACTTGAGAGCAGCCAACCGATAGAGAAGCATCCTCCTTGTCACAGTTTCCCCTCCTTTAGGTGACTGTTTGTTTTTATGGCCACTCTTTCTGGCAGAGCAGCAGCAGATTAGCGGTGGTCTCAGCGAATCGTTTAGCTCCTGTTGGTTATTTCCACTGAAGAGGGCAGAACGCCGGAGAGCTACCCAGATGGTGTTAGTTGCACAAATGTCCAATACATCGCTTTAAGTAAAATGAAATGTCATGCTTGCTGTTGGACAAATGTGTGTACATGAACTAGGCTGTTTCCATGATTCAAGTATGGCAGGCACATCTTTGATAATCCCGACATATTTAAGATTTGTGCAGCATTGGCAGAAATTGGTAACCACCGAGTCTACAAAATCACCAAAATAAACTGATTTCAGTTTCCCTTCAGTAGCCAAATCTTTCCAAAGTTTCGTTGGAGACCAGCAAATAAGACCATCACTAGGGCGAGGTTATATGTAGTTGGATTATGAGTTAATAAGATATGCATCGGGTTATTTGTTACATATCTTTAAGATGTCAGTCTCTAATCTACGCAGAGATTCTGTCGTTACATTTATCATTTATCTTGAACTCGGTTAACCCACCATTTCTCTTGCGTCCCAACAGTTTCAGAGGCACATCAAGAAATCGGAGGGGCAGAAAATCCCCAAAGTGGAACTGCAGATCTCCATTTATGGTGTGAAGATACTAGATCCAAAGACAAAAGTGAGTGGAGATGCTTGGCCGGGGTATCAGGCTGGAGTCTGTGAATAATGAATAAATTGTGTCTGTTTCCCAGGACGTGCAACACAACTGTCAGTTACACCGGATATCCTTCTGTGCAGATGACAAAACAGATAAAAGGATATTCACTTTTATTTGCAAAGACTCGGAATCCAACAAGCATCTCTGCTACGTGTTTGACAGTGAAAAGTGTGTAAGTGTCTTTCTGCCTCTGACTCGCTGCCGACCACATTAACACCTCGTTGTTCTTCATCAAAGATCTGTGAGCGTATCAACAATGAAACAATAACAGATAGATTGGGGAAGTATGACCAAAGATTTGCTCTGCAGGCTGAAGAGATAACTCTAACCATTGGGCAGGCCTTCGACTTAGCCTACAAGAAGTTCCTGGAGTCTGGAGGCAAAGACGTGGAAACGCGGAAACAGATTGGAAGTCTTCAAAAAAGAGTGTGTTTTCCTTTCATTCATACCTGTCACCGCCATGGCAACACAATCATTCATGCAGAGTTGGTTTCTGCAGCTTGTTTTTCATTTTCCAGTGTTGACAGAAATTAAGGTAATAAATATTAATGATGCAGTATGATGCATCATTTCATCAGCTGCAGCAAAAGCTCAAACAGCAGTTTGAATCATTCTTTGTCTTTCAATTTCAGCGGCTTATTTTATGAGTCATTGGGTGAAGATTTTTTAATTAACATGAAAGGGTTTCAATAATTGGAGACTTCTTTATCAGGTTAAATACAAGAACAAAGTCATAGACATTTCATTTTCTACCACGTTTGATATCATCTTCAAACAGGTTAAAACAGGATGGCTACAGTATAGTAAAACGGTTGCTCTCTTCCACTTAATTAGCAATTATGCATGAATGTGTCAGTTAAGCTGGGTCCTTCCAGTGGCGTCCGTGTTGCGGTTCATTGAGCCTTTAATGACTTGCGGTGGCTAAAGTGAACCATCTGCCTTTTTCCTTCCTACAGATTCAAGAACTGGAAACAGAAAACTCGGAGCTGAAGCAACAGCTTCAGAATCTGGAAGAGCAGCTGATGATTGCCCACACGCCACCAGTAAGTGCGAACTGAATGCAGGCAGACTTAATCGTGATGGTATATTCATGACCTTTAAGTCTTAAATAGATATACGATGCCGGCTGCTGGTAGATATTTCCTTATGTCTCTTCTTAAGTTTGGACAACTCAATCTTCCAAAGAGGTCTGAACTCTGAATCATCGCTGTTACACACTTGGCTAGTCTGATTAGGAAATTAATACACTAACCTTCTTTTTATGGAGCTAAATGCCAGCAGAGCCTCTTGGGACTAATTACCCATCACGCGCCTGTCCATTAACAAGGCCACATGATAGTGTTCTTCTTCGGTGGTTTTTGTGTCTCAGCACATGAACACAGTGGATGAGGCGTACATGCTGCGGAGGCCGTCCTCTCTCTTCTGGTTTGACAGCATCACAACGCTCTCCTGTCTGGAAATCTCTTCTGTCACTCTCACTCCGATGAGCTCGCCGGAGTCCAACCTGTCCGGAGGCCTACTAACTCCACCTCCCGCCAAACCTCCGCTCCTTCCTCCTAAGCCTTCCGAGGGATGCAGCATCCCACGACCACGCGTAAAGCTGCTTTTCTATCTTCCTCCTACTGCTGCCTGCCTTTCTCTTTCTCCTGCCGCTTCTGCTACTTCACTTGCTATTTATTTTGAAGGACGGAGCCACTTTGGTTTCTTTTTCTTCAACTTATCTTTTCCTCGTACAGGCTGGCAGCATCTCCATGAAACCACAGTCCACAGACATTTTCGACATGATTCCTTTCTCACCTGTGACACCGCTGGTGCCCACGCTGGCCAGCAATGGCTGCCCCCCACCGCCGCCGACCACATTACCACCAGACATAAGTGAGTAAATACGTTGCTTCAATACCTTCTCTGTGGTTTGTCCCCAGACTTCTGACATCTTTATGTGTCTTTCTGTGAATGTGGATGCCTAAAAACAGACTTTTCTGCAAATAATTCTCATATTGTGTATTAAGAAAGGTCTGATAAATACCTGAAATTTGGGAGAAAATGACAAAAATGACAAAAAGCCTCTGTCGTGATGCCACAAGTGTCCGCCCACCTGACCATGCAATGGTCGTTGTAGGCAAAGACCTCTTCGGCGCTGAACCATTTGATCCCTTCACCTGTGGGGCAGCGGACTTCCCTCCAGATATTCAGTCACAGCTGGATGAGATGCAGGTGAGTCCTCATCCCTCCTCCCCCTCAGCTCTGCGTATCCCTGAACCACAGCGAGGTTGCTCACTCTCTGGAACTCTGCTGGTTAGGGCGTGAGGACTGGCAGGTCCCCCACTGTGGGAGTTTCCCAGCAGATTGATCTTAATTGGTCTGTAAAGCAAGTCAACAAATCAAGGCACTGTGGTAGATTGATTAAAAGCTATCTTCAGATGTGATCTACCCAGAAGGTTGCTCTAGAGAATTTTAATGAACTCATCAGCTGAGGGCGTGAAAGCGTCTCACTCGTGTGTTTCAGTTCGTCCCAGGACATAAAGCAGTTTGATGTGTATCAGGTTTTGCCTTCATGTATCTTTTTAGAGCAAACACGATGTCAGCATGTGAACCAAAACTAGAGGGCTGTTCCTGATACACATTTCAGATGCATTTACATGTATTTACACCTGTAGGTTTCTGTCCTTACTGCCCAGTTGCTGTTAGAATTGAAACACATTTAAATGTCAATAGTATGTGAATCCAACCAAACCAAAAAGATTCTAGACATTCTGATCAATGACAAAGTGGCTGTACAACACCAGGTTGTTTCTATCAACATGCACAGGTTGGGAATTTCTGCTTTGAAAAGAAACAGAATGATTAGTTACCCCCTGAAAATAATTTGTGCGCCCGCAGTGATAAATAATGTGCTGAAAATGAAAATGGGACTAGTTTGGAATCAATAGTGCTCTGTTGGACCTTGTATGATTCAGTGGTAGAGATTAATCCTTCATTAAAAAGAAATTAACAGGCTCTAATTTCTTCAAACCCTCCCCCCCACAAATTGAGCAGGATTTTGTGTTCACAGCTGTGTCAGGAAGTGCAACACCTCATCGCGGCTTCCAAGCAGGTTTTGAGGGGCACTTTGAGACCCGCTAATGCAACGCAGACTGAAACGCAATCAGATGATTACAGGCACAGTTTATGGCTTCCCCACCACAGAGCGTCTGTGTGGAGACCTGCCAGCTTTTGAGTTAAAATGTGATTTGAAAATAATGACTTTTGCTGCTTCTGGGACACTGTTTGCACAATAACACAGCTTTATTCCAGCAGGATGTTGCCAGCAGGAGGCAACATTGCACTGACAGGCTCATATTTTTTCAAAGTGCACTCGAGATTTCTCCCTCCACCTTCTTCCTCTTCGTGACGGTTAACACTTGACTCCTTATCGTGTCTTTCCACTTGCAGCGGCAGAGATGGTTCGTACCCACAGCTCTGACGTCTGTGCTGCTGTGACTGTGGTCAATCGGTCTTTTTGCATGTGTGCAAGAGCAGCATGCTGCATCGCATCCCAGATTAGTTTGATGGCGGAGTGTGTTCAGAAAGTTACGCATTATTATACAATAGATTCTATCAATAAATGCTGCATGCTCACAGCATGAAAAATACAGACTGACTAAATAGCCGACACCACCGTTCAACCACAACACAGAGATAAAAGGCAGTAGATTCTTCTAGAGTGATATTTTGGGTCTGTTTTCCTGTCTACAGCCCATCAAAAAGGCTGTTGTACTTCACACCTGACTCGGAAAGACTTGGAAACGTGTCCCTCAGAGGCTCATTTCAAGATCCCTGGAACATTTTCAGATATTTGCAATGACTGAACCTATAAGCTTCCCGTCGTGCGCATGATGCGTTTGAAGCATGATTGCTTAAAGCTTCCACAGAACTTTGCTTCAGCTTTGTTTCAACTTCAGCCTTATGTCCCATTTGCCCCGTGCTGTAATCCATCGCTGGAGGTGCAGCTCAATGTCGCTGCTGTTTCTCTTCCAGGAGGGGTTCAAAATGGGACTGACTTTAGAGGGCACCGTCTTCTCCCTGGATCCCCTGGACAGCCGCTGTTGATGCCAAGATGATGCTCGTTGTCGCAAACTTTTAACTCATTTGTATTGAGAAAGTGCCAAATCCCACTCCAGCAGTCCAGTCGGGCCGTCACAGTCGTCATCTTAAAGTTTATATGCATTTGCGTGTTTTCTTTTCAATATCTCGATGTAAACTCCGTTAGAGAAATGCTATTTTTTTAAACGACAATGAAAATATGGAAGAAGTAGTTTTGAGTACAGAAAATGGGCGATGTAAATAGTCGATTATTTCCAATGGTACACAGAATTTTCATGGGACCGTTTTTTGTGCGCATCCTTCCAGTTGCGTTTTGTTAACACATTCCTGTTTGTAAGCCAAGCTGAAGCTCGTGAGGATATGAAATCAGCATCACTAACACAGCTTAGCAGTATTATATCATATAGCTTAATTTCCTCAATGACATTTCGTCTTTAGTTAATCCATTTGGATCGTATTTTTTTAACTCACCATTTCAGTGTTTACTTGTTGAATTGTTAATTCCTTGTTATGTTGTCATATTTTTAGTCTGCTTTTCTTGCACCAGATGGCACTTTTTTGGGACAGCTTCTGTCCGTATACGGTACTAATATTTCCATTATTTTACATTTGGTTGCATTGATATTTGATGTAACAATTAAAGAAAAATGCTTCAGAATTGCTGCTTTAGATGGTTGTTTTGCTTTTGTGCAACAAGAGGTTATTCGGTGATCTTCAGTGATCGGGTGATATCCTGATCTCACTGTGTTTATTTGTCATCTGATAACAAGTAACAAGCAAAATATTTAGTCAGAAAATGTTTTTCTATTCTGAACAGTAGGATATAAGCAGCTTTAAGCCTGTTTTTTAGCTCTTATTTTTTTAATTTTACACGCTTATAAATCCTGAAGCAAAAATACACAGAAATTTAAATTGAAATTCAAAATATGATTTATTTTCAAATGAAATGCATCTGCTTTCTTACGAGGAAAGAACCCATCTCCTTCCTCCTCTTCCTTCTCCTCTTCATCTCTGCTCTTCTCAGGTCTCTGAGCAGTTCAGCCCTCGCCCAAAATTATACAATTCTATAATAAATAATCTCAAATAGGAATCAAAAAGTCACAACAACATGACCGTAAGGCACATTTTACAATCTTAAAACAAAACACATGTAAAAATAAAAGTCACACACTGGCTGTGTATGCTTGCATGCTACTATTCTAGACTATGAGACAGATTCTGTATGGAAATAAAGAGGAATATAGCCTAACTCTACCTGAATTAATATGACAGGAGCTTGGGGGGATTAACAAGCAGTTTGTTTAATTTGTTGCATAGCAAGAAATACAAAGCAGACAGGCACTCAAAGTCACCTTTTTCTATATAACTGATTATAAAAAGGATTGCAAGAGCATATAAGTCCACGACACCGAAAATGGGGAGCTGACATGCATACAAATAGAATATCCTGTGCTATATTATCTAAGATATTGAAATTGAAGGAAGACTTTTTTTGTTCTTTTTTCTTTTTACAAATCACCACACACCACTCGCTTGACACCTCATTCATCTCTCCATCTTTGACAGAAAGATCTTTATTGGAATCCTCAAACCATGCCCTACTGTGCAGCTGCAACAGTCCACAAGGATCATACTACTTACAAAAGAGCACCTGCCAGTCAAGGTTTACACGGAGCGTCATCGTTTTCTCAGCTTCGGTGACGAGGTAGCTAACACTGAGGAAGCGATGGTCTAAACGTGTCTTTAATGTAGTTGGTGGTCAGTACAGGTTTTAAAATGACAGGATACAGACACTGGTTCATCAACATTGTCTTGAGAAAAATACCTGCGCCAGTAAACGCATCATCTTCTGCACTTTTCTCGATAGCACCACAAGGTTGTTTTATACTCTAACATGAAAAAAAGAACAAATTTGAAGGAAGCAAAAGTGAAAGGACAACATGTTTCTGAGCCAATACACAGCAGTTCTAATTCTGTTCATATTTAGGAATCTTTGGCATTGTTGCTTTGTGAAATTATAGGGTAAACCCTTTGGATCAAGCTACACAATAGTTAGCCTCAAAATACACCAAGCATCCACCACTCCGAGGAATGATTCCTGTTTAACAAATTAGTGTAAAATTCAAACATTTGTTCTACCTTACTTCGATGTCTTGAACTGGGTCAAAGGCACAATAAATATCTTGCCACAGGGCCAGAATAGTCCTCAGTACTGGTATGTACAATGTGGCCGATCGTGTCAGCTGTCAGTTCAATAGTCTCAGGGTTCTCCCTGACACATCCCTGCTGACCACTTTACAAGAAGCACACTGGCCCGATGTCGATGCCGAACTCTTGATCTGGGCCACCAATGTCCACAGGGGCAATGTCCACGATAGGAAGTCTCGGTGTTTTCTGTGTCCTGTACTCAAACACTGTCTTGCCCCACTTGCCGTTTGATTCCTGTAAAAGGTAGAAAACATTACAAATTAGCTCGTCATTAAAGTTACGCACTGAAATCCTCACAGATGAGTTTGAGGAGGACAAAGTGCGAAATAAGGGAACTAACTGAGCAGGAGTCCTCCAGGACTGTGTATCTGAAGCGGCTGTTTCCTTCTGCTTTGAGTTCCAGATCATTTGCACCCTTGAGGATTATAGCTTTCTTCAAGTTGCCTGTCTTCTGATCCTTGTAGGCCACGGAGTTCTTGCAGTGATAGGTGATGGTCTGAGATGCCTCTTTGGAGAGCAGGCGGATGAAAGTCATCTGAACTGTGATGGTGTTGGCCAACTGATCTTTGTTGCCATACACAAACTAAAAGAGACAACAGAAGGAATCAGGTGTGATAGGGACATGTCTGATGAACCTTCCTCCCTCTTGCACCATCGACAGCGTAGATACTCACGTGAGTTCCTCTGTTGATGTCGGCTCCGAACCACACGGGTTTGTTCTTGGAAGAGTTCCACCACACTTTACGGGGTATGCTGGTTGGGTTAGCTGCGATGCAGGTCTCGCCGGTGTCCATGTTGCAGTAGACTTTAATAGCATCCTCCACACTGCCTTGGTTTGGATCCACCCAGTACTCTCCTAAACACCATAATAATAAAGACATGAGTGATTTTTGTTGTTATGAATGTACTAGGGAAACAAATCAATTGTGCTGAATGCTACCATCTTTATAATTAAGTTTTACGGTTTTTAGTTTACATTTGGAAACCTGTAAAACAAAACCAAGAGATCCTTTTAAGAGTTTAATAATTTATGGTATTCAGAAGACCTAGAAGTAATGCTTTTAGAGTACAAACTCTGAAATCCTTTATATAAACCCTACAAAAATTTAGTCCATATGAATATTACCTGCAATTTTTGCGCTTTTTTGAAATTTCAGGGTGACACTGAACACATTGACATCATCCATTTAGTTCAGCTATTGGTGTTTTTTGAACACTCACCACTCTTTTTCATGGGGTAGCATCTCTTAAGGTCATCACAGGTTCTCGCTGGGTGTTTCCTGCTGCCATCAGGGCTTTTCATGTTGCTAATTTGGCTGCTGAGGGCCTTCAGAGTGGCCAGGATGCCAGGGTCCACAGGAACAATGGTGGAGGAGTTGCTGTTCGGAAGAGCCTCATCTTCACTGAACTCAGGAGGAGGAGGAGGGCCGGAGTCATAATCCATGTTGCCATCAAACAACTCATCCGGAGCAGATGTAGGGGGTCCTGGGGGACCAGGGGGACCTTGGGGCCCAGGTTCTCCTGGGGGTCCCTTTAATTTCACAAATTGTGTTGATATTAGTTACATACTTTCATTTTTACTAGACATTAATGAGATGACAAAAAAATAAGCAGAAAAGATATTCAACAGCCTATTGAAGCAGACCTCTGGTCCAACTTCTCCACTGATTCCACGAGTTCCAGGGGGTCCCATTGGTCCTGGTCCTCCAATGAGTCCCTCCTTTCCAGAAGGTCCAATAGGTCCAGGAGGCCCCTGAATGCAATTCCAATAAAAATTGGTGATGAGTGTAATTTTCAATTAAACTTTCACAATTGCTGCCTAACAAATGTGTGCTATAAACTCTAAAACCCTGGAGATGTTCCCTTACCCTTTGTCCACTTGGTCCCACAATTCCTGTGGCTCCCTGCTCACCTGTTGTACCCTTTAATCAAAAGGTTAATATTCACCAGTTAGTGTCTGATTGTATATTTTCTATGCGATGGTGTTTTCTAGGATGTGCACACAGATGAGACATGACTAATGATGTCAGACTGGTGTAAACATCACAGCTGTGCGACCTTGGATAAGGGTTTCATGTTATATTGTCTCAACTGTGTTTTGTTTCCTGTCATGTAGAAAAGATTGGTACTAAAATATAACTTAGAACATTTCAGTGCCATTTACGTAAATAACTACAGTGATTTAGGCCTCTTAGTAAAACAATGCTGATTATAAGCTATTATTGCAGGTGAATATGCATAGTTGGTTAAACGTATTATATTTTATACACTCCATTTGAACTTACTGGAGGTCCAGGAAGACCCTGCAAACCAGTGAATCCTCGATGTCCTTTCTGTCCTCTCTCTCCATGATCACCAAGGTCTCCCTTATCACCCCGAGGTCCTTGCGGCCCCTGAAAATATCATTAGCAGTTGCTTTAGGATTAGAAAAATATAAAGTTCACCTGAATAATTCTGAAATAAAATTAAATGAAACAGAAAACTTTACCATAATTACATCGCACTATGGGGTAAGGTTTGTAAGGTTCTTACCACTAATCCCCTCTTTCCAGCTGCACCAGGTGGGCCGACAGGTCCTCTGGAGCCCTGAGAAAAATGAATAAAATCAACCAGGGACCTATTAGGAGTATTTTATTCCCAGGTTCCAGCATGGCCACATTTTAGATGCTCTCATCAGATATCTGTTAGCACAGTCTTGACTGATCAGAATTAAAACTTCTGCTTACAATGTCTCCTCTCCTTCCTGGACCACCTTGTGAACCAACAGGACCCGCAGGGCCTGGAAGTCCCTGGGAACCAATCAATCCCTCTGGACCAGGGTCTCCTCTGTCACCCTGGCAAAGCAAAACACCCCGTCAATAAAAATAAACATAACAATACACAAAGAGTTAATGTAGTTGCTTCATACCCTTTGTCCAAGAACACCATCTTTGCCTGGTGGGCCATCAGATCCTGCCGGACCCTGAAGACCAAATACAAATATTGAAACGTTGACCCTAAATGGGGAACTATTTTTCCTTCCAACTTTTACCTATTAAAGACAGTACACTTACATCAGGACCAGGATCCCCACGGGGTCCTTTAGCACCAGGGACACCAACTGGACCTGGAGGGCCTTTCTCTCCAGATTGTCCAGCTGATCCCTGTTTTCCTGGTGGGCCCTAAACCCAAGAAGACACAGCTTAGCAATGCAGGCATGCACTGACAGGCATATGTGTTTAACACAACACAACTCAATACATGTACGAGGACACTGTAGAAATGTTTAAATCAGCACAACTTTACTGCTACGATTGTACACACCCCTGGTCCTGGAAGGCCTGGCATTCCACGCTCTCCTCTCTGACCTGGAAGACCCACAATGCCTCTCTGCCCTGTAGTTCCAGCTGGGCCTGGGGGTCCATCAGGACCCTGCAGTTGTATTGCCACAAACAGATTAGCTGTTTAATTTAGGACAACTGACATAAAAAAATATTATGTCCACTTCCTCTAGTGTATAAAAGTCTACAAAATGAGACATTAAAGCGTGTGTAATCATGATGGGAATGGCAACAGGTGAATTAATCTATTTTCAGCAGGAACCATATTTCTCCTAAAAGAATAAACTGAATTAATTGTAGCTTACAGTGGGTCCGTCTTCCCCAGAGTCCCCCTTGTCTCCTGGGCTACCAGATGGTCCTGGTGGCCCTCGCTCTCCTTGTTTTCCAGGTGCTCCATAATCTCCACGAAGACCACGAGGACCCTCTTTTCCTGGAGCACCAAGAGGTCCAGGCTCTCCAAGTGGTCCCTGGCGAGAATATAGACTTTTGTAAGATGTGCGTGGAGTCTTGGTAATGTTGTTTACAGACTTTTCAAGTGCTATAAGAGGATGAGATACTGTAGGAAGAGCAAATATTTGAATGTAGTATATAAACTAAATCTTACAAATCTTCTTTAGTTGCAGCACACTAAATGTACCGTAATGTTTACAACAGTATAGTCAGTGAGAAATACATATATTTACAGCATTTTGGCTTGAGAATAGATTTTCTTTTTAATGTCAGGGTTTTGGTTTGATCATTTGTGATGCTTTGCTGACATTGTTAAACATTATATGTTTTTCAGCAAGGGTGAAGAACTTACAGTTGGACCTGGTGGGCCAACTCGTCCTGCAGATCCAGGGAAACCAGTGGGCCCCTGGAGATAAAGACAACATCCTCAGATTTATGTTTCTTGAGAGAGAGCCATGCATAAATGGCAGTTTATTCTTGTTAAAGGGTCCTCATAGATACACTGTTATCTTACAGGTGCACCCTGAGTTCCTCTTCCACCTTTCAGGCCAGCAACACCAACTGGGCCCTGCAACAGAAAATGATATAATTAGGGAGGTGTTTAACCCATGTCTAGAAAAATGGTCACGTGAAAACTCTTTCATTTGTTGTCCACTTGTCACGCCATCATAAAAATGAAAATGAAATTACACTTTTAATAATTGTATAATTGTATAATAATAGTTATTGCTGTTTAGAACTTACAGGAGGTCCATGAGCTCCAGCCAAACCTTGGGGTCCAGGTGATCCAGCATCTCCTTTCTGGCCGGGCTCACCAACCTCTCCCTTGACTCCAGGCTGGCCATCAGGACCCTACAGATTAAAATATTGAAAATATTACAGATCATGCACTGAATCCCAAAGAATCTCAGATGTCTATTATCATATGTACAACATATGAGTGAAGAATGGGAGAGAGGAAGGCTGCTTACAGGGGCTCCGGAAAATCCAGTGGGACCGATTGGACCTGGGTCACCCCTTGATCCCTGTGAGAGAAGTGATTATGCTGTATTTTGATTTAATTTAATTAATTTTGCTTCATGCTGTCACTGAACAAGAGCACTTACTGGAGTTCCTCTGGATCCCGGGGGTCCGTGTGGGCCTTTGGGTCCAGGTTCCCCCTACACATATTACATATTTACTGAGAATCATTCCTACAATTTGATGAACAATTACATCCACTATATTTATAATAAACCCTAAGATTGACCCTAAAACAGGCACTCTACCTTTTCACCACTGGGTCCAGCAGATCCTGGAGGGCCAACAGGACCAGGAGATCCCTGTGTGCGCAGAACAAGTTGAACATATGAAGATATAAGTGCTGAGTCAGCAGACCCACAGTTTTCTCCAACAGGCTGTAACAAGCCTTAAATCTGCAGTTGGTTTTATTGCCTTTTTAATGTTTCTGAGGGAAAATTGGACTTACTCTTGCACCATCATTTCCAGCTGTACCTTCTGATCCTTTCTCTCCAAGCGTGCCCTACATGGAAAATAATTTTAAACTCTCTCATTCCCAAGGTTTTATTTTGTTTTCAGACAGTTCTCTTTTTATTACTATTTATACACCTCAGTTATCATCTTTGACCAGATTAATCAATGAAGTTAAGAAAAAAGGTTAAAATATTTTATTCTCTAAAGCACATGATACTTTTAAACATGATAGACTTACCCTTTCACCTTTGGGACCTGGAGGGCCAGATATACCCCTCTCTCCTGGCATTCCCTGAAGACCTGGAGGACCAGCATCACCAATTGCACCAGGTGGTCCAGGACTGCCCTATTGTTAAAATAATGCCTTTTATCACAGGTATTTTCACTTGAGACAGTTTTAGACCTGGTATCTATGGCTAATAACAAGCTTAATAAACTCTCATCTGTACAGTACCTTTGGACCATCTGGACCAGGTGCTCCAGGAATACCCTTAGGTCCTTGAAGACCATTTGGACCCAGCTCTCCTCTCTCACCAGGATTTCCACGTTCACCCTTTGTGATTAGAAGAATTCATGTAAGTCTTAAACATTTAACCTTTGATAAATTGTTAAAAGAGGTTTTACCTACCCTTGGTCCAATCTGTCCCACAGCACCCAGCTCTCCAGGAATACCCTGAGAAAAGGTGAAACAAAATGATGAATTTAGCTGCAACTAAATCATGATCACCATTTAGTCGGACTAATACAACTTATTCTCAGTCAAGAGTGATCTTAGACACATGTAGTTTTTTTTTTTCATTTCTTTTGCACTTACAACATCGCCAGGTTTTCCAGATTCACCAGGAGGGCCTTGATTTCCAGGTAAACCCTAAAAAAATGAGGAATACATATAAACTTTTCAACTGACAATGTGGTCTTAATCTTGTTGCATACCAACTACAAAGCCACACCTGAAATCCGTTCACACCTGGGGGTCCTTGCTCTCCTCTCTCTCCTGCTACACCCTTCAAGATCAGACAGTCATGTTACGAAATTTCATTTTAGCAATGAATTAATGGAAATAATAGGTGAAATTTGAAACTTACAGATGGTCCAGGGGGACCAGCAGGGCCGACCTCTCCATCTTTCCCTGGAGGGCCCTAACAAAAAGTCATTCCATTTGTTCTCATGTCTGAAACAATTCCATTTCCTTTCCTGGCACTTCATGAATTTTCTTGCACATTGCATACATTTTCTATTATGAATGCACTCACCCTTTGACCTGCCACTCCTGGAGATCCTTGTTCACCTGTTTTTCCTGGATCACCCTTTGGAAGAAAAAAAGTATTACAAAAATGGATCAGGATATAAAATCAAAAGGACTGCTTTATTAAAGTAGGCTGATTTTCTTACACTAAAGCCTTTGGGTCCGGTTGATCCCATGATTCCAGATGGCCCTCGATTCCCAATGGGCCCTGCTGGACCAGGACGACCATCCTCTCCTGCTGCTCCCTGGATAACAAAAGAAATAATTAAATTCCCAAATCTGCTGCAGCAAACTATTGCCTGATTCTCAGAAAATAGAAAATTACATAATAAGACAATCCTGTGTCAGACTCAGATCTGAATTGCCACCACCAGGGGGCGATCAGAACAAATACCTGAGGGGGTAAATTCTAAAGCTGATCCACACGGTGACAATTGCAATGAGAGAAAAAAAACCCTCTCTTTCATCGTATAATTGAACATAACAACATACCAGTGGTCCTGGCTTGCCCTCTGCTCCCTGGACTCCAGGGGTACCAGTAAGACCCTTTGGAAGTAAGACAGCTATGTGTAAATATATGTACTTTTGACATCTAAACAAATAACTTATAATTGCACTTCAAAACTATAATTTCAGTGTTACCCTTGCACCTGGTAAACCAGGTTCTCCTGTACGACCAGGGTCTCCCAGGGAACCTTTTGGTCCTGGTGGACCAGATATTCCACGATCTCCTTGAGCACCCTTTAGACATGGAAGTGGTTTTGTGTTTAAACTTGCACCATGACACAACTACACTGTAAAAAGTACGCTGATGCAATCCCACTTAAATCACAATTTACCTTTGGTCCTGGCAGTCCGTCAGCACCAGGGAATCCTCGGTTACCAGAAGCTCCCTGGAAGTCAGAACATGTCTCAGTTTCCACCTCATAGCAATGTTATTATTCTCAATATTAGCGTTATTATTGTTGTTGTTGATTACGTTGTTGCTCTTGTTTTCAAAGATTCCTAGTGAGGCAAAGATTAAGACTTACTCTTTCACCAACGGGTCCAGGAGGGCCCACAGAGCCAGGGTCTCCACGTTGTCCCCGCTTACCCTCCTCACCCTGAGGTCCAATCACTCCCTGGGAGCCTGGTGGACCCTAGAGTGTTGTCAGAAAATGTGCTGCTAAGCCAGGCTAAGCCAGAAATGAATGCATATTTAAACACTAGTGCTTCAGACATCAGTTAGTTATCTATGTAAATGTAACTGAAGCTTACAGGCTCTCCTTTAGGTCCAGCCTCTCCTTTGAAACCTGGAAGACCAACATCTCCCTGTCACGCAAAAAAACAACAGTAATTACCACTCTAACTTAGGGGACTTTACAATTTCAATATTTAAAATAGGTACTTATACTTTACCAGTTGTCCTTTAATACCAGGTTGGCCTGTGCTTCCCTGAGGTCCAGGTGGACCAGGAGGTCCAAGATGCCCACTTGGACCTTGTGGACCAAGATTGCCCTGTGAAGAGTTATAACAACCTTATACTGTTATACTGTGAAGTTTCATTTTATCAAAAATTGATTTGATGGTTGAACTATGCTTTACCACTGGTCCTTTGGCACCTGGGCCACCATCTGTACCTATGGGTCCCTATGAATTGGAAAATTCTTTCATTACATTACTGGTGCAACAAAGGGAAGACTGATTTATGAAACATAGCCCTTTAATTTATAAGATAGCTAAAAGAAGATACGAACCCCAAGGCCCAATGGACCAGGTCTTCCCAGGTGACCAGTCTCTCCTCTTTGTCCTTGTGGACCCTGTGGACCTCGGACTCCAGTAGGACCAGGTTGTCCCTGTAGAGGAAACATTACCATGATAATGCCCTTGCTCTGATTCACAGAAATCATTGGCAATTGCTTTGCTTTATTTTACCTTCATTCCTGGAGTTCCTGGATATCCAGAAGGCCCACTGAGACCCAGAGGACCCTATTGACACAAAAACAGTGGGTGTTATAAACAATGAACAACATGAAGAAAACAAATGTTAGTGGAGAAACTGTGGTGCTTAAATTAGGTATGTGTTAATAAAAGAGAATAAGAATGGTCCACTAAACAATACAGTTAAACATTGTTTGGGTTTGATTACGCTCATATACAGAGAACTGTTTCGATGTTTGTTCCTGTATCATTTAAACAGCTGTGTTTGACTGTAGAGGCTGGTGTCGGCCTCACCCAGCTGGTGTGTATCTCATGCACACAGTGTTTATATTCAGCTGGTTTATACATTAGACACAGTTTTAACCTATTTGCACTGGGGAAGGACAGAAAATGAGACAACCGATGGAATTGAAAAAAGTTTATCAAGAATAATCAAAATAAACAAAGACATATACATAGTTTTTACTAGCAGTTTCTCAAAAGAAAGGTGAATAATTATGCTATTATTTTGACTTAAATCCACGCTTGCATGAGAGTCAAGCTGGAGGGAGTCTGGAAAGGTAAAATAATGCCACCGCTGACTTACTATTGATCCAGGTTTTCCAACAGAGCCAGGCACACCACGTTTACCCTAAAAGACAAAAGATGAATTATTTTTACTTACAAGCAATCAAATAGTTGAAAAGAAATTATAGTAGAAATAGCTAAGCAGTAAGCTGCCAATACTACTGCTACTGCTAGAATTACCAGCATTAGAATATACTATATTTGTTTATTATATTATTATTTGAGAATTTATATCATTAAACTTTGCTGAAAGCTCAGTGGAGGAAGAAACACATTAGATGCTAATGTAACCATGCCTGTTTGACTTTACAGCCTGTATTTAAACAGCCATGTTGTGTAAATCCTCGGAGAGAGAAAAATGCATGGACAGAAAGAGAGACTGAAGCAGATGTTAGTCATGTCCTTACGGGTGTACCACTGGGTCCAGAACGTCCTCTCTCTCCTGGCATCCCAGCAGGACCCTGTTACAAAGGGGCAGTGATAAATTACATCTGTCCTCCATTGGATAGTCCAGGTGGTTATTTACAGCTTTGGCCGGGACATCATTCAAGTAAAAAGTTGCCTCAAGATCAAAATGGTCGACATGAGCTTCAGGCCAATGACAACAAACAACAGTGAAAACAATAAAAAAAAACTTCAGGCATTTTACCATAGGACCTGGTGCTCCCATTGGACCATGTGGACCTGTAGCACCCTTAAAAATAAAGGGAGGAAAAAAGGTTTTTAAAAATCATTATTTTTAAATAATATGTTTAACTAGTGAAATGTATACCTTTGATCCCACTGCTCCATTTTCACCCTTCTGGCCAAGAATTCCAAGGTGTCCCTGAAAGCATTAAAAGCAGGAAAAAAAACAAATACCTGAGTCGAGCAAATATAACCAATTTAAAGCAAAACTGCAATGCAAATTAAGTTAAGTGAGAGGGAAACGTATGTTGAAAGTTTGAAGATGGGATGATGGAAGATGGGAGTAAATACTCACCTTGTGACCCTTCAGGCCAGGAGGTCCTGGCATTCCTGGAAATCCTCTGGCTCCCTGAAATATGAAGTCAGTTTCAGCGCTCTAGTGCAAGCAGAGTCACAGCTGGAGTGCAGTTGAGCAGCATGACACATAAGATCTTACTGGTGAGCCTGAAAATCCCATTTCTCCATTGTTTCCTGGTTTGCCTGGTTCTCCCTGAGTGAGGACATTTAGAAATTACAAAATGCATTAAAAATGGAAAACAGTGGATACTAGATGCCACTTTAAATACCTGATGTTGATTAATTACGATTAATTATGTCAAATTATCCCAAAAGAAAAAAACGGGATTGAAGCATCATTTACATCAATGACTTAAATGGTTTTGCTTTGACTGTTCTTGCCATTAGACTGAAGAACATATAACTGAAATGCTGCTGAAAAATCATCAGAATGATGGTCGGGAGAAGGTTATCAGCCGTACCCTTTGGATTAATCATGATATGAATAGTTCTATCTAGTGCAGTGAACACCAAACTAAATGAAAAGTGATCTTGGTGTAAATAGGTCAAAAGGCTGACTCACATCTTCACCTGGTTTCCCCATTAGGCCTTCTGGTCCTCTCTGCCCAGATGGCCCCTGAAAAGTGTTTCAAAACAGGCTATAACTTATTTCAGTCCACATGGACTGACAGTGACAACAAAAGCATCTTTGAAAACCAACTGAGAATTTGCAATCTTTTTATTTATCTAAAATGGAGAGAGTTTACCATGTGTCCTGGATCTCCAACTTCTCCAGGAGGTCCTTGGGCTCCAGCTTGACCCTTGGAGAAGTGAGAAAAAATACACGTTGACACAAGATGTCATGTAAGTAACAGAATATGATAAGCCAATGGTCAAGGACTTACTGGTGAGCCACTAGGCCCAGGGGGTCCTCGTGTTCCAGCCTCTCCCTGAAACAAACGCCAAGATAGATCAATCATCCAGACGTAACAGGCAAAGAATCATCACAGCTGTTTGATTGATTGATTGATTGATTGATTGATTGATTGATTGATTGATTGATTGAGTGATTGATTGATTGATTGATTGATTGATTGATTGATTGATTGATTGATTGATTGATTGATTGATTGATTGATTGATTAAAAGGTAAATGATGGATGAATTTGATGCAGCCTGGTTAAAATGGCTGATTATGACAATAGTTTTTCAAATGCTGGTCCATCCTCTGCTAAAACATGGCTCGCTACAATATAAAAATGTATCATAAAAGTCAGAGTCAACTGATTTCTTAATTTATTTCAGGTAATGACATTTACTCCTCTAAATACTAATGACATAATTAGTATTAGCAGGGGTAGCCAAAGAGCTGCATGGGATCAAAACACCTTTTCTCATTAAAATAATAATAAAGGTGTCTTCATATAAAGTCAAGCTGTGTGTGATATAGACAGGATGTTTCTTCAAGGTGTCAGCCATAAACCAAATTTTATCTTCAGCTTTTTAATGATGAGCCCCTCAATCATCAACAGTGAAAGTTGCACCTAATTTAGTTTCGCGTCTGGAATGAATTAAGAATAAACACATTCACCATTAAAGGGCGATTCCTCGTATATAACCCACCGAGTTTTGTCTGCACAAAAATCTTCTAAAGCTATTTAGAAGCTTTATGTTTTTATATTTAGTCTCACGCAGCACTAGCCTCTCACAAAGAGAGTACAGGCTCGCTAACTCTGCTAAATAACATCTCAGGTCAGCAGCTCTAATGTTTACATTCCTTTCATCCCATCTTCCCCACAGTCACCATGGTAACTGCGGTCTAAAGGAAACCTGTTCTCGCTAAGAGAAACTAAACCATGTTAGAGGAGAAACTTTTTGTGATGTGTTATATTTGTAACTAGTCAGTCGTGACGGCTGCTGGCCTCTCACCCTTGAGCCACTCAGCATTCCCTGAGGTCCTGATTTGCCATCGAACCCTGAAGCCATCTGTGCACCAATGCCCTGCAGGTGAAGCAGAAGAATTAGCTCACTGAAGCCACGCAAATATGAAACCAGAGGAAATATGTACATGTACATAACAAAAAGTGTTTGTTTTTGACTCACTCCTGGATGGGAGGGATGACCTGGAGGCCCTGGTTCACCAGGCTGACCTGGTACACCGGGCTCACCATCATAACCTGCAGACCCCCGCAGTCCCTACACATCAAACAGAGAAGGAGGAGATGGAGCAGATGCTGATTCACTCAACTAGAGTCTGTTCCTTGTGTTTTATCAGAGATTTTTCTTTTTTCCACTTTAGCTTTAGTATTGCAATATCCTGACAGTAAATCATATATCAGAGGTAACAATAGCAATATAAAATGCCCTTTAATACGATTATATTTCTGCCTCGCATATATATTTAATTTTCTGTCATATAGCCTTTGATAAACACAATGATATTTATTTGCAATACCTGATAGTTTAGTTTAAACCATTTGACATAATTAGGTACAAATGCAAATATTGACCTACAAAGATTATTTTAGAAGTTTTCATACTTATTACACATTTTTATACTTAATTATCTATGAGATCCACTTTTAGATGATAACATATGTCTGAATGATGTTTGCATGTGACCTACAGGCCTTCCTTTGTTTCCTCGGGATCCCCGTTCTCCTGGAGACCCTGGGGGTCCCTGTCAAGGCAAAGAATCCACTCAGATTCATCTGACGACAATGACATCCATCATAAAACTGTTCTGAGGCGCTACAGAGTAGCTGAAAGAGACGGTTCACTCTGCAGAAGGTTCAATGTGGACTTGTGCAGCTGTCCTCTCATGCCATCTAGTGTCAGACCGGCGAGCCCAACGTACACACACGCGCACACACACACCAACCAGGAGGAAGGCTGATGCTCACCATTGGTCCAGGACGGCCTCTGATGCCAGGAACCTGCAGGAAGAGCATCACAACTCTTACAGCCTGTTCCTGAACAGGCTCAGTGTTATTAAACTTTTATAGAAATGTTATACTCACAACTGGAACGTCACCAGGTTCTCCCTTCTGACCCTATGTAAACATATAAAGGGTGTCACAATCACTTCAGGCTCAGTTCAGATAAAATATTAACATCTCTCAAGTACAGGATGGCGTACCTTGTAAACCCTGGCTCCATCTGAAATGTGCACGAAGCAGAAAACATCACATTATGGTCACAATGGCAACAGAGAACCTCATTATAGTAATTCATTTAGGCAAACTGATGAGTCTCTTCGTTGCTCACCAAAGGTGTCCGGCCGACCGCTGTTGGACGAGTCCGCCTGACAAACGGGGCAGCACTCGCCCTCAGGGATCATCATCTTCTCACAGTTACTCAGCTCATCACACTGGATCTCGTCACACAGGACCTGACCATTGTCGCACACGCAGATCCGGCATGGTTCCGGCTTCCAGATGTCCCTGTTGGTGTACACCTGGCCGTCCGCTGAGCAGCTCACATCATCGCCTGCAGCAGGCAGAGGTGGGAGGACACTTCGATTAGCTTGACGGAGAGCTGTGATTTCTTTGTGCTTTCCTTCTCTTTCTCTTGCTGAATGCAGCTGTTCGGCATTAGGATCACAGCTGAAGCGCACTCAGGGAACTTTAAGTGTCCACAGTTTTCTGGTGCCGAACTGCTGCATTCAACATGTCTTTCCTGTTTTCTCACCCTGCCAAATGCTGCACACATGCCATCCTAAATGCTTTTCCAGTGACAAAAATGCAATAAATTGTGCTCTAGCTTGCCTCAGAGGATAAAGCAGGATAAATTACTGTGGATAAAGCACAAGGACACCCCATGAAGTGTGTCTTCATTGCTTTCCTTAAAAAAGTGTTGAGAATTAATACATGATAACATAATAAACTGTCCTATACTAGTAACTTTGAGGTGATTGGAACACATTACAGTGGCCTATAGAATAACTATCCCCACAGATATAAACAAAAATGACAGAAAATGTGGGAAAAAATGTCCCTAATGGGCATTGTGGCAACACTTTGTCAATACTGAAGCTATTAAAAAAGAATATGAGAAATCACAAAGCTCTTTTCTAAAGGTTTGAACATTTGAACTTTTATTATTTCAGTCAAAACAAAGAATTGACAAAGATCTGGTCACAGAGGACCAGCAACACTGTGTGCAGGTCACTGTCAAACACACAACTCTGGCTTTAATCAGGGTGTAAACCATTTTGAAAATGTTACCACAAGAAAATGGGTCTGGAAAACATTTAGAGACGGAGGTCTCCAGCCATTAGACATTAGGTCATTTCCTCCCGAGTCAGAGTCTCGGAGGCTCGGCGCGGTTTATGCAGAGAAAAGTTGCTCCCGTGTAAAGCGGCTCTTTGTATTTTTAAGGTCAGTGCTAAAGCAAAAATAAACCCTGGGTGTGTAACACTTCCGCCCAGGTGATTCTGAAAATGAACAAAAAGAAACGAGCTTTCATGTGTGATCCCGATCTCTCTTTACCTGTTCCACATGCAAACAGCAGGTGGCAGCTCTGAGCTTTCCAACGCAGGTGAGACAGGTTAGACAGTAAAAGAAAAAGATCTGCAGCGATGACTCCAAACCACGAGGATGGTTTCATTAACCTTAAGGCTCAGACATTCCAAAAATGTATATATCAGAAATATCGCACCTTTAGGTATAGTTGCAGGACATTTGCAGCATGTTTTAACATGGATAAAACACAAATCTGTGTGTGTGCATGTGTGTGTTGGACAAGCCTGCACAGGGAATCACACCTGGTATGTGTATAGTTCCAATAGTAATATAAAGAGCGATTTAAACTCCAAATATCAACTCGTAACACAGTTCGCCTTTTATTTACTCACGTTTACACTCATAGTAGGAGCTATAAAAATTCATCTATAATTATCAAATTAAGTTTTAAAACAAATAATGGCTCAAATTTTGACACAATTCTGACTAACATAGCAAGTATAACTATAACTGCAGTTGTTGGCTTTTGCCTCTGCCTACAGTAAACCACTGGCAGACACTTGGTACCACAGACATTTTCCAGCATCATTTTCTGCCCTTCAACCACCAGTAACATCCCACCGTCCAGCCTCAACGGTCAGCCCGCAGGCCACATCTGGCACAGGCCTCACACAAATGGCTCACACAGACGTGCAACAGTACCAGAGGCAGCACGAGCACGTTCAACTACAGAAAAAGAAAAGGCATGATGTAGCTAGGAGTGATAATATTGTTGTTATTTGGTGGAAATGTTGAGTTGAATGAGTGATGGCTGTGAAAATAAACACCACACATTTATGGCACGCCTCATGACATCTACACTGCTTTTGCTAATGGCGTTCACATGCCTCCACAATCGGTGGAGCAATTTTGTTTAGCATTTGAATGTAGCTACAGAATTAAACAACAGGGGTGGTGTGTGTGTGTGTGTGTGTGTGTGTGTGTGTGTGTGTGTGTGTGTGTGTGGAGGGGGGGTTAGATTAACTCTGCTTATCAGGGCTGGAGAAAGAAGTGTGTAAAACCTCACATGATGTGCTCTGTAATCATTAGCATCAGAAATCATGAGTAAACACAAAAGAACTAGTACTATGTTTTTAAAAAATAAAAGTCTGACTTTAAATAAGAAAATTTTTGGAGCAGTAAGCAAAATGTTCCAGCAAACAATGAAACTAACTTCTAACTGAACTAGATGGACACTGTTAGAAAAAGCACAAAAGTTAGAAAACATGAGCTTTGGTAAGTAAAACGAGGTAATATAGGAAATAGATGATTGTCATTATCAAAGACTACAGATCATCATTCTCAATCATCATTCTCATCATTCTCTGTATATAACAGGTTCATTTAGTCCTTTTCCCCCCACTGTTGAAGGACAAAGTGACAGAGCAGAAGGTTTTAAGTTCTAGGCAGGGCCTCTATAAACCAAGGAAACACTAAGTCAACTGTCAGTCTAAAGTGTAGCAAGGAAAAATACTGTCATAAAAAGAGAATAAATGCCCAAACTCCTCCACGCAACCCAGATCAAGGAAAAGAGGCAGTTAACAGACACACGGACAAACACGCACAGACACAACCAAGAAATCTACATGACTGAAACGTGAGTGCGTCCACCCATGCTGTTTCTGTGTCTGCATGCGTGGGCCCTTCTGGCCTTAAAAACTTGTCGAATTTGAGCTGAACCAGCTCAGTCCCCATTACAGCCTTCTGGAAACCAGCAGTCTGGAGAACCCGTGAGTGCATGTGTTTTCCTTTATGGAGGAACTTGGAATGAATGACACCATGAATGTTAATTTTTGGAAAGAATAAGGACTGTCTTTGCTCACTGGCTGATTCTCTGAGGTGGTTTTCTGACTGACTGGATGGTTTATATCCTAAACTATACAGCATTTCCCCCAAACACACATTCAGAGTTTCTGAGCTGTATGGAACACATTACTGAGACATAAAAATGCAACATCATGGGTGTCTTGCACAACAACCACACGGCGTGTGAACTTTTTTCTTGTTGGTATGGAGCAATTTTGCCCCTACAAACCCCACCACAAGCCTGGAGGAGGAGGGCCGAGGAGGATGTTCGCTTTTCCCCCTCCTCCCGGTTAATGCATTGCAGCTTTCACACTTTTCCACAGACGCCATAAAATCTGCCGTTTAACGGTGACGACGGTGCAAAGGCATGCTCCCTCCACTGCTCAACCTGGATTTTCCACCAGTCAGCGAAGACAGCAGACGGTTTCCTGTCCTGGTTAAAAAACATGACTCACAAACCCCAGCCAGATAACAAGGACAGCAACATAGTCTCCCACAGACCACGGCCATCAAGGAAGAGCTACCACGTGACGCAGCTAGCAAATGTGAGGAAGGCACTTTATGGATTTTCCTTTGCTAATATGGAAATATGCCGAACACATGGTCTTAGGGGAGGGTCTGCTGCCGCCACACACTCATGGGTTAGAAAATTGCCTGATGGAAACAACGAGTCACATAAAAATGGAATTCTCATTTCCTTTCAGAGAAAAAAAAAGACAAGTGAGGCCAAGTTCAGGGCCCAAACTAATAGCCCCGCTGTGGTCTCATAGTCAGAAACGCAGCGATGAGGACACTGGGAGCCCGACTGTGAGTCCCGATGAGATACAGCTGTGGAAGGGGGGCTCTGCAGCAGCTGCATTTTTCTGCTCCAAAGCTCTTACTGTCCTCCTACCATGAATTAGATTGGTCTGCTGGAGTCGCCTGTACGACGTCACACCGGGACTTTTAGGTCCAATGCTGGACCAAAGATTTAATCAGTTAAAACTATGCTAACGCAGCATTTCACTGCAGTTCTCCCTCAGTCTTGACGGTTCCAGCATGGAGGATCGGGGATGGTTGACGAGACCTGAAATCTGAAATCCCACTCCAGTTTGAACACGTTCTTCGCAAACAACGCTCGCTATCTGCAGGGAGGGGCAAAGCGCCGGGGCCAGGAAAGTTAAACGAATCACTCGTCTGATTACATGTCTAGGCTTTTCCATCAAC
The DNA here is from genome assembly GCF_003711565.1 of Takifugu flavidus. Lineage (NCBI taxonomy): Eukaryota > Metazoa > Chordata > Actinopteri > Tetraodontiformes > Tetraodontidae > Takifugu > Takifugu flavidus. The sequence continues at coordinate 3,732,100 of NC_079520.1, read as the reverse complement.
AGACCCCCGTCTCTTTTGGCTTCTCTTCTTTTCAAGAAGCAACCGCAGTCATGAGTTGTTCCCTTCCCAGGCTCTGGAGGGTTGTGGTCAGGCTGACTCTCTTTTCTTCTTAATCTATTTTGCTGACTGGCTTCTTGATTTTCCATCTCCATATTGTAACTGTACATTTTTACATCTGAACTCAACGCTGTCGTTTTGCAAAAAAACAGTTGAGTTGAAGTTATGTTGTCTTATGTTGTCTTAAAGGTGCTGGAGATCTTTCATGTTGTTTATTCTTTAATGCAGCAGCATCAAAAGTTGCAAACATGGCTGCATTTTAGAACTTGAATGATGAAGTGTTGCTTGTTATGTGCACCTGATTGTGTAGTTAAATCTAAACCCACCACAATTAAAGCATCTTCAGTGTTTATATTTGTACCAATCGAGCATTCTTTAAAGCTGTAGCTAAATGACAGCATGTTTGGGTTCATTATGAATTTAAGTCTTCTCAGAAACAAAAAAGTGTCATTAGATAAGCACCCCAAGAAGCTGCTGAATGTTCTTTAGGCTCAACATCAAACACTTGACCCTCACTGACCTTGCTTAAGGGTCACATGCAAGCAGGGTCAAAGTTCAAAACTGAGTAGTTTCATATAGAAACCACTTTCTCTGTGGGTTGGTGAAATGGCACAACTGCTCAAGCTGCATTTGAAAACAGGGCTGAATTCAGACTACATGATGTTCAAATAAATCCTAGAAACAGATGCCTCCATGGCAATAATTCAAAATGGGCGTCCAAGCACATAACTGTAGTTTGTTCTCAAATAAAAGAAGAGTATTAAATGAAAAATATGTATCCTTTGTTGAAATTTTTACTATTGATTGATATATTGCTGATTATTTGCCTGATTATTTGTAATAATTACATTATAAAGAGTTAGTCATTAAAACTGTATAAACAGTGTTTATTGTGTACAACAGTAGAAAGTAAACAATGTCTCTAAAAATAGGATACATAGGATGCAGTTATGAAGCTCTTTCTCCTTAGTTTTTTGTTGTTTACTCTTCTGTAAGAGCAAAACTGCCTCAGTACAGAACAAAGTGCCAAAATGACTTTACCAGGTGGAGTAGTTTGATTTGAAATACAATCTTACACAAAGTCCTGGTACACTGTCAAGCATATGGTTCCCCTTAAGCTAGCTCCAGAGCTTGCGGATCTAACTAACACGCACCGCTTGCTGCCCTGTCTGGTTCCCTCGAACTTTTTGACATGTGGCCCTCAGACACAAAGTGGTGAATGTGCAATAATGCGCATTAAACTGCAGAAACAGTTGGCCCAGCAGGCCTGATAATGGTGGCATTTCCTGTTGGTGGTTCTGCAGAACCCACAGGAGAGCATGGAGCCAGGGTGAGATAATTCTATCTGCCCAATTGATGCAAAAAAATATATATTTATTTTCTTCTCTCTTGAGCAGCTAGGTCACAAAGGAAAATGTTACGTCAAGCATTCCAGTTTAACAGAATGGGGCATTTAACATACGAGAGGTCAGAGCACCCCGGAGCTTTACAGCATCTGAGCTACAGCCAGATGTGAAGGAATAAACTATGGATGTTCCTGCAGAGAGAGCAACTCCAAAGAAAAATGCATCCAGTATGAAAGAAAGAAAGAAAGAAAGAAAGAAAGAAAGAAAGAAAGAAAGAAAGAAAGAAAGAAAGAAAGAAAGAAAGAAAGAAAGAAAGAAAAGAAAGAAAGAAAGAAAGAAAGAAAGAAAGTAAGAAAGAAAGAAAGAAAGAAAGAACAACTGCATTAGGTCATAAAAATTGGAAACAAATGTGCAGTTTCAGCATGTGTCAGCCATCTTTCTGCATGGATCACTGTTGGGCAGTTCAGAACAGAGTAACCTTCTCTAACCATCAGAGCAGCCTCAATCAGGTCCAGAGGTTGTGGGTTACAGGCCAAAAAGTTGCTAATGTTGGAGAAGTTAAGTCCAATTCACTCAGAGTCCCCAGAATAAATACGGTTGGATCTACATCAGACAAAAAGGATTCTGTGAATCTAGGAAACCCAACAACCCATAACATGGTTCTTGAACCCACACCAGCCCACATGTAAGTCCGTTAGCCATTAGCCTTCCTTCTGTCTGTGTGTTTATCACAATTCTTCCATCTGTTGACCAACATGAAACTATATTGTTTGAGATCTTAACCAGTTTTCAGGCCATCTCCATTCTCCCCACCAGGCAGAGGCTGTCAGAACATCGGAAAACATGTTGCTATGGCAACATATGAATGATAGGAAAGTGGATCGTTCACTATTAAACCAGCAGCTTTTTGATACTTAATGTGAAAATTGATCACGGGTAAAATGCCCCAAGAACAATGTCTAAGCTTTTCCACTCTGGACCCTTTAACAAGTCCTCCAGTTGCTGCAGAAATCTGTGCAAAATTTGCAGAAATGTAACAGCTGCATCATAATTGACAACCATGTTGGCAGCGAGAACTAAGGAAAGCTAGCCATTTATTTAGGGCCACACTAATTTAGACATGTGAAAGCCAAATGATGATACACTTGTTTTCAAACCTCAATTTTTGTTTGGGGGGGGGGGGGGGGGGGGGGGGGGTGAAGTGAGGTGAGCAGGAGTGGTGCCCTAAAGACAACGCAAACTTATGGCCGCCACATTCAGTCTGGGTTCGGTTCTACAGCAGATCAAGGATCCAAGTGTCTGCCGTGGGCTCTGTCTAAAATCCTTCCTTTTTTTAATGCATTAGTCTGTGTTTCCTCATATCCCTTCGATCTCCTTTTCTCTCTCCTTATCCTTGTCTAAACACGCCGTGTCCTTTTGGACTTTTCCTCCACACGCTGGCTTTCTCCCTTCTCTGCTCTGAGCTTCAGGTCTTTTAACTGTAACCTCGCCGTCTTAATTGTTGGCGCTTCTCAGCTCGGTTTGGTTGCTCTGAATGATGCAACCGCTCAGCAACAACAGCACCGCAGCTGCGGGGGCTCCTCGGGCAAAGGATATTTCCTGTAAATATTTACATTTTTTACAAGGCTGCGTCGTGTGAGGCCAAAGAATTTACAGTATTTATATTTACATTACAATGTGAGTCTTCGCTCACAGTGTAACCCAGAATTTTCCAAAATGTCAACAAGATAAGGTTGCAATCTCGTACTTTTGGGCCGAGAAATTCTTTTATGAGTTTGCGCTTCCCAATATAAAACTAAATGCAATACTTTATGTAAATTCACAAGGCTTGGACGAAGGTGAACCACATCCACTGTTCATGTTGTCATTCTCCACATTGGTCAACACGTCGTTAATGTAATAGCAGGCACATAAAGTGTGCTGAGCTGAAGTTAAGCATACCTGGTTAACAGCTCGGCCCATTTTCAGTGATTACTGCTCCACAGGTACGCACCACATGTGAGTGTCACAGAAAACGGAGCCTCTCTCCAAGCAGGTCAGATACCTGATCTCTGAGCCCGACACCACGGGGCCCTTGAGTATGCTGACATCACCCCTGGGGGAAGGGGGACACCAAATTTATCACTTTCTCTTTATTGCTAAATGCAGCCCTTGAAGTTAACAGCTGCCTGTGTTTTTGTAAATACCAGAGCCGGACACAGGCAGAGGGAGGGGATGGGTCAGCAGGTCACCATGATGACGCGTTTTATTGCAGCAGAGGTCACTGACATCTGGATCGCATCGCATCTGAAGAATTAGCCCCCACTTACAGCGGAGGTGAACATGTCCTGAACATGCCATTACACATCCTGATGACATTTTTTAGCAGTGTAATGAGGTGAAAGCTCAAAAAGTGTTGGCAACTATTGCACATATAACTTCTTTTACTCACATGCAAAACTTCAAAAGAGCACTTCTGTGTTACTTTAAGGTTATGCAGATGACATCCTACTATTACTGATTCACAACACCACTCACAAAATTAATGGTGGTATTATAGGACCTTCCGAGGGGATTCCCAACCTCGCTGCATGTTTTACGGTTTTACGGCTAGGAGGCATTTTATTCTATTTAAAAATCCACATATTTGTGCTCTTATATGCAGCTAATGCACACCAAACTATTTTTACAGTAATAAAGAAACATCGGCTTAGTTTGTTACACTTAAACTGTATGTAATTAATGTATATAAACCCAATAAATCCTCAGTAACTTGCAGTCTTACTACATTGCTGTGGTATTAGCTTGGCTAAGCGAAGGATTATTTCTTGCTGGCTCTGTAACAGTTTGTCTGCTGAGGCTCCTCCTCCTGGTTAGAAACTGTTGCATAGTTTATTCCACATGTCATCAACATCTGTGAGAGCTGTATTCCCCAGTGATAACCAGACAAAAAGCTGCTTTTAGTCCACACCAATCATGAGCTGACCTAAATTCAGTGATCCAAATGAAAAAGTTTCAGCTGCTGCCAGCGTTGGCAACAAAGCATATTTCAAGATATTTCCAAAATTAAATTTTACTTCTGTGTTTGTGTTCTTTTGCTAATGAATGACCTTGTTCATTAGGGACAACAATGATCACATGTACACAGAAGGAAATTCCTGTTTAATACGACTTCCTGTGCTGGAGTTGGACCGCCCTGCAGTGTTCAAAAAAAGTATAACTGACAAGTATTTTATGTTCCTTCAATCCTTTTCTCGGTGAGTCACATTCTTGGTCTTATTGCTGAGAGCAGCTTTTATCTCTCTTCTGTGGTTGAACTTCTGGAATCCATCTTTCCTCTGGACTTTTCAGCTTGCTCACATGTTGCCTACCTCTAGGAACACCATAGCTCAAGCCCTTTCAGAACAACTCCTAATGTTCTCTCTGTTACTAGGTGCCTATATTGTTGAGTCAACATACTCACTGTTTCTAAGTCTCGTTCACTCTTGAAATTGGTTTATTACTCTATTGATTAACTTTATTCTGGAAAACAAGTTCACCCACTTCTCTTTTCAGCCTCGAGTCACCAGCTGCAGACAGAATTTTCCACACGTCATTGGCTTCAGCCAGTGGGGAAAGGGCAGTAAAGACTCATATTGTGTATGAAGAATTTCCCCTTCCTCGAACTCAATTGCTTAAAAACTGGACAAACAGCTTTGCTCCCACTCTTTTAGTTAATGTGCATTCTGTTAATGTGTGTTCTGTTAATGTGTGTTAAGCTAATGTGTAAAACTGCACACTTTGGACTAGAGACCTCTACTGAAACCCAACTCCTCTCCTAACTCCATCACCTTTAGGTAATTTGGGACCATATGAATTCCCTGGATTCTCACTCTTTTGTCCTCTGTACTATCAAAGCTTTTTCTAGATGTTTCCAGTTGTTTGGCATACTGATGAAATGCTTTAAGGCAAGCTGGAGATCAACATCTGGCCAAGCCATCTCTCATCTGTATGCCATCCAAAGACATCAAACAAGCCTTGACACTGAATGCCAACATAGCTGTTTTATTTCAAACATGCATTCCATCACATTAAAAGGTTTAAAGATAGAACCTGCAACTGAAAGTTTAAGAAGAAAAATTCAGGGATGCCAATTAATCATTTGGAAATCTAACTCTTCAAAAACGGACTTCATTCAGGCACTTCCCTCTCCTGAACCACCACATTTTTTTTAAACGTGACCTCCAGGCATTTCACTTACATCATCCTCTCCTACAAGTCAATCAGCTGTCCCACAAGTTGTTTAGAGGCTAAACCTAACTTAGACCACATAGCCAACCCCTTGTCACCCACCAACACCCACAAAGCTCCACTTTGCACTTGTAATATAAAACAACCTCTTACATCTTACAAATTAGGTTGAACCACAACGTTCAATTATGACTGACAGTTGCTATTTTGTGGCCTTTCAAAAGTCACCATAGTTCTTGAGATAAGCTGGAAAAGTTATATACTGTTTGTTTTACAGTTTAAAGTGTGCTGCCAGTGCATAATGGCATATATTAATGTGTTCTTATTATTGTTATCAATGAATGATGACAATTTTTGAGCATTTCCGGGACTATAGCACTTTAGCACAGATTAAAAGAAGATGACAAAAAAGTTTTACAAGTCTATAAAATTCTCAGGATTTGGATCTTGGAGAATGTTATGGATACTACAAGACCTGCAGGCCTACAAAAGACAGGACACTTTGAAATTCTTCATCCAGCTGCATCAACACATGCATTTGCAACGAATGGCCCTTTCAAAATGTTATTATGGATATCTGTGTTTTTATTATTTAGAAAGAGGTTGACACCCACCGTTATAGTTCAAGACTTTTACGTCTGGTCCACATATGACCTGTACTGGGCTGGGTTTGCAATTTATTGCTTAAAGCATTGCGCAATGGGTGAACTAAGAAACGTATGTAAAGATGTCCTGCACACACAAAAACATTGAAGATAATGTGGATAACAAAGAAAAAATGACAGAACTGAAGCATTAAATTGACAAATTGTGTCATTTGAGACTTTGCTGTAGCTGATTCTGCAAAAATCTCCACAGTTCCTATGCTGCAACATAATAGGATCTCATTTCAGACCCCACTATGGATGAGGGTTTTTACATAAACTGCTTATTTTCTCAACAAATCTCCTGAGAGTTTTGACATGATTCTAAATTTTACACTGTGTGGAACGATGTCCGGCCATTCTGAACGCTCCCTGGGAAATCCCTCCCCCTGAGTCTTTATGTTTCCTCCTGTCATCCTCCCACATGGTCACATGGCAGGATCACAAGGCAGATTGGTGACTAAGTGCCAATCAAGGAGCAGGAGACCCTTTAGAGGGGATGTCCTAATTGCACACTTTTGGAGCAAATAGTCACTTTAACTTGAACCTACAATTGCATTTAGCCCAAAGATACAAGAGCAAACTGCGAGCAAAGTTCCTTCAGCTATCTCTCTCTATCTCTAGAGTTTTTGTTTTTTACCATTTGCAAATGTCTGCTCCTCCCATTTGTCCATTTGTTGAACATAATAAATTGTGCTTTGAGTGGCTCCCACAATGTTTTGCATCCCTTAAGAATTGACAGGGCATCTGTGCAGCCCACGTTTCACAGATACCATGCACACTGGGCAGTTGATGAGGCTTTTTCCTCCACAAGGAGTTCTACTCAAAATGTGCGATCTGGAGAGCCCAACCCCACTGACTTTGTGAGAAAAGAGGCGTGTAATCAAGTCACTGCTCAAAAATGCAGCATATGTTTCTAATCATAGTCAACTGTGAACCTGGTTGGATTCACATTTGGACGTTTGAGATTTGAGGGTGTTTTTTTTTTTAAATCAGGCCATTTGTTGCAAGATTGTTGATGTGGCAACAACAAATGGAACTAATTTGGCATGTTGAGTTACTGTATCCCATGTAGCATTGTTGTTTTGAACGACCACATTTTTCACGTTTGGATTTTAACTTTTCCGACAATATGTGCAAAAGTTTTGTACAAGCTTCCAGATTCTTGTTCAATACTACCTCACACTTGTATTCTCACTGTTCAACTGAGCCAGATTGTTGGTGATAACTGTACCAAGATCCAGAGCCGGATGTTCAAATTTAAAACCATCTTAATCTTAATCCAACCCAGGAGTCTCTGAGACTCTTTAATGTAAGGATGATGATGATGATGATGATGATGATGATGATGGTGATGTTATCAGTGTTACGGGGTGGAATGGTTTGATATACCACCCTTAGTCATCTCTTAATCTGGTCATTTTGGGGTTTTTTGGTTGGTTGTTCAGAGTTTTGAGAGAAGTTACACTTTGTCGGATAATTTATAAGCTTTGTTGACTGTGAATCTGTTTGCATTTATGGAGTTTCATCAAAAATCAAAAGTGGCAAATGTCTCTTATATAAACCCCTCACTTAAACTGAGCCGCAGTAAATGCAACAGTAATTGCAACCATAGTGGTGTGCAACAGCAGATAGCTGTAAATTTACTGTCATTCTATGAGGCCCTCAACATGTGGAATATGCCTTGTGATCTACTATGGTTTCCCTCTGTCTTTCTCCCTCTCTTTCATGCCTCACCCCCCCTTCCCACACACACACACACACTAGCAGATACACAGTGATTAGCCACATTTTTCATTGAGGCTTCAGAAACCATGGACTTTCCACTGTTTAGTTTTGGTTTAAATGCAATCACTCACCTACACCACTAACAGGCCGTCTGCAAAATCACTGGCTGTCCCACATGAAAAAATTTGGATTAAAACACAGACTTTAATTGCTATGACAAAAAAGAACAACAAAAAACCTACCAAAACCCGAATTGTTAAAATTTGCAAATCTAATTTCAACATCGCTGCCAGTGTGAAAATATTTCTTCACAGTCCAAGATGCCTTTCCACCACAGGGTGGTGCTCTACTTGTCTGTCTTGGTGTGAAACAGAACTTGAAGAGTTAAACCTGACTCATTTAGGCCACTTCAATCAATTCTGAAATTACCCAGAAGATGGACATCTTTAAGGAAAAAACACAATCAGGCAAATTTCCTGTGCTCGATGTCTCTCACGACATCATGTGGAGAAACAACATCATTTCGGTGACCACATGGAAGATCAAACACTTCAATATGGACGGAAGAGGTGAGCGCAACAAGAACACTCAGGTGTTCCACCTCCACAGAGCCACAGCTCTAAAAGTGAGTCAAATGCTCCACGCAGCATCTTCACGTCTCCTCACATCTGCTTTGGATTAAATTGCAGCCTGTTCTGCCTCACAGGCAATTCAGTGCCGATGCTCAAATTCCTCCACAGACACACAGCGTACTCTTTAAGCCAATAGAGCAGTTGGATAAATGTTCCAAATGTTGAGAAGCAGCACAAAAGCGGGGGTTCATTTCCCTCCAGAGCACGGTTTCAGAGCCGGAGGGTGACATCACCTCACAATCACTGACAGATGTCCACAGGACTGTTTCCTGTGGACGCAGAGCTGCTTTTCCAACAATAATCTTCACTTTAAAATCTTTGTAATCCTTCCCTGTGTAATCTAATAAGCTTTGTAAAAACTATTGACTCTGTCCAGGCAAAAGTACAACAAAAGGGAATACACAACTGAATCTGGAACTTAAACACAGGATTCTGGAAACAATAAAGAACATCTTTACATGTATTCATGGAAAATAGAAATTAGTTCAGAGTGCAAACCTCAGCCACCTTCGCACATCATTCCCCAGTGTTGCAGAAGGATTCACTTACCACTGTTCCCATCTTGACATGTAACAATCAAAACCTGAGCAATGGAGATGAGCAGAAAAACCAAAATCCTTAAGTGCACCGAGCTCATCTTGTCTAAGAGCAAGACATGAGCCTTCCTTGTGCACAGAGCAAAAGGGGAAAAAGGATGAAAAGGTTAAAAAAAAAGGAGGGGAAAGGTTCAGGTTATCACTGCAGCACCATGAATTCAAGTGTAGACCCTCCTTGTAAGCAGCAAGCGGACCCAGCCCAGACTGCGCGAGTGCTTTTTTTGAGTGTGTAGTTACAGCTTTAAATGAGAAGAATGCTGCCGAGCCTAATTTTCCTCCCCCTTTTGTCAGCCCTCTTCCATAGCCATCCTCTCACAGCCTGTGGGAGAGCTACACCCATGTTCACAAGTTCTCATACTTTCCAGTGAATCTCTTTCTGTATCTTGTCTGAAACTTTCCCAAAGGCAACGAAAAGAAATGATGCAAAAGAAGAGATAAGGGACAAAATTATTTTCTTGTGTGAAACTATCACTGATATTGTTTTTTGTGTCTAACGTCGTCGCTAAGCAAAATCATAAAAGTGCTGTTTTATTGCTGTCTCTGGGGCACCAAAAGGGAGACACAGTAAGCCAAGAATCCCTCTTTTACAGGGCAAATAAAAGTTGGAATAGAACTTATAACTCTGCTGTGTTTGAAGGACAAAATGTCTCCGTGTGTTTTTCACTCAAAGATTGTCAGTTTGTTTGCTTCAGATGTGTTACTTTATTTGCATTTCCGAGGCATTTAGGCTGCACAGAGAGAAAAGGCAAAGTGACACTGAATGACAGGAATGGTGGGTGGTCATGATCCTGGGAGCAGGGTGTAAAAAAAGAAGACAGAAATCTGGGGTCAACTCCTCCTGACTTGCTGCTAGAATGTGGAATCCATTGTGCTAATAAGAGATTTCATTCTAATGGATCATCAGGGAGGCTACCTAGATCTTATTCTGCCCCATGTGTGGAGTACATTCACATATTTATGGTTAAAAAAAAAAAGTCCAATTTAATTACCTTGGTGAATCAGTCTCTGCCAAGTGAGGCAACAGGGAAAGATGAGCCCATTTTCCGCCAAACACATGAAAGAAGCTTTTGTAGTTTGGTCCTCTGAGATGTTCTTAAAGACCCCATTGGTGCATTTTTAGGAAACTGAAGAAAACAACTCAAACAGAATCCAAAAGGATGTTTGTCTTATTTTTGTGCACTTGCAGGATCAACTTGGTAGGTTCTGAAAATAGACAAGACTGAAGCACTAGTTCTATAACTTACCAGAACAAACAGTCTTGATCCCTTGCACGATTCCTAGATGCTGACCTTTTGTCATTATGACCAGAAATGTCTGAGTTCTTACAGCTTTTCTCTTTTGAAATGGTGCTTTGTTGCAATGAAAGTTATGGGGAAAATGTAAACACATAAATAGCAAATATTCTAAGTGAAAATGTCCCATCAGTATTTGGGCCAGTGTTGACACGGGAGCCTGTGCGGTTTATCTTTTTCAGACTGTGGCCAAAAATGGATGGTGACTCTGTTCATTGCTTCAGTGCCATGGTGTAGGTGCTTCTTCACTACTTTCCCATCTAGGAGAGCATCAGAAAACTGTGTTTTTCACCTCATCTCTCACTTAATGTTACATATACTTGATTTTGGTGACACATGGATCGACTACCTGGAAGAGCTTCCTGAATCATGCATGACCAAATTGTGTTTATTTTATCTGATATTGATTGATTTACTAATAATAATAATAAGGGCTCATGTGTCCTGGCACTATTTACTGTACATGTTAAATTTCTTAAAATAAAACAAGTAATTCTTGACTTTTGCTGCACACGAGTAACCTTAAAGCATTTACCAGGAAGCAGCTGGGTGCCATGCTCACAAGGTGCTAAAAGCAGGTGATTGGCTTCCCATCAGATTGTGTGTGTGTGTGTGCATGTGTGCGTGCGTGCGTGTGTGTGTGTGTGTGTGTGTTACGGGGGAGGGGGAGGCCCGAGCAAGGTTGATGAGGAAGACAGCTGTTTTCTTGTCCTGCCCAAAAACCAGTTCAGCCAATTCAGAGTCCCTCTGCAGCCACACTGACGAGACGTGTTAGTGGGTCATCAGTGGAAACAGTGGGGGAGAAAAAGGAAACTCCATGATATCACAAACATTGCCAGTTGTTGTCTGTACGACAGAAACGGGGAGGGAGGTTACTCTGAAAGACCAACTGAGTTAACCGGTGTTTTGACACCACCTACACAGTTTTTCCAAGGGATTGGTTGGACAAATAAAGTGCATGACTGTGCACTCAGAACCTTTGAAACAATGTGGTCTATTTCCAAAAATCTTGCATGAAACAAGATTTAAAACCACCAATACCATTTCATTTTACAGCTCATTCAGAGATCCCCAGCTGTCCTTTAATAAGCCCTTAGTTATAATCCAGTTTTCCTTCCTTATTTAGATGAAAAGCAATCCTGGAATTTGATTTTAGGAGCGAGGTCATTTGGTCTGCAGCAGGGCAACTTTCCCAAGGGTAAAATCCTTAAAGTACTGGTATGGTTTAATTTCACTTCAGAGAGCCTTAGCATTGACCTATAAAACTAACTGAATTCTTTATTTGGAAATCTGTGTCTGCTTAAAACAGAAGTACTCTAATTTACCATGTTTGGTAAATTAGAATATACTGTATGCAGTGGAATATACAGTGAGACCACACTGTAATTCACTGCACAGGCAAAATCTTGTGTACTTAATTTAGTATTTTTTTAAATGATAACATTCTCCAGGGCATTGCAAGTGGTCCTGTGACTGGAGGTTCTCTATGCTTTCAGTTGTGTTGTTAGCAAGCTGTTGTAGCGTAATAATTTTAGTCATCCTCAAAATGGAGGTTTGCAGTTAGTTCAAAGGAAAACTTAGTGAAGGAATAACATGCACTTAACAATGAAAATATGAAAAGTTTTTCATTCAGTCTTACTTCCTGAAGGATCTTGACCACAGGTAGTGAATCAATCTACAGCTCCTGGATTCTTTTACATCAGCAAATCAGGAACATTATGCTGTCATCACCAGGATCATTAAGAACACACGAGGACTAGTTCAAACCAAATTTGAGCTTTGCTTCCTGCCTTAATTCACCTTCTCTTTGAGCAGACTGTAAAATAATATTAACATTCTCGAGACTTCCTTTTATTTATTTATTTTTCCTGATTAAAATAGTGCAGATTGATGATACAGTAACAATCACCAAACATAGAAGGATATAGATGGATCAAAAGACTGACTTCCTTTAGAGGAAGATACAGTGTGGGTAGATTTTCAGAAGGAAATTCTTTGCTTAAACAGACGCAGAGGTGAAATGCTGCCAAGCATGCAGCCATCACCCAACGCTAAATCATCGTGTGGAAAATTAGGGAATCAAAAATTCAGAGTCAATTCAGTGAATGTAGATATTTTGTAATATATAGTTATGGCATTTGTTTATGTGTTCATTAGCTTTAACAATGGAAACAATGATTGTACAAATAAGATGTGTTCTGTTAGAGGGGAATTCTTACTCCTCCTTATTTCATGCGATGGCTTAAACCCAAACTCATCATTGTCGTCTTCAAGCTTAACTCCTCCCACTTTCATAGTGGGAGGAGTTAAGCTACATATTGGCTTTCCCTTCACAGACACTTTTGAGGAAGCATATTCAGCATTATGAAACTTTAAAGTGTTAAGATTTTGGCACTTTAAACTGGCGGGCTGTCCAACAGAAAGGCATATGATGGCTGAGCTACGTTGCTGTTCCACACAGCCTTGATGTTCACACAACATTTGCAATGTTTTTGATGCAATCCCGCGACTTTGGCTCTGGGCTGCCACAGAATGGAAATCATTAGCTAGTGTCTTCAACTCTGGTTACACCAGACAAATACGGCAATTAAGATTAACAACAAAGCGACGTTCAAAGTCAATCAGGCAGTGTTGCTCATACTTCTCTTCAACCAGTCACCAACTCGGTTTACACAATCTCTGATTTACAAGTCGTATCTCCTCCTGTTGCTTTCTTGCAAACTGCTGCATGGTTGTGAACAGGAAGTGTGCCAGAACAGATGGAATGCACATGTAGCCAAGTGTAAAATGCTGTCCTTCATGGTTTAGAGAATTCTGTGGGACAATTCTTAAACTGGTGGGTACCTGAAATCTCACAGCTGGGAACTTGACCTGGGAATTAATTATATCTACATTCTTTATTACAACTCAGAGGCACCAGATTCATTTTGTGTTCATCAGATTTCCAAGTAATTCAGCAAACTACATCCATCCTTAACACTCATCTGGTTCTCCTCTCATTTCCTGTTGTCTGTCCCCTCTTAATAAGTGCACACAATACTCTGACAGCTCCTCCACAACAAAGCAGAATGCGCCATTCTCATACTGTTGCTTCAGGGGCATGGCTACAAAGTCTGCAGAACAGTCTTTGAATGTTTGGGAAGTTCAAGGAGAAAATTATTGGCAGACTTCATGGTACATTCCAGCGAGCGAGGAGTCTGTACTAGGAGCTGGAGCCAAGCCATTAATAACTTTCTACATATGTGATAAGTATGTTTTTAAAAAAAAAATAAAAAAATCATTGTACATTTAGTAAACCAGATTTTCTTTCCATTGCTAGTTTGTGCTTAATGGGACTTATTTATCTCACCTCCAAGACTTTGTTTGTTTAAAAACAGTGGCAATGAGCATAGATGGCAGGACATTAAGAAATATTCATAAGTAGGTAGGGCTGTTTTCCTTCACAGAATTCTCTCAGCTGCTGTTTGGACTTCCCAATTGGAAAAAGCGCCACCCTGCTATCTCCTGCTTGTACTTCAACTGTCCTCCCTCCGTTTCAGCCAAACCTGTGATGACTTCCTCCTCAATGTCATGGTTCTGGATCATCTGCTAAAGTCGTCTCACCCCGGTTCCTCCTCTCCCACAGCCCAAAAGATAATCCAGGCTGATAACACCGAGACAAGATCAGCGACTTAAAAAAAAAACCATGATTTCCTTAACAGACTGAAACACATGTGCTGGCCAAAAGTTCATAACAGCTCCACAATTATTTAAAGTGAACCAGAATATGTTTAACTGAAACATGCAACTAATTGGCGGAATTAAACAAAGTGATTTCTCCTGACTTATTAGTTGTTCCTCTATATTAATTAATAAAGATAAATCACTATTTTTATATCTATATGGATAACTGCCTTATTTTGTCATAAATCTTTCATACATATAATTTCATACATTCTAAATTTACAGGAAAAAACAAAGCACAAAATTTTAAATGTATTTTTGCAATAATTTTGAGACAAAACATTTTCAAACCCAATTAGAAGCTACAGCATATTCGCTCAAGGCTTAACAATTCTCAGAGGGCTAAGTAAAGAAAACTTTGTAACCTACACCTGAGCCCTTCCACTAGTAAAGTTCTTCATCCAGGATCTCAGCATTCTGCATGTTTGGACCATAAATTCCATGTTAGAGTCATGTATGTATAAACTGTTGTCTGGGGCACTAAATGAGGTTGTGTTCTGTTTTCTTAAGAGAATTGTGATGCAACTAGCCTTCAACTGACACATGACTGTGTCAAACTAATGTTTATCATGTTCAGTAGACACTCAAGTGAAGTAGAAGAGCAGGATAACGTAATACCATAGAAGTATTTCATTTCACTTCATTCACACATATATTTATTGTATCTTGATTTTTTTTAATGTTTTATCAAGACACCTTTGTTAGCGAACAGACAGAATGGGTGAACACAGTGGCCTCAACTCTGCCTGGTTTACATGATGTTTACTGTCCTCTCAGATCACCTGAAATCTCTGGAGAGGTACGAAAGTATCTGGATCACAATGCAAAGCCTTCAACATGAAAAAGGAGCAAAATCCAGAGTCAAGTCCAGGCGAGTCAAGTTTGCAGCATCGGTGGAAACTGAGCATTTGACCGCTGAGGTGAGAAAGACACAAAGGGTGAGTAGGTTATCTGTGGCCATCGGACAACTGATATGAGACTGTTGATGATATTTCAGCAAACGTCTCCACAAACCTAAAGGCGCTAAAAATGACATGCAATGAGGAGCCATGCAAAGCAGGGAACATGCAGCCCTTACAATGTTTTAATTACAAAGAAGAGAATAGCTTATACCTCTTTGATCTTTTTCTTTTAAATTTGTGACTTCATAGTGATGATGAATGCTCCTACATGCATCGTCCATCACAACAAGTCCCAACAGACCTCACAAACAGAAAAACTATCGCGGGGTCACAAAGACAGACGTCATAACACAACAGATCAGTCAGCATTCTGGACAAGCTCCTTCAGGCAAAGAGTGAACAATGTGGGGAAGGGATTTCCTGAGTACTGCGAGAAGGCCAAAGGTTGAACCGAGCAGAAAGTTCCAAAAAATAATGACCTGTTTGTGTCAACGGCCAACATCTTCAGATTTAAGATATCAGGTAACGTCTGAAATGTCGCTGAAGCGTGCTTCAAATATAGAAGGCTGCTTCTTTTTAGTGATCTTTAACCATGTTGCTGCTTGAAATCAGCAGGAAGATTCAGAGAACTGGAACCACAGGAGTAAAAAAAATAGTGGTATGAAGGTTTTCAGAGTGGGCTAATGTCTGACCACATGTACATTTGGTTTTACATGGTTGCAGGGAAATGATTTGCACCTTGTGGAAAATGTGAGGAGAACTGAGGCCACTGAGCATGAGTCATTGGCGAGCTATCTCTGAGGGGGATGGAAGTCCTGCCTTTGAGTGCAGGACTTGGACTTTTGTTTACTTTCCAGACAGAAGAGCTGAGAGGCACGAGAAGGGGGAAAACGGTCGGCAGAAACGTGCCTTAAAACCATTCAATGTTAGAAGCAATAGTTTTAGCCGAACCTTTTTAGAATTTATAATTGCTGTGTATTTGTATACTTTAAATTTGCAAAATGTCCATGTATTAGCTATATTTGACCTATTTGTGTTCTCTAGATGCAATCAGAATTGAATTATTATCTGGCTCTTTGGATGGAGTTCCCATGGAATCAAGGAGGAGGGTCTGAATGGGAGACGCAACAGATGGAGGTGGTGTTGACACCACCTCTGTTGAGCTCATCCAGTTTCTTTAGAGAATATTACAACCACTGGCATAGATTTACTCACATATTAACCCTCGAATATTGTGAACTAACTAGGTATATTACAAAACAAGCATATGATTCTTGTGTCATAAACTGATATTGTCTCTTAATAGGCATAATTAAAATAACTCACACAGTTGCAAAACATATTTTTCTCATGTTTTTTTAAAACATGCAAGTTATGACATCAGGGATTAATACAATAAGCCCCACAGTAAGAACTACCAGAGCTAAGGAAGGATTCCACTAGTGAGCACAAGGTGGAAAAGCTCATTCATTTGCTTTCATTGGTCATTTGCTCCTACTCCTACAATATGAGCAGAGCAGCAATGTTATGGAGGACAACGTTCCAGTCAGCATCCAGCTGGTTTATAAATATAACCTAATACCTATTCTAAAAGAATATATTATCTTTCCTTCAACCAAATATTGGTCCATTTGGGTGTTAGATGAATGCCTTATAACAAAAGACTGCGCCACTTGCAACTGGTTAGCATATTAGCGTTTTGGAAGTGGTTTGGTAAAATCTGATTTTACAGGTGCATCCTGTCAGACAAAATGGAGCCCCAGTTCAAACGTAAAGTTGTCATAATTGTCATTTGAAAAATTTTATTTAGCTCATTCTGTGACCACGCCATATCTTTGCAAAGTAGAACTTGCATTTGCATTAAAGTTGATAAGGGTTTAACCATTACTCATAATTCATTGAATATATGCTTAATGGGCACAGGAAGACAGGGTGACCAAGAATATTTGGCCATAACCAGCCTGAGAAAAAGAAGATGCATCCAAAATAATTCTGTGGAAGAGACACAAACACATCAGCCACTGTTTAGTGGAAACTGATTGAATCCATATTATTTTCATTATGTACGTTTCACAAAGCATCCACTCAAGATTTTAATATCTACAGAAAGCTATGTCAGAAATTACCTCAGGAGCCATACATCCATATATTATCATGCCCATCTGTCATTTTTGTAGCATCATACATGGAGCAAGATTGAACTTGCATGTGCTGAGTGCAGCACAGCCCTTATACACTAGAAGCTCTTCATATTCTCTATGTCTAAAGGGCTTTTAGCACAGCTGTCAACTCAAATTGGATTCTGGAAGCAAATTTTTTTAATGCATCTGACATTTGGTGGGGCAAAGACCTTTAAAAGAAAGAAGAAAATCAGTTCACCAGTAGATCCCACAGTTATCCAGCAACTCACTATGCAAGGACAGATAATGCAGTTAATAGATTAAGTATTTTGAGCCTTTGTATCTTGAGGTTTCTGTCTTCAAAGTCCACTCAGGGCTGTGACAACTGCCTGTCAACAACTGTCTATAAGTGGACTCCAGCTTTCCTCCTGATTTCAAGAAAGTAATTGCTAACTGAGACTTGAATATTCTTTCCGTCCCACTAGGAAAATTCACACCTGAATAGAGGCAAAGATTGGTGTTTTAGCCTGTGCTGGATGGAGGTTAGGCTCCTTCATTCTCTAAGAAATAATGCAAAGTTACACTTTGATTTACAATCACATCAGACGAACACATGTACTACAATCATTTAAAAAAGCATCCACTCAGTCACATTTTGCTAAGGCATGCTGGGGTTTTTCATAAAAATCAGCCAGAACTAAAATCCGAAGAGCTTACAGCCAGAGAGCTGCAGACATGTGTTTCCAATTTTTAGGGCCACAAACAACTGGAACCTCCCTTTTGCATTTGCATGCATGCTATTTTGTTTCCTTGATATGAAAAATGTAAACTTTTCTCCTCGACCATGCTCACTTATGGTGTGATATAATAGCAAGCGTTTCATCCAAGCCCCCGCGACCACAAGCAGGGCCGTTCTGCCTACGGAGGCAGAAAATTTCCAGGCCTTGTAGACTTCTGGTAATGAAGCCTTCTCTGATTACCATGATGTACTGAAGAGGTGAAATGAGTGTAACAGTCTCATGGAATACTGGAAAATGAAAAAAAAAGGTTTTTCACCAAGTTCTGCGACATTTGTACAATAACGCTTTTGTGGTTTAAAGCTGTTTTAATATCTGGCTTATTGTACAACACTTTAGTAGTCAGTAGACAACATTCACATGTAGACAGAATAACAGAAATGACCAAATTAGACAATTTAAAATGAAAATAGTTCCAGGAGATTCCATGGACTGTTGACAGAATGTTGACAGTTGTTGCATGAAAGGGGTTCTTCTCCTTGCTGTCAAATCATCCTGAATGCTAATAAGTTGTTTTTGACAGATTACTTGTCTTTGGCTGTCATAGAGAACCTCTTCCTCTTCTTCTCTTGATCAGATCTGTCATCAATACTTCCTTCCTCATCATGAGCGTTCTTCCTTTTACCGCCTACATTTTTAGTCGATACAGCATCAAAGGGTAGATGATGCTCAACCCTCTTGCTGTTTGACCCCCCGATGTGGTCTTTCTTGCTCAGGACCACAGCAGAGGTAGCATGAGCTGACAGTTTGGCTCTTTTTGAAGCCTGAGAAATCTCACCAGTAACTTTGTTTTCAAGTTGTCGTTTTCTGTCCGATTTAGGGCGAGTCACCGCCATGGACTCTGGACTGGGCTGTGGGCTCACAGTGTTTGTTTTGCCAGTAGATGGTGCTGGGTAAGCACACCTGGACTCATCCCAGGACTGACCTCTGCAAAAAAAAAAAAAAAAATTTCATCAATGACTTCATGTAAAATATTATCTTTGAGGTTTGGAGGTCAACGCTGCAACAATTAACTTACGAGGTGCAGAGGGGGAAGAGCAGGGTGACAAATTTATGCTTTAGAGCTTCAGAAGGTGTAAGCCTTCCGGCGGGATCAAGCTGAAGCATCTTCTTCAGTATGTTTACAAAAAGGAGGATATCCCTCTTTTCTCCACCTTCCTTTAAGTCCTGGAATGACAAATAAAACAAATTAAAATTACAGCTAGGAAGTCACCAGAAGACAACTGGGACAGGCTCCAGCCTGCCCCCACAGGGAAGCAGTAATAGAAGATAGCTGGAGGAACAAGAAAGGCCATTCAGGTGTTCAGTAAGATACCTTGAAAACACGAACCTGTTTGAGGTCATCCAGAGATGATATTTCTCCTTCTCTTGATCCTGCGCAGCTCTTGTTCAGTTTTGTAATTTTCCTTTGTCAACAGAGCAGAAGAGTTTGGAGGTGAAAACAAGTAAAGTAGAACGGTGCACAAACACAAAAACAAAAGTTGAGTTTTCACACCAGCATTGAGCTGCATGTCTGATGGTTGACCCTATGTCTTCAGCATGTAGTTCATCTGTAAGTGAAACAAAATGTTGATTTCAAATTTTCATCAAAATAATTTGATGAAAACTATCAATAAACCGCAAAACCCCCGAAACTTAATAAAATAAATGAAACCATGTGCAATAAACAGAAACGGGAAAATAGCAAGTTCTTGCCATCTCCTTCTCCATTTTTCCAAGATACAGTCTGACACCGAGGTACAGCCTCACAGCCAAGCAGCCCAGGGACCACATGTCTATAGCCTCTGTCAGGGGCAGACCCAGCATGACCTCTGGAGCCCTGCAAGGTCAAATGGTGACAGGAATGAGGCTGTTTCCCCCCAAACTTAATCACTCATCTGCTGAATTTAAAACATGCTCTAGTTAGTGACCTGTAATTACACTTCTGTATGGTTGAGCCCTGTGGGACATATGACACCTCATGGGCCAGCCCAAAGTCTATTAGCTTGACTCGGAAAGGCTCTTTTTCATGATTGACCAGCATCATATTAGGCAGACTGATGTCACAGTGCATCGCTCCAATGGACTTTAAGGTTTCCAGTGGAGCCGCCAGCTGTGAAGGCATGAGGTGATGGTAAGACAGGAACGATGGGTAGATTCTATTAATAATGATTAAAGGAGATAGGAACACAGTAGTAAATACCTGCTGGACAATCATGCTGATTGCCTTCAGCAGGAGATGGTGAAAAGGTCGCTGCTTGACAAAGCCATACAGACTCCTGTCCAGGTGTTCAAACACAAGGCAGTTGAATCCCCTGTCAGTAAACGTTGTGTAAAACCGCACTATGTTGCACTTGTCAATGTCCAACTTTTGCAGTTTATTAAGGGTTGTTACCTGTGGAAACAGGTTTTCATTTGATTAAACCCTGTGCATAGGGTGGGTGGGTGATGGTGGGGGAGATTCCATACAGTAACTGCCACTCACCTCTCGCATCATTTGGTTTTTCAAGATTTGTTTTTATTAATCATTTTGACAGCAACCTTTTTGTTGTCTCTCGTCCTCATTTGGCAACAATGCCAAATGAGCCCTCTCCAAGAATGGACTGCACCAGGTAAGTGGTGGACTTAGAGTAAAGCAGGTTTCCAGGAACCAAGTGGCTTCCTCCTGTGGGTTGAGCAGATGGTATGTTCGACATATCTGTGAGGAGAGCAGCATAGGGTTGTTAGCCACATTCAAGATTGGCAGATACAAATGCAGCCAGGTTCTGCTTAATAGCAGCTTTAATATTTATCATATGTTCATGTATTGATGTCATGCATACACCAAAAAAACAAAGAGAATAGGAACAAGCTTGTGTGCATTAAATGAAGGGGCTGATTACAGGGTGTCCTTTTGTAAATTATCAAAAGGATCTCACTACCAAGACGTTAAACCAACCTCAAGCTTGCATTAGCCCCAGATCACAAATACGTTCAACGAATATGATTATAGTCTGAATTTCCAACAATGCTGTTGGTGATAACTAAGTATAGAAAGTCTTTGATTTGATGATGAAAGGCATAACTTAGAAGAGAAAGTAGCTTTGATGTTTCTTTGATCTCTTTTTTTCATTATGTTATAAAGAGAATAGGAATTATATTGTAACATTTTAGAAGATTGTGTACCAGCTGCTGTCCCTTTGTGTTGATATCTGTATATAAAATAACTCCAAATGCTATGAACAGACTTAAATGAAATTTTCAGGAATTGTTGATAATTGGCCAAAGAACATATTTTTGTGATCTTCCAGATTCCGGTGGGACTTTGACCTTCCAAAGATCAATGCCAAGGGGCTTTGATCAAAGGGAAACCTACACTATACATCATTATATATAGATTTGTGACATCACAGAGTTGCTCTAAATCAAATGCAATAAACTCAGTTATGGCACATAGCTGACTTTCAAAATAAAAGCCATGGCAGCTCCTTAACTGAATAAATTTGTCTGTTTTCTTTTGAAGCACAGACAAGTGCAGCTCACATTTAAAGGTCCCATGGTGCAGAATTACTGCCACTGCAAGCCAGTTCCACAATGAGTTTTTCTTGTGACGTGCAAATTACTTGTCTGCAGCTTTTAATGCGAATAAGGAGAGAGATGGTGTGCAGGGTGGTGTATGGAGGTGTGGTCTTGTGCAAAAACTCCGGGGGTGGGGGTGTGGGGGTTGGGGGTTCTGCAGGGAGGGGGCCGGCCTATGCAAATAACTCCTGCAAAGATGAGACTGAATCTGAGCAGCCTGTTTTGAGCCCCGGTTTACCACTGGGTGGGCTGCAGAGACACGTTTGCTTTCCTTATTCTGTGAGTTGGTAGTTGGGTGACTTGGTCCCATGCTATTGGACCTTTAAATGTTTCACCTGATACACAGCTTCTCTTATTACCCCTTAGACAAACTGAAGTTCCCTTGAAATAGATGTAGCATCTCTCAGCTCTTCTGGTGTGCTTCAGTCTACATCGGTTTAGATGTGGTCAGAACAGAAATGAGTAATTAGTAATTTCCCCTCCCTGTATAATCAATTAGGTTTCATTTACATGAGGACATTATAAGATGCAGGATGTCACATTATTGTCTGATTTATCTGTTGGGATGGAAGTCCAATGTTGATGATTCTCTGCTGAACAAAAAAAAAGAAAAATACATTTTTAGTTGGTAATTAACTTCTGTAAAAATTCTTGCTTGAAAGACTGGAATCAAAGGTTGGAACAAATGCAGACACTGGTGATGTCACTTTCTTTTAGGATGTGAGCCTTTTCTTTCCAGAGTCACGGACAGGCAAAGAAAATGGATGGCCCAGATATTCCAGTTGCTTCTACAGATGGGTAACCCAGCCCTTTGTGTCTTCAGAGTGGGGGTCTCCTCTCACTTCAACTGGAATGCATTAGTCATTTATCATTTTTAGCTCTATGAGTCAGGAAGAAAAATGTTTTCCCCAGTTGGAAAAAAGCCGTGGTTGAAGTGCAGGGACATTTTATTGTGCTGCGCCTGGTGCACCATTTGTCACTGTAATTAAAAATACAACTCCAGTTAATCAAAATAGCACAAAATATGGGAAGCCCAATGGAGCAGAGGTATGAAAGCTTCACCCCAATATCCCTTGACTCCCACCAGAACATGATGTCTTAGCCTTGTGTGTTCTGCATGCAACATGCCTGTACAGACACCTCTTAATGTATACAGGAGCTTTAAAGGGCAGTGACACGCCTTTACTGGAGCTGAGTGATGGAGAGGGAAAGCTTATCCCGAGGCAACTGCAAACGCAAAGCGATGTTACAAATAGCTCATAGGTGAGTAATGACAGTTCTTCAGAAAGATATTTATTCAACCATGTCAGGTTGGAGTTGGTACCTGCCTTGACTCTGGGTATGTCCTACGAGGTGTGTGGAGTCTTCTAATAATTCACTGAGCACCGTGTACTGACTTGCAAAGACAGAGAGGTTTGGCAGGTTGTTTTATCCGGGATATCACTAAACCTGAGGTCTGGTCTTGATATTATTCTGCTGTTTTGCAGGCATGTTCAACTACCAACATTCTGTACAACATGTTTTAATTGTAGGTTCTGCTGCAGCAGTGTAGACATTAACCCAGAAGTAGAAGCTAGTATCAATCCTGATGAGGGTATTCCTGTAACTTCTGTCATTCCAAGCTCTCTTGAGATTTCTTTAGAGTAAAACTAAAGAATACTATCTGCTGAAGTAGTTTAGATTTTTTCTCTGTTGGAAGCTTTTGTCCCCTGATGGACAAGTGTCGAGTGCAGACAAGTGCTGGTTTGTCCCAGACATACACAAAATTGTCTCCTCAGATTGAGGACAGTAGAGGGACGTTGTGGTACTTCTCAATCTCTGGAGACAGGTTGTGTCTTTGCAGATTAATGATTTGCACAGCACACATCTGCAACATACATATTAAATGTCTTTGTTTGCTTCCCACGGTTTATTTCACATCCTGATTTGTTCCCTCAAATGCATGAGACAAATCCACACGCTCCGCTGCACATTCAGATGTCACAGGAGCTTTTATTCGGGCAGAAAATGCAACTTTGAAACTTTCCAGCTGCACTGGCCACAGCTTTCATTTCACTGCAAGTGATTTCCCATCTGAAAGCAAGGATGGATTTGGATTAATTGATTTTTTTGGCACTGTCCACCCTGAAGGCCAAATAATATTCAGCACTTTCTCTCTGTGATTTCTGCTGCATAATCCTGCAAAGCAACGTGACTCTACTCCTGAATGGAGAGGTGGTAACACTCAGGTTTGTTTTTGGACAATCATGATTTGAAAGACATTGTTGAGTTTTCCCATAATGT
The DNA here is from genome assembly GCF_003711565.1 of Takifugu flavidus. Lineage (NCBI taxonomy): Eukaryota > Metazoa > Chordata > Actinopteri > Tetraodontiformes > Tetraodontidae > Takifugu > Takifugu flavidus. The sequence goes on along the minus strand of NC_079520.1, from coordinate 3,708,234 downwards.
ACTCTCCATGTAAAAATGCAATGGGCAAACATTCCCTCTGTCCCAAGAGAATGCTTGACGATGACCTCAGCGCTCCAATCTGTTCCCCATACCGAGAGGAAAGGTTAAGATAATTAGCCTTGTTTCCTGAAAATACAGGGGCCCCATGGTTGGGACTCCCCATCGTCGGGTCACTTTACCTCCATATGGTGGAATGTAGCTGCTGAGTCATATTCCCTGACAATATCCCCCCAAAATAACATGTCACGGCTGAATGGACACAGTCCTATAGTATTATTCTTTTTAATACATCTCCTGAAATCTGCATGTCAAGTTGTTCAAGGCGTATCTCCTTGATTTTGTAGTTCAACTCCTTATTTAGCTTTTAGCTCAGGCAGCATATTAAGTCAGCACTGCACCACACAGCGGGCTTTAGATGTGGGTGACACTGTTTACACAGCTCCTCTATGGCAGTGTTTCCTTCCTTGTTGACAGTCAGCGTTTGAGTTTACATGGCGTTTTGGCCTTTGTACTGGCATCCCAATAACTGTCAGAACGCCTCCAAACGCCTTGATGTATGTCTCACACGTGGGGATAAAGTTGCATTCAGCGGTTGTCGTGAATGTGCCCTACAATTTGAGTGAACTCATAAAGTACACTGAGGTCAACAAATGCTACTTGTTAACTCTGGTCGGACCAAAGTAGATACTTAGAGTTTACAATAAAGTATACATGACCTTTTAAAGCAAAATGATGCATTTGAGAGTTTTTGCACATTTTTTTGAATGTGTTTTCATTTTTCAGGTCCATTTTTTTCTCTTTAAATTCAGTGTGGGACAGTGTGAAAGCCACAATGGCTTTTTTGCTTGTATCACATCTGGGAGACTCTCCAGAAGGAAATGTGTGCTTTCAGGTGGCCCTGCAGCCTCCTCTTGCCTGTAACTTTGGAACATGATTTAACAGCATTTAGCAGCTCTACCATTCACTTAATCAAACCCTCTGGGTGTTGAGGAAGCTGAGGCAGCACAGATGTTGTTTGCCACGTCGTAAGTCATATTATGGCTTTTCCACAGTTCTGGGAGTGTTTTCTGACATTTGTTTTGGGATTTGATGATGTTACACGGTTGTTAGGTTTTGTTTTTAAAAAAAAAAAAAATTAGACCTTCATTAATTATTGTTGCAATGTCCGTTTAAGAAGGAGTGCTGTTGAACCTGGCTCATAATGGGACGGGCTCATGGTTTTTTTTATCATCTGCACTTTATAGGCTCATTCCAGCCAAATTTCTTTCAGAAAGTCTGCTTTGGCTTCCTCCATTTGTTTGGACAAGAATGTTCTGGATTTAAGCTTTTCAAATTCACATGAATTATTATAATTCATGTGATAGTCTTCATTTAAAAAAGCTAATTTTGCAAAACAGTTTTTGATTAGCCCAGTGTAAATTATCAACTTTTGATAACTTTTTAAGTTATCAAATCCAAAACTTTGAAACCAATTATTATTGAAGATATAAAACATTTTTATCGATCTTCTCCCCACAGTTTGTTTGGCAACTTCTCCCTTCACACCAGATTATTCCAAAACACTTTGCACATGCAGGCTGGTATAAACAGGAAGGTAACAGGTCTGATCTGGTTACAGTGACCATCCACCTCGCCTTCTCGCAGCGTCATGTTTCTACTGCAAGGTGGAGCCTACTCACCTCCAAAACTCTGGAGGAACAACCTCCAATTCTACCTTGGCTGCTCCACCATGTTTGGGCTTTAGTAGAATCCACATGTTGCTCACCGTGTTACTTTTATTTTGAGTCCCCCAACAACCAGCAGCAGCAGAAGCACTTAACTGGAGTGGAAAATGTTCCATTTGAATGATTCTCCAGCTGTGAGCTGTCTGCTTTGCAGATTTTAACATTTGAACAGTGTCCGATTCATGTCTGTCTTCTCTGTTTTCTTGTTTTGAAAAGATATGCCCTTGCAAATATGGCAGCAACATAGAAAGTGAAAATGAAATTTGACACTGCGGAATTGCAAAGAATTTGCTGTTTTTCTTTTTCCACTTGGATGAAACTTCAGGCTTTGTATACTTCCTTCTTTTATTTGTATTTGATGTATTTGTTCTTGCTGTTCGACTTTCTGAATTATTTAAAAGGCAGCAATTAACCAGTGGATACGTGATATTATTGTGAAATTTTCATAGAGGCTTTTTTTCTTGCAACAGCTACTAAAATGTCAGAAGTGGGATTCGAACCCACGCCTCCAGAGGAGACTGCGACCTGAACGCAGCGCCTTAGACCGCTCGGCCATCCTGACATGGAACCCAGGTTCTGAGCTCTCCTGCTCTATGGTAATGAGCTTTGGGTAATGACCGAAAGAACAAGATCACGGCTACACGGGCCGAAATGAGCTTCCTCCGTAGGGTGGCTGGGCTCTCCCTTAGAGATAGGGTGAGAAGCTCTGCCATCTGGGAGGAACTCGGAGTAGACCTGCTGCTCCTCCGCGTTGAGAGGAGCCAGATGAGGTGGCTTGGGCATCTAGTTAGGATGACCCCTGGACGCCTCCCTGGTGAGGTCTTCAGGGCATGTCCCTCTGGTAGGAGACCCCCGGGAAGACCCAGGACACGTTGGAGAGACTATGTCTCTCGACTGGCCTGGGAACGCCTGGGGATCCCTCCGGATGAGCTGGAAGAGGTAGCTGGGGAGAGGGAAGTCTGGGCTTCTCTTCTTAGGCTGCTGCCCCCGCGACCCGACCCCGGATAAGCGGTAGAAGATGGATGGATGGATGGATGCTCTGTTGGACAAATGCTATATAGCAGCAAACTTTAACTCAGAGACATACCGAGAGACCGCAACAGTAATTGCAACATCTCCTGGCGTGTCCAGGAAACGCCAGCCTGACATATTCTTATTAATGTGGTGTGGTTTCCATCTGGCGGATCATTGTTGTACTACACATGTCAATTGCAGTTACATATAGGCTTGTGTTTCACGCCAGCTGTCGTGAGAAGGAGCAAGGTGCACGTTTGCTGTTGGTAAATTATAAGAGTAAAACTTTCCAGAATACATTCTGAATATTCTTTGTTTAAGTTTCAAGCAATTTTGAACTGAAGATTGCAACGTTGGTCTGTAATATTTGTCTACCCACTTTCATGTCTGATCAGAAACACAATAAAGCATGAGCCAGACCGTGGAGAACCAGTGGCTACTACTGTGTGCCACCTCTTCAGGTCAGGACTCAGCAGTCCACTTACACCTAAAGGAGAGCGGGCACTCCTTTGAGGACAGCCAAGTATGGGTACTGAAAAACCATCATTAAACAGAGATGCTGGGCTATGGCACTTCCTATTACCCACATACAATGCAGTACTCCACTCCTTCCAACAACAAACCAAACGTTCACACCATTTTAGGAGACCTGGTGACTCACCACCATGTGAGCCAGCAGACAAAGGGGAGACACACCAACTGAAACTAGGTTGAACGACCCTGCCAACGACTCTCAGGTGACCACCCAGATCATTAGCACAAGGGCTTTATGGTCCACAAGGGCTATATTTTCAAGCTCTGTCCCCAGCGAGTTCAGAACTGAAGAAGCCTTGTGGATAGAAGGCGAAACGTCTTCAAAAGAGAAGAAAAAAAAGTCCAGTTGACAAAGCAAACCACCTTAGATAATTATGACCTGGATGATTTAGAATCTACGCAGACATCTAACATCAGACATACACAGGGATACGTCTCTTGGCGTACAGAAAAAAAGTTATCAACTTTTGAGAACTTTTTAAGTTATCAAATCCCAAATTTTGAAGCCAATTATTATTGAAGATATAAAACATTTTATCGATCTTCTCCCCACAGTTTGTTTGGCAACTTCTCCCTTCACACCAGATTATTCCAAAACACTTTGCACATGCAGGCTGGTGTAAACAGGAAGGTAACAGGTCTGATCTGGTTACAGTGACCATCCACCTCGCCTTCTCGCAGCGTCATGTTTCTACTGCAAGGTGGAGCCTACTCACCTCCAAAACTCTGGAGGAACAACCTCCAATTCTACCTTGGCTGCTCCACCATGTTTGGGCTTTAGTAGAATCCACATGTTGCTCACCATGTTACTTTTATTTTGAGTCCCCCAACAACCAGCAGCAGCAGAAGCACTTAACTGGAGTGGAAAATGTTCCATTTGAATGATTCTCCAGCTGTGAGCTGTCTGCTTTGCAGATTTTAACATTTGAACAGTGTCCGATTCATGTCTGTCTTCTCTGTTTTCTTGTTTTGAAAATATATGCCCTTGCAAATATGGCAGCAACATAGAAAGTGAAAATGAAATTTGACACTGAGGAATTGCAAAGAATTTGCTGTTTTTCTTTTTCCACTTGGATGAAACTTCAGGCTTTGTATACTTCCTTCTTTTATTTGTATTTGATGTATTTGTTCTTGCTGTTCGACTTTCTGAATTATTTAAAAGGCAGCAATTAACCAGTGGATACGTGATATTATTGTGAAATTTTCATAGAGCCTTTTTTTCTTGCAACAGCTCCTAAAATGTCAGAAGTGGGATTCGAACCCACGCCTCCAGAGGAGACTGCGACCTGAACGCAGCGCCTTAGACCGCTCGGCCATCCTGACATGGAACCCAGGTTCTGAGCTCTCCTGCTCTATGGTAATGAGCTTTGGGTAATGACCGAAAGAACAAGATCACGGCTACACGGGCCGAAATGAGCTTCCTCCGTAGGGTGGCTGGGCTCTCCCTTAGAGATAGGGTGAGAAGCTCTGCCATCCGGGAGGAACTCGGAGTAGACCTGCTGCTCCTCCGCGTTGAGAGGAGCCAGATGAGGTGGCTTGGGCATCTAGTTAGGATGCCCCCTGGACGCCTCCCTGGTGAGGTCTTCAGGGCATGTCCCTCCGGTAGGAGACCCCCGGGAAGACCCAGGACACGTTGGAGAGACTATGTCTCTCGACTGGCCTGGGAACGCCTGGGGATCCCTCCGGATGAGCTGGAAGAGGTAGCTGGGGAGAGGGAAGTCTGGGCTTCTCTTCTTAGGCTGCTGCCCCCAAATATGGCAGCAACATAGAAAGTGAAAATGAAATGAAATTTAACACTAAGGAATTGCAAGTGTTTTTTTCTTTTTCCACTTCGAGGAAACTTCAGGCTTTGTATACTTCCTTCTTTTATTTGTATTTGATGTATTTGTTCTTGCTGTTTGACTTACTGAATTATTTAAAAGGCAGCAATTAACCAGTGGATAAGCAATATTATTGTTAAATTTTCATAGAGGCTTTTTTTCTTGCAACAGGAAGTGGGATATTACAATTACAGTAGGAATGTCAGAAGTGGGATTCAAACCCACGCCTAAACGTGTGGTTGCCTGTAAAAATGTCTGAATGTCCGCACAGCAGAAATCTTTATTTATATAGCAGTTCTGGTAAGGAATTACTGCCAAAATACTAGATTATATAATATTAAAATTAAACAGAGCGCTGATCTCATATTTTCTCTTGATGTGAATGGGAATTGCATTGTTAGTCTTGTGGTATAGTCCAAAAACTAATGTCAGAAGTGGGATTCGAACGCACGCCTCCAGGGGAGACTGCGACCTGCGTAAGTTTGAGAGCGTTTAAACAGGATCAGCCAATCACCGCAGCTGCGAATTTCATACCTCAATATGATTGGTGGATCCTTCCCCCTTCGGTTAAATTCCCCTCGCTGACCAATCACAGCGCCCAATTTTTGAAAACCGGCAGGTTGATCCCGCCTCCTCGTTTTTTTTCGCCCATTAAATTGTGCGCAACCGCTGTTCGTTCATCTCTTCGTAGAAAGCGGCAAATAAACGATATTGACATGGTGAGTGTTTAGCGACACACACGAAATGGATGATTATATATATTATTTGGGAGAACTAGCGTTGTTTTCGATTTTGTCATGTTGTGTTATATGTTCGTGTTTCGCGAGTCTTCGCTAGCCGCTAGTTGCTAATACGTCGACGGGTTTTTGCAAAACTACAATAGAGTCATCCATCGGCTAAAGTGTGCGCTTGTGAGATTTTAGCAGTGTCGAGTATTAACTCCTTTATTACGTTGTTGTGGCCTGTACTCCCCCACCCCCACTGCTGCTACTACAGTGGAGCGACATTTTGATGGGGGGGTGGAAGTCTATTTCACACTTACTTTACTGACAACGCTGTAGTTTCGTTACTTTATTAGCAGCAATGGTTCAGTAACATTATAGTTTGTATAAATTATTATATACAGTAGAGTGAGAGGAAAAAAGCTGCAGCCCTCTTTCATTCCATAAAGTTAAATACATGAAATGCTGCTGATCTGAGCGTCAAATGTTCACGCACTCTCATGCAGATGCCCTCGGTGGGTTCAGGGCATGACCCCTAATGTCTGCTCATACGTTTATTTTGATGGCATTTAAATAATGTCTGTGTGTTTATGTCATAAAAGGCAGCAGCAAAGAAATCACACAAGGCGATGGGAGACGGAGAGTGGATGTCTCGCCTTGGTCAGTTTGCCAGCACTGGGGTCTGGCCTGCAAGGGAGGGCAACAGGCCAGCCCCCCGACAAAGAAAATGGTTTGATTTGTATAAAAAGGTAAGTAGCTTATTAAATTATACTATTAATACTGATAGAAATTGGGCCCTATATTAATTCCAAGGATTTATAATTTCTAGGTTGAATAAATGTGGTATAATGTAAATTTGTAATTACTAAAAAAGAGAAGCCATCATTTAAGATGTATGAAAAACCTTTTAAGCAAATTACTGTTGTTTTCAGATTGAGAAGTGCCCAAAGATGTCCCATGGACAAAGATCCTTGTTCGGGGACATGATAAATTGCATCTGTGGGTTCCACGTACAGAAGGTAACAGTGTGTGTGTGCGTACGTGAGTTCATTTCAGTTTAGTTTATTTGTAAAGTGCAGTTAATGCAATGAGTTAAGTAATGATGCTTCTGCTCCGTCATGAAGGGACAGCCAGCTGCAGCAGCTGTCTCTCAAGCTCCTGCTCCTGCCCCTGCTCCTGCCCTGCAGCAAAGCCCTGCAGGCAGCGATGTCCGAGGGACCCCAGTGTTGCCCCTGGCAATGGTATTTGGATAGTTATTCACATTTAAAAATTGACAATAATCAGATTGCCTCAAATGTGAGTGTCTTCTTTTCCTTTTGTCTACAGACTCCACCAGCTCCTGTCCACAGTTCCCCGTCTTCTTCAGGAGTGTCTGCCACTGTGTCTGTAAGTAATACTAGATTTAATTTAATGTTGTGTAGAGCATGAGATGTGGTTATTAACAGGGTCGGCTGTATTGTCGTTTTGTTGATTTGGTTCTGTTTTGTCTTTTGTATAGACTGCTGCCTCCAGCCCTCTTGAGTCCACTCTTGGGACGCCAGCAGGAAATCAGCTGCCCCGTTTATGGTCAGAGACCTTGCCGGTTGAAGACCATAAATGGATTTCTAAGCGGCTTTTCCGAACTGGACCCAAGGGAAAGCTGGCGCTTCAGGACCACCTAAAGCTCTGGTACTTCCCACCTCAGCCCAGCGGGGTGTATAATCAGGCTCCAGGTCCAGACTGCTTTTTTGCCCATCCACTTCTTGTCTGGATGCCATACAAGTTGTGGAAGGTGAAGGTGGTCTGTCCCAACCAGGGCTGTGGGCTGCACCAACTAAGTGGTGCGGGCCTGCATAAGAGGGCACGGCAGGTTCTGGATGTAGATCGGACCTACAACATGGTGGCAGAAACTTTAATCTGCAATAAATGTAAATCCTCCCATGTGTCATGGAGCCAGACTGTGCTCACACAGCTGGACCTGGCACATCGGTCAGAATTTAGGGTCATCCTTACACGAAAGTGAGTATTTTCTTTCTCGCCATGTCTTACACACAAGTTTGTACAATATTCTTACTGATATGTTTTCTATCTATATCCAAGGTACGCTTGTGATATAAGGGTGGTCCGGCTTCTGCGGGACAGAGGACTGGGCAACAGTCCGACTCGTCTCCTGAAGCAGCTGAGGGAGAACCACACAGAGGAGTGGCTGAACCGAGTGGCACGGTACACCACGGAGTGTGTGGACTTCCTCCAGCGGCCAGGACTGTTGCCCACGGTCTTCCCTGAGCCTCCACAACCTGCTGTGGTGCCTAGCTGTAAGTGGCTGCTGTCAGTTTACAGCCAGGACGTCCTGACGAGGATGGAGGACATCCAGGCCCGGCTCACATCCGTTTACGGATCCATTTTAAAAATGGATTCCACAAAAAAGGTTAATAAAAATATTTCTAAAAGTGTCTGCTGACATTATATATATTATTATATAATTGCAATTAGTACGCCATTTTTCTCAGTCATCATCACGGAGGTCCTATACATTTTATGTGTTTCAGATCACAAAGAAGTTGGCAGGGACAGCAGAGGGGACAGCACTCTGGCTGACTTCAGTTGGCAATGAGCATGGCCAGATACTCATGAGTGTGATGACCGCTCAAGATGGAGCAGGCCTGGACCTGATGGCTGCAGGCTAATGAGAAGATTCCAGGAGGCTGGTGTGGATCCCCCTGTGCTCCTCTATGTTGATTGTGGATGCTGCGCCCAGTTGGGAGAGACAAAGATGAGTGCCAGATTCAGTGGATGGCCAGACCTTGCCATCAGGCTGGATATCTGGCACTTTATGCGCCGACTCGCTGTGGGCTGCACAACCAATGCTCATCAGCTGTATCCGCTTTTTATGTCACGTCTATCGGCGTGCATATTTGAGTGGGATGCTGCTGATTTAGCTCGGTTGTGTGAAGCTAAAGAGCAGCAGTTCAGGGCGCAGGGCTCGTCTGTCCCTACTGGCGACATCCACAAGCATCTGTCGAGGGAGGAGCTGACTCTGCATTGCCGGAGAAGGACACGTGGGGAGGAGACCACCGTCCAGCTGGTGGAGGAGCTGCTACATACCTTGATGGGAAGCAGAGGCAATGACTCCCTTGGAGTTCCCCTGCTTGACAGCGAGAGGATGGAGCACATCTGGAGGGTCCAGAAGAAGCACGTAAAGTGCATCCAGGATCTGCCAGGTGTTGCTCTGTACATCAAGACAGGGGAGCTCTCAAAGGGAGGAGTGATTCTCCCCATTTATAGATGTGCAAGGGGCTCGACATCTCTGAAGTCTTTTCACCGCCACCACCTGAACCGGTTCATTCCAGGTGTGTCTGACAGACTCGTGTGTTGTGTAATCTAAACCAATCCAATAACATTTTCATCATTTTAATTTTTTTACCATGCATTTCCAGGGACCTCTGCCAACAGTGTAAATTTTCAAATTTACCTGTTGGAAGGGCTGCACAGGTGGAACCAGGACCATGATGCTGCAGCCCTCTCCTCTGGGTCATCTGCTCTCCGCAGTTACTCTGGTGACCTGCTTCACTGTGTGAACAGCAATTACCAGAGCTGTTCAGCAGGAAGTTGGTACCGGAGTTCTGCCCACCCTCCCATTACACCGGTAAGCACACGTGAGCTCATGAGTGATGTCACTAAATATTCAAATATTTTATTAATTTTTCTGACGGTGTATGAATCATTGTTCTTTCAGGAGAGCTCATCGGGATGCAGTATCTCTTCAGGCAGACTGGCCAGGCACTGCAAGATATGCACCCCGATTCAGAGGAGACGGCTCAGCTAATTGAAGAGCATGATGTGGTGGACAGCGTGGAGGAAGAGGAGGGTTTCTCTGACCTCCCAGAAGATCCGACAGTAGTCGAGGTCCTTGAGCCCTCTATACCTCCTACTGCCACTGTGGCCACATCAGTTGTCTCGTCCCCGGCACCCTGGACACCCACCATCACAGCTCCCAAGCCTTCTACACCGGTAGCTCCAAGCGCCACAGCACCCAGGTCATCAGTGGCTGCCAACCCATCTGCGCTGCATACCAGCACTCCAGCTACTACATCTGTAGCTGCAGCTGAAGATGTGGTAGGTGACAGAATGCTATTTAGAATGTATGAGTATAGCTCTGTACAATTTTTAAAAACATTACGTTTATACAGTCACATTGTCAATGTTCAGTGTCAGTGAAGGCTTTATATTCTTATCTAAAATGTTTATCATTTGCACAGGTTGTTGATGACAAAAACAGGCCTGGGTACCAGCACGTGGACAGCCTTGGCGAGTACCTGGTGGAGCTTCGGGAGCAGACAGCCCTCTTTTTAAACCGGCAGCAGACCGACAGCATCATCTCCCTGTGGCAGAACCTGCAGGACTATGATAAACAGCAGGTGGTTTATGCTGCACGGCACCAGGGCAGACTGTTGAGAGGCCGATTTAGAACACCAAAGAAGCCCTCAACAACCCCTGGTGTGGAGAGCACCACTCGCTGTACGCTGGGGGCAAGTAGCGTTCCTGCTCAGTGGCCTGACTGCTGCCGGCTGGTTGAGAACATTTTCATAAGGTTGTGCAACCTGCATCCAAGCCCCTTGAAACGTGGCAAGAAGACTGATTCGAGGTGGTCTATAATTCTGAGGGACTACCATCGAATCAGACAGCTTGTCACTGGCAATGCGCTTGTGATGCAGGATACAGACATTCAACTGGTTGAGGTGAACCAGAACACCCTCATCCAGTGGCACAACCGAAGGCAAAAAGGACTGAAGCTCTCCGTGAGGCTCCAGGGCACTGTCCTGCCTACAGCCCTCCCAGTGTCCACACAGCCTCTTCAGGAGGCAAGAGTGCTCCCTGCAGAGCCCATGCAAGCACGGGAGGAGCTCCAGTACCAGCTGCCTGTCAGTATGGCAGGCCAGGCACAGCAAAGAGCAAAAAGGAAGCTCTTTGCTATAGCCCCAGCACCAGTACCTTTTGTGGTACCTCAGCTTTTGCCACCAGCTGGGGTGCTTCAATTAGTTGTACCGGTGACCTTTATGCAGGGTCCCCTTGTCACCCCAGGTTCTGCCACCATTCTTCCGTCAAAGCGACCGTATAAGCGTACAGACAGCGGAAATAAATGCAAAAGATGTGGGGAGTTCCGCAACGCTGAAACTGGCCACACCCAGTACCGGGGCAAAGTGTTCTGTCCGAGTACAGAACACTTGTCAAAAGAGCAGTGGCTGGAAGAAGTGAAAAAAAAAAAATTCAATAATTTGTAAATAGTCAGTTGGGAATAATGTAAATAGTTGAATATTTTTATGCAAGAATTTATTTGGTAATTTTTTTACAATAGTATTTCTATATTCCCATTTTCTGGAGGGAAAGAAAACTCCTTGACAATCAAAAGTGTTGTTTTTTTTTGACAGTATGCTGATGTTTCCAAGGTCACCGGTTCAAATCCCTCACACGGTCGTCCAAAAAAACTAAAACAAATATTAAAAATACGGATTTCTCATCAGACAGCCAGGAATATATAAATATGGGCACAGAAAAGCCCCCTTTAACTCTTTTTCCTCCCCCTTCCCCATCTTTGACGGACAAATGTTCGCCTGACATTTCAATCAGGCGACAACAGTTTGGCCACTGAGCTGGTGAACCACTTCAGCCAAGAACACACCATTTTGTGCTTTGGACTCCAGGAGTGAACACAGCCTTCTTTCTAGGAGACCTGAAGCATCCAGTTAGCAACCAGTCCTGATGTCTTGCAGCATAAACAACCCTGTCTTTGCCAAATTTGTCAAGACTCTGCCACAAACATGTTCATTGTTCAGGGTCAATCCAATCCTGCCTGCTCACGTAGCGCCACCAAGTATTCAGCCAGTTCATCTACACGGTCCATTCCAGGAATGCTGTGGTTGTTTACAGCCTGGAAAATAAAATGTGGAGGAGGCACGGCTGAAGGACAAAGGACAGCTGAAGGAGGGGGGATTTCTGTGATGGGATCTGAAACCATTAGATCGGCAAGTGTAGCTTCCATCTCCCAAAAAAAAAAAAATCCCTCATCTGCATCTTTTGGCTCCTCAACATCCAGCAACTGGGATGTCTCCTCAGAATTGGGGTGCATGTCTTGTAGAGGTTCATTATTCTGCCTCAGCAAGTACTGCACCCCAATGGGTTCCCCTGAGAAAATATTACATCAGGAAATTTTGAACAGAACCATCCTAAACTCAAATAAAAACAATGCACACAGGCATATTTGACACTACCTGTATAGTTTGCAGGTGGTGAAAACCCTGGAAAAGGTTTACTGCCAAACACCTTCTCGTAGTTGCTGTTCACACAATGAACCAACTCCCCTGTGTACGTGTGCAAAGTTGAAGGTTCAGCTGTGACAGCAGCAGCGGCCCGGTCTTGATTCCAGGGACTGAGTCCTTCCAAAAGGTAGATGTGGTAGTTCAGGTTTGCACTGTTCCCTTGAAAAACAAGTAAAGGAATTGAATTGAATCAGATTTATTGCCATTGTTCATGTAATACACAGTATTACACAAGCTAGGAATTTGTCTTGGTGTGACGCTGCGACATTCAACATAAAGAAGACAACACTAGAATAAGATAAATAAAATAAAATAAGACATATATACAGTATATACATAAATAGTAAGAAAAGTGTAAGAGATTCCTGATAAATGAGAAAAAAAGAGTTTTACACAGAGAACACTGTAAGGTAATGGTTAGAACCCAAAATCACTGTGGCCCATAGGCCAACAAATTCTTTTATCATTGGTAACAAAAACATTTAGCACAAACCTGGAATGAATCAATCCAAATAGCAGTGAAACGATTCCAGAGACGTGGAACCGCTGGCACAGTGAAATGTAATACCACTCCTCCCTTTCTAGTGCCCCCAGTCTCCGTGTATGATGCAACACAGTGGAGCGACATTTTGATGGGGGGGAGTCTATTTCACACTTACTTTACTGACAACGCTGTAGTTTCGTTACTTTATTAGCAGTAATGGTTCAGTAACATTATAGTATGTATAAGTTGTTATATACAGTAGCGTGAGAGCAGTTGTGCGCAATTTAATGAGCGAAAAAAAACGAGGAGGCGGGATCAACCTGCCGGTTGTCAAAGATTGAGCGCTGTGATTGGTCAGCGAGGGGAATTTAAACGAAGGGGGAAGAATCCACCAATCATATTGAGGTATGAAATTCCGAGCTGCGGTGATTGGCTGATCCCGTCTAAATGCTGTCAAAAACACGCATGTCGCACCGTCAAAGATGGGGAAGAAGGAAAAGGAAAAACAGGAAAAGAGAGAAGGGGGGCTTTTGTGCCCATAATTATATATTCCTGGCTGTCTGATGAGAAATATGTATTTTTAATCTTTGTTTTAGTTTTTTTGGACGAACGCGGGAGGGATTTGAACCGGTGACCTTGGAAACATCAGCATACTGTCAAAAAAAAAAACTCACTTCTGATTGTCAAAGAGTTTTATTTCCCTCCAGAAAATGGGAAAATAGAAATACTTTTGTAAAAAAGATTAACAAACCAATATATATTAACAGAAAAACAATTTTTGTATAAAAATATTCAACTATTTACAACAAAAATCATTCCCAGATGACTATGTACAATTTATTTTGACATTTTTTTCACTTCTTCCAGCCACTGCTCCTTTGACAAGTGTTCTGTACTCGGACAGAACACTTTGCCCCGGTACTGGCTGTGGCCGGTTTCAGCGTTGCGGAACTCCCCACATCTTTTGCATTTATTACCACTGACCGTACGCTTATACGGCCTCTTTGATGATGGAAGAGTGGCAGAACCTGGGGTGACGAGGGGACGACCCTGCATAAAGGTCACCGGAAGAACCCATTGATGCACCCCAGCTGGTGGCAAAAGCTGTGGTACCACAAAAGGCACTGGTGCGGGTGCAGGTGCTGGTGCTATAACAAAGAGCTTCCTTTTTGCTCTTGGTGCATTGTCATCAACAACCTGTGCAAATGATTAAACATTTTAGATAAGAATATAAAGCCTTCACTGACACTGAACATTGACAATAAGTTACGTGACTGTATAAACGGAATGTTTTTAAAAATTGTACAGAGCTATACTCATACATTCTAAATAGCATTCTGTCACCTACCACATCTGCAGCTGCTGCTACAGATGAGTAGCTGGAGTGCTGGTATGCAGCACAGATGGGTTGGCAGCCACTGATGACCTGGGTGCTGTGATGGTGGGTGTCCAGGGTGCCGTGGACGAGACAACTGATGTGGCCACAGTGGCAGTAGGAGGTAGAGAGGGCTCAAGGACCTCGACTACTGTCGGATCTTCTGGGAGGTCAGAGAAACCCTCCTCTTCCTCCACGCTGTCCACCACATCATGCTCTTCAATTAGCTGAGCCGTCTCCTCTGAATCGGGGTGCATATCTTGCAGTGCCTGGCCAGTCTGCCTGAAGAGATACTGCATCCCGATGAGCTCTCCTGAAATAACAATGATTCATACACCGTCAGAAAAATTAATAAAATATTTGAATATTTAGTGACATCACTCATGAGCTCACGTGTGCTTACCGGTGTAACGGGAGGGTGGGCAGAACTCCGGTACCAACTTCCTGCTGAACAGCTTCTGGTAATTGCTGTTCACACAGTGAAGCAGGTCACCAGAGTAACTGCGGAGAGCAGATGACCCAGAGGAGAGGGCTGCAGCATCATGGTCCTGGTTCCACCTGTGCAGCCCTTCCAACAGGTAAATTTGAAAATTTACACTGTTGGCAGAGGTCCCTGGAAATGCATGGTAAAAAAATTAAAATGATGAAAATGTTATTGGATTGGTTTAGATTACACAACACACGAGTCTGTCAGACACACCTGGAATGAACCGGTTCAGGTGGTGGCGGTGAAAAGACTTCAGAGATGTCGAGCCCCTTGCACATCTATAAATGGGGAGAATCACTCCTCCCTTTGAGAGCTCCCCTGTCTTGATGTACAGAGCAACACCTGGCAGATCCTGGATGCACTTTACGTGCTTCTTCTGGACCCTCCAGATGTGCTCCATCCTCTCGCTGTCAAGCAGGGGAACTCCAAGGGAGTCATTGCCTCTGCTTCCCATCAAGGTATGTAGCAGCTCCTCCACCAGCTGGACGGTGGTCTCCTCCCCACGTGTCCTTCTCCGGCAATGCAGAGTCAGCTCCTCCCTCGACAGATGCTTGTGGATGTCGCCAGTAGGGACAGACGAGCCCTGCGCCCTGAACTGCTGCTCTTTAGCTTCACACAACCGAGCTAAATCAGCAGCATCCCACTCAAATATGCACGCCGATAGACGTGACATAAAAAGCGGATACAGCTGATGAGCATTGGTTGTGCAGCCCACAGCGAGTCGGCGCATAAAGTGCCAGATATCCAGCCTGATGGCAAGGTCTGGCCATCCACTGAATCTGGCACTCATCTTTGTCTCTCCCAACTGGGCGCAGCATCCACAATCAACATAGAGGCGCACAGGGGGATCCACACCAGCCTCCTGGAATCTTCTCATTAGACCTGCAGCCATCAGGTCCAGGCCTGCTCCATCTTGAGCGGTCATCACACTCATGAGTATCTGGCCATACTCATTGCCAACTGAAGTCAGCCAGAGTGCTGTCCCCTCTGCTGTCCCTGCCAACTTCTTTGTGATCTGAAACACATAAAATGTATAGGACCTCCGTGATGATGACTGAGAAAAATGGCGTTCTAATTGCAATTATATAATAACCTTTTTTGTGGAATCCATTTTTAAAATGGATCCGTAAACGGATGTGATCCGGGCCTGGATGTCCTCCATCCTCGTCAGGACGTCCTGGCTGTAAACTGACAGCAGCCACTTACAGCTAGGCACCACAGCAGGTTGTGGAGGCTCAGGGAAGACCGTGGGCAACAGTCCTGGCCGCTGGAGGAAGTCCACACACTCCGTGGTGTACCGTGCCACTCGGTTCAGCCACTCCTCTGTGTGGTTCTCCCTCAGCTGCTTCAGGAGACGAGTCGGACTGTTGCCCAGTCCTCTGTCCCGCAGAAGCCGGACCACCCTTATATCACAAGCGTACCTTGGATATAGATAGAAAACATATCAGTAAGAATATTGTACAAACTTGTGTGTAAGACATGGCGAGAAAGAAAATACTCACTTTCGTGTAAGGATGACCCTAAATTCTGACCGATGTGCCAGGTCCAGTTGTGTGAGCACAGTCTGGCTCCATGACACATGGGAGGATTTACATTTATTGCAGATTAAAGTTTCTGCCACCATGTTGTAGGTCCGATCTACATCCAGAACCTGCCGTGCCCTCTTATGCAGGCCCGCACCACTTAGTTGGTGCAGCCCACAGCCCTGGTTGGGACAGACCACCTTCACCTTCCACAACTTGTATGGCATCCAGACAAGAAGTGGATGGGCAAAAAAGCAGTCTGGACCTGGAGCCTGATTATACACCCCGCTGGGCTGAGGTGGGAAGTACCAGAGCTTTAGGTGGTCCTGAAGCGCCAGCTTTCCCTTGGGTCCAGTTCGGAAAAGCCGCTTAGAAATCCATTTATGGTCTTCAACCGGCAAGGTCTCTGACCATAAATGGGGCAGCTGATTTCCTGCTGGCGTCCCAAGAGTGGACTCAAGAGGGCTGGAGGCAGCAGTCTATACAAAAGACAAAACAGAACCAAATCAACAAAACGACAATACAGCCGACACTGTTAATAACCACATCCCATGCTCTACACAACATTAAATTAAATCTAGTATTACTTACAGACACAGTGGCAGACACTCTTGAAGAAGACGGGGAACTGTGGGCAGGAGCTGGTGGAGTCTGTAGACAAAAGGAAAAGAAGACACTCACATTTGAGGCAATCTGATTATTGTCAATTTTTAAATGTGAATAACTATCCAAATACCATTGCCAGGGGCAACACTGGGGTCCCTCGGACATCGCTGCCTGCAGGGCTTTGCTGCAGGGCAGGAGCAGGAGCAGGAGCTTGAGAGACAGCTGCTGCAGCTGGCTGTCCCTTCATGACGGAGCAGAAGCATCATTACTTAACTGCACTTTACAAATAAACTAAACTGAAACGAACTCACGCACGCACACACACACTGTTACCTTCTGTACGTGGAACCCACAGATGCAATTTATCATGTCCCCGAACAAGGATCTTTGTCCATGGGACATCTTTGGGCACTTCTCAATCTGAAAACAACAGTAATTTGCTTAAAAGGTTTTTCATACATCTTAAATGATTGCTTCTCTTTTTTAGTAATTACAAATTTACATTATACCACATTTATTCAACCTAGAAATTATAAATCCTTGGAATTAATATAGGGCCCAATTTCTATCAGTATTAATAGTATAATTTAATAAGCTACTTACCTTTTTATACAAATCAAACCATTTTCTTTGTCGGGGGGCTGGCCTGTTGCCCTCCCTTGCAGGCCAGACCCCAGTGCTGGCAAACTGACCAAGGCGAGACATCCACTCTCCGTCTCCCATCGCCTTGTGTGATTTCTTTGCTGCTGCCTTTGATGACATAAATACACAGACATTATTTAAATGCCATCAAAATAAACGTATGAGCAGACATTAGGGGTCATGCCCTGAACCCACCGAGGGCATCTGCATGAGAGTGTGTGAACATTTGACGCTCAGATCAGCAGCATTTCATGTATTTAATTTTATGGAATGAAAGAGGGCTGCAGCTTTTTTCCTCTCACTCTACTGTATATAATAATTTATACAAACTATAATGTTACTGAACCATTACTGCTAATAAAGTAACGAAACTACAGCGTTGTCAGTAAAGTAAGTGTGAAATAGACTTTCACCCCCCCCCCCCCCCCATCAAAATGTCGCTCCACTGTAGTAGCAGCAGTGGGGGTGGGGGTGGGGGAGTACAGGCCACAACAACGTAATAAAGGAGTTAATACTCCACACCGCTAATATGTCACAAGCGCACACTTTAGCCGATGGATGACTCTATTGTAGTTTTGCAAAAACCCGTCGACATATTAGCAACTAGCGGCTAGCGAAGACTCGCGAAACACGAACATATAACACGACAACATGACAAAGTCGAAAACAACGCTAGTTCTCCCAAATAATATATATAATCGGCCATTTCGTGTGTGTCGCTAAACACTCACCATGTCAATATTGTTTATTTGCCGCTTTCTGCTAAGAAATGAACGAACAGCGGTTGTGCGCAATTTAATGAGCGAAAAAAAACGAGGAGGCGGGATCAACCTGCCGGTTTTCAATAATTGGGCGCTGTGATTGGTCAACGAGGGGAATTTAGCCGAAGGGGAAGGATCCACCAATCATATTGAGGTATGAAGTTCGAAGCTGCGGTGATTGGCTGATCCTGTATAAACGCTGTCAAAATCGCGCAGGACGCAGTCTCCCCTGGAGGCCTGGGTTCGAATCCCACTTCTGGCATTATTGTGGTTTACAGCAAGGAGAGGGCGGACATAATAGACTAGATTCGTTTTTTTAAAATTAAATACATCGAAGAAGTGATTGCATTTTGCTGTCACTCATGTCACTCATTTACTCTTAAAATGTAAATACGTTTTGCGTGTCACACTCCTGTGTGTAGTACAGCGCTGATCCACCAGAGGGCAATCACAAATGTAAACAAAAAATATTGAAAATATTTTCGCAATTGCCTTTAGATTGCCTGTGTTCAGGTCGCAGTCTCCCCTGGGGGCATGGGTTCGAATCCCACCTCTGACATTAGCTTTTGGACTATGCCTGAAGACTAAGAACACAATTCCGAGGAGATCAAAGATCAGCAGCACTCTGTTTAGCTTTAAAATTTGTTAACCTGCTCAGTTTCTTATATTTTAGCAGTGATTCTTTACCATAAATTAAGATTTCAGCTGTGCGGACATTGGAACATTTGTTACATGCAACCACACGTTTAATATAGCCTCTTAATTTTGGGTTGGATTTCTCATTTTCAGAATTATTTTCTGAATTCATGACCAGCTCAAAAGCTGACTTGAAGTCACAACATAACAGGAGGGATAGACTAGCTTTTGTATTTTCTTTGGAAATACAGGGAAGATGTGCATGCATGCTGCTGTCACTAATGTAATGTTTGAAGACATTTTATGATACTGCTGACTGGACTAGATCATATGTTTCAGGTTAGGTAGAAAGCACTGACCAATGTTAGAGAATGAAATAACTTTTTTTTTTATTGAATCAAATACCGTTAGGCATTCAGGTCATGGTCTGTTGAATGTTGACGCTGAATGATCACTTATATTATTTTCATCAAGTTTGCATGAAAAACTGAGTTTTCGCATTTGCACTTGAAATACAAGGAAGAGGTGCCTTTTTTCCTCTAATTTTCAGAGTATTCAAATGTATTCTGGATAGTTTGACTGTTGTGGTTTTCAGCTACAGCTGACGTTAAACGCGCTGCAACGCATGTCACACTTCTGTGGGCAGTGTCGCACTGAACCACAAGCGTTGCGTGATTGCTCTCTAGTGGATCAATGCTGTACTGCACACGGAAGTGTTCGAATCCTACTTCTGACATCGTTTTTGATGTACCAGAAATTTAAAGATAATTTTAGTTATGATAGATATGACATTTGTTGCTTGTATAGGCTTCTACCATTCTTTTTAATATCAATTCATACACGGAAGGATGGTTTGTTGGGTGGTGGTCGAGGGACCCTGGATAGCTGCCAAAAAGACTACCTGTATGTGTAGCCAATGTTGTCATTTTCAGGGCAAATATTGCCAAAAAAGAAGATTCAGAATGTTTTACTCTTGATGTTTGCTGTTGTGAACACTTCCTAGTGTAGTACAGATGTTAGCCACCAGAGGGAAGTGGCGGAACGAGTAAGTCAGGATGGCCGAGCGGTCTAAGGCGCTGCGTTCAGGTCGCAGTCTCCTCTGGAGGCGTGGGTTCGAATCCCACTTCTGACATTATTATAATTATTATTATTATTATTTGTGTACGCCAAGAGACTTATCCCTCGGTATCTCTGATGTAAGATGTCTGCGTAGATTCTTTTTTTATATAGCAGTTCTGGTAAAGAATCCCTGCCAAAAGATAAGAATAGGTGGAAACCACAACAATAAAGGCATTGCGGAAATATATTCAATATTTTTTGTTTGCATTTTAAGCAATATTTTTGCTCTGAAAATTACAACACTGTCTATAAATGCAGGTAGTCTATTTTATCTGGATGTTTCAGCTAATCAGGGTCCCCTGACAACCGCCCCACAAACTGCGGAAATGTTGGACAGAAGGAACCCAAGGTAGAATTCTGTGTCAACTGGACTGCTTTTCTTCTGTTTGAAGACGTTTCGCCTTCTATCCAGAAGGATGATGTATTTGGAGGCTTTTAAATAGGCCTTCGTGATCTCTGAATACTCTGAGGTCTCGACATATTATGAGTCATTTCCCTTCCCTCTGTAATCAATTAGGTTTCATTTACATGAGGACATTATAAGATGCAGGATGTCACATAATTGTCTGATTTATCTGTTGGTATTGACATCCAATGTTGCTGATCATTCTCTGCTGAACAATTTTATAAAAAGAAAATAATGACAGCAATGACAGCTCTTCAGAAAGATATTTATTCAACCATGTCAGGTTAGTGTTGGTACCTGCCTTGACTCTGCGTATGTCCAATGAGGTGTGTGGATTCTTCTAATGATTCACTGAATTGCAAAGACAGAGAGGTTTGGCAGGTTGTGTTCAACTACCAACATTCTGTACAACATGTTTTAATTGTAGGTTCTGCTGCAGCAGTGTAGACATTAACCTAGAAGTAGAAGCTAGTATCAGTCCTGATGAGGGTATTCCTCTAACTTCTGTCATTAGAAGTTCTCTTAAGATTAATTTAGAGTAAAACTAAAGAATACTATTTGCTGAAGTGGTTTAAATTTTTTCTCTGTTGGAAGCTTTTGTCCCCTGATGGACAAGTGTTGAGGGCAGAAAAGTGCTGGTTTGTCCCAGACATACATAAAAATGTCTCCTTCGATTGGGGACAGTAGAGGGACGTTGTGGTACTTCTCAATCTCTGGAGACAGGTTGTGTCTTTGCAGATGAATGATTTGCGCAGCACACATCTGCAAATGTCTTTGTTTGCTTCCCACGGTTTATTTCACATCCTGATTTGTTTCCTCAAATGCATGAGACAAATCCACACGCTCCGCTGCACATTCAGATGCCGCAGGAGCTTTTATTCGGGCAGAAAATGCAACTTTGAAACTTTCCAGCTGCACTGGCCACAGCTTTCATTTCACTGCAAGTGATTTCCCATCTGAAAGCAAGGATGGATTTGGATTAGTTGAATTTTTTGACACTGTCCACCCTGAAGGCCAAATAATATTCAGCACTTTCTCTCTGTGAGTTCTGCTGTGTGAAAGCCACAATGGCTTTTTTGCTTGTATCACATCTGGGAGACTCTCCAGAAGGAAATGTGTGCTTTCAGGTGGCCCTGCAGCCTCCTCTTGCCTGTAACTTTGGAACATGATTTAACAGCATTTAGCAGCTCTACCGTTCACTTAATCAAACCCTCTGGGTGTTGAGGAAGCTGAGGCAGCACAGATGTTGTTTGCCACGTCGTAAGTCATATTATGGCTTTTCCACAGTTCTGGGAGTGTTTTCTGACATTTGTTTTGGGATTTGATGATGTTACACGGTTGTTAGGTTTTGTTTAAAAAAAAAAAAAAATTTAGACCTTCATTAATTATTGTTGCAATGTCCGTTTAAGAAGGAGTGCTGTTGAACCTGGCTCATAATGGGACGGGCTCATGTTTTTTTTTTATCATCTGCACTTTATAGGCTCATTCCAGCCAAATTTCTTTCAGAAAGTCTGCTTTGGCTTCCTCCATTTGTTTGGACAAGAATGTTCTGGATTTAAGCTTTTCAAATTCACCATGAATTATTATAACTCATGTAGTATTCTTCATTTTAAAAAGCTAATTTTGCAAAACTGTTTTTGTTTAGCCCAGTGTAAGTTATCAGCTTTTGATAACTTTTTAAGTTATCAAATCCAAAACTTTGAAACCAATTATTATTGAAGATATAAAACATTTTTATCGATCTTCTCCCCACAGTTTGTTTGGCAACTTCTCCCTTCACACCAGATTATTCCAAAACACTTTGCACATGCAGGCTGGTGTAAACAGGAAGGTAACAGGTCTGATCTGGTTACAGTGACCATCCACCTCGCCTTCTCGCAGCGTCATGTTTCTACTGCAAGGTGGAGCCTACTCACCTCCAAAACTCTGGAGGAACAACCTCCAATTCTACCTTGGCTGCTCCACCATGTTTGTTGCTCACCATGTTACTTTTATTTTGAGTCCCCCAACAACCACCACCAGCAGCAGCAGAAGCACTTACCTGGAGTGGAAAATGTTCCATTTGAATGATTCTCCAGCTGTGAGCTGTCTGCTTTGCAGATTTTAACATTTAAACAGTGTCCTGTTCATGTCTGTCTTCTCTGTTTTCTTGTTTTGAAAAGATATGCCCTTGCAAATATGGCAGCAACATAGAAAGTGAAAATGAAATTTGACACTGAGGAATTGCAAAGAATTTGCTGTTTTTCTTTTTCCACTTGGATGAAACTTCAGGCTTTGTATACTTCCTTCTTTTATTTGTATTTGATGTATTTGTTCTTGCTGTTCGACTTTCTGAATTATTTAAAAGGCAGCAATTAACCAGTGGATACGTGATATTATTGTGAAATTTTCATAGAGGCTTTTTTTCTTGCAACAGCTACTAAAATGTCAGAAGTGGGATTCGAACCCACGCCTCCAGAGGAGACTGCGACCTGAACGCAGCGCCTTAGACCACTCGGCCATCCTGACATGGAACCCAGGTTCTGAGCTCTCCTCCTCTATGGTAATGAGCTTTGGGTAATGACCGAAAGAACAAGATCACGGGTACACGGGCCGAAATGAGCTTCCTCCGTAGGGTGGCTGGGCTCTCCCTTAGAGATAGGGTGAGAAGCTCTGCCATCCGGGAGGTACTCGGAGTAGACCTGCTGCTCCTCCGCGTTGAGAGGAGCCAGATGAGGTGGCTTGGGAATCTAGTTAGGATGACCCCTGGACGCCTCCCTGGTGAGGTCTTCAGGGCATGTCCCTCCGGTAGGAGACCCCCGGGAAGACCCAGGACACGTTGGAGAGACTATGTCTCTCGACTGGCCTGGGAACGCCTGGGGATCCCTCCGGATGAGCTGGAAGAGGTAGCTGGGGAGAGGGAAGTCTGGGCTTCTCTTCTTAGGCTGCTGCCCCCGCGACCCGACCCCGGATAAGCGGTAGAAGATGGATGGATGGATGGATGCTCTGTTGGACAAATGCTATATAGCAGCAAACTTTAACTCCATACCGAGACATACCGAGAGACCGCAACAGTAATTGCAACATCTCCTGGCGTGTCCAGGAAACGCCAGCCTGACATATTCTTATTAATGTGGTGCGGTTGCCATCTGGCGGATCATTGCTGTACTGCACATGTCAATTGCAGTTACATATAGGCTTGTGTTTCACGCCAGCTGTCGTGAGAAGGAGCAAGGTGCACGTTTGCTGTTGGTAAATTATAAGAGTAAAACTTTCCAGAATACATTCTGAATATTCTTTGTTTAAGTTTCAAGCAATTTTGAACTGAAGATTGCAACGTTGGTCTGTAATATTTGTCTACCCACTTTCATGTCTGATCAGAAACACAATAAAGCATGAGCCAGACCGTGGAGAACCAGTGGCTACTACTGTGTGCCACCTCTTCAGGTCAGGACTCAGCAGTCCACTTACACCTAAAGGAGAGCGGGCACTCCTTTGAGGACAGCCAAGTATGGGTACTGAAAAACCATCATTAAACAGAGATGCTGGGCTATGGCACTTCCTATTACCCACATACAATGCAGTACTCCACTCCTTCCAACAACAAACCAAACGTTCACACCATTTTAGGAGACCTAGTGACTCACCACCATGTGAGCCAGCAGACAAAGGGGAGACACACCAACTGAAACTAGGTTGAACGACCCTGCCAACGACTCTCAGGTGACCACCCAGATCATTAGCACAAGGGCTTTATGGTCCACAAGGGCTGTATTTTCAAGCTCTGTCCCCAGCGAGTTCAGAACTGAAGAAGCCTTATGGATAGAAGGCGAAACGTCTTCAAAAGAGAAGAAAAAAAAGTCCAGTTGACAAAGCAAACCACCTTAGATAATTATGACCTGGATGATTGAGAATCTACGCAGACATCTAACATCAGACATACACAGGGATACGTCTCTTGGCGTACAGAAAAAAAGTTATCAACTTTTGAGAACTTTTTAAGTTATCAAATCCAAAATTTTGAGACCAATTATTATTGAAGATATAAAACATTTTCATCGATCTTCTCCCCACAGTTTGTTTGGCAACTTCTCCCTTCACACCAGATTATTGCAAAACACTTTGCACATGCAGGCTGGTATAAACAGGAAGGTAACAGGTCTGATCTGGTTACAGTGACCATCCACCTCGCCTTTTCACAGCGTCATGTTTCTACTGCAAGGTGGAGCCTACTCACCTCCAAAACTCTGGAGGAACAACCTCCAATTCTACCTTGGCTGCTCCACCATGTTTGTTGCTCACCATGTTACTTTTATTTTGAGTCCCCCAACAACCACCACCACCAGCAGCAGAAGCACTTAACGGGAGTAGAAAATGTTCCATTTGAATGATTCTCCAGCTGTGAGCTGTCTGCTTTGCAGATTTTAACATCTAAACAGTGTCCGATTCATGTCTGTCTTCTTGTTTTGAAAAGATATGCCCTTGCAAATAGGGCAGCAACATAGAAAGAGAACTAGCGGGAGAACTAGCGTTGTTTTCAATTTTGTCATGTTGTGTTTGTTTACCAACAACTTTATACGTGACGTTTACATGATCCGTTACATGTTCGTGTTTCGCGAGTCTTCGCTAGCCGCTAGTTACTAATACGTCGACGGATTTTTGCAAAACTACAATAGAGTCATCCACCGGCTAAAGTGTGCGCTTGTGACATATTTGCGGTGTGGAGTATTAACTCCTTTATTACGTTGTTGTGGCCTGTACTCCCCCACCCCCACTGCTGCTACTACAGTGGAGCGACATTTTGACGGGGAAGGGGGTGGAAGTCTATTTCACACTTACTTTACTGACAACGCTGTAGTGTCATTACTTTATTAGCAGTAATGGTTCAGTAACATTATAGTTTGTATAAATTATTATAAACAGTAGCGTGAGAGGAAAAAAGCTGCAGCCCTCTCCTCTGGGTCATCTGCTCTCCGCAGTTACTCTGGTGACCTGCTTCACTGTGTGAACAGCAATTATCAGAGGCTGTTCGGCAGGAAGTTGGCACCGGAGTTCTGCCCACCCTGTGACGGGTGTAATTGGGACCCAAAAGCAGCACTCTGGAAAGCTGGGACCGGTGGTAATGACCTTTATTAGTACATGGGCAAACAGGAACTCAGGCAGACAAGGAAACACAGGAAACAGTCTGTTCTTCAGGCTCAGGGCCCACACAAAGTCTGTGGGTTTCAGGCTCTGGGATTGGGTTGAGCTGAGCCAGAACGCGGAACCGAGGGGGAAGGACGTGAACCCTCAGAACCATACAGTTCCGTTTACAGCGCGCAGGAGTGGCAGAGAGGGGCTTACAGGAGATGAGGCCGACAATGCAGCAGAGCAGACTGGGGATGAGCTGCAGCAAAGTCAGGACCAGGCGGAGAAGTCAGGACCAGACAGGAACCAGAAACGCTGAGGCAGAAGCCGTGGTCAGGGACAGAAGGCTGGTGAGTTTACCAGGAGACAGGCGGTGCAGGCAGGTCAGAGGCAAAAAGGTTGGGCAACAGGAGGTCAGGCAGGTAAGAAGTGCTGGAGAGTCTTTCATGGAAATGCTGAAGAACAATCAGGCAAAGAGTGAGAGTGCAGGGGAGGCTAATAAGCAGGGCTGATTGGTAATAAGCTGCAGCTGTGCTTGCAGGTGAGTGGAGTTGAGCTGATGGGGTGGGAGTGGCTGACAGGTAGAGTGGAGCAGAGGCAGGGAGAGTAGAAAATTACTGAGGCAGAGGGACAGGAGGGAAGTGGGAGAATGGAGCTGTGACACCCCCCGTTACACCAGTAAGCACACGTGAGCTCATGAGTGATGTCCCTAAATATTCAAATATTTTATTAATTTTTCTGACGGTGTATGAATCATTGTTATTTCAGGAGAGCTCATCAGGATGCTGTTTCTCTTCAGGCAGACTGGCCAGGCACTGCAAGATATGCACCCCGATTCAGAGGAGACGGCTCAGCTTATTGAAGAGCATGATGTGGTGGACAGCGTGGAGGAAGAGGAGGGTTTCTCTGACCTCCCAGAAGATCCGACAGTAGTCAAGGTCCTTGAGCCCTCTCTAGCTCCTACTGCCACTGTGGCCACATCAGTTGTCTCGTCCACGGCACCCTGGACACCCACCATCACAGCTCCCAAGCCTTCTACACCGGTAGCTCCAAGCGCCACAGCACCCAGGTCATCAGTGGCTGCCAACCCATCTGTGCTGCATACCAGCGCTCCAGCTACTACATCTGTAGCTGCAGCTGAAGATGTGGTAGGTGACAGAATGCTATTTAGAATGTATGAGTATAGCTCTGTACAATTTTTAAAAACATTATGTTTATACAGTCACGTAACATATTGTCAATGTTCAGTGTCAGTGAAGGCTTTATATTCTTATCTAAAATGTTTAATCATTTGCACAGGTTGTTGATGACAAAAACAGGCCTGGGTACCAGCACGTGGACAGCCTTGGCGAGTACCTGGTGGAGCTTCGGGAGCAGACAGCCCTCTTTTTAAACCGGCAGCAGACCGACAGCATCATCTCCCTGTGGCAGAACCTGCAGGACTATGACAAACAGCAGGTGGTTTATGCTGCACGGCACCAGGGCAGACTGTTGAGCGGCCGATTTAGAACACCTAAGAAGCCCTCAACAACCCCTGGTGTGGAGAGCACCACTCGCTGTACGCTGGGGGCAAGTAGCGTTCCTGCCCAGCGGCCTGACTGCTGCCGGCTGGTTGAGAACATTTTCATAAGGTTGTGCAACCTGCATCCGAGCCCCTTGAAACGTGGCAAGAAGACTGATTCGAGGTGGTCTTTAATTCTGAGGGACTACCATCGAATCAGACAGCTTGTCACTGGCAATGCGCTTGTGATGCAGGACACAGACATTCAACTGGTTGAGGTGAACCAGAACACCCTCATCCAGTGGCACAACCGGAGGCAAAAAGGACTGGAGCTCTCCGTGAGGCTGCAGGGTACTGTCCTGCCTACAGCCCTCCCAGTGTCTGCACAGCCTCTTCAGGAGGCAAGAGTGCGCCCGGCGGAGCCCATGCAAGCACGGGAGGAGCTCCAGTACCAGCTGCCTCGCAGTACGGCAGGCAAGGCATGGCAAAGAGCAAAAAGGAAGCTCTTTGCTATAGCCCCAGTACCTACACCAGTACCTTTTGTGGTACCTCAGCTTTTGCCACCAGCTGGGGTGCTTCAATTGGTTGTACCGGTGACCTTTATGCAGGGTCCCCTCATCATCCCAGGTTCTGCCATCATTCTTCCATCAAAGAGGCCGTATAAGCGTACAGACAGCGGAAATAAATGCAAAAGATGTGGGGAGTTCCGTAACGCTGAAACCGGCCACAGCCAGTACCGGGGCAAAGTGTTCTGTCCCAGTACAGAACACTTGTCAAAGGAGCAGTGGCTGGAAGAACTGGGAAAAAAAAAAGTCAAAACAATTTGTAAATAGTCATTTGGAAATAATTTGTTGTAAATCAGGGGTGGGGAACCCTTTTCATATCGAGGGCCATTTCAATTTTTATAAAGTCCTCCGAGGGCCATACTATTATGAACACATACCTAGGGATGCAAAAAAAAAAAGTCTACAACCACTGTGTTACTAAGTCTCATGATTGCTGCATTTGAGTTTGAATTATTTATTTAGCACACATGCATATAAAATCACCAAATAAATAGAATAAAATTACAAGTAAAATATGTTTTCATGATCATACAAAACAATAAAAAGAGGTGCAGAGTTGAGGCAAGAGACCCGTAAGGGCCTGTTCGAGGCCTCTACTCACAAAAACTGCAATACAAGATAATCAAGAAAATAAATGAAAAGAAAGAAAGATAAAGACAATAATAACAACTAGAAAGCACTCGGAGAGCGCAGACCTCCGCCAAGCGCAACAATTCCTGGCATATTGTGATTTCCACCATAAATATTAGTCCACATATACTTTGACTACATATTTAGATTCCTTGACCATAAAAACATACCGTTAGCCACTGGAATCATAACAATATATGTCTTAGTTCAATAGTTATTCACAAAAAAAATTCACGCTTTGAAACAATTTTACTTGGTCCGGCGCGAGCGCCTCAGCGGCGGCTACGAGGCACGTTCACGAACTCTCCTTCGGCGTGAGGTTTCAGCTTCGTGGCTATTAATTCACTCACCACAAAACTTGCACGCGTAATATTCTCTCTGTCGGTACATGGTCATGTGAAAGCTGCTTGTTGAGCCTCCAAACTCCGGCGAAGAGCATTAATTTTATCCAAACTCATCTGTCCTTTCAACTCGTCGAGTTTAGCGTTTTTCGCTAAGCATTTTTCGTCCGTGTCAATCAGTCCAGCCCACTACGTACATCACATGCTGTGTTCACTGACCCTGACCTTGACTCGGACATAACATAACTGTCTGTTTTATCTCAGAAAACGGGAAATATTTCATCTTGTTACGAAAGAAATTTCAGGATACGAAAGGCAAAAATACGCTACCGCTGCTACTCGCAGCTCGCGGAGTTTAGCGAATGGTCCCGCTGTATAAGTGCACATATAAAATATAAAAATCTTATTGCGTTGCGGGCCGGTAGAAATGGTCTCGTAGGCCGTATACGGCCCGGAGGCCGGAGGTTCCCCACCCCTGTTGTAAATAGTTGAATATTTTTATACAATAACTGTTCTGTTAATATATATTGGTTAATTTTTTTTTACAAAAGTATTTCTATTTTCCCATTTTCTGGAGGTAAATAAAACTCCTTGACAATCAAAAGTGTTTTTTTAACAGTATGCTGATGTTTCCAAGGTCACCGGTTTAAATCCCTCCCGTGGCCGTCCAAAGAAATAAAACAAAGATTAAAAATACATATTTCTCATCAGACAGCCAGGAATATATAAATATGGGCACTAAAGCCCCCTTTATCTCTTCTTTTCCACTTTTTTCCTCTTTTTCTCCTTTTTTCTCTCCCCCCATCTTCAATCCGGAACGCCGGGATCGTCCGCAAAGATTTTGACAGCATTTTGATGGGATCAGCCAATCACCGCAGCTACGAATTTCGGACCTCAATATGATTGGTGGATTCTTCCCCCTTCGTCTAAATTCCCCTCACTGACCAATTACAGCGCTCAATTTTTACGACCAGCAGGTTGATCCCGCCTCCTTGTTTTTTTTTTTTGCTTATTAAATTGCGCGCAACCGCTGTTCGTTCATCTCTTAGTAGAAAGCGGCAAATAAACAATACTGACATGGTGAGTGTTTAGCGACACACACGAAATGGCCGATTATATCATTCGGGAGAAATGATATAAAAAATAATGATGATAAAACAGGCTGCTCAGTCTTGTCTTTACAGAAGTGATTTGCATAGGCTGGCCACCTCCCTGCAGAACCCCCACCCACCCCCGGAGTTTTTGCACAAGACCACACCTCCATACACCACCCTGCACACCGCCTCTCTCCTTATTCGCATTAAAAGCTGCAGACAAGTAATTTGCACGTCACAAGAAAAACTTATTGTGGAACTGGCTTGCAGTGGCAATAATTCTGCACCATGGGTAAATTTGGGTCGAGACCTCAGACGGAGTATTCAGAGATCACGAAGGCCTATTCGAAAGCCTCCAAATACATCATCTCATGGGAACTTTAAATGTGAGCTGCACTTGTTTGTACTTCAAAATAAAACAGACAAATTTATTCAGTAAAGGAGCTGCCATGGCTTTTATTTTGAAAGTCAGCTATGCACCATAATTGAGTTTATTGCATTTGATTTAGAGCAACTCTGTGATGTCACAAGTCTCTATATATAATAATGTATAGTGTAGGTTTACCTTTGATCAAAGCCCATTGGCATTGATCTTTGGAAGGTCAAAGTCCCACCAGAATCTGGAAGATCACTAAAATATGTTCTTTGGCCAATTATCAACAATTCCTGAAAATTCCATTTAAATCCGTTCATAGCATTTGGAGTTATTTTATATACAGATATCAACACAAAGGGACAGCAGCTGGTACACAATCTTCTAAAAGGTTACAATATAATTCCTATTCTCTTTATAACATGAAAAAAAGAGATCAAATAAACATTAAAGCTACTTTCTCTTCTAAGTTATGCCTTTCATCATCAAATCAAAGATACTTTCTATACTTAGTTATCACCAACAGCATTATTGGAAATTCAGACTATAATCATATTCATTGAACGTATTTGTGATCTGGGGCTAATGCAAGCTTGAGGTTGGTTTAACGTCTTGGTAGTGAGATCCTCTTGATAATTTACAAAAGGACACCCTGTAATCAGCCCCTTCATTTAATGCACACAAGCTTGTTCCTATTCTCTTTGTTTTTTTGGTGTATGCATGACATCAATACATGAACATATGATAAATATTAAAGCTGCTATTAAGCAGAACCTGGCTGCATTTGTTTCTGCCAATCTTAATAATGTGGCTAACATCCCTATGCTGCTCTCCTCACAGATATGTCGAACATACCATCTGCTCAACCCACAGGAGGAAGCCACTTGGTTCCTGGAAACCTGCTTTACTCTAAGTCCACCACTTACCTGGTGCAGTCCATTCTTGGAGAGGGCTCATTTGGCATTGGTTGCTGTCAAAATGATTAATAAAAACAAATCTTGAAAAACCAAATGATGCGAGAGGTGAGTGGCAGTCACTGTATGGAATCTCCCCCACCATCACCCACCCACCCTATGCACAGGGTTTAATCAAATGAAAACCTGTTTCCACAGGTAACAACCCTTAATAAACTGCAAAAGTTGGACGTTGACAAGTGCAACATAGTGCGGTTTTACACAACGTTTACTGACAGGGGATTCAACTGCCTTGTGTTTGAACACCTGGACAGGAGTCTGTATGGCTTTGTCAAGCAGCGACCTTTTCACCATCTCCTGCTGAAGGCAATCAGCATGATTGTCCAGCAGGTATTTACTACTGTGTTCCTATCTCCTTTAATCATTATTAATAGAATCTACCCATCGTTCCTGTCTTACCATCACCTCATGCCTTCACAGCTGGCGGCTCCACTGGAAACCTTAAAGTCCATTGGAGTGATGCACTGTGACATCAGTCTGCCTAATGTGATGCTGGTCAATCATGAAAAAGAGCCTTTCCGAGTCAAGCTAATAGACTTTGGGCTGGCCCATGAGGTGTCATATGTCCCACAGGGCTCAACCATACAGAAGTGTAATTACAGGTCACTAACTAGAGCATGTTTTAAATTCAGCAGATGAGTGATTAAGTTTTGGGGGAACCAGCCTCATTCCTGTCACCATTTGACCTTGCAGGGCTCCAGAGGTCATGCTGGGTCTGCCCCTGACAGAGGCTATAGACATGTGGTCCCTGGGCTGCTTGGCTGTGAGGCTGTACCTCGGTGTCAGACTGTATCCTGGAAAAATGGAGAAGGAGATGGCAAGAACTTGCTATTTTCCCGTTTCTGTTTATTGCACATGGTTTCATTTATTTTATTAAGTTTCGGGGGTTTTGCGGTTTATTGATAGTTTTCATCAAATTATTTTGAAGCTTTGAAAATTCGAAATCAACATTTTGTTTCACTTACAGATGAACTACATGCTGAAGACATAGGGTCAACCATCAGACATGCAGCTCAATGCTGGTGTGAAAACTCAACTTTACTTTGAGGAAGATTCTCAAGGTTCCTGGAAACTCAAGGTATTGGTATTTAAACATTTTTGTGTTTGTGCACTGTTCTACTTGTTTTCACCTCCAAACTCTTCTGCCCTGTTGACAAAGGAAAATTACAAAACTGAACAAGAGCTGCGCAGGATCAAGAGAAGGAAAAATATCTTCTCTGGATGACCTCAAACAGGTTCGTGTTTTCAAGGTTTCTTACTGAACACCTGAATGGCCTTTCTTGTTCCTCCATCTATCTTCTATTACTGCTTCCCTGTGGGGGCAGGCTGGAGCCTGTCCCAGCTGCCTTCTGGTGACTTCCGAGCTGTAATTTTAATTTGTTTTATTTGTCATTCCAGGACTTAAAGGAAGGTGAAGAAAAGAGGTATATCCTCCTTTTTGTAAACATACTGAAGAAGATGCTTCAGCTTGATCCTGCCGGAAGGCTTACACCAGGGGTGGGGAACCTCCGGCCTCCGGGCCGTATACGGCCTACGAGACCATTTCTACCGGCCCGCAACGCAATAAGATTTTTATATTTTATATGTACTCCGCGAGCTGCGAGTAGCAGCGGTAGCGTATTTTTGCCTTTCGTATCCTGAAATTTCTTTCGTAACGAGGAAATATTTTCCCGTTTTCTGAGATAAAACAGACGGTTATGTTATGTCCGAGTCAGGGTCAGTGAACACAGCATGTGATGTACGTAGTGGGCTGGACTGATTGACACGGACGAAAAATGCTTAGCGAAACACGCTAAACTCGACGAGTTGAAAGGACAGATGAGTTTGGATAAAATTAACGCTCTTCGCCGGAGTTTGGAGGCTCAACAAGCAGCTTTCACACGACCATGTACCGACAGAGAGAATATTACGCGTGCAAGTTTTGTGGTGAATGAATTAATAGCCACGAAGCTGAAACCTCACGCCGAAGGAGAGTTCGTGAACGTGCCTCGTAGCCGCCGCTGAGGCGCTCGCGCCGTACAAAGTAAAATTGTTTCAAAGCGTGAATTTTTTTTCGTGAATAACTATTGAACTAAGACATATATTGTTATGATTCCAGTGGCTAACGGTATGTTTTTATGGTCAAGTATATGTGGGACTAATATTTATGGTGGAAATCACAATATGCCAGGAATTGTTGCGCTTGGCGGAGGTCTGCGCTCTCCGAGTGCTTTCTAGTTGTTGTTGTTGTTGTTGTTATTGTCTTTATCTTTCTTTCTTTTTCATTTATTTTCTTGATTATCTTGTTGTATTGCAGTTTTTGTGAGTAGAGGCCTTGAACAGGCCCTTACGGGTCTCTTGCCTCAACTCTGCACCTCTTTTTATTGTTTTGTATGATCATGAAAACATATTTTACTTGTCATTTTATTCTATTTTTTTGGTGATTTTTATATGCATGTGTGCTAAATAAATAATTCAAACTCAAATGCAGCAATCATGAGACTTAGTAACACAGTGGTTATAGACTTTTTTTTTTTTTGTCTTTTTTTTGCATCCCTAGGTATGTGTTCATAATAGTATGGCCCTCGGAGGACTTTATAAAAATTAAAATGGCCCTCAATATGAAAAGGGTTCCCCACCCCTGCTCTAAAGCATAAATTTGTCACCCTTCTTGTCCCCCTGAGAACCTCGTAAGTTAATTGTTGCAGCGTTGACCTCCAAACCTCAAAGATAATATTTTACACGAAGTCATTTATGAAATTTTTTGTATTTTTTCTGCAGAGGTCAGTCCTGTGATGAGTCCAGGTGTGCTTACCCAGCACCATCTACTGGCAAAACAAACACTGTGAGCCCACAGCCCAGTCCAGAGTCCATGGCGGTGACTCACCCTAAATCGGACAGAAAACGACAACTTGAAAACAAAGTTACCGGTGAGATTTCTCAGGCTCCAAAAAGAGCCAAACTGTCAGCTCATGCTACCTCTGCTGTGAACCTGAGCAAGAAAGACCACATCAGGGGGTCAAACAGCAAGAGGAATCTAGTTTGTAGTGGAGCTGATGGGACCAAACGAGCCAGGGTTGAGCATCATCTACCCTTTGATTCTGTATCGATTAAAAATGTAGGCGGTAAAAGGAAGAACGCTCATAATGAGGAAGGAAGTATTGATGACAGATCTGATCAAGAAGAGGTTCTCTATGACAGCCAAAAACAAGTAATCTGTCAAAAACAACTTATCAGCATTCAGGACGATTTGACAGCAAGGAGAAGAGCCCCTTTCATGGAACAACTGTCACCATTCTGTCAACAGTCCATGGGATCTCCTGGAACTATTTTCATTTTAAATTTTCTAATTTGGCCATTTCTGTTATTCTGTCTACATGTGAATGTTGTCTACTGACTACTAAAGTGTTGTACAATAAACCAGATATTAAAACAGCTTGAAACCACAAAAGCGTTCTTGTATTACTGTATTCAGTTTCCAGTATTCCATGAGACTCTTACTGTTGTGGTTCGCTTTTCTGGTTGTCACTCAGACTTCTCACCTCCTGCTCTAACGCGCGAGCGGCATTTAGGGGCGGGCCGATCTCCGAGAGCGCTGAGCCTCTGGCGCACCTGCAGCTCGTTCCGCCCTAATTGGCTCCTACTTACGCTCTCCCCTCTTTGTCTCCTGTGCCGGATTGTTGCTCATGCTTCAGTACCTATCTCCAGCTCCCAGAGATCACCAGCCCTTCGCCTCGCTTATTCTCTCAAGTAGTAAGTTTTTCAGTGCCTGGTCACGGCTTTCAGTTGTACTTTTCCTCGACGGTCCCCCCCCCCCCCCCCCCCCATTTTATGGTGGTTTTTCGTTCGCTTCTCTGTTGCTACTTTCTTAGAGTTTTTGTTGTTACTTGGTTCGATCGTTTGGCTTTTTGTCAGTAAAGAACCTTTTGTTTTGCACTCTGCATGTGGGTCCTGGCCTCTTAACTCGCCCGTAACAGTTACACTCATTTCACTTCTTCAGTAATCAGAGAAGGCTTCATTACCAGAGGCCTACAAGGCCTGGACATTTTCTGCCTAGGCAGAACGGCCCTGCTTATGGTCGCGGGGGCTTGGATGAAACGCTTGCTATTATATCACAGCGTAAGTGTCACTTTTGACTTTATTTGGTCATGTGTGTTTTTTCTGGGAGGGCTGCAGTGTTTGATTTCATATTAAATACATTGGTTTAACTTAAACTGGATTGGTTGGGCTCTGTCAGTGGGTCATGACGATAGTCTGTTCCTCACCTGAAGAATGGCATTACATGTATCATGAGGTAATATTCTGGGTTTTGTAATCTTCAACTAACCAAATCACCCTAATGTAGTTTATAGCTTTAAAGTAAAGATCCCACAGGCACTAATTGGGCACAGTGGTGATGTTTCAATAAAATAACTGTTCAATTATAATTACCTGCAAGACAATTGTTGCTATGTATTAGTGTTAATAGTATTTGCAGTATTTCACTCTTTTGATCACTTAATTTACATTTACTAGTGCTGGGCAAATGATTTCTTGATGGTTTCTGTGACTCTTCAGCTTCCCCCTGCTGCTGCCTCAACATGCATTGTTGGCCAGCGCACACCTGCATCCACTGGTGATTCACCAGTGTCAAAACCTGCATGCACGTTCTGTGGTAAATTAAGCCTCAATCATTTTCTTGCACTTAAGTCTAACTTGCGTATGTCTGACTGACTCATTGGGTGCGCTGTATGTTTCAGGTACCCTCTGTTGTTCCAGAAACGGCCCATGCGGGTGACACATCACTCTTCCTCCTCCACAGGGAAGTCCAGTCAGCTCTACTGATGTCTCAACTGCTTCAACAAGGTGGAGGATAAATACTTCAATGGTAAATTTACCATACTGTCATTAAGTGTCTTTTAGTCAAAGTTACTTACTCCAAATGTTCTTGAAACATAAAAACATCTTATGACATTATGCAACATTTTGCCTCTTTCCAAGGCTTTTGATTTTGATATGTTTTGTATTAAATTTGAAAGATCAAGCTTTGGTAGAAAACATGTGAGCTGCAGAGCCAAACCTGAATTTTTATTTTTTTGATGAAAATGGCTATATTAAATGTGTTCACGACAGCAGAATATGACTTGAATGTGCCATCACGTCTTGGCTTAAATGTCAAAGGACACTAATTATTTTAGGTAGTATTGACAATATTTCATTGTATAGGGTAAAATATTGCATTTTAATAAAATGACTGCTGAATGTATTTCTGATGGGTTAAAACAATTAAATGGACCTGGCCACTTTTCCCGGCGACCAGTTCGTAATTATGCGACACCATGACGTCACTTTGTGCGCTGTAAATGACGCCGTTGTCCAAAT
Organism: Takifugu flavidus; assembly: GCF_003711565.1. Taxonomy (NCBI): domain Eukaryota; kingdom Metazoa; phylum Chordata; class Actinopteri; order Tetraodontiformes; family Tetraodontidae; genus Takifugu; species Takifugu flavidus. Next base: position 3,672,160 of record NC_079520.1, on the reverse strand, counting down.
ACTAACGTTAAATTGAGTGCACTACATAGTTCACTCAATCCACGTCCCCCATGTAGTGAATAGGGAACCAGTGTGTTTGGTTTGGGAAACAGCCCTTGATCAGCTGCTTACGGAGCTCATGAGCGGCAAGGGGAAGGATGCACTGCGTGTTCCTCTTGACACTGTCAGGATGCAGCACATCTGGTGCATCCAAAGGCAGCATGTGAGGTGCATCCAGGACCCTCCTGGTGGTGCATCATACACGGAGACTGGGGGCACTAGAAAGGGAGGAGTGGTATTACATTTCACTGTGCCAGCGGTTCCTCATCTCTGGAATCGTTTCACTGCTATTTGGATTGATTCATTCCAGGTTTGTGCTAAATGTTTTACCAATGATAAAAGAATTTGTTGGCCTGTGGGCCACAGTGATTTTGGGTTCTAACAATTACCTTATAGTGTTTGTGTAAAACTCTTCACTTCACATTTATCAGGAATCTCTTACACTTTGCTTCCTTTACTTTTCAAGGGAACAGTGTGAACCTGCTGAACTGCCACATCTACCTTTTGGAAGGACTCAGTCCCTGGAATCAAGACCGGGCCGCTGCTGTCACAGCTGAACCTTCAACTTTGAACCAACTCCCCTGTGTACGTGCGCATTGTGTGAACAGCAACTACGAGAAGGTGTTTGGCAGTAAACCTTTTCCAGGGTTTTCACCACCTGCAAACTATACAGGTAGTGTCAAATATGCCTGTGTGCATTGTTTATTTGAGTTTGGGATGGTTCTGTTCAAAATTTCCTGATGTAATTTCTCAGGGGAACTCATTGGGGTGCAGTACTTGCTGAGGCAGAATAATGAACCTCTACAAGACATGCACCCAAATTCTGAGGAGACATCCCAGTTGCTGGAGGAGTTGGATGTTGAGGAGCCAAAAGATGCAGATGAGGGATATTTTTTTATTTTATTTTTTTGGGGGAGATGGGAAGCTACACTTGCTGATCTGATGGTTTCAGATCCCATCACAGAAATCCAAGAAGCTGGGCAACAATAGTCCAAAATTGATGAGGAAGAAGAGAGGAAAGAGGGGGTTTTTGTGCCCATATTTATATATTCCTGGCTGTCTGAGAAGTGTTTTTTGGATGACCGCAGGAGGGATTTGAACTGATGACCTTGGAAACATCAGCATACTGTCAAAAAACCCACTTGATTGTCAAGTTTTATTTCCCACTGGAAAATAGAAATACTTTGGTAAATTAACAAACCAATATATTAACAGAAAAACAACTCTTATATAGAAATATTTAACTATTTACAACAAATTATTCCCTTTTGACTATTTACAAATTATTATTTTTTTGCTTCTTCCAGCCACTGCTCCTTTGACAAGTGTTCTGTACTCAGACAGAATACTTTGCCCCAGTACTGGCTGTGGCCGGTTTCAGCGCTGTGGAAATCCCCACATTTTTTGCACTTATTTCTGCTGTACGCTTATACGGCCTCTTTGCCCTCTTAGCTGATGGAAGCTGGGGAAGAGTGGCAGAACCTGGGGTGACAAGGGGACGACCATGCATAAAGGTCACCGGTACCCATTGATGCACCCCAGCTGGCGAAAGCTAAGGTGCTGGGGCTATAGCAAAGCGCTTCCTTTTTGCTCTTTGCTGTGCCTGGCCTGCTGCACTGAGGCAGCTGGTACTGGAGCTCCTCCCGTGCTTGCATGGGCTCCGCCGGGCGCACTCTTGCCTCCTGAAGAGGCTGTGCGGACACTGGGAGGGCTGTAGGCAGGACAGTGCCCTGTAGCCTCACGGAGAGCTCCAGTCCTTTTTGCCTCCGGTTGTGCCACTGGATGAGGGTGTTCTGGTTCACCTCAACCAGTTGAATGTCTGTATCCTGCATCACAAGCGCATTGCCAGTGACAAGCTGTCTGATTCGATGGTAGTCCCTAAGAATTATAGACCGCCTCGAATCAGTCTTCTTACCACGTTTCAAGGGGCTTGGATGCAGGTTGCACAACCGTATGAAAATGTTCTCAACCAGCCGGCAGCAGTCAGGCCACTGAGCAGGAACGCTACTTGCGTACAGCGAGTGATACTCTCCACGCCAGGGGTTGTTGAGGGCTTCTTTTGTGTTCTAAATCGGCCTCTCAACAGTCTGCCCTGGTGCCGTGCAGCATAAACCACCTGCTGTTTATCATAGTCCTGCAGGTTCTGCCACAGGGAGATGATGGTGTCAGTCTGCTGCCGGTTTAAAAAGAGGGCTGTCTGCTCCTGAAGCTCCACCAGGTACTCGCCAAGGCTGTCCACGTGCTGGTACCCAGGCCTGTTTGTCATCAACAACCTGTGCAAATGATAAAACATTTTAGATAAGAATGTGGTCAGTGGCAGTAGGAGGTAGAGAGGGCTCAAGGACCTCAACTACTGTCAGATCTTCTGGGAGGTCAGAGAAACCCTCCTCTTCCTCCATGCTGTCCACCACATCATGCTCTTCGATTTGCTGAGCTGAATCCGGGTGCATATCTTGCAGTGCCTGGCCAGTCTGCCTGAAGAGATACTGCATCCCGATGAGCTCTCCTGAAATAACAATAATTCATTCATAAATTAATAAAATATTTGAATATTTAGTGACATCACTCATGAGCTCACGTGTGCTTACCGGTGTAACGGGAGGGTGGGCAGAACTCTGGTGCCAACTTCCTGCTGAACAGCCTCTGGTAATTGCTGTTCACACAGTGAAGCAGGTCACCAGAGTAACTGCAGAGAGCAGATGACCCAGAGGAGAGGGCTGCAGCCCCACGGTCCTGGTTCCATCTGTCCAGCCCTTCCAACAGCCATATCCAGCCTGAGGGCAAGGTCTGGCCATCCACTGAATCTGGCCCTCAGCTTTGTCTCTCCCAACTGTGCGCAGCAACCACAATCAACATAGAGTAGCGCAGGGGGATCCACACCAGCCTCCTGGAATCTTCTCATTAGACCTGCAGCCATCAGGTCCAGGCCTTCTCCCTCCTGAGCGGTCATCACACTCATGAGTATCTGGCCATACTCATTGCCAACTGAAGTCAGCCAGAGTGCTGTCCCCTTTGCTGTCCCTGCCAACTTCTTTGTGATCTGAAACACATAAAATGTGTAGGACCTCTGTGATGATTGAGGAAAAATGACACTGTGCTAATTGCAATTATATAATATATCTAATGTCAGCAGACACTTGTAGAAATATTTTTATTAACTTTTTTGTGGAATCCATTTTTAAAATGGATCCGTAAACGGATGTGAGCCGGGCCTGGATGTCCTCCATCCTCGTCAGGACGTCCTGGCTGTAAACTGACAGCAGCCACTTACAGCTAGGCACCACAGCAGGTTGTGGAGGCTCAGGGAAGACCGTGGGCAACAGTCCTGGCCGCTGGAGGAAGTCCACACACTCCGTGGTGTACCGTGCCACTCGGTTCAGCCACTCCTCTGTGTGGTTCTCCCTCAGCTGCTTCAGGAGACGAGTCGGACTGTTGCCCAGTCCTCTGTCCCGCAGAAGCCGGATCACCCTTATATCACAAGCGTACCTTGGATATAGATAGAAAACATATCAGTAAGAATATTGTACAAACTTGTGTGTAAGACATGGCGAGAAAGAAAATACTCACTTTCGTGTAAGGATGACCCTAAATTCTGACCGATGTGCCAGGTCCAGCTGTGTGAGCACAGTCTGGCTCCATGACACATGGGAGGATCTACATTTATTGCAGATTAAAGTTTCTGCCAACATGTTGTAGGTCCGATCTACATCGAGAACCTGCCGTGCCCTCTTATGTAGGCCCGCACCAGTTAGTTGGTGCAGCCCACAGCCCTGGTTGGGACAGACCACCTTCACCTTCCACAACTTGTGGAATTTAAATGAGGGAGTGCTGTGACGGATGACGCCCAGACTCTTAACTTGAGGGGAGGGGGAGACCAAGGAGGCGTCAATGGGTATGGAGAAACTGGCAACTTTTGAGTGATGATTTCGTCCCTACGAGGAGCACTTCAGTTTTATCACTGTTTAATTTAAGGAAGTTGGATGAGAACCGGGCTTTGATTTCAGCTAAGCAGGTGGGGAGGGAGGAGGGTGGGAGTGAGGAGTTAGGCGAGCTTGAAAGGTACAGTTGAGTGTCGTCTGCATAACAGTGATATTGGATGTTGAATTTGCGGAAGATGGCGCCAAGGGGAAGAAGATGGATGATAAATAGCAAGGGTCCCAGGACTGAGCCCTGTGGCACGCCTAAAGTGACTGCGGAGAGGTTGGACTTGAATGATTTGAGCTGGATGAACTGTGTGCGGCCTGAGAGGTACGAATGGAACCACTGAATGGGGGTCTTGGCAAGGCCGATGGAGGAGAGTCTACGGAGTAGAATGGGGTGGGAGATGGTGTCGAATGCTGCAGTAAGGTCGAGGAGGATAAGGATGGAAAGTGAACCAGAGTCAGCTGCAGTGAGAAGGTCGTTGGTTATTTTTATGAGAGCAGTTTCAGTGCTGTGGCGGGGGCGGAAACCAGATTGGAAGGGGTCATAAAGGGAGTTATGTGCTAGGTGGGTGTGTAGTTGAGAGGCAACTACTTTTTCAAGGATTTTGGAAATGAAAGGTAAATTAGAAATGGGACGGAGATTGTTGTAATTATTGGTCTGAGCCTGGTTTTTTTCAGGATTGGGATGATGGCTGCCGTTTTGAGGGATGAGGGAACAGTTCCAGTCGAAAGTGATGATTTAATGATGGCAGAAATGAGGGGGAGCACAGCGGGGAGGCAAGATTTGACCAGATTGGTGGGTAGGGGATCCAGCTGACATGTTGAGGGTTTGGATTTCCGGATAAGAGCATCGATGTCAAGATTTTTAGGGCAAAGAAAACTGGAGAATTGATGACGGTGAGGCAGATTAGTTGGTGGGCTGGGAGGAGGTGGTCGGGTTGGAGAGTGGGAAGTGAGCCTGTGTCTAGGTGATAGTGAATGTTTAGGATTTTGTCCTTGAAAAACTGCATTAGGGAGTTACAGGTGTCAGTTGAATACATGTGTGGAGGTAGGGAGTCAGGTGGCTGGATAGTTTTGTTGAGAAGCGTGAAAAGAGATCTGATCACCTTCACCTTCCACAACTTGTATGGCATCCAGACAAGAAGTGGATGGGCAGAAAAGCGGTCTGGACCTGGAGCCTGATTATACACCCCGCTGGGCTGAGGTGGGAAGTACCAGAGCTTCAGGTGGTCCTGAAGCTCCAGCTTTCCCTTGGGTCCAGTTCGGAAAAGCCGCTTAGAAATCCATTTATGGTCTTCAACCGGCAAGGTCTCTGACCATAAACGGGGCAGCTGATTTCCTGCTGGCGTCCCAAGAGTGGACTCAAGAGGGCTGGAGGCAGCAGTCTATACAAAAGACAAAACAGAACCAAATCAACAAAACAACAATACAGCCGACCCTGTTAATAACCACATCCCATGCTCTACACAACATTAAATTAAATCTAGTATTACTTACAGACACAGTGGCAGACACTCTTGAAGAAGACGAACTGTGGGCAGGAGCTGGTGGAGTCTGTAGACAAAAGGAAAAGAAGACACATTTGTGGCAATCTGATTTACACTATAATCACATTGCCATTGAATCTGATGTTTAAGATATTAGCCTGCTGTAATTTTTCACAATTAGAGCAACATTTGCACTTAGCTCTATTATTTCTCTCTGTATTTGTTTTACAGGTTTAGGTTTGCTTGAGTTGTATTTGAGAAGTGGTTTGTGTCATGACTTACTGGGGCAGCGATACTGGCTGGAGGTGGGGTCTGGCTGGTGCCAGCAGTGACTTGGGTCTGTGAAGCAATGCAGTCCATCTAGGTTTCTTCTGATATAGCTGCAAATATTACTATTCCGTTTAAAACTCTACATACCTTTGTAAATTTCCGCGCCATGCTTAAATTTGGAGTTGCAGCTGCAACATGTCTCCCTCCGAATTTTGACTTGACTGAATCAAAATAAAGCAAAAGATATCATATATTGCCAAACTAAAAGTAAACAAAATGCCAAACCATTATTGTCAATTTTTAAATGTGAATAACTATCCAAATACCATTGCCAGGGTCAACAGGGTTTTATTTTTTTTTGACAAGTGTTCTGTACTCGGACAGAACACTTTGCCCCGGTACTGGCTGTGGCCGGTTTCAGCGCTGCGGAAATCCCCACATTTCTTACATTTATTACGCTGACCGTACGGTTATACGGCCTCTTCCTCTTTGATGGAAGCTGGGGTGACGAGGGGACGACCCTGCATAAAGGTCACCGGTACCCATTGATGCACCCCAGCTGGTGAAAGCTGAGGTACCACAAAAGGTACTGGTGCTGGTGCTATAGCAAAGAGCTTCCTTTTTGCTCTTTGCTGTGCCTGGCCTGTCGTACTGTGAGGTAGGTGGTACTGGAGCTCCTCCCGTGCTTGCATGGGCTCCGCAGGGAGCACTCTTGCCTCCTGAAGAGGCTGTGTGGACACTGGGAGGGCTGTAGGCAGGACAATACCCTGCAGCCTCACGGAGAGCTCCAGTCCTTTTTGCCTCCGGTTGTGCCACTGGATGAGGGTGTTCTGGTTCACCTCAACCAGTTGAATGTCTGTATCCTGCATCACAAGCGCATTGCCAGTGACAAGCTGTCTGATTCGATGGTAGTCCCTAAGAATTATAGACCACCTCGAATCAGTCTTCTTGCCACGTTTCAAGGGGCTCGGATGAGGGTTGCACAACCGTAAGAAAACGTTCTCAACCAGCCGGCAGCAGTCAGGCCACTGAGCAGGAACGCTACTTGCCCCCAGCGTACAGCGAGTGATACTCTCCACACCAGGGGCTGTTGAGGGCTAGTGATGGGATGAGCGACACTGGTGCGTCAACACTGTGCCGAGAGCTCAAGAGTGAAACCCTGTATCGGTGCGTGTATCGCTTTAAGAAAGAATCACGTGACCGATACAGGAATTGTATTGTTTGGATGTGCCGCGCCAAAGTGTGTTTATAAGGAAACAAACTGCATCGACATGTCGTGGGTTTGTTGGATGGAGTTTTGCAGTTGCGCAATTATGGATCGTTCTAAGTTTTCCCCAGTGTGGAATAATTTTGATCTTGTGACTCCAAACAAGGGAAATCTTTTTCTCCTTTGAGCATTGTTTACTGTTATATACAATTTTTAACGGTGGCGCTTTATCAGTTTATCAAGTGAATGACCTGTGATACATATGATAGTCAAGAGCCTTACAGTTGCTTTATTGATTTTATAGGGTGTCTATTTTTTTAACAAGTGAATGCAATGCGCCACCTTAGTTTTTACTCTGTTCTAGTAAGAGGTTTGAATTGTTTGTAACTTTTTATGTTATTGTAGGTGAAGTGTCGGCTCTGCTCCACAGAGCTATCTTACATCAATAAGAGCACTCCATCAATGCTGAGGCATTATAGAGCTCGGCATGGCAATGAAGAATTGGCAGATACTCGTGAGAGAACCAGAAAACATATCCACATCTGCATCAACTTGCACTTAAAACTCTCTGCTCACCATCGTCATCTGCACCGTGTGAAAGAGTATTTTCTAAGGCTGGGGAGCTGGTGTTTAAGAGGAGAAATCGCCTCCAAAAACTTTTGTTCCCCAATAAAAATTCATAAACTAATCACTTTTTTGTATTATTTCATGATTTAACAGTTAAGTTAACAAAGAATGTGTGTACATAAGTAAAAAATTGTAACTCTGAATTGTAACTGAAATTTGCTATATTTTACATACCAACTCAGTTTAGCAAACAAGGAATTCCTTTACCTGCAATCATTTTATAACTACTGCAGGGGTCACTATCGGGTGACCAACACAGTATCAATACAGTGCCGACACAGTTTGTGTAGTGTGTCAATACACTCCTTGAGGTATCATCGTCCCATCACTATTGAGGGCTTCTTAGGTGTTCTAAATCGGCCTCTCAACAGTCTGCCCTGGTGCCGTGCAGCATAAACCACCTGCTGTTTATCATAGTCCTGCAGGTTCTGCCACAGGGAGATGATGCTGTCGGTCTGCTGCCGGTTTAAAAAGAGGGCTGTCTGCTCCCGAAGCTCCACCAGGTACTCGCCAAGGCTGTCCACGTGCTGGTACCCAGGCCTGTTTTTGTCATCAACAACCTGTGCAAATGATTAAACATTTCAGATAAGAATATAAAGCCTTCACTGACACTGAACATTGACAATATGTGACTGTATAAACGTAATGTTTTTAAAAATTGTACAGAGCTATACTCATACATTCTAAATAGCATTCTGTCAACTACCACATCTTCAGCTGCAGCTACAGATGTAGTAGCTGGAGCGCTGGTATGCAGCACAGATGGGTTGGCAGCCACTGATGACCTGGGTGCTGTGGCGCTTGGAGCTACCGGTGTAGAAGGCTTGGGAGCTGTGATGATGGGTGTCCAGGGTGCCGGGGACGAGACAACTGATGTGGCCACAGTGGCAGTAGGAGGTATAGAGGGCACAAGGACCTCGACTACTGTCGGATCTTCTGGGAGGTCAGAGAAACCCTCCTCTTCCTCCACGCTGTCCACCACATCATGCTCTTCGATGAGCTGAGCTGTCGCCTCTGAATCGGGGTGCATATCTTGCAGTGCCTGCTTGAAGAGATACTGCATCCCGATGAGAGAATCACTCCTCCCTTTGACAGCTCCCCTGTCTTGATGTACAGAGCAACACCTGGCAGATCCTGGATGCACTTTACGTGCTTCTTCTGGACCCTCCAGATGTGCTCCATCCTCTCGCTGTCAAGCAGGGGAACTCCAAGGGAGTCATTGCCTCTGCTTCCCATCAAGATATGCAGCAGCTCTCAAATAGGGATGGATGTTAGCCACATTATTAAGATTGGCAGAAACAAATGCAGCCAGGTTCTGCTTAATAGCAGCTTTAATATTCATCATATGTTAATGTATTGATGTCACGCATACACCAAAAAAACAAGAGAATAGGAACAAGCTCATGTGCATTAAATGAGGGTGCTCATTACAGGGTGTCCTATTATAAATTATCAAGAGGATCTCACTACCAAGATGCTAAACCAACCTCAAGCTTGCATTAGCCCCAGATCACAAATAAGTTCAATGAATATGATCATAGTCTGAATTTCCAATAATCCTTGGTGATAACTAAAAAGTATCTTTGATTTGGTGATGAAAGGCATAACTTAATGTGGAAAGTAGAATTGATGTTTCTTTGATCTCTGTTTTTCATTATATTATGAAGACAATAGGAATTATATTGTAACCTTTTAGAAGAATATGTACCAGCTGTTGTCCCTTTGTGTTGATATGTCTATATAAAATAACTCCAAATGCTATGAAGGGACTTAAATGAAATGTTCAGGAATTGTTGATAATTGGCCAAAGAACATATTTTAGTGATCTTCCAGATTCTGGTGGGACTTTGACAATCAATGTTGCTCTAAATCAAATGCAATAAACTCAATTATGGTGCATAGCTGACTTTCAAAATAAAAGCCATGACAGCTCCTTTACTGAATAAATCTGTCTGTTTTATTTTGAAGCACAGACAACTGCAGCTCACATTTAAAGGTCCCATGATATGATGTATTTGGAGGCTTTTAAATAGGCCTTCGTGATCCCTGAATACCCTGAGGTCTCAACCCAAATTCACCCAAGGTGCAGAATTATTGCAACTGCAAGCCAGTTCCACAATGAGTTTTTCTTGTGACGTGCAAATTACTTGTCTGCAGCTTTTAATGCGAATGAGGAGAGAGGTGGTGTGCAGGGTGGTGTATGGAGGTGTGGACTTGCAAAAACTCCGGGGGTGGGTGTGTGGGGGGTGGGGGCTCTGCAGGGAGGGGGCCGGCCTATGCAAATCACTCCTGCAAAGATGTGACTGAATCTGAGCAGCCTGTTTTGAGCCCCAGTTTACCACTGGGTGGGCTGCAGAGACACGTTTGCTTTCCTTATTCTGTGGGTTGGTAGTTGGGTGACTTTGAAATAGATGTAGCATGAATACCAGCGCCCTGCAGGTCTTCTGGTGTGCTTCAGTCTACATCGGTTTAGATGTGGTCAGAACAGAAATTAGTTATTTGTAATTTCCCCTCCCTGTATAATCAATTAGGTTTCATTTACATGAGGACATTATAAGGTGCAGGATGTCACATAATTGTCTGATTTATCTGTTGGGATTGAAGTCTAATGTTGATGATGATTCTCTGCTGAACAATTTTATAAAAAGAAAATAATGACAGTAATGACAGCTCTTCAGAAAGATATTTATTCAACCATGTCAGGTTGGAGTTGGTAACTGCCTTGACTCTGAGTAGTGGTGGGCCGTCAGGGCCTGCAAGGCCTTCTCTGCTGGCCTAAAAATATCTGAATCACAGACTGATGTTAATTTTGAAAATATAATTAACATCAGTCTGTGATTCATTCAAAATATTATTTTGTCCATGAATATGTATTAAATAATTCCAAATGCTCTGTCCGCTTCCTTTCATTCCTAGCCCCCTGGTTGCGCTGCTTCCAGATGTGTATTTTCATATTCAAGCATTTAACCAATCACATTTCAGCCACTATTTGTTGCCAGGGTCAAAGAAATCTGCCGGGAGGCCTTCACAATCAGTTCTGCGGGCCCTGTAGCATAAAAAAATGTCGATCAAACTGTTGCTTCAACTAATCAGATTTTGAGTTGGCGACACCAAGGCCTTCTAGCAGGCGTACGGAAATGTCAGCGTATTCACACGCTTTGATTGGATAGTCAGAGAGTGTACTAGCCAGAGCTAGCAAACTGCATCTATAGGGACCTGCACAAGCAAAGATATTGTTGTGTTGATTCAATAGCTGTTTTGTCAACCCACAATGGCTGAAGTAGGAGAAGAAATGGATTTGTTCGCAGATTTACTGTCAAAGCCATTTTCAAGATGGACTTTTCAAGAAAAGCTGGACATTGTTAAGCAAGGTCGGGCAACTCCGAAGCTAGCAAGCCTGTCACAACCGGGAAAAGGATTTGTCCGCCACTTTCAGTCCACTAACTGTTTTAATTACTGTTTGCACTTGCACACCATAAGCCAGGTTATGTGTGTGATCGAAGACCTCCCTTCGTTCATGTGTCTTCAGTTTCGTGTTTAATAAAGTGACTCTTTTCTGCAGTCGAACTGCAGAACAAGCTGGCAGAAGTCTGTGTCTGTGTTCTTCCGCAACCGAGAACCCTAGCTTGCCACAATATTGCAATTTTATCAGGTTATTTTTGATGCTTTTTATGTGTGTGCCCCAGCGAGTTCAGAACTAAAGAAGCCTTATGGATAGAAGGCGAAACGTTTTCAAAAGAGAAGAAAAAAAGTCCAGTTGACAAAGAAAACCAACTTGGATAATTATGACCTGGGTGATTGAGAATCTACGCAGTCTCTTAGCGTACACACACACACACAAAAAACAATGTCAGAAGTGGGATTCGAACCCACGCCTCCAGAGGAGACTGCGACCTGAACGCAGCGCCTTAGACCGCTCGGCCATCCTGACATGGAACGCGTGTCTTGAACTCTCCCACTCCATTGGACAAATGCTATATAGCAGCAAACTTTAACTCAGAGACATACCGAGAGACCGCAACAGTAATTGCAACATCTCCTGGCATATCCAGGAAACGCCAGCATGACATATTCTTATTAATGTGGTGCGGTTGCCATCTGGCGGATCATTGTTGTACTACACATGTCAATTGCAGTTACATATAGGCTTGTGTTTCACGCCAGCTGTCGTGAGAAGGAGCAAGGTGCACGTTTGCTGTTGGTAAATTATAAGAGTAAAACTTTCCAGAATACATTCTGAATATTCTTTGTTTAAGTTTCAAGCAATTTTGACCTGAAAATTGGCACAAGGGCTATATAGTGCACAAGGGCTATATTTTCAAGCTCTGTCCCCAACGCAGACATCTAACATCAGAGATATGTCTCTTGGAGTATACAAAAAAATAATAAATAATAATGTCAGAAGTGGGATTCGAACCCACGCCTCCAGAGGAGACTGCGACCTGAACGCAGCGCCTTAGACCGCTCGGCCATCCTGACTTACTCGTTTCACCGCTTCCCTCTGGTGGCTAACATCTGTACTGCACTAGGTGTGTTCACAACAGCAAACATCAACAGTAAAACATTCTGAATCTTCTTTTTTGGCAATATTTGCTCTGACAATTACAACATTGGCTACACATTCAGGTAGTCTTTTTTCCGCAGGTGGCAGCTATCCAGGGTCCCTCGACCACCACCCAACAAACCATCCTTCCGTGTATGAATTGATATTAAAAAGAATGGTAGAAGCCTATACAAGCAACAAATGTATTATCATAACTAAAATTATCTTTAAATTTATCAAAAACGATGTCAGAAGTGGGAGTCGAACACTTCCGTGTGCAGTACAGCATTGATCCACTAGAGAGCAATCACGCAACGCTTGTGGTTCAGTGCGACACTGCCCACAGAAGTGTGACATGCGTTGCAGCGCGTTTAACGTCAGCTGTAGCTGAAAACCACAACAGTCAAACTATCCAGAATACATTTGAATACTCTGAAAATTAGAGGAAAAAAGGCACCTCTTCCTTGTATTTCAAGTGCAAATGCGAAAACTCAGTTTTTCATGCAAACTTGATGAAAATAATATAAGTGATCATTCAGCGTCAACATTCAACAGACCATGACCTGAATGCCTAACGGTATTTGATTCAATAAAAAATATTATTTCATTCTCTAACATTGGTCAGTGCTTTCTACCTAACCTGAAACATATGATCTAGTCCAGTCAGCAGTATCATAAAATGTCTTCAAACATTACATTAGTGACAGCAGCATGCATGCACATCTTCCCTGTATTTCCAAAGAAAATACAAAAGCTAGTCTATCCCTCCTGTTATGTTGTGACATCAAGTCAGCTTTTGAGCTGGTCATGAATTCAGAAAATAATTCTGAAAATGAGAAATCTAGAAGGGAGGCCTGTTTTGGGATGAAAGTGGAAGGAGCTGGACAAAACACATTTAGATACATATTTGGGCCTCCTCATCCTGGCTGGGGTCTATAAGTCGAAGGATGAAACAACTGTGGGATGCAGAGACAGGAAGGGCTATATTTCAAACCAAAATGTCTCTGGAGACTTTTCACATTTTCTCCAGAGAAATCCGATTTGATAATCGAGAGACACGGAATAGTAGATGGCCTTTAAAACTGCACAATATTGGATAATATGGAATTGTGTGTCTTTCAAATGTAGTAAAGTGGTGAAACACAAAAAAAGTTTGAAAATGTTTTTTTTTTTTTTGACTAATGCTAATACGTCGACGGGTTTTTCAAAACTGCAATAGAGTCATCCATCGGCTAAAGTGTGCGCTTGTGACATATTTGCGGTGTGGAGTATTAACTCCTTTATTACGTTGTTGTGGCCTGTACTCCCCCACCCCCACTGCTGCTACTACAGTGGAGCGACGTTTTAATGGGGGAGGGAGTGAAAGTCTATTTCACATTTACTTTACTGACAACACTGTAGTTCCGTTACTTTATTAGCAGTAATGGTTCAGTAACATTATAGTATGTATAAATTATTAGATACAGTAGAGTGAGAGGAAAAAAGCTGCAGCCCTCTTTCATTTCATAAAGTTAAATACATGAAATGCTGCTGATCTGAGCGTCAAATGTTCACACACTCTCATGCAGATGCCCTCGGTGGGTTCAGGGCATGACCCCTAATGTCTGCTCATACGTTTATTTTGATGGCATTTAAATAATGTCTGTGTGTTTATGTCATCAAAGGCAGCAGCAAAGAAATCACACAAGGCGATGGGAGACGGAGAGTGGATGTCTCGCCTTGGTCAGTTTGCCAGCACTGGGGTCTGGCCTGCAAGGGAGGGCAACAGGCCAGCCCCCCGACAAAGAAAATGGTTTGATTTGTATAAAAAGGTAAGTAGCTTATTAAATTATACTATTAATACTGATAGAAATTGGGCCCTATATTAATTCCAAGGATTTATAATTTCTAGGTTGAATAAATGTGGTATAATGTAAATTTGTAATTACTAAAAAAGAGACGCAATCATTTTCAAGATTCAAGATTCAAGATTCAAGATAACTTTATTGATCCCTTTAGGGGGTGTCCACCAGGGAATTAGCATCTCCAAAGATCTACAGCATCTACAAAATTTCCCACCACCATTCCCCCCATCAAACCTATTAAAGATAATAGAATATAAGAAAATAAGAAATAAAATAAAATAGAATAAATTAAAAATAGAATATGAATATAACAATATAAATATAAAACTATAAAAATGTTCCGGTTCTCCTGTTGGCCCTCCTCCCCCCCAGTGATGAGTTGAACAGCCATGGCTCGGGGGATGAATGAGTTCCCCAGTCTGTTGGTCCTGAACTTGGGGAGGCGCAGCCTCTGGCTGATCAGGCTTCTCTGGCTGTGGATGACAGTGTGCAGAGGGTGGCGGACATTGTCCATGATGCTCCGCAGTTTGTCGATAGTTCTCCTCTCTGCCACTGTCGCCAGAGACATACATTTAAGATGTATGACATACATTTAAGACATACATTTCATACATTTAAGATGTATGAAAAACCTTTTAAGCAAATTACTGTTGTTTTCAGATTGAGAAGTGCCCAAAGATGTCCCATGGACAAAGATCCTTGTTCGGGGACATGATAAATTGCATCTGTGGGTTCCACGTACAGAAGGTAACAGTGTGTGTGTGTGTGTGTGTGTGCGTGCGTACGTGAGTTCATTTCAGTTTAGTTTATTTGTAAAGTGCAGTTAATGCAATGAGTTAAGTAATGATGCTTCTGCTCCATCATGAAGGGACAGCCAGCTGCAGCAGCTGTCTCTACTGCTCCTGCTCCTGCTCCTGCTCCTGCTCCTGCTCCTGCTCCTCTCCTGCTCCTGCTCCTGCTCCCGCTCCCGCTCCTGCTCCTGCTCCCGCTCCCGCTCCTGCTCCTGCTCCTGCTCCTGCTCCTGCTCCTGCCCTGCAGCAAAGCCCTGCAGGCAGCGATGTCCGAGGGACCCCAGTGTTGACCCTGGCAATGGTATTTGGATAGTTATTCACATTTAAAAATTGACAATAATCAGATTGCAGAAAATCAGATTGCCTCAAATGTGAGTGTCTTCTTTTCCTTTTGTCCACAGACTCCACCAGCTCCTGTCCACAGTTCCCCGTCTTCTTCAAGAGTGTCTGCCACTGTGTCTGTAAGTAATACTAGATTTAATTTAATGTTGTGTAGAGCATGGGATGAGTGATGTCACTAAATGAGCATGATGTGGTGGACAGCGTGGAGGAAGAGGAGGGTTTCTCTGACCTCCCACAAGATCTGACAGTAGTCGAGGTCCTTGAGCCCTCTCTACCTCCTACTGCCACTGTGGCAGTAGGAGGTAGAAAAAAAGTCAAAATAATTTGTAAATCGTCATTTGGGAATAATTTTTGTTGTAAATAGTTGAATATTTTTATACAAGAATTGTTTTTCTGTTAATATATATTGGTTTGTTGGTCAGTTTTTTTTTTTTTTTTAACCAAAGTATTTCTATTTTCCCATTTTCTGGAGGCAAATAAAACTCCTTGACAATCAAAAGTGGGTTTTTTTGACAGTATGCTGATGTTTCCAAGGTCACCGGTTCAAATCCCTCCCGCGGTTGTCCAAAAAACTAAAACAAATATTAAAATTACATATTTCTCCTCAGAATAAGAATATATAAATATGGGCACAAAAGCCTCATTTCTCTCTTCTTTTCTCTTTTTTCCTGTTTTTCTCCTTTTTTCCTTCGTCCCCTTTACACTGTTTCGTTGTATTACTGCTCCTCTGATGACCTGATATATCAGAAGAAGAATTCTAAAAAATATTCTTGATTTAATAGGCAGCCAATGAAGATCAAGAGTTCAGGAATTATGCGATCTCTCATGACAATACTATCAGAACTCTTGCTGCAGGATTTTGGACTAGCTGGAGAATTCTCAAAGAGTTCTTTGGACACCCTGATGTTGAAATGAAGTACAATAGTCAGAAGCAACAGATGCATGGACTAGTGACATGGATTTTCAGCATTATTCAGTGTCAATAATTTCCAATAATTTCCTTTCAATTGATCAGCTGTATCCATAGCAGCACTGAGGTCCAGCCTAGAGAACATGGCCTGGTTTCAGACGCTGGAGCTGAAGCTATAAGATCATGTCTCGCTCCATCCTACCTGGAGGAGCTAGTGGAACCTTATCATCCAAATAGACCGCTCCGCTCTCAGAATGCTGGTCTACTCGTGGTCCCCAGAGTCTCTTGGAGTAGAATGGGGGGGCCGAGTATTTAGCTACCAGGCCCCCTGCTGTGGAACCAGCTCCCTGTCCAGGTACGGGAGGCTGACTCCATCTCTACTTTTAAGATTACTTAAAACCTTCCTCTTTGAAAAAGCGTATTGTCACTAATTCTATAGTTCCAGTTACTATCATAGACAGACAAATTATCATACTTAGGGGGTCGTCTAATCGTTAGGTTAATATCTCAGTTCTGCTGCTATAGACCGAGGCTGCTGGGGTCCAGAAACATGATCACCTGACAGGCCTCTGTCACCCTACTGGGTTATGGTCTCCTCTCCTCTCCTCTCCTCCTCTCCTCTCCTCTCCTCTCCTCTCCTCTCCTCTCCTCTCCTCTCCTCTCCTCTCCTCTCCTCTCCTCCTCCTCTCCTCTCCTCTCCTCCTCAAGTAGACCAGCGATGTTATTTCTTGTGTAGTTTTTCTGCCCCCCCCCCCCCACCTGTATTCATCTACAGGTATCGCCGCCTTCATAAGCCTACTGACCTCCAACCCCGCTGACCCACCCAACCCGACTCTACCGGCAGCTCATTTTAATTAATATAATGTATTACTATGTTCTACCTATTATCTCCTCTCCTCTCCTCTCCTCTCCTCTCCTCTCCTCTCCTCTCCTCTCCTCTCCTCTCCTCTCCTCTCCTCTCCTCTCCTCTCTCTCTACCCAGCCCCCCATCAGCAGGAGGGTCCCCCAATATGAGCCTGGTCCTGCTCAAGGTTTCTTCCTGTTAAAGGGGAGTTTTTCCTTGCCACTGTTGCTTGTTGGGGGTCAGGGCCTGGGACTCTGGAAAGCGCCTAGAAACAATTCTGATTGTAACAGATGCTAAATAAAGATTGATTGATTAGTAACTTTAATAAGTGCTGTGGTGAGTTATACTGAGGCATTCCAAAGAGACTGTTCCTCTACAGATGCTCCAGTAACTGCGTAACCACAGCCTTTTCAAGAATGACTGTGTATCAAAAGGGAAGGGTTATGCCAGAAGTGGGATTCGAACCCACACCTCCAGGCGAGACTGCGACCTGAACGCATCTGAAAACACACGGTGGCACGTGCGCGCTAGTTAGAAATACAGTATATCTCACTGCACTATTTATTTATTTGTACATTATTGATTAAAGTTGTTTCCCTTATATCTTGTATTAATAATATAAAATCCAATCTATAGCTACATTATACTTTTATGGTTTTGATTTGAAATGTATTTCCTTTAATATATTTGCGGTGAATGATGGAGACACATTATTGTTGTTTTCTTTTCCTCCTCGTCCTTCATATTATTATTATTATTATTATTATTATTATTATTATTATTATTATTATTATTATTATTATCATCATCATTTGAGTAAAGCCAGTAAATACGGATCGGTGTCTTTTGGCGCTGGTCCCCGGGAGTCACGTGGTTGTCTGAGCCGAGCATCCTTCGCAGATCCAGGAGCTAGAGTGCTGCTCCGTCCTCATCACAAGCTTCTACTATGACCCAGCAGCGCTGCCGCAGCTGACAGCCGCAGCATTCCTCCCAGTTTCTGCACGGCTGGCTCGATCTCCCAAACCACAGGTAAATCACGTCTTACGGACGCGTGAATCGCGCTCCGACACCGACGGTTCGATCGCTGTGTGCGCTGTAGTTGCTCTGCAACAAAAGATGTGCATGAGTCCAAGCGGAGGGCAGCATGGCGGTTTTTTTGCTGAGAGCTGCAAGCTTTCCAGTCAAGGGTAACGAGGCTGTCCTTGCACGCTTCATGTGCAGGCTGCAGACATTTTTGTTGTGTGCAGGTGGAGCGGCGCTGCGATCTGGAGGCGGTGGTTTTCCGAGCTTAGTGTGATCACTGTCGACAATTCTGCACTATTTCACTGAGGGATTCTTCAAACAACACAACACTTTTTCTCGTTTCTCGCGCTAAAGAGTCCAACATCGAAGTTCAAACTGCAGCTAAGGGTCCCTAAGGTCACACTGTAGTGACTCAGCAAGAAATCAAAGCGAGAGGAAACGAACCCTCCTGTAAACAGATGAGTAACGTGACCCCCATCTCAGCTCCACTGTTGGAGAAATAAGGAATCTCTGAGTAAAAGTATTGATTGTTGCAGACTACAACTCCTGGGTGAGCAGAGATGCAGACCCAGCTCTCAAAAGTCTTATAGACTCCAATAATTGAGCAGATTATCTTTAACTTTGAGAATGAGAGAAAAGACTCCACAGATGATTTTGAATATGTCACATTATGACCTGAGCTTTAGCTCAAATGTATGCGATATAATATGTGCACATAACTTTCTATATGAATGGTAGAGTTAGTTTTTTTTTAAAGGGTACTGGTTTGATTCTGAATTCTGTTTTCGATGCTGGTGGGAATGAAATGTGGCATTTTTGAGCATGCTAAAGAGGATCTGGTTTTGCTGTGACCTTGTCTTTTATCTCCAAGAGTGAAAACTGACTGAATGACCTCTCGCTGGGGCCAGCAGTGTTTCGAATACCCCGTCGGGTCATGTGCTCAGGGGTCATAAATATCAACTGCACAACATTAATAACAGTGTGTAATGAGCACATTCCAATAATTGCTGACTTCCACGTGTTACCCTGGTGATCTCAGTGTTCGTCATTGCAGGAAAGTTTGCTGTGGACAGAAATGTCTGTAGGTCCCAGTGTTGTGTGTTGCCTCCCACAGATTGCTGCATTTTATCGCCTGTGTAGAAACAAACGACCACTCTCCCTCCGTGTTTGACGCTGACTTAATTATAGATCAATGCAAGTCTTGAGCGGTTTCATCTCCCCGCATTCTTCCTCAGCGAGAGGCTGTCAAACACGACTCCGTCGGCGATGGCGGCGGCGTCGTTGTGCCTCCAGAAGACGAGCGAACAATGCCGCCGATGGCTTTACCAGAACCACGCAAACGCCAGGCTGCGTGGAATGTTGGTGACGATAATGATGGATGTGTTAGCAGGTTGCCTGCGGTTTGTGATATTTGGTGATCTGTTGCTGTCCTGCATGTGAAGTTGTGCGCTTCTTTTGGCAACATGCGCTGTGAAACTCTGCAAGATGTCTCCTCGCTGATGCCAAGAGGCCTTCTTCAGCTAGGGCTGAGGAAGCTCACGGAGGCGCGTTTCTCTCCGGATAATCCGCTGCAGAAAAGTGCACAGATACTCTGCTTCACCAGCTAAATCACATGGAAGGATAATTACCCGTAGATGTTTTTGATATCTCTTTGGAACCAAAATAGCAGATGCACGTTTGTCGTTCGTAGTCGCATTTGTGCTGCATCTAAACAGATGTACTCGCTTTACCTTGATTGCCAGGTGTGTGACACACGCAGCTGCTCTAAACTGATTACACACACTGCAGCCGGGCCCATTAAAGTCTACGACTGGTTCTGACAGCGTACAATAATAAAGTAATACCAGCCCATGACGCAAGCCAGTTGAAGTTATTGTGTTACTGGCTCAAACATGTTGTATGATTGGACAGTTATTGGCTTTGTTACATTCAAAATATGTATATAAATGCATAAATACTGTACATGCTAATATAATACCAAATCATTCAGCAATGATGGAGACAAATGATCATGCATTTATGAAGGTTAATGCCATTGTAATTCTGTTAGTGGACGTTGTCAGCTCGTCACGTGACTTTAGCGTTGCTCGCCATGCACGTGTGGGGAAAAAAGAACCTGGATGCTGCCACTTCCAAAGTCAACTTCTTTTCTGAGCGTTCGTGCAGTCATCTGAGCAGATCAAACACATCTGTCTGGTTTTCCTAGCTAATATTCTAGCTTCATCCCTGTGTGATAACCACTATAACAGCACTCACATTCTTCTGCCGTCAGTTATATAATCACTGTATCGTTCCAGGTAATATATTTACTCTGTTTTTCCATTTCCTTGACACATTATTTGATGAGCTCAGATTATTTTTACTGTATGCATGACAAAGGCATCCTTTATTTTATTCTTCATACACAGCAAACCCTCCATCGCTGTGATTTTACTGCTCACACATGTTTGTGAAGCTCACTAAGGCACATTTGATCATCGATACGGTGAGAAAAGCCTGAAGTTTACATTTCATTTGCATGGTGTGATTTGCATGATATGTTGTTTTTGCCCTGATATTATCAGGTACATTTCACCATCCGGAGCACGACGGCTTCTGGTCTTGACATATTCTGAACAGTGAGCCACTGCTTGGTTAATTTAGATTAGCTCTGCTATCAATACCTGGTTTAAACCTCACCAAGCTTCAGCTGAACTGCACCAAACAAGTAGTAGTATCAGTATCCTGATACTATGTTGTTATCAGAACCTCCCTGTCACCTATAAAGCAAACTTTCTGTTACATTTTTAACAGACACCAACATTAATAAGCTCAGATATTCGGATTAAAAGGGTTGTGACCCTCTCAGCCATTCTGGTTCATACAGCCATCATACAGTGCAGTAACAGGGACAGTAATTAGCACGTTTGGCACGGCCATGCTAATTATCTCTGCCATTGCTTTCTAAGTCTGCCTGTACGCTCTCACCACTCCCAGCCGGCCACAGACCATGCAACCCCACCGGCGCGTCGGAAAGGTGTGAAGCCTCGAGCGGAATACGCCATGTTTGTGCAGTTTGAGGTTATCATGCAGGCTAGAAAGACAACAGCTCAATTCAGATGGTGGTAATCGAAGAGGAAGTGGGGGCATGGTGAGAAATCGTCCTGGTTTATTACTTTTCAATCCAGCACAGCGATCGCAATTTGCCCGTGTCCACGTGCACTAAAATTCCGGTGCAAAGTGGCCAGAGTTTATCAAAATATCAACCTGCAAGAAGAGTAGAATATTTCCACTGCGACAAACTTGTTGTATTTCTTATCCAAAAATCCAACAAAAAACTCAAATTACAATTTTTTGCAACATGCACAGAAATGGTTTCGTGTCAAAAAAGGTGTTTTATTTGTGTTCATACATCCCTACTTACTCAACACAATAACACTTATAAAATTGGGCCTTACAGAAAAAGCCAAATTTCTTCGAAAAGCAGTGCAATAATGCCACTGTTTTTCACAGCAAATCCTAAAAAGACCAACCCAAACTGTGCCTACTCACCTCAAAAGCCTGTTTTTGAGGTCAGCGTGCAGGGCTTCGCGCATAAAGTGAGCTATGAACCCGCTGTAAATGTCTCAGAGGGAGCGAATGAGTCAGCTGAATAAAACTAAGACAGATGTACTGCTGTTATTGTGACAGCGGCTCCCAAACACCAAAGGCCGCGTCAGCATTATCAGCTAAATTGTGAAGCCGTTTTAGAGCAGGTTTAATTCTTCAAAATCACAGTAGACCTACAACAAGATACTGGATTAACCTAAAAAAAGAACACAGTTATGCAATTGTCAGCACGAATAACGCTGACTCGGCGGCGAGCTCGGAAGAAAATACTGTTTAAATGGTAGATTTGATAATAACTGTGATAAATCTCACCATCTCCCACATTGCACAGAGGAATTCCAGACTAACTAACCAACCTTGGCATGTCGACATGGCTGAGAAACACCTGTTTTCCTCCTCGTCTGTGCCTGTTTTGGGACTTTCTGTTGGTCCATGCCTGAAGGGCGAGAACGTGAGAATGGAGATATTTTTTGTCAGAAGGACAACAAGTTAAATCAGAGCAAACAAACAAGTGCAACGTGGACTCCCGTGGTAGCCGCGGTTATCGGCAGGATGTGACCGCTTCACCTGTCTCCCATCTGTTTCCGTCTTGCAGGTTATGCCACCCAAAAGGCTTCCTGGATCCCCAACAGTGAAAGAGAAAGGCTGATCCCCGTCCTCCCCCAGGCTCTGTACCCCGTCTCTCTTCTGGCTTTCTCCTGCTTATTTCCCTTCTCCCTGCCACGCCAAAACCCCGCCGGCCCTGGTACCTGACCCCTCCAGCCGCATCATCTCCGAGTCTGACCCCTCTTCACAGCCGTCCCATCGACACTCTGGCGGTTTAGTGGGACTCCAGCCAGACTCATTCTTCGGGTCCTCGACCTCCCCACCGACACTATTCATCACCCGCTGGCTGGGGGCCGGGCCACATGGCTACAGGAGGTCATGTCCCAGAGATAGATGTTCTGGTCAACCTACAACAGGTAAGAAGTGGCCTTTTTATTTATTAGGTGGAGCAGATCACACTGGGTCCATCAATAAAGGGTACTACTGGCCACCATTAATATTGCATCAACACTTACAAGACTGTAGCATCTCAGAGCGAAAATGTTGCTGGATATGGGAAATTAATGAAGTACTGGTTTCCAAACTTGTCAGATTTGGATAAAGAACAGAGAAGCAATATTGGCGCCTTGGATCGCCACGTTAAGAAAAGCTTTGTTGAAATGCTGTGATAAAATTCTGCGACAAAAGGAGCTCCAACACAGTTAAATTCTCCTCAAATATCCTGACATTCAACTGTAACAGGCCAGTGGGGACGTCTGACCGGCTGATGGGCGATTTAAAGAAAACAAAGAAGATAAATGATCCCTAAAATCAAGCGTTTATGCCTTCTTTAACATGCTTTTGCCATGTTTGGTGCGGTTAAGAGCAGAGGCACAGAAAAGAGGCTTCCCATCAGTTACTGTGGTTCGACTGTAGTGAACCATGATTCAATTACACACTCGCACACACTGTTTCTGTGTGTGTGGTGTGTGTGTGTGTGGGGAGGATATGAATTAAACCTCCTCTGGTCCAGCTGAGTCCTGGTTGCCACAGAAACATGACCAGCTGCTGCCAGTGTACACGAGCAGCCGTTTTAGGAGCGTTCCTCCCACGTTTGTTCTTTTGCTGGTACTTCAGAATGTCTCTTGCACGTCTCCAGATCGAGACGTTCTGGACTGATTTTCCTGGGTCTTTTGCCTGTGACGGACTGGGCCGATACCACATTAGATCTTTTTAAAGCATGCGTTTGTTTTTGAAGAGTGTTGTGTAAGTTTCTGGTTTATATCGGGCTGGTGTAGGCAGAGAGAGCGTACAGCAGAAAGAGTCCCAGGAGCCGCAGCTCAGCGCTCCCCTGCTGCTCCGTGGTGTTACTAGACCTTTTTGCACGGCTTTCGTGCACTGACGCTGTATTTGTGGGGTTTAAGCTGGTCCATTTGTAGTCTCAATGAGGGAGAAACAGTGGCAGAATGCCAAAAGAGCCCTTGAAATGCGGCGATGTCGCCTCCAGGCACGTGCACAGATTACCTTCAACATTCTCTTTATTTATTGTGACAGTCATACCTCCACAGCGTGGCCCCCGCAGGCAGGTGACGAGCAGTCTCCGAGTCCTTTGTCAGGTCTATCAAAGTCGCAAGGCTGCCATTGTGCGCGGCGTCGTTCTGGAGGTGGCATGTGGTGATTATCACAGCCGCTCCTGTTATTGACAGGCGATGTTTAACAGTCAGCCTTGTTATTTTCAACCATTGCGTCACCTTTTCTTTACCGCCAAAGTCGCATTTTTGAAAATTCTACGTCGTGCATTTATAACATGTTTGCGATCGGAGAGTATTTAAGGAACGCTACACACAAGGAAAACCGAAATTTACAGCGATTCTGACCAATAAACTTCACAATGAACAACAAAGTGCTGCTGGTAGTTATTTTAGGTCAGGTCTGTTTGCCTGGGAAGTGTGCCAGCTTTTTCAATCAAAGTGGACCAGATGAAAAAATAATGGGAGCAAAAAGCAGTTTCTGGGAAAGAAAAAAAGCAGGAAGAGCATCGGGACTGAAACAGGGCGACGCAAAGAGAAAAGCAATGTATTTTCATTCCTAATCCATATATAAAGCTTTTGAAATCCCCTAAAGAACAATGATATCACAAATTCAATTAGGGAACACATATTCACCATTAACAGCATAATGCTGTCTATTAACAGCATATTAATGCTTGTTATTCCGTTCGTTCGTTAGCGATGAACTTGCTAAAGTGTTAGCAGAACAGTGATGATGTAATATACAATGCAAATAATTGCATTTTTGCATGAGCCGAAGCAGAGCAACATTAGCATTGCGTGTTTGTGAGCTTCTGCTTCGGTCTCCACCAGCACCGGAGGGGATCTATCTGCCTCAGATGACTCAGCATCAGCCTTTTTGCTGAGCCAATGTAGTAAAACCACAGCGTGAAGCGAAACACCAAAGTTTCATTAATATTACTAAAACTCTCAAAACAGGTCACGTGTTTTTTTTCATTCAGCCTCCCAAACAAGATATCAGAACTAAGAACATTATTGTTATATTATTAAGCATGTCTAATTCATTAGGCCGACCAAAACGATCCTGCACACAATCCTCCATATTACTCTGCATCTGATTAATAATTAAATGTTTTCTCTCTGGCTCAGCGTTCCATTAAAATAAAATATTAATGTCATAGTAAATGCTGGGCAGGTCAGTGGTAAAGGTTAGCAGGCGGCAGCTGATGTGGCGAAAAGACCAAAGCTCTGGTTCAGCGTTCAGAATTCATTGCGATCGTATAAAAATACGTGACAAGGTCTCCTTTCTCTCCTTTCTCCTTTTTTAAAATTTGCATCCTTCATTAACTGCCAGCAACTGTCTCGAAGTTTGCACGGTTCATGTCGGAATCATGCTTTTCCTCTGTTCCTGGAAACCGCTCTGATGCCGCCGATGACTCATCCCTCCTTCAGCACGTTTAGGGAGCCCAATGTTGCACCCGCGTCTTCACTCCCGATTCTAAACTGCCATTTTGAGCGATGCCATTAATTATTTAAGACTGATGTCAATTCTCTTGCGCACATCTTGTGTTTCACTCAGACGTGCGGTGCTAAACGCCTCCTTGTTGCTCTGATTATGCGCTTGTTTGTGATTTGGAAGGTTGATGGAAATTTTAAAAAAGTTAAGTGGCCCAACCAATCGCTGTGTGTCTGCGCACGCTGCGATCGTGGCTGCAAACGTCTGTAATGAAACCAACCACATGGGGTCGCCCTCTTCTTTGTGCCTTATGGAGCAAAACCACATCCTGTTTCTATTATTATTTATTCCTTTTAAGTTTGATCTGTAATGTCAGGTCTGATGAAGAGAACGCTTATGGCTTTGGTACCTTCACGGTCATTAAATGCAGCCGGCCCCCAGTGGTTTTGGAGCGTTGACACAGAGAAATTTGAGCCCGCAGAGCTCCACTGTGCCAGCACCAGCGTGAGGCAGAGGCGGCTGAGGGACTTGTCCGTCTGTCCTGAGGTTTTAGCCTATCAGAGCTCCAGAAAGGCTCTGATAGGGAGGACACTCCTTTCTACTCCCCCTGTCTCCAGGGCCTGTGCAGTGCATTAGTCTTCCACTGCTTTGCACTTTGTTCTATTGATTTGACATCCTCTCTGCGTAAGGTAGAAGTTGCCCACACTGTCACTCAACAATGGCCATTTTATACGCTTTGGTGAGGGTAGATTGTTTTGTTGGCGGGTTGTGATTCATTCAGCCTGAGTCCGTCTCCCTGGAGCCGAGCTGTCTTCAGGTGATTACGTTACACTCATGCTATCACTTAGCACAGCATGTCTGGTCCTCGTGTTTACCTGCACACAGCAAATTTAATGTAAATCAATGAATGCAGGTTTCACATTTCAGGCAGTTCCCCAGATTTTTATGTTTGGTGGTAGAAAATCTGAAACTACTCTTGTTACAGTACGCGGACACAAAATACGGGTACAAAATCTTACATTAATTAATAATTAGGAGCTTTTTTTAAGCAGTAACCAGTGAAATGTGTTTTTGATCACAAATCCGAGAGACAAATCCTGATGCTGAGCCCTCAGATGTGTGAGCCAGTCTCGTTGCCAGTTCAAACATCTGATCGAGTGTTTTCCTTTTTGACCTCGTTCAGGTGAAGGTCGAGGATGAAGATGAGGAGGGGTCAATGGAGGAACAGGAGGAAGAAGAGGAGGAGGAGAACCTGGAGAAGACTTTGTCAGTGGAGCGCTTTGGAGACATCATCAGTGACTCCACTTCCAGCAGCAGTGGCAGGATGGGCCGAAACTACACCGAGAAGGACTTTGAATGTAAGCAGACATTAGAGCCCAAAATCTGCCTAGACGTTAGTCCACAACAGCAACATGTTTTATGTAATAAATAAAATATAATGCACCATAAATGTCCCCAAAATCTGCTTCTGTTATTTAGGAAAGGAAGTCGGTTTGACGTAGAGGGACACAATCATCAGTAACCATAATATCACCACATTAAAGCTAACTGCAGTGCTAGTTGCCTTGGTGATGAGGCGTTAGCTTCTGCTGGCTTTAACCTGAAGGATTTTATTACCAAAAGAACTGAACTGAAACAAAAATGGTCAGAAAATAAGCATCATTTCCTCTAAAGCTCGTCTCTGCTTTCTTCTGGTAAAACCAAGATGACACATGAGGAGAGAAGTTTTGCACTTCGCGACAGCGTCAAGTTAAACGACAGCCGTTCAAATCACCCGAGGTGATCATTATGTTGTCATGGCAACAAACTTACACACAAATGTAGCATCGCCTCACGGCACTGTTGCTCTCTTTCTGTGCATTCAGTCCCATTTATCTGTCATTCTAAACAGACCAGTAGATAAGGGCTGATTAGCGTAGCACCACCTAGTTGCAGGTGGCGGTGCTGCATTTAAAAAAAATGAAAGAACTGTGACCATAGAAATACATTGGTATTTGGATATTTAAAATCATTCCCACTGACAGTGAAGTCAAAATGTGACCATGACAGGATGTGGAGATGAGAGAGAGAGAGAGAGAACTCTTAATATAACACATATCAGCCATGGCTGATATAGATGAGTGGATGTGTTAATTATGGTGAGAGCAGCAAACCAAGGTCACGCCAGCTAATGGGCCCAATTTTCAGAAGAGCGTAATGAGCAGATTAAGGGGCGATAAAGCATCTCTACCGAGACGGCGTTGGGCCCGAGCATTGTTCGGAAACCCTCTCTGTTTCTGTAACAGTGTGGATTAAAAACATTTAATAATCAGGCTACAAGTTCAAACATCTCTAATAGATAAGCCACTTTTTTCTGATCTCTATTCGGTCACTGTCTGTGTGTGTGTGTGTGTGTGTGTGTGTGTGCGTGTGTGTTTTCACTGAAATATCCATGACAGCTCTAAATTCACTTTGTGCCACAGACCTCAGACACAGAGTTTCAGACATGACCAGTTGACACGGGTTCCTCCTGTGACATCAGGTCACACTTGTGATTTTCTTTGTTTCCTCCAGACCACAGACACTCTTTTCACCACACGCATCATCCCCTGTCCACCCACCTGCCCCTGCCCCAGCGCTTACGCAAGAGGGTGCACAGCATGGACAGACGGCGCAAAAAGAAACGGAAGAAAAAAAAGACATCCCTGCCCCCCTCTGATGTCACACCCACCATCCACGAGGTAGACGAGGAGGAGGCGCAGTCGGACACAGACGGGCAGGGCGTGGCTGCGACGCCTACAGAGCCGCCCGACCTCCAGCCACAGGTAAAATGAGACTTTCTGTGGTTTCCTAAATTCCCAGTCAGCAGAGATTGTTGTGACGCTGATCACGGGGGGTTGTGCATGTCCTCTTTCTCCACTCTCAATGATCTTCCTCTTCCTCTCAGTTTAGTTTGGGAAGCCAAGAGGACTTGGAGGAACCTCCCCCACTTACCACCTTCCACGTGGAGAACGAACACTTATCAACAGGGAAAGCTGCATCCATGGAGATAAAGGCGGAGACACATAATGGGAAAATCCCTGTTGTGGGCCAGAATGGGGAGGAGGATGAGGAAGAAACCGCGTGCAGCAGGTACCTCAAAATGCCGAGCTCCATTCACAGCTCAGCCTTTCGTACAACAATACTACAATATTTATTATCTCTTGATAGCATCTTCACATCATTAATTTGTATAATAATGCACTGTAAATGTAAAAGCCTTCTGGTAGACATATTGTCTGGACACAGAGAAGATTCATTTAACTGAGAGAAATTCTATTTTTGTGTATTTCTATTCGTCATGGCTGCAGAGGTGATTGCCATCTTCTAATATAAGAATAAATGCAGAGCTGTGTGTGTGTGTGCGTGTGTGTAAGTGTGGTCAGCTCAAAGAAGAGTCAGCCGTTTAGTAGCTATAGCACAGTTTTTCCTGTGTTCTGTTGCCCCCCAGTGGTCACATCCAAGAATGCGACCAAGAGGAGATTTAAATTTAGTCTTTTTTTGTGCAATGTAACCTTGAACATTTAAACACAATAAACCTTTACTTTCCTTTATATATGAATCCTTTATTAATGCAGTACTTGATTTAAAAAAAATACATCTCCAACTATCCTTCTTTACCAGCATCCCTCCACCATCAGATCCTTCACCTTCCAGCACGACCCACAGCTGCTTCCGAAGGAGGCCCGTCCACCATCGGATGGCAGGGGCCCAGCGGAGCAACTATGACCTTCGGGAGCGGATCTGCATCGGCAGCATGACTGCCCTGGAGACGGCCGTCTACCAGCAGGTGCCCACTGATGAAGCCGAGGCTCAGATGTTGGCCAGTGCTGATCTAGATGATATGAAGAGTAAGTGAGATTTTTATCTTAGCTCAGTTTTGGGGGATGGATTTATTTTTATCACCATGAAAAAGACAGCAGCCTGTTGTTCACTTGCTCTTTAAACAGAGAAATAACTGCTGCTCCGCACTGATTGTTGCACGCCCTCATTTATACTGACAAATGTGCAGACAGACTCCATCGGGAGGTTTAAAGGCAGCTGACAGCTCATCCAGCTGGGATCAGCTGACGCCATCAGCGTCACTTCGCATAACATCTGCACAGAAAGAGGTGTCTTAATCCCTGACTAATATTTTTCTCTTTACATAATTTTAACCTCACTTATTTGCTCAGATTATATCTATCTGTATGTAGATTGGATTATATTAAATACTTTCTCAGCAAGTTTTCAGAATGGCACTTCCTGTCACATACTTCCTGTCCCTTCGAGCTATAAATATACTTCTAGCTAACAGCTAACACAATAGGTAACACTCAGCTACTGTGGATCTACTGTTGGTCTCGACTTGCTTCCCTTGGTCTGAGTAGGCCACATTAGTGTTCCTTCCTTCAGCGGGGTCTTCAGTGACATGTGTGATCTTGCATTTAAAGACCCCACCAACACGTTTGATATTTAGGGCTCTTAGTCCCTTCTTCTGTGACAAGGTAATAGTTTACGGAGTGATGTGAGCATTGACACATTCACCTGTTTCAAACGGTGAATAGTCACTCAATAAATGGATCTATACCTCTCCTGAATGAGGCATTTGGAGGTGTGGCATTATGCTGAGTCAACAAGTGTGTTGAAAAGTAGATGAAAAGTAGAGTTTGTCATTTATATCCCGAATCAAATAAAAGAGGCGTGAACAAAAGTAGAGCAAAGGGCAGCGGGATAGAGAAAAGCGACTCTCCCTCACCACATCCAGGGGCATTAATTAACTGAGGCTGCAGTCGATTTCCCTCTAGCAGTGACCATGCCCCCGGCCTTTCCAGGTCCGGCACAGCACCGCATTCATTGACTGTTTAGAAACAGTGTGGAAACAGAAAACGGGACAGCCAGAGTCTCATCGGCTCTGTACGCAGTCATGCCTGACATGGACAGCCTATACATATCACCTCGGTGCATTCCCCATTTTGCAGCCCGGTTGGTTAATATCACCCGCTGTTATGGGTTGTGTGAGATGAGGGTTCCAGAGCACATTCAGAGACCGCAAGTTCTGTGGCAAGTCGTCATTAATCACTTTGCAAAACTATTATTGTTGAGGACAGATTTATGGTTGTACGTGGACTCTGGGAAGAACCCTCGGCTGCAGCCAAGGCACGTTGTGCATGCCGTTGGGAGTATTTATACTTGCGCACTGGTGCGGCTGTGTGTGCCAGTCTGCATTTATTTTTTTACATCCAAACTAATGTCGGTGGAAAATTCTTTCCACGGACTTGAAGCCATCTGGCAAATCTCTGTGGTGCTTTAATCAGGAGCCATACAAGTACTGATATTTGTGTGAACTGTTTGGTTCAATCCCTCCTCAACTTGGTCCAAAGAAACAGAAAATACATTTGCATGAGGAAATATATAGGGGACGGCGGAGCTGTCGAAGCTGCTGTGAGGGGTGTGTCAGGGATCTCCATCTGGTGCAGTACCAGGCCTCAAGGTCTCCAGAAGTGTCTTGTTTTCTCTTAAGGGGGATCCACTGACACACCGGCCAGATATTGGGATCGGCTAACAATTCCCTTGTTGTCTAGCACCGTCCTATTTGTGAATTAGATAGAATTTGATGATGTCAGTAGCCAATGTTTTGGTTATTTGCAGACGGGCATTCAGACTGAAGCCTGGTTTATGCTCAGCTGGAACGTAAGTAAAGTAAAATAATGAGTCTGACCCCAGACAACGGTGCGCTAAAAATGCCGTGCACCGTTTCGATGGAAAGCTGCCTCGCAAAACAGACCCCAGTCTTCTGGAGCTTAAATGACAAACCCCAGCAGACAGTACCAAAGCTAAAGGGATAACTAAATACATCACATTAGATGACCGGCCTTTCTCTGTAGTGGAGGACGCCGGATGTGACAGCTTCATGACCCACGGGCCTGTGACATTCCTGCCATCGGTTTGACTACGGACGTTTGGAGTTCCGATGCTCCGATGGTATCCCGGTGAGCACGCTGAGCCTCACAGCACAGCAGGTTGGCAGAGACTTCATTGATGAAAGGGGCGCTGCACTCCCAGAACTTCACGGGCTCCCACTCAGCACCTGCTACCTTTGAGGCCTTTGAGAAAATGGATGCATCTAAAGCGCCCGTGGTTCTGAGAGGCAACGGCAGAATCATGCCAAACGCTAATAGGGACAGCGGACTGGCACGCCCGGCACTCCTGGATCTGCTTTGTGCCAGCGCAGCATCGCAGATGTTGTGGCAACAGGCCGAAACCCTCACCACTCCCTCCTCCAGGCTGTGCAGATCCAGATGGGGGTTTGACCAAAACCCATGATCATAACCATAACCTTCACTTCACCCATGTCCCTGAACTGTACTGTGGACCAGTGTTACTTGACCACACTGGGACTCCCCCCATTTTGAAAAGGAACTCCATTTAAACACAAAGACCATTGATAAGTGCTTGAATTTGGCCTGAGGATTAATGAGGATTAAGGGCAAAACAGGGGCCCCACCCCCAACCCCAGCAATACTTAAAATATCCCCCATTCATTATGACAGGTTATGGCTGTTTTGATGAAATGGTAGCCAGGCATTAGCCATTTGAACAAAACTCATTCACTTTTGAGCCCTTGAGTTTTTTTTTTCTTCTCCAACACCCTCATAGATCAGTGGGCTGGAAACGTGACTGAAAATGGGCGGTGCTCCAAACCTCAAAGTAGACCAGCCCTCATCGATACTTCCCTTCGCAGGTCTAGCTCGACCATCATCTGCTCCTCTTCTGCTAATGTGCATCCAGCAGGATTATGATTGGTCGGCAGGTTAGCTTGGCTTTGGATTTAACTCGGGTTTAAGACGATCTAACCTTTTTCACGACATTGAGGATCGTTTTTATATACACCTGATTTGTAGACTTGCACTTAAAGGGGAGGATTCTGAAACACGTAGAAGTAGGCCTTCTTGAACAAAATTGAGTGTGTTTCACACTTTCAAGATCAGCTTTTGAACTTTCAAAAGGAAGTACGCTCTATTGCGCAAGAGCGGCAAGCCCTGGATGAGCACTGCGTCCGTTCAGAGACGGGTGGATAGGAGGCTTTACCGGCTGTGGAGATGACAGATCTCGGGGCGCAGGAGAACCAGGAGGGAGGGGATGCCGATAAGAAAAACTCCGTCGATCACCACGTTCCCGAGCATCATTTTGGTGCCCATAGAGGGCTCGGCACCCCCAAGCAGCACCTGTATGAACGGCACGGCTCGGCATCCAACGTGGAAGGCTTTGAGGACTTTGAAGAGTTCGTTTTGGATTTCGATGATTACGACTTGCTGGAGTCCATCCACACGCAACTGGGGTCACCGCTTGAGCCGATCCGTAAGTCACGAGAATCCGTGCAGATTCACGCGCTTGCATTACAGTTCCGCTGCCTCCGGTTTTCCATCCTGACAGTTTGATGTTTGTGGAAGATGTTACTTCATTCGGCCAATCAATAGACAGGAAGTCACTTGTTTCCAATGATTGTTTACTTTGCTTGCATAATCATAATATGGGGGTCATCCTTGACTACGCGCTAAGCCAAATGTCCCTAGTATTGAGCTGATTGACACGGTCTGTTTCCTGCTTTGTTATTGATCCAGTGGTGCCCATTTAGTTTTGGGGTTAGCAGCAGCTGGAGCAGAAAGGCATTCCAATGATTAGCTGTGCTGAATGTGGTGCGGCTCGTTCTAATAGCGAGCTAAAGAAATCAGGGCGAACAGTATGGTAGCTGAAAACATCTTTATTGAGAGATGGAGACACAAATGTATTCCAGATACTTAATAAGGTCCGGGAGTAGAATCAATTAATGTATTACTTAAAATTTTTATTACTAAAATGAAGTAGGTTTTTTTTAAGAGTTGTTTTTTGTCATTGATGCGTTGTTAGGCAAGTGCCCAGTTACTAACTATAACTCATAATAATGTTCAGTGCATTTCCTAACAGTTCACTTTATATTTCAATAATTGACACATTGGCTTTAGTCAAATTTTAGTGCAAGCCAATATCTTGTTTACATGAGAGGGGATTTCCATTTTACATGGGGACACGAAGAAAAAGTAATAAAAACTTGTGGTTGGAGAACCCAAAATCTGATCAATTCTCCCTGTTGAGGGTTGGACCAGGCTAAAATCTGAAAATGCACAAAATCTGCTCTTTGGAGACAAGGAAAAGAAATCATTTTATCTCCCTGCTCACTTCCAGCTTTTGCATCCATGGTTTTATTAAATTGTTCTTTTTGCAGCTTTTTTTCATTAGATCCTGAAAAAATCCCTCATGGAACAGTAAATGGTGTTTTGGGTGCTTTTGCGTGGTAATTATAAAAGAACATGCAACTTCATGAGCGTGGGTTCCATCTTACATGCAGCTCGATCTGTATTTTGAATGACGCTGCTGACTGATGTCGCTCAAGTGCTTTTTTGGATGAAAGGACTTGCTTCAGCTCCGGCTGCCGTTCCCAATGAGGAGAGGGAGTAGCGCGAATTCCTTTCCGCACAGATCGATTTGTCTTGTTCACGTTGATCGCTGCCATGAGACGTATCGGCCCGTCCAACGGTTCAAGTGGAGGCAGCTCTCTGTTCAGAGGCTTTGCAAAATGAAATAAATAACTTCTCAGTTTCCATTTCTGTTTCCCTGCGGAAGGCGTGACTCATCAGACTGGAACTTGTGCTGTATTTTATGCACACACACAAACACACACACACACGCTCTTTGGCCTCTCACCTCTACTTTGGTTACCCCTGGCCGCCCGTGCGCAAAATTAAAAATGACACTGTTTATTTGGTAAGAAATTCTATTCAGCCGTTGGCCTGAGTGACTGGGACCCGGCGGTTGCGGACTGAATGTGCGTCGGTTTCTAAAACGTCCCCCAGATCTTTGACCTTTAATGCACCAACCGGCGAGCTCCAAATAGTATATAATACTAACCCATAATTCTAATCGCGAATCTCCACCGCTGCTGATTTTTCTTGGACCGACTTTCAGCTGCAAATCAGCTTCTGACGCAGATTTCTTGAAAATCTGGTCTCGGATCTGAATGCATGAATGGGAAAATGTTTCAGGATGGTCTGTGCTGCATTGGTTTTGACAAGACAGCTGCAAAAACAAAAAAAAAAGCTTCAGCAGGCTTTTATTCATGTACGTAGATGCTCAGTATCTGGCACCGAGACCCAGATAAGGAATGAAATCCCTCTGCACACACGGGAGCTGCCTGACTGTAAATACACCTGTTCCCTCAGGTTCTTTTTTGATCACCCAAATTAAACATCACCAGATTTTGTAAACATTATGAATCATTTCTTTATGCACGATCACTCTAAACACGCGTTGACACAGATGTTTTGTTCCCCTTTTATCACGTTTCCTTCATAATAGGTGGGAACAGAATGCTCTCTGCAGCGAGCTGCTCGTTATCTGCGTGTGGCTCACTGAGATTGAAAATGACTTTGGTTTTGATCAGTGCCATTTTAACAGTTTATCCTGGCCCCGTATTTAAATTCCCAGCCACCAACACGGAATCTGTTTTGCAGAATCTTGAACTTGAGTCCAGTTTTCATGGCGGATGGTTGTGAGTTTGAAAATCTCAATTGTTTGCATGATTCCCATAAAGCAACCGCGATGACCTTTAGGCTGTGGCTCATTTTTGGTAGGTCACAGGTTTGAAGACAACCCCGGGGTGAGACGCCACCTGGTAAAGAAGTCATCACGATGTCAGATAAGCAGGGCCAGCAATAGCTCCACACCTCTGAGCAGCCTGAAGAAGAAGAAGAGAGCAGCAGATAAGAAAACCCACGAGGTTTGCAGCACGCACGCCCCTCACAGTAGAGTATATATAGACATCACTGCATGCTTTCATCAGCACATAAACAAAATGATGACTGCACTTTATAAAACCCCCAAAATATAACCTGCATTAAAGTGAAATAGCTGGAAAATGCTAAAACACAGGGACAGAGAGCTCGCAGCTTTCAATCAGAACACCTTCTCTGTGCAAATGCCTTCGTCTCCTGAATGATTTGGGAGTGTTTTCCTCCTCAGCTGTTTGTGGAGCTGAACGAGCTGATCGTGGAGAAGGATCATGAGATGCGCTGGAAGGAGCGAGCTCGCTGGATCAAGTTTGAGGAAGACGTGGAGGAGGAGACGGATCGCTGGGGAAAGCCTCACGTGGCCTCCCTGTCCTTCCGCAGCCTGCTGGAGCTCCGTCGTACCATCACGCACGGTAAACTCCGCCTACTTGTTGCTGTCTTGGACTGTTAGCCAAGACTGTTAAGGAGAAAAGTGACAAAGCAAAACAGCTGAGACGTTGTCCTCTGAACTAACGTCACACTCGTCCTTCCCTTCCTCTGCTGCTGTCCCACAGGCGCCATTCTCCTGGACCTGGAGCAGAACTCTCTGCCAGGTATCGCCCATCTGGTGGTGGAGACGATGATCATCTCTGATCAGATCAGAGCCGAGGACAGGCCCAGCGTCCTCAGAGCTCTGCTGCTCAAACACAGGTCACACAGTTTGTCATAAAGGCCATCAGTTGTTATGTATTTGATTATTATGGGATTGTTTTCCACATATACGACAGCCTGAATAATAAATTCTGAATTATCTTCCTCATTGCTTATTGTCCTGAGCTGGAGGTTACAGTATGTTAGTTGAGGTAGGAGAGAATTTGCTGACAACAATACTGGACTCATCATCTGCTTGTTTTCCTGGCGGCTGACTTGAGTTTCTTGTGTCAAAACCCGAAGCCTCGGCCATCGGATTTTGAGTGTGATTGCGAAAGACGTGAGTCATCCCAGCCCTTTGATCTTTTCCTTTGTAATGAGTAGGATTTGGTAAAACCTAGGTTTAAGGAAATTTCCATAAATCCAGGTTCATTAGGCTTCTAAACTGTTTTGTTTGAGATGAGAAAGACGTAAAACCAGGCAGTTTAGATAATAGGGAGTGACTAAACATTTAATTATTCTGTCTCCATTCCAACGTTTTACTGTCTCTTGCCAGCAGGGTTACTTGTTATTTTAGCTTTTATCCGAGCTTCCACCACAGAAAATTTCCCAAGGGGCTGTCAACCCTTGGAGGAACTCGGTGAGTTTCCGCCACAGCAGAGTCGAAATTCAGATCAGGTCCTTATTCAAGCTCTGAAAAAAGTCCCTGGTCAAGGGTTAGTATTTTAATTTGGGTGAGGGTTTTCTAGCATTGAGCAACTCGGCTTGGCCGCGTTCTATCTGGATTTCATTCCAGCTGTGATTCGTTTGTAGCTACAAAAGAGTTTATTAATGTTGATCTTCAACAGATCATCACTTAGTGGCTGAAAAAGCAGCACGTGTCCGACATCATCGCTGCAAAAACAAAGTGTGTTTTTGATTTTGACGCTTTGCCGAAGCTAAACAGTCCATCAAAGCACACGTTTCACCGTGACGCCAGTGTAGCGTGTTGGGTGAGTGAAAAACCCACTAATGATGGGGGACTAGTGCAGATGGGGGACTAGAATGGCACTGGCCAGGCTGACTTGGTTACACGTCTCCCACCGAGGCCAACGGCTGACCACCGCGTTGGTGCGAAAAGTTCCTGTCTTCAACCGCACATGTTTTTTCTTTGAGCGAGCTTTCCTGTGAGTCTCTGAGACGCTTACAGGCCATAGTTCAACAGCATATTTGATGCCTCCGCATGGTTTGAGGAGACAGAAGGTGACAATAACGCAGATGATCGATCCTTTTGATTGGCCGAAAGGCCATGGGGGGTGTGGCTTGAGCGTGCCGGTTCATTCCGTTATGCTTGTGTCGCAATGCAATCAAATAAACCCCAACTGTAAATAACTTTCGTTTGACATCCCGGACACCACATGAAAGGGTTGAAAGAGTCATTTTTGTTGGCACGTAGTTTAGGTGAGAAACAGCATTTCGGTGTTTTGCGGTTTATGCGCGACGAGTTCACCCTGAACCCAGACAGTCACTGTTGGCAATAAGATCGGTGGCGTTTGTCAAAATTATTGGGTGTGATATTGTTAAACCAAAGGAAGTTTAGGTCACTTGGTTTAAAGAGGGTGTGGTTACAATGGGAGACCACAAGTTGTCTACCAGAAAACCTCAACAACGCCAGCTGTCTCAGCGTCGGGCTCGTAAGACAACAGTCCCAAAGTGTCCACATCTCACTGCTAATGCTGCAAACCTTTTTGATGTGTTCTTTTCTTTTCATCACTGCTCAAACGGTCCCCCGACTATTGATTGGCACTTTCACATGCATGCCTGCTGCGTTGAACTGACATGAGCGGTCAATTGAGTGATGCTCCAAACAGAGAGGTTTATAGATTTTTTTTTGTTGGTTATGTAATGTCGGCTGTCAGCTCGGTTTAAATAAAGGAAGGCTTTAACTCAAATGTGGATCAGAATCAGAATGACGAACACAGAAAGTAATGAACATGCTTTCAACCCTTTCTAACTGGTGACTAAGAAGAAACCTTGAGGGAAAAACTGTATTTGGAATCTTGCTCCGGGGAGTTTGAGACATTAGCGTACTGGCAGTAGCGTTTAGCGCTCACCCACGTTGGCGTGGCTTTGAGCCCACATGCAATGTCCACTTCAGGAAACCTTCCTTCTTGCCTGTTTCATTTATTCCCTAATCAGATCCTCAAAAAGATTACCTTTCATTTTCATCTAAATGAACAAAGGATATGCAGAGACCTGCAAGCAGGAAGAGCTAGAGGCTCGCTGAGACCTCTGTAAAATGACTGAACCGTTCATTTCAGCTTCACACATAATTCAATGTGTCCTGCAGTGCTGTCACAGATTTGGACCTCTGGAGGCCAATATTTGACCTGATCTCATCAAAGAGCTGATGTAATAAAGGGGTGTTTCCAGTGTTGGCCGTCGACTTTACGGCCTTACAGATTACTCTTTTCCTTTTATGTTCTAATGCAGATATCAAATAACACAAAGCTTTTATTAACTGAGCGTGCCATTTTAGTGGATAGGCAATACCTTTTTTTATGTCACACACAGTTCTTTGCTTTTCTACCAATGAAGACACCAAAATTAAGCAAAATCATTGATGACCAGATGAATGTATTTATCTGTATATTAGCCTGTAGCCACTACTGGTGTCTGAGCTGTCTTCACGCCTCGCCTCACCATCTTTATACACAGCGCTCACAGTTGCAGCTGGCTGCAGACTGATGTCTTCCTGTTGTCGGTCCTTACCACAGCCATCCCAGTGACCTGAAACATCGCTTTCACCGCCACCAGTCCTCCGCCAGTCTGCACGGTAGCTTCAATCACAACCACGTTCAAGACACCAACCTGCCGCTGGTAACTGAGGAGCACGATGAGAACAGCGATGGAAAAGGGCCCGTCTACGACCCCAAACAAGATGTGTTTGTCAGCCTGTTTGTAAGTCTCCACGGTAACGAGGTGCTCACGTGTGAGGTCGGTTTACGCCGGTTTCCTATATGCTTCCTACCAGTGTGAGAATCTGCTGACAACCAGATGAGATGTGGTCAGTG
This sequence comes from Takifugu flavidus, assembly GCF_003711565.1. Lineage (NCBI taxonomy): Eukaryota > Metazoa > Chordata > Actinopteri > Tetraodontiformes > Tetraodontidae > Takifugu > Takifugu flavidus. The sequence continues at coordinate 3,633,723 of NC_079520.1, read as the reverse complement.
ATTAACTAGATCAGGCTGGAATTCACGTAGGTTTGTGACCCCAGCTATCAAAATGGAGATAAAAAACGGAGATAAAAGCAATTCTGGACCGACTTGTTCTCGTTTACAGTTCACATTACGCCTTTAGGACCAGCGGTGAGTGTTCAATTACATCAAATTCCTGATGTGAGGCCCGTCTACCACTTTGAAACGCTCTTCAAATGAAGTCAGAAGTCATGCAGGTAGTTGTTGAAGTTGGAGAAAGCGAGGCTCACTTCACCACATGTGCTGGATTATGTTCCTATGCCTCTGACAGGTGCTTCTAGTTAAAGCTGCTTGATGTATTAACTCTGAAATCCCAGTGTTTCCCCTGGCTTTTTAAGTGTTGAATCATTTCAAGTAAACCATTAAAAAAAAATTGGATCACCATTAAGTGCCCTTGGTCCAACTGTGACCATTAAATTTTGTTTACCCGTCGTTGCCGTACTGCCGTTGCATTATCGGTACCGATACGTACGTCCCAGTATCTTCTTGTATCACAACATAGTAATGCTTTTTTTTTGTTCTGTTGTCTTTCCAAGAAATCGCTCCACCCTCTGCCTCCCGAGAGCAACCCAGCTGCAGCCAGATCCATGAAACTCCTCGCCAAAATTCCCAAAGATGCCGAGGCTGTTATTGTTTTAGTTGGTAAGCTCTTAACAAAGTAGATTTGATGATTTAAGTCTTTTCGTCTGATTTTGTTTTTATGTCACGCCCAATGCTAATAGTGCCTACCTCTGTGTTTTTACTGTAGCTTGTCATGCTAATGTTAACCTCAACCAGATGACAAGAGCAGTGACAGGAGAAAGCAAGGGCTGTTGTCGTCAATGGTCTAGACTCATTTTAATGCCATTTCCCGTTAGGCTGCGTGGAGTTCCTGGAGCAGCCAGCCATGGCCTTCGTCAGGCTAAACGAAGCGGTCCTCCTAGAATCGGTGCTTGAGATCCCCGTTCCTGTTCGCTTCCTCTTCGTCCTGCTGGGTCCCAGTCAGTCCAACGTTGACTACCATGAGATTGGACGATCTTTTTCCACTCTCATGTCTGACAAGGTCAATTTTAAGAGTAAAAAAAAAGCCAAATTCTTAGATATCGTCTTAATGATATCATAATAAGAAGCAGCTTTTAATGCTGATTGAAATGGCCTCACTTTTTAATTGTATGATGTTGCAGAGCTTCCATGAGGTGGCCTATTTTGCTGATGACAGACAGGATCTCCTGAACGGCATCAATGAATTCCTGGACTACAGCATCGTCATTCCACCCTCCGAGGTAGAGGGCAAAGACCTCCTGAAGACAGTGGCTGACTTCCAAAAGCAGATGCTACGCAAGAGGAAGGAGCGGGAACTCAAGAAGCACCAATCCGTTCTTGGAATCGAGCTGAACAACAAAGGTTCGCTGTCAAACCCACACGAAACTTGAAGCTATTTTAAATCCAGAACAAGTTAACCTGTATTTAGTAGGTTGATTCAAGTGATAGCGGCTAGTTTTGATGCAACTACCTAACAGGGCCTTTAAACTCCTTTTAGAGATAAGCCCATGTGAGGAGGAGGAAGAGGGAGACCAGGAGGTGGATCCGCTGAAGCGTTCAGGCATCATCTTCGGAGGTCTCATCCACGACATCCGGCGACGCTACCCACACTACGTCAGCGACCTAAAAGACGCCCTGGACACACAATGCATCGCCGCTGTTATTTTCATCTATTTCGCCGCGCTCTCGCCGACTATTACATTTGGAGGCTTGTTGGGTAAATTCATTTGGACATTTGGACTCTGTTTTACTGTGATAGCTGTGTTTTGGAATTGTGCTCTTTCCCTTTGAAGGAGAAAAAACAGAGGGCATGATGGGAGTGACTGAGCTGATTGTGTCAACTGCGACTCTTGGAGTTATATTCTCGCTGCTAGCCGGGCAGCCTCTCCTCATCATCGGCTTCTCGGGGCCGTTGTTGGTGTTCGAAGAAGCCTACTTCAAGGTAGCCGACCTAAAATGTTGCTGCAGTGAAGGCGTATTCGTGTTACATTCCTCTTTTTTAGCACGTCTCTGTTTTTCTCATCAGTTCTGTCAGGCCTACAACTACGAGTACCTGACCGGCCGGGTGTGGATCGGTTTCTGGCTCATCTTCATTGTCTTGGTGATTGTGGCGGCCGAGGGCAGCTTCCTCGTCCGCTACATCTCGCCATTCACACAGGAGATTTTTGCCTTCCTCATCTCCCTGATCTTCATCTATGAGACCTTTTCCAAGCTCGTCAAGGTAGCGACTCTGACCGCCACGCACAACACGAAACTTAATCAAGTCAATGGGGACACACCACGACCAGCAGTCTTTGATTAATTGTAATCGATATTCACACCAAGGCCGCGGTCTTTGCGCGGTGGCGTTGCTGAACCGTGCGACATGAACATCTTGCGTGTGTGAGCAAGAATGACGGAGGGACAGTTCACAGCTGTTCCACATGAAAGCAGAGTAACTTCAGCACGTGCGACCTTGAAGGTCATTACAAAGTCGTCATCAAACACTTTTCCACTACCAAACACACCCTGGAAACATGTGCTGCTCGAAGACAGCTGGCACTGCGTAAATCAAAGAGACCTATCTCTGTTTGATCCGCTTTGTACTGTGGCTTTTCTGTCAACTAAAGATAGTAACTCAAAGAAAGAAATCCATCTATTTCTGTTAACACATTCAATTTTTGCTTAAACTGATAGGAGGTTGTTTTTCCAGGTTTTTAAGGAGCATCCACTGATGTCAGTTTATCCCAGTGACGCCACCACAGCTAATGGGTTTCATGATGACCATCTGGTCTTCAACCAGCCCAACACGGCTCTTCTGTCTCTGGTCCTTATGATGGGCACCTTCTTTCTTGCTTTCTTCCTCAGGAAATTGAGAAACAGTCGCTTTTTAGGCGGCAAGGTATTATTATTTTTAACTTTATTTCCACACTTTCAATGTACAAATGAGAAAAATTAAATGTTTCCTTTCACTATTGCAGTTAATTTTAAAACTTTTCAATGTTCCCAGGCCAGAAGAATTATTGGCGACTTTGGAATCCCCATCTCAATTTTAGTTTTTGTCATGATGGATTGCAGCATTCCTGACACCTACACACAGGTGACCTTACTTTAAGTCACAGCAAATCACTCAAAGTTATCTGAGGAACTTATTATCTATTTCATTCTAACCATCGATGGCAGATGAATGAAACGTGGGTGAAGTAACTTCCTGTTTTCTATTTAGTGGATCTCTCTGATTCCAAATACTTGACATTTAATAGAAAATCCCTGGTATAACAAATGAATTAACAAAGGTATCTTCAGTTCACTACCTGCTAACATTATTCCATACTTTTGTTTGTTTGTTTACAGAAGCTCAATGTGCCCTCAGGTTTCTCTGTCACATCTCCTGACAAGAGAGGCTGGTTCATCAGTCCCTTTGGTGACAAGCAGCCGTTTCCCACCTGGATGATGGGAGCATCTGTCGTACCTGCCCTTTTGGTCTTCATCCTCATTTTCATGGAAACGCAGATCACCTCGTATGTACCGTCACTGCATCCGCGAGTGTAAGGGTTCCTCTCTGTAGAAACACACCGCTACTCCACCTTCCCTCTCCTCCATCAGGTTGATAGTGAGTAAGAAGGAGCGTCGGCTGGTTAAAGGTTCAGGATTCCACCTGGACCTCCTGCTCATTGTCATCCTGGGAGCCTTCTGTCCTCTCTTCGGCCTGCCGTGGCTCACCGCTGCCACCGTGCGCTCCGTCACCCACGTGAACGCCCTCACTGTCATGAGCAAAGCCACCGCTCCTGGAGAGAAGCCCAAAATCCAGGAAGTGAAAGAGCAGAGGCTGACTGGGCTTCTAGTGGCCGTGCTCGTCGGTGAGGAGAAAAGGGAATCTAACATATTAAGCTTGGGGAAAAGAAACATATTCTTGAACCTGAAAGTTTTATTGTTACAACCACAGTTGTACAGAAGCAGTAAACATGAGCTTGTCTCACTCTTGACCGTCAGGTATGTCCATAGTGATGACCGACGTGCTCCGTCTCATCCCTCTGGCTGTGCTCTTTGGCATATTCCTCTACATGGGGGTCACCTCTCTGACCGGCATCCAACTGTACGAGCGCATCACGTTGATGGTCACGCCTGCCAAGCATCACCCCGACCACATTTATGTGACCAAGGTGACACACAGACTGAGCCCTTGGTGCTCCATTAGCGTAAGGAGAACCAAGGGCCACAAATGAAAGATTTCATACACCAAATTGCAAAAGTGCTGCTGCTTTTATCAGTGAGATAAAGGAAATTACAGTTGAATCTCCAGTTTGCAGGTGTGTGATCACATGCTAACAAGGCTAACAACAGGAGCCGTCTCTGAGGAGAGTAGAGACAAGTTGACCTTTCTAACCATTCTGCTCATCAGCATCAGTGTCCAACACAGCTTTCCACAAAATGGGACCAAATACACGTGTTCTGGTGCTCCGGTCTGCTGGATTGACACCTTTGTGCCTCCTTGCATCTGCTGCATTAGGTGAAGACATGGCGGATGAATATGTTCACCCTGACCCAGCTGGGGTGCATCATCACGCTGTGGGTCGTGAAGTCCACCACGGCGTCTCTGGCGTTCCCCTTCATCCTCATCATGACGGTGCCGCTGCGCCGCCTCATCCTGTCCAGGATTTTTGAGGAGCGAGAGCTGCAGGCGGTAGGTTGTACAGCCCAGTTATTCTAGGAATGATATTTTGCCACCAGAACCTGATCCCAGGTGGCTTTGAGATACTTATTTTACAGGGTTATTTTCAAATCCAGGGAACGTAACATCGGTAAGACATTGGCCTGTTTTCACGTCTATCATGCACTGACATTTTGTAAAATAAATAATTGAAATTGCCCACAAATTATTATTTTTATATTTTTCTTTTGGACGGCATTCTGTCCGAAAATATTTAACCAAAGAGCAAATATTTCTCTTTGCTCCGTGTTCTAACCAGGAAAGCGTTCCCAGTCCTTCCTGCCTGGAGCGGGGGCTTTGTGTTTTCTTGGTTAGATGCTCCAAACCCATGCATGTCATCACTGTCAGATTAAAGCCCTGCATTTTAGCAAAAAAACCCACCCTTTTCAGGGGCTTAAATACATAATTTCGTTCTTCCCTTTACCACCATTCGTACGTCGTTCATCCAAAGGTCGCATGAACCCACTGCACGAGAGGATTAACTCAGAATTGCCTGAGGGCGATTACCTTGATTGGACCACCATGATATCAGGACCTCTTCCCCTACCACCTCCTTAAATAAATGTGATATCTTTCAGGATAATGTATTCGGTTACAGTGGGAAATGGTGGTGCAGTGGTTCGCACTTTACAGTGAGAAGGTCCCAGGTTTAAATCCGCCTGGGGCCCAGGGTCACTCTGGGTATGTCTGTCTGTATGTTGGACCTGCAATGAGCTGACCACTTGTCACTTGTTTCCTGCCTCTCATTCAGCAGCTTTTGGACATAGGTGTGAACCTTTACACTCTAATTTTTCCCAAAGAATTTCGTTCCGTTACAGTTCAGTGTGACACGTGCTTTTCAAGTTGTAGCCCTCCGTTTAGGCCAAATAGCTGCACTGACTTTTAAAAGGAAGCTAATTTGTTGATCGTACAGAGAGGAAACAACTGTTTTGCTAGTTTATTCTGCTCAACAACATGCACAAGCAATCATTGACAGGTGCTGTGAATACTGTATTTGGTTGTTTCCTTGCCCAAGGGCTCTTCTGCCTCCAGCACCTCTTCCCCAGGCTCAACAAAAGACTCACACCCCAGATGGGACTCGAACCCACAATCCCTGGCTTAGGAGGCCAGTGCCTTATCCATTAGGCCACTGGGGCATGCTTTGCTGCTCTCTAGGAGGCAGGATGCACAATTTATTTTGATCCTCTCATAAAGAAAGGAAAAACTAATCATTTTAGTTATGAAACTGATGAGTCCAATTTGTGTCTTCACAGCTGGACTGTGACGAGGACTCGCCAAACTTTGATGAAGATGGACGAGATGAGTACAATGAGATCCACATGCTCGTTTAAATTAGACTATCCAGTCGCTATCCAGTCTTTAAGTCTGATGACACCCTTTCAAAGTAACATATTCAGTTGAGAAATAAACACAGATAAATTCTTTAGTGAGGCAGCTGCACGAGTTTAAAGTAATATAAAGGGTATAAAACCATTTGCAACTGGTCCCAGACTGTTTATTTTGAAAGGGTTTTTTCATGGCTTAAAAACAGGATTTGACTTCCTGTTCCCGCCCGAGCGAGCCTCTTTGGAAACCTCAGTAGCGACGGCACAGCGGAGCGAGCTTCTGCTGCCATGTGAAATGTTGACACGCTACTTTATAGCCTGATAATCACTTTACCTTGTTCATCCCAAGAGCACAAAACACATTAGAACTCTGTGCTGCTGCTGGTGGTGTTGTGTTGAACTCCCTGAAGATGTCCTTACTTGATTCGGATCATGCAAACATTAAAAAAAAATAAATAAAAAGAAGTCCTTTTTAATCCCTTTAATGACTCTGCAGGTTCTGGGAATAAGTGCAATGACGACTACTCATTTTTTAAAATGACTTAAATTGCATTTTTTTGACTTCCACTTTAGTTTCATGAGTTCAAATCTACTTTATTTTCCTTCTTTCTTTCTGTACAAACTCTCAGCACTGAAAGCTGGACAAAAAGACAAAAGCTTTTTTTTGAGTGGGGGGGGGGGGGGGGCACAAAACCTTCTCCTGTAGGGGCTGTCCACCTTCCCCAGAGGTGTTATTACACTCTTCGGTGTTTGATATTCCTAAACTGGCTCCATTCTTGTGACCTTGTATATGACAGTGTCAACCTTATTTTTCTACTGTAACTTAACTTGTGACCAGATTCTCAGTGTTGTTTAGACTCTTAGCCTAAACTGCTCTGACATTTATTATGCTGTAATAAACGATAGCATTGTGTAGATTAACGTGTCCAGAAGAGAAAAGAAGTCATGTTTTCTTTCATCCCTGCAAACATTTCCACTTTTCTCACTGAACTTGTGACGTACTAACACGTTTGCATGGGAGAGGAGCACAGAAACGAAGCAAACGATGTACAGTCGGGGGTGTAATCTTGGACTGTACCATCTCCTGTAGCTGGGCATATTATTGGATTCAAACTGCCGAAATGACCCTTAAATCTTTTCATAAAACTTTGAAATTGTCACGTAGAAACAGAAACTCAATGTATTGTTTAAGAGAAGGTTTAAAAGTTCATTTTTACCCTTTTTTTGATGGATGTCACTCTTTTATTAGCATCCCATCAACAGACTCATTGTCGGCTCTGCCAGGGCTATTTTTTAAATATGCAGATTTTCACCAGTGTCACCACGATAGAGGAATTCATAATTTTGATAACACCGTGAAGAATATTGAGAGTTGATATTATTTTTCTATACAACCCAAATAATAAAAGTGAGAAGAGAACATCATAATTTAGATTTGTACGCATTTTTATTTAAAACAGATTTTCAGTTCATAATGGACAATAAATAACTATCGTCTAATGTTCTGATTTTTATTTTAAATGAGTTTAAAAGCCCAATTTCAACATAATGTTTTGTTCTTTTTTACAATTTATTTGTGACACTTTAGAGGCCAAATAGTTGATTTTAAATTGTGGTTAGAATTAACATCCTTAATGAAACAAAACAGAACAATAACAAAAGACTTCCATACTGTGAAAATTCAGAACTAAAACATTTTCCATGGCAGTAATTTGAGTGAACAGCTGATTAAGTGCTTGTTCCTCTGATAATTACATTTACACAGTATAATATGGAGGCACATCACGATGTTTAAGGTACATTAATCATGTACTTTGACTGGTCAGCAAGAACAATATCACTTATGCACGCTGACCACAATAACCATATTTTTTTGCCCTTCTTTCACACAAGCCACATGATGAGCCATGCAAGAATTCTGTCTCAGGGTAAACTGACCTTCGATCTGTAAATATTGCTTCGCAGCCTTTATTTTGTCGTCTCTTTTGTGTACATATTGCGGTCAAGGCAATCCAGTGTAAAAATCTAAGGCTTACAGTTTAGGCTGTTGTGTTCTACTCAAGAGAAAAGGAGGTCAAGAGAAGACGAACGTGCTGAAATCATAACTAAAAATAAGTTTTCTCCTCACTTGGCGGAAAGAAAACCATACCCTAACCTAATTATCTAATTAATAAATGATTTTAAATGTTTAAAGGACACATAGTCATGTTTCGTTGGTGCACTATAGACCAATGAGTTCATAATGTTGGTGAATGTAAATGTTTCTAAAGCTGCAAACAGATCTTATCTCATCAAGAATGTTTGGGACATGACACACTTTACAGTGCAGTATTTGCTTTAACTTCTTAACATAATCCAAGGTAGTTTTCTCTGTCAACTGGACTGGGTTTCTTCTCTTGAAGACGTTTCGCCTTCTATCCAGAAGGCTTCTTCAGTTCTGAACTATCAGAACTGAAGAAGCCTAAAAATTCTAAAAATTGTGATTATTATAAATATAATTTAAAAGTTTATGGTTGGTTTCGAAGTATCCTCTGTCTTAACTAAATCAAATGACCTGGATTACCAAATTATTAAGAAGCCTGTCATTGAAAATGATGCGCTAATATTAGCACTAGCATTACATATGCACCCAAATTATTACTTCGTTTATGATTTTGGAAAAGACAAAATAGTCAAATCACCATTATCAAAGTTCAGATTAGTTTAATTCTACGCGTGTTTAAATTTTATACAATGATTAATATTCAGGCAAACACATTTTTATCTGCACTGGTTAGCACTTAGCAGAGGGCTAACAGAATCAATGGCCTTTTTACATTCTGAGAAACAAAACAAAGGCTGTTGAACACGTCCACGTGCTGCTGTTATGACAGGAACTGCTACGTCTGAGTATGTGAGGCCGCAGCCTCAGAGGAAGAGCTGGCAAGCCTTTACTTGGCAAATCTCACGTTTACTATTTACACAAGACTAAAAAGTTTAACTGTGCTTGTTATTTCAGATAATAAAAGGTGAGCTGCTGCCCCTCTGTCCTGATGTTGAAACGCACAAGATGAAAAGCTTTTCTTTTTTCCCCCACTAAAAATCTGCGTCAATTCGTCACATTGTACCACCAAGGTAGTAGAGACCACCCACCCAAATGCTGAGCCTTGACGCTGTTATTACAATTTTTTAACCTTTTTTTGAAAATAATTTCTGTTCAATCACCGATTTCTGGGAATCTTTGGTCTCTAGCATAACGTTTAGCTAAAAGCGCTATTTAACTAGATACCTATGGAAGTAGATAAGTTATTACAGCTTATCAAATATGATAATTTTCCTTTTAATGTTAAAAAGTAATCCCACAATATTGTATTATTTTGATCTTCGTGTTTCAGTTTTCTTAATCTCATTTTGTATTTTCAATTGTTTTGTGATTGCTTAACACAGATTTATTTTCTTTCAGGAGCATTTCTGCAATTACTCCTCACAATATGAGCCATTACAGCTGCATTAACCCATTTGTTTCTATCCTCGGGGGCCCACAAAGCAGCTAAATGCTCAGTGTCAGATGGAAACATGGTCGTCTTGGTCCGAAATGCACTAATGTCTCCGGTAATGTTCCATTTATGTGGCCCTCCTGAGCTCGCCGCTCGACACACAACTTGCAGGCCACGAGTGCCACCCAACACAAAGTGGGCTTGACCGCATTTCTGAATGGAGTTTGAGCGACACACAGCCAGTCTTTGTTCAACCATCGGATGCGTAACGTCCAAAGTTCAGTGTGTTTGCGTTGAAAAGCCAGGCTGTCACTTCAGCAGCCGCCGTCCCGCTGTTGCTATTGTACAACTGTAAATTTATTTTTTTGTCTGAAATAAATATTTATCATGTGTTTCAGCTGTAAAGATCATCATTTCTGTCACTTATTATGAAATGTTTAACTTAAATTATAACTGCTATACAATGCATATGATTTGCCATTAAAATAGAAACATTACAGTAACTTTTGCTATAATTTGGGTATTTTAATGAAAATGCTCAGTTAGTATCTTTATATACCCTAACTGCACCTTATTTAGTGAGCCAGTGCAACATTTATGTAGAAAAATACAGCTCACTGACAGAAAAGAGACTATATTCAGGGAAAAAGTACACTTTTCCATTGTATTTATTGTAAACGTGCACTGTTGTTACATAAAAAGTACAGAAATGTATAGAAGCAGAATATTTAAAGCATTAAACAGCAAACTAAGCTGTATTTCAGCTTTATTAAATTATTATCATAGGGTTTGCTGCTGTCTTGGCCAGGGCTAAATTGCATAAGAGGCTGTGAATCTCAGAGGGAATTTTCCAGGTTACAGAGATCTTTCGTCTTTTGGAAATCCATACCAAGGGAGTTTCTACTCACGCTGGAAAAATGAGACTCATAGCAACACCTCCAGTAAACCACTGCCAAAACTAAACATTATGTAACACTTTCAAGTAAGAGAATTGGGAATCCCTTAAAATGTATAACTGGGATCATTCAGGCCCCTTTTTCAATGCGTAATAATTGAAATTAGGAGAAGTTAGGAATATAAATTGTTCTTTATTTCAAAAGGCCCTTTTCTTTTAACTGTTATGACTAAACATGATGTCATGCCAACTTTATCAGACTTTATTGACACCGCTTGTATGACTTCATGAAGAATAGCTTCCTACAATCCTCCGAACCGCCAGCTACTCCTGTCGCAGAGCGTCAGAGTCCCAGAGATCCAGGCATTTCTGTGTCTTTGGTGGTGAGAAACACACACAGATGAGGCAGCAGGAGTGTCAAGAAGGTCATGGGTCCTATCAGCAAAACGAGAATGCTGAGTGGGGGGTCTCTGATGCGCCCACAGCCTGAAAAGTACATGTTGTGCACTTTCAGGAAGAAATCGTCCACCAGAAATCCGTGGCCCTTACACCAAGACTCAATGGCCAGGTTGTCCACACAGAGCTTCAGTTTGTGGTACTTGCTGCAGAAGAATATCAGACAGAGGACATCATGAGTGGTTCATATTTACGGGATTGTCTTTCATTTCATCACACTTGGAGCGAGCGGGCGTATGATTCTCTATATTTCTCAGGCAATGAAGATCTTACCTACTCATATTCAGCTCAACTAAAAAGGACAAAATCATAATATTTGGATATCTGTTTATTGATTAAAATGGCCTAAAATGTGAAGTCTGTAATATTGCCCCACATATTTGCTGTTTCTGCAGCTGCTCTATCAGTCAGAGCCTGGGCGGCGAGGAGTCCAAAAGGGAACGCTTTTGATTGATAACCCTGCTTCACGGGGGAGGATGAGTTTTTCCTTTCTGGTGAACAAGAGTTTCCCTTCCTCCGTGCCATTACAAACATGAGAGACTGTGATAGATCTCTGGTGATCTCACTTTTTAAATAAAAGTGGGGTTTGGAAAATTAGCACAGCTCTCAAAGCTGTGACTCGGAGCGTGAAAGTCAGCATTTTGCGACACCGCCGAGCGAGCCAAACACATCCAGCCGCTGGCTTTTTATTGGTGGAGAAATCAGTCTTCGCTGATATATTTCACCATAACGTTTGATCTCTCAATAGGCGCCTCACACAGGCGGCGAGGATCATGTGGACATATTCTGGTGCTCACTGAGGGTAATATGGAAGCCTGATCAAAAGATCAGCAGACTCTTCATTAATATCTCACCCCGAGGCATATTTACAGTAAAATATGGGTTATTGAGGCCAAAGAGCTCCAGCAGTTAATGCAGTTTGGAAGAGGTTACACAAACAACTGCTGTCTGCAAATATGGGGGTATTATACAGAATTCAGCGCGTTTCATCAAAGGGTTTGACGGTTAGCCAAAATTCTGGCTAGCACCAAAGTCAGGCGGTAAACAGGAAAGTATCTGACATTCCCACAGCTAAAGGTCGTAGATCTTTCCTGAAAACGCTATAAAAAGTGCGCAACCCACAACTTTATCCAGCTTTCTCGGGTTCTGGCCCCATGACATGTGTTCAGGGATAACTTACAGCAACACAAGCGCGCCAATGTTCCAGCAGCAGCCAGTTAGCACTCAGCACAGAGGCAGGCACGACGAGACATATGCAAATGTCATTTAAGACTTCTGGGATCGTTTTAAAATAGTGGCTACAGTTGACATAATCTAAAATTAAAGATGACAATTCAAAGAAATCATTTTAACTAAAAGATCAAATGGAAAAAAGCAAAAGGATGAAATGAAAATAACGAAGTTTACTGTTTGACAGCAGGCCAGGGGCAGCCTTCCTGACGGTCACTCGTCTCCAAGCTGGTGTTGAAGCCGAAGAGACAGTCCTCAACCTGACTATCAAACATGTGCTGGTCACATGGTGGGATTGTTAATTTTACAGCAGTTCCTGCGGAGAGACGTGGACAGCAATAACATACAATCCCGCAAATTCAACAGTTCATGTCAAGGTTGGAGCTCATTTGTCACCCAAGTTACATCGTAAGATAAAAAAACAAGTTTACCTGAGCAGGTCAGCAGAATACCCAGCAACGCAGTCAACAGCATCTGTCCAAAAGATATCATCAAATATATTCTAGAGCTTTCCCAAATTTGCAAATCAGCTGTACATGAAAGACTTGAATAATCTTCCCTGTATCTGCATGATATTGTTTCTATTACTCTTTCATTCATAAATCACAGAATTAGGATTTTAAACATGCTTAATTCTAGTGCAGCCATGATTTTGAGGGAGGGAAAAAAAACAATAACAATAAGGTCTCGGTGAAGCAGACATGATGGCCATCTGCTTCCTGGACATTCCCAAAAATTAATGAATATATCTCGTGGGAACCGCACACACACACACACTGAAAACAGATGTTCACAGAGAAATGCTTTTTTTCCCCTCGTTACAGTCTGCTCATATGAAGCATTTCTCTTTATTCAAGACAAATACACTTATTCCTCTATATGACCGCTCAGTTTGAAGTCAAACAAAAGATTATTCATAATTACCAATACCTGATAAATGTGCAGCGTGACAGATAATCAAACTGGGCTTAAAATGCAGAAAACAATAAAGCCACCTACCCCAGCTCTGTGTGTTGCTGTTTGAAGGATGTCTTTTCTGGCAGAATCTGGAGAAAAGCCTCAATTAGGAACGGACGCTTGGTTTACCAGCCAGCCAACAGAACCAGCTGTTCCATGAAGCCTCAGAGTGATCTGGTCCACTTTCTTATCTATGCAACTCGGAGCTAATCGGATTGCGCAACAGCGATGTTGCAGCCTGTTTCCTTTCCCAGACTCCCCTCGGCTGTTCCCATGCTACCCAAAGTCATGTTGCACACACAGTCCCCCCCAAGGACCTCTGAAGAGGCCTTAATACCAGCAAGCTCTGACAAATGTATCTGATTTTGTTTGGTTTTAAATATAAATGCTGAAGATTCGATTTTACTCTGCAAGAAATGGACAAATGTCATTAATAAGCATAAAGTCCAAAGGTTATGTGCTCATCCTGACAACTCGTTACTGTTGTCAACAGGGACCAATATACAATGACTGTTCAGAAGGATATTAGACTAATGACCAGTGCAACTTTCTCTTTGAATTGGACTATTTTCCTTCTGCCCTAAATTGGCAGCTTTTCATAAAAAAGCACATGCCTGATTAGACACGTTAAAAAATAAATGTGCAGAAATTATAACTTAAACTTTAACAAACGACAAGTGTAGGAGGGCTAAGGTGGAGGTGGAACATCCAAAGCTGGTGGTGAAATATCTGAAGTTGGGATCATCATGGATCATCCTGTACACAAATGATTTACACATCATATGGACTAACAGCCATGCAGTGAAGCGTGGTCACGCCTGGTGGACACACCCCCCCCCCAACAGGAAGTTTCTCACTCCGTAGATGAGAACGATATTTACTGTGGTGGGCCCCGGGGACTCACGCCACACTGCAGCCACAGTGTGATGTCAGCATGGCTCAATGTGGAACACGCAACTCTGCGAGCCGGGGTATGAAGTAACGTCTGTCAGGTCCATCTACCGTCACTTTGCATGACTTTGCCATTTGCACGAGGTTTCCGGAGTGAATAATCTGCAAACAAGACGCCATTCAAATGTTTACATTAATAGATTTTTGAAGAATAAACCTAATGCCTGGATAAGTGAGTTGAATTATAACACTAAACAAATGTAGGCTTTAAAATCACGTTGTTTCTGAGTGAACCTCAAATCAACAGTAAGTGCCCATAGAAAACAGATATTTTACTCTACAGTCTGACATTACAGTTTATTAATTGTTCTATTATCTATTGTTCTATTAATTGAATTTTTGTTTTTTTTTTGTATTTGAGTTTGCGCCCGTCTTGTCCAAACGCTGTGGACAAAAGTTCCATCATGCTGACATTTTTGCAATTGCAATATCCTTCCCACCCACAGATTATATGCAGCTGCATTGGGATGAAAGACACTTGTTCCACTGCACAAGTGGCATATCTAAAGACAGTAAAAACTCCACTTTTGCTGCACAGATGTATTTATTACAGCGGTTAAAATGACATTACTTCACTTCAAAAGGCTGACACAGAAGTAATGCAGGCTCTCCAAAATCGAAAAAGAGAAACAAAATGTGCGCTTTAATTCAAATGCAATGAAAACAGGTCCATTGCACAAAACCAATGCATTTTTTCCATTGCATTCATCAAAGAGTCAAATCAAAGTGCTGAGCTGTAGAAAGCAGAGCAAAGGTGCCCAGAGAAATACCCCAGCATAAGGCCGTGCTCATGAGTACGTTTCTCCAGTGGAACACGATAGTCTTGTGATGACTGCAGAGACCTGTGCTGCAGGATACACTTCCAGTCCAGCAGCAGTGAGGTCAGCTCCAGAGGGAATCAGTTTGAAAGATACAGTGGAAAAAACAAACAATTTCACCTACAAACTACTAAAATCCAGTGAAGATTGCCTTTTAAAAATGTGAAGTTTCCTCCGATGTTATAAACCCCCAAAATGAGAGTAGAATAAAATCTGTTGTTTCACATCTATGCAGGTGCCTTAAAAACCGAAAACACAAATTTAAAGTAATATAAATGGAAGCCAGGAAATCTTTTCATTTCTCACCTGCACAGAGAGAATCAATCTTATGTGAGCTTCTTTAATCAACGTGCACAAAATGAATAAAGTGAAATGAGTTTCATAAAGAGGAATGGATCCAGTTTCAGCTGGGGGAGCGGATAATCAATAGTTGTTGAGTTAAGACGTTGCACTGCTCACGTCTTTCCACAGTTTCCAGGTGAGTGACTGAGACACGTGCGTGAGTGCAGAAATGTCACGGAGGACTGGTCATGAAAAATGTGTTATTCCTGGCTGCAGGTATCACGATGAGTGCACGGCCCAAAAGAGAGATGTTGCAGAGAGATGGATGAATTTTTGTTTTTGGAGATTTGCCTTGACGAGTCCCCCGTCAGTCTTTTTGCGTACAGCCGTGTACGCTGAGCTTAGCGTTCACCAAAACCTCCAAAAATAAGAACCCGCAATTGCATCATTGTTAATCGCAGTTGGGAATGATCCTTTTCACAGGATCCAGGATCCAGGATCAAACTGATTCATCATCTTCTGTAGCGTCCAGGCATGAAGGGCCCTGCCTATGTTTGGTAAATCTACAAAATTAAGTCAGAGAACAAAACAAGGCAGATTTATGGTTTTTAGATTCAGATGCTGACTAAAAGAACGCGAGACTGACAGACCGCCAGGATACGCAGAGGTACAAATATGTGTGAGTCAAGGTGTGCAGGAATGTCCATGTTGAACATCAAGAGATGTTTAAAGAAACAATCAGTGGACGTGTAGCAAAATTCCATCCCATCCCCCCTTATCTGTTATTAATCTTAATACAAAGAACTGAAAGAAGGAAGAATGCAGCAGGATAAAAGCAGCAACTGCAGTGAAGGAATCATCAGAAATATGAAGACACTACGCATAAAGGGGGTGGGGACTACAAAATAAAACAGGAAATAACAAACAGCCTTAGTTTAGTCTATAGTTTAGTCTGTGCTTTGGTGAAAAGCTGACTGCATGACATAACTGTTTTCTCTTATAAATGTTTAGGCGAGCATGACTCCAATCATATCAGTCACCATCAGACTCAGATCATTCTTTTATCTCTTCTATCTCCTATGTGTACCTTTTCTGTAATCCATTTATCATAATGCAGCTCCACAATGCACACAAGTATTCAAGCCTTTGCCTTTGAAAACAAAACAGTTTTTCCTTGACTCTAAAGGAGACACTCTGTCCAAACAGCACGCGAGTCTTTCTGCTGTCTACCCTTGATGGTTACAATGCAACACTTCAATTTCTGTTTTTTCTTTTTTTTATGAGCGCCTCTCAGTGTTTTCCACTCACAAATGCATTATGTGTTGCCCGATTGCTTGGCAACTCCAAATGAATGGGAAATAGCTGAACAATAGTGTTGCATTTAATTTTACACTTAACCAGAACAACCTGATGCTGGAGTGCTGAGAGACATTTTAACTGGCCCCCTGAGACATCCATCTTTCAGAGAGTCATTAGGTCGAGACAAATGGAATACCACAGAAAGCTGGTCACATTTTCCACAGTTAGTCATTTCCTTCAGACATGGGTATAATTTAAAGGAGAGGAGTGAAAAGGAGACCTATCTGGAATGATGAGATGCAACAGCAAACCCGAGACGGATGAGGCTGCTGCATCCACCTGCCCCACACCAAGAATTGATCAGTCTTCCACTGAATAAATGCTTCTCAGTGGTTTATGTGGAAATGCATTTCCCAGGAGTCCACTAAGACTATTGAAAATGCAGATTTCTCCCACCCAATTAATGGGCTATTTCAGTGTATAATTTTCTTGCTTGAATTGTGCATAGGACAAACATTTGAATTTTGAAAGAATATAGATAATTTTGGTAGATTTACAGACATGGAATTTGGAAGAACTTGCCATTAAAAACTGTGGGGACAGAAACAGCAGATGACAGATAAATATTCATATTTTTACAAGGTTTTACAGACCACCTCTGTTCTACAGTCTATGCCTGCTCTAGAGCCTCACTGGTGATAGAAAAGTGGTCGGTTGATTGTGAATAGACAAGGTGTCCCATTTCTATCATGAGCTCCATGCTTTAAAATGTTTTAAGCTGCTTCTTAAGTCCCATGAAAAATGGCTTCATAAAAGTTTCTCCAGTTTACTGAAAAGAGAACAAAAGACAAAAAAGATCCTCTCGTTGCTACTGACAAGACGGGTCTGGAAGGTCAAACACCGAATGCAGGATCTTGAGACACTGCCAGGATGACTTCAGGTTTCTTTTAATTCAATGATTCAGGAATTAAAATACAAAAAAACATTGATCTGTAAAGAACTAAAGCTATATCACTTCCAACATCAACTCCTATCAGAGAATGTGATGCGAAGCTGGCACATGACAAGACAACCTGAGACAGAACAAGGTGGACGTGGACTATTTAAAGACTAGAGTGCATCTGAAAACACTCAGGGATTGAGGCAGACAACCCTGTGGGCAGGAAACACACCAGGGCAGAAGTCAAAGGTGTCTGAAATGAGGGGAAGGATTCCATTTAAAAATAAAACAGAAAATTTTTGATGAAATAAAAGAAACACTTGATCAACAAACACGTTAAGACGTAAAAGCTATGAGATACATGACGTATTTTTAAAAAAAATCTTGTTTATCCCTGTGTGGGCCCAGGCCGGTCATCCGCACGAGCAGCAGCCTGCAACGGCCTGAACTTGTATGCTTTTTGATGATGGGGGCAACCGGAGCCCCTTGGGGAACCCCACACAGGCATAGGGAGAGTGCACCAACTCCACACAAAAAGGCCTGTTTTGCAGGTTTTTTTTAAATAGATTTACTGAGCTTTTGTAGGCTGTTTCTGATATGCAGGCAGGTGTAATATGAGGGCATGTAGGACCCTGCGAGTGGCATCAGTGTTTGCCCAAACACAGCTGACTCTCATGAACCTGCAGTTCATACCCGTCTTCCAAGGGTCACTTCATTTTTCAGTCACCACTAAAATATAGAACACATGTGACTATGGCCACATATTGCATCTATGTGCAGCTCTTTGCATACTTTGCTCTGCCTCTAATCACGCTCGGAGACTTGGCTTTCCGGTGTCCCAGTTGCACTGCAGAACGTGTTGCTGCCTGTCCCAAAGTCACACCATCGTGTGAAATTGTGAGGGAGCTGGGTTGCGGCTGCTGTCCAGTATGTGCAAAGCGGGAAGGGGAACTCTGCGGAGTCTACACGCCGAGGTGCTCCAGCGGGCTGAGATGCTACCCGAGGGCAGAGGCTGAGTTACCTTTACAAGAACTCCTCGATGGTTTTGGGCACTGCGGACAAAAAGTGGATGTGGATATCACAAGCCTTGATGATCTCTCCACAAATGGTAAGGCACAACTGTTTTGATTCTTAAACAATGACACAACAATGAGGTAAAACACATCATTAGTTTTCATTCTAACAGCTGACTCATCTACACTTAGCAATAGCAAGCAGCTGTTGCGACAGGTGGATGCTAACAGACCAGCCAGACCCAAAGTTCAACAACTGACTGGTGAAGTACCAGCTTTGTTATCAGCAAAGCTCCCTCACTTCTATTTTCTGGAGTCTATACATGTAAGAGTGTTTTTTATGGAACTGAAGTGTGAGTTAAGCTTCGTATATCTTTGATTTTGATTAGAGATGAGTGAGGTTACACTGGCTGCACTGTTCTGATGACATGTCATGGTGCCTTATTTGACCACAAAGAAGATCAAACATTTAAAACCACAACTTCTGATTTTCAGTTTGGAATTTCCTTCTGCCAGGTATGTATAGCTCCACCCTCCATGTGTAGCACCATTTTGCATCATAGCTCACTATAAAAGTGCCAAAAAGGACAGATCCCTTTCCAAAAAATGTCTGCTAACATGCAAATTATGCATATTGAGCAGTACTGACTTGTACAAGAGCACCATCTTTGTTGTGGTTATATAAATGATCATCCTGAGGTTTTGTAAGTAGCGTGTGTCTTCTCCACATATATGTTGATCTTCATAATAAATTGTTGGTACCATTGCATCCATATTTTGCGGGTATGTTTTTTGGCCTGCATTGACATGTTTGGTGGTGTGTATTACTGATGAACTGTCAGTATGTATTGCAGTATCATTTTATGCAAACATTTAAGTTAAGACACCTCTTACCTAGCCTTGACATGGAACGACTAGCTCGGAGGAAAGAGGTTTCACTGAGAAAACGAGTCAAAACAATGGTTTTGTGACGGGCCTTTTTATGTCAGAAGATAACCACAGTTACATCATTGTAGTCATGATAATTACCCAAATTAAATATGCCACATCTCCTGCAGGCACAGAGTAATCTTTTATGCTTTTATATTGCAGCAATTTCATTACAATTCATTGAAATTCATTTGAATTACATGTGACTGTTGAGCAAGCAGTGGCAGGCCCTCATTTGTGAATGTAAACAAGTGTATCCTTCTGATGAACCCTCATCTCCAAGTTCTTCACCTGGGAGGGGATCTTATTTGGCTTTAATTCAAGAGTCAGCAACACAGCCCAATAATCCTTCTAACAAGAGTAATCACATTAATAGACGATGTTCCCTGCAGATGTCTGAGATTACACCCTCAACCCTAAATAGGCAGACCACTGTTGACTTAAGAAATGCTAACTTGCAGTCCTGGGGATTCGGTTATGCTCATTTGGAGTGATCCCATGTTCAGATGGAATCATTTGTACCGGGAATCAGTTTAACTATGCTGATGTAAACAGCACAGAAGCCTGAGCAAACAGTCCAGAGTTCAGATAAAAGCTTTCCAGCTTTGTCTAATGTGAACGCGGTTATCCTGCAACAGCTAAAATGCTGCAGTCAAAGTAGAAACACAAGAGAATGTCTCCACTTTTAGTTGCAAAAAAAGAAAGAAAGAGTTTTTACGGCTTTGAATGCCAATAATATGTAAAACAAACATTGAAATTCTTCAGTAAGAACTTTTTTGGAGAAACATTCAGAAATGTTTTAAAATTTTTAACAACTGAGAAAAAACCTTGTTTCATATGTTGTTTTCATTCATTAACAAAGATTGATATTTTTACATGTCTCAAGCACAAACCTACCCCAAAACCCACCTGATGAACTTTCCCCTCATTTTTCTGTTCAGTTTTCAGTTGTTTGTGTCCCTCTTGTTATTTCTTGAGAAGGTTGAGACACCACGGGTTGGTCTGCAGATGAACCTCTGCCGAGACACGCTCTTGCTCTTCACCTGCCTGCTTAGATCTTTAATTTCTTCAGAATTTAATTTGAGAGCGTCTGTGCACATTCATCTGCAGGAAAAGGACAGAGGAAAAGGGTGGGGGCTGCATGCTGAGGCCTGCAATAAAAGCTCTTCCTTAGGGGTAAATAGCAGGCCCTTCCTTCTGTAATAGAGATGCAGAATATAAACACAGCAGTTATTAGACTGACCGAACCTGCGACAATGTCAAGGTCACTGATATCATTCCTGGCAGATTCAATGTGATTTTGTGTACATTTTCAAAACCATGAAATGCTCCACTGCCACTTTTAGAATGATATGTGAAAAGAAGTTTATTAAGAGTTCTAAAATAGTATTTTTAGACGAAATAAAATATTCTGGAATGATGTTCAAACCTTCCAAAGTCCAGATCTGTATAGATTATTAACCTGGATGTATTTGGCCACACGATCCACCATTTTACACCTAAGAAAGTTTTAGCTCTAGCCTAAGAGGGAAATATGGTCTTGACTAAGTGTGTTTTACTTGTTTTTCTTGTAAAAACAACAACCAGGCAACATTATCTATATTTTTCAGAATCCAAACTTCTGTGGGGAAGGAAAAATGACCACATATAATATCTGATATATGACATAAAATTCATAGACCAGCAACCAGTAAAGGTTTCAAGAGCAGTCCCAGGTACAAATGAGTCAAATATATAATGTGTCAACACTTGTGACATCCGGTCATAATGGTCACAGTCACTCTTTTAATCTGCAGAGCATCTTCGTTATTGAGGATCTCTCTCACTCCCTACCCCTCACACACTAGCACACACACTCCAACTGTAATGTCCAGCCTGGAGAAAACAAATTAAATGCCAGAGTTATAGAGCATCCTGCTGGTTTGGCAAAGCTATCTTCATTATTTCATTTAGTTTTGGCCGTTGTACAGCTGTGAAGTGTTTGAAGTTGCCCATCCTTGAAATGGCATGAGGCCACTTTCGGCCTGAGCCTCACTGTATAAAATAACAGTGCAAATACATTCATGCTAAGCAACACTGGAAAAACATTACTCATTCTGTGATATGAGAGTTGTGAAAGTATTGCACAGAGGCAATACACGTAATACTGAAGTCCCAAACACTGTACAGGTGGTTTCTATGGTACCCAGACTAGCGTCAACAACGTAGCTGCATAGCTGTTGGCTAAAGGTGTGCTGTATTGTTTCCTGCAAGGAATGGAGTGTAAAAAATTAAGCACTGAGAGTCATTTCATCCTCTGTCTTGATTTATATTGTCAGAGCTCCACTTCTGATTTTCAGTATGTTAATTACAGACACACTCAGATGCACTCCCCCCACCACACACATGCACGCGCAACACATGCACATAATTCCCCTGGGGCATCTAGGAGGCAGCTTGCATCCTCTAAGGAAATCCTTGCTCAGCATAACAGTCCTTCATCAGTCCACAAGTCAGGACTCACCAGCTGTGAGTCTTTAATTCAGTCACATCTTTTGATTCTGCGTGTATTGCCCGAGTTAACCTCGCAGACCTCACAGACCTCCCAGGCACACGTGCTTTGTTCTGAATTCATTTGTTCACTTCTTATCTGTGCATTGTGTTTCCACATGCCAGAGAAAAGAGGAGTGCTGGTTGTTCGACAGGAAATGCTCAGAGTCAACCTGCTACAAATGAACTTTAAATCAGAAAATGATCCCAGCTGTGGTAATTACAGTTGGTTCAGCACCTGACTGTCCATTACTGGAATAAGGATGCCCTGAGGGCCCAAAACAAGGTTGTCTTCTAATTTCAGGATTAAGGTGACTTGTAAAAAGGCGTTTTGTAAGGAAAAAATGTCTCAGCTTGTGATCAAAGAATCTAAACACTTGATCCGTGTTTAAGGGCAACATTATGTGTACTCATTCAAGGTCGATGTGAGGACAGATATTTGATGTGCTGCAGATTATTTACTGTTATGTTTGTACCACCATAGAGGTGCACGGGACTGAAAACCCACTCGCCAAGCGACCAAGTGATGCTCGGATGTGGCAGGAGTCCGCCATGAAACAACACCAGAATAAACTCAAGACCAAGATGAAGGCAAATCAGTTTGAAGACTCTCGACCCCAAACTGTCCCTCAGGTCAGGCCTAAACTATCTTTTCATGAAATACGGCAGTTCAAATTTACACCTTTGCACTTCTGAGACTCACATGTAATGTTTGGTTTTCCAATACGTAAATACTTTAAACTTATTGGTTATTCACTTATGTATGTGGTTCATCACATTCTACCCTCTACAAACCTGTCAATCACTTCTCATATGCCAGTTAAAATGGGTGGACCAAAGTCAATGTGGTGCTGTGTGCTATGGTGCAGTAGTGCCCTCCTATGGGCACTCAGACAGTCGAGGCGTGCTTTGGTGGACAAACCTGTTAAAATTCATTTTATCTGAGCATTGATCATCCCAGGAATTGATCATATCCAATTTCAAATTCATGCAAAACAATGAAAAATAAGCTCTTCGCGGTGGATTCGTTTTTGCAGTGGCGGTAATTTAAAGGAGAATTTAGGCTCCCTCCAAGCCCCCACCTCTCCCTTACTCCAACAATCACATTTCACATATCGCTGGTTGGACACATGCATATTCTTTATGTTTCATGTAAATGTGTATGAACTCTGAAGAGCACATGTGGAGCAGGGTGTATGTGGTTGTCAGTTAAATGCATTTGCTCATTTTCTCCCTCAATTAACTCAACAAAATGTATATGCAAATGGGTGCAAAACAACTGTTAGGGCCATTAGAAAGGACAAAGGAGAGAATGGACTAAATGGACCTGGGCATGTGTGCAGGGGAGGGGCTTCAGACAGCAAGAATAGCAGCACTGCACTGTGGGTGGTCATATCAGGTCAGATAATGTAATACAAGATTTTCCTTTATCTCTCGGACCCATTTCCAAGAAAGTTGGGACTCCACAGAGACGTGATTTGCATCATAAATTGTGAATTTGGATCCTAAATAGGAATAGGAATAGGATCTTTGAAAACACAAGAGGATGCCGAACGGGTCCAAACCTGACCCCAGCTCGAGGTGGGTGGTCATCTCCCTCGTCAAGATGGTAAACAGTAAAACGGTCAACAGGCTCTGTTTACAGTTTTCTTTAACCACTCAAAGCGCTTCACAAGTCTGAATTCATTCATTCACAAACATTTCATGAGCTGATGGCCGTGGTGACCTCACAGGTTGCCACTTGCCCTTCAGGAGGGGCACCCAAACTAGCGCATTTGTACTTTCAGATGCCTTTTGTTGGTTTATTTATTGAATTTTAAGATGCTTTGTAATAGTGGTCAGCAATGAAAGTAGATGGTGACATGACTGATCTTGTCATTTAATCCTGTGACAGCATTTAGTTTTCATGAAGTGCTGAAGTGAAAATGTTCTAAATGTGTATTTTTGTGACATTTTGAATAATTTTTCCACTTTAAATTTCCATAGATTTTCATCATCTCAACTGACTTTATCCTTCTGTTATGGTCAAGTTTTCTCCAAAGGGACTTGGATATAAGTACACTAAAGAGATTTATAGATGACATGGGATTCTTCCCTAAATGATCCTGTTAACTTCTTCTGTTCAGACCCCCTGTCAGCAGGAGCTGAACGAGGTTTTAGAGGAGATCTCCAGGATGACATCTGAGGATAACAGAGGCCCGCTGGAGAACCTATACAGGCTCAAATTTCCAAACTGTGACAAACATGGGTTGTACAGCCTCAAGCAGGTCAGCCATGCAGAACACACACACACACACACACACACACACACACACACACACACACACACACAAAATGTATACAAAATGTATTCCACTAATGATCTTTTCCTTTGGAAACCATCCTAAAAAGTAGGTGGGAAGAACACTAAAATACTGACACTCGGCAAATGAGCCATTTTGATCTTTTGCACACTACTTTGCAATTACATATGTAATTATAACATTTATGTAATTGTTTCTCTAGGTATGAGTGGAAAAAACAAGCAATTTCAAATAATCACTAATTATTGATTCTGGCTTGACATTAAAGCTGTACTAATTATGTTACAACAGAGGCCCCATACTGTACGTATACCCTTAGGGTTCAGTAATAACAACATTAATAACTACACATGTGGTCAATGGCACTATTAATATTAATGTCACCTTTAAATGTCCATATAAAGCAAATCTTAGTAAATAGAATGGTCACATGGCCCAAATGACTTGAATGAACCCACAGAGCATCGTGTTTTTCTACAAAAGCAAGGTTTTATCTCTTTCTTCTCGTAGCTGCTCATTTTAAAAATCACAGCTGAGTTGAGTTAAATGTTTAAAACAGGGCCACGACCCCCCTCTTCCAGGCGTCCAGCGTTGTTTGCTGGTAGTTTTGAGGGTTTCGTGGTGATGCTGTCTTCTTGACAGCACTGTAATCTAAGCTTTAGTTTAAAACAACAAATGAATCCACAAGACTAACAGTCTACCATCTTTGGCAATTATCGTCATCACTGCAAGTAGTCTTTCATCACATATGCCATTTAGTGCCAGTTCTTTTTTTGCTTGTAGGAGTTCTGTACAGACTTTTAACAGCTGTGTTAATCTCAGCGTGTTTTTCCACATATTTAGATGTACTTACTCCATTGTCTGTTTGTGGACAACATAAAATGACTCCCACAGATTTTCAATCGCTTGAAAGTCTAGGTTTTTAAGAGGCATTGTTTTAAAACTCTTGTTTGTAGGGAGGCTCAAGAAATAAGAGACAGGACCAATCTCTTTTTGTTTTTGTTGTTTGCATGGTGAAAACATGGAAGACATGAATTTAACTTGGTCTGGTTGTTAGGCCAACCGCAATAACATAAAACATACCAGCCGAGCTCCGGTAATTCTGAGCCATTACTTCTTTTAAATATTGGTTGTATATACTGCTGAATGAAAGAAAAATTACTTTGAAAATAATTGCTATTGTTCCCTAATTACCATGTTATCTGCTGGTAATAAATGGTTTACAACTACATTTAGATGATTACTCATGTTAGAAATTGTACAGTAGCTTTGAGAATGGATGCAGTCAATGGAAGATAGATAGATAGATAGACAGACAGACAGACAGACAGACAGACAGATAGATAGAGTTCTGTTGAATGAATACCGTATTTTCACGACTATAAGGCACATCTAAAACACTGAGATTTTCTGAAAAATCGACGGTGCGCCTTATAATATAGTGCGCCTTGTGTGTGGACTGAGTTCCAAAATCTGCTGTGCGCCTTTGGTGGGTGCGCTACGGTAAACGCTCCGACAATCGATTAGCGGCACACCTACGCGTAAGGACCCCCTAAAATGGCGCCGTTCAAGCGAGACGCGTATGAATGAGGCTTACTTTAAACTGCAGGACATCGAATATGCGGCTGAAAATGGCAATCGAGCAATCTTAGTCTTTTCGCTTTATGAGGAGGCGGCATCTCTCCATGCGCGCGAGGACAACTGTTGCGCAGCGGCTGCCCGCGGATTACCAGGAGAGGGCGGCCATCTTCCCTAACCCTAACCCTAATCGTAACCAGGAGAGGGCGGCCATCTTCCCTAACCCTAACCCTAATCGTAACCAGGAGAGGATGGCCATCTTCCCTAACCCTAACCAGGAGATGGCGGCCATCTTCCGCACCTACTGCCGTGACAAGATAACCGTGCCCAGCCACATCACCAACATGGATGAGATCCCTCTGACTTTTAACATCGCTTTGACCCACAAAGTGGAGAAAAAGGGACCAGCACGGTGGCGATACGCACAACGGGGCACAAGAAGTCGTCGTTCACCGTGGTTCTCGGCTGCCACGGAAACGGACAGAGCGCTGGATGACAGAAGGCGAACACTCCTTCACAAAGACTATGAGGCAGCGGCAGGCAAGTTATGCCACCATATGCGGGTGGATTGTAGACGCATGGGCTATGATACCGTCTTCATGTATTGTAAGAGCTTTCACAAAATCAATGCTGAACTGGAACCGGTCAGTGAGTCCGATTCAGATGATTAAGAAGAGGAATTCGGGATGTTGGACATTGAAATAGTGCAGCTGTTTAATTTAGATACAGAAGATGAAAACTTTGATGGTTTTGTGGCGGAAGAATGAATATTTTGTTCAATAAATGTATTGAAACTCACTGTTTTACTTCCGTTGTCATTTTTTACTGTATGTTTCAGCATGCGCCTAATAATACGGTGCGCCTTATGTATGTTTTAAATACAGAAATAGCACCCATAACTGAGACTGCGCCTTTTAATACAGTGCGCCTTATGGTCGTGAAAATACGGTAGATGGAAATTTGTTAGGCCCATTCTTTTCTGTTTAAAACCCTAATTTGGATATAGTCAGCTTCTCTCTCTCTCTCTCTCTCCCACACACACACACGCTCAGAGACACACACACTCACACACACAGATGTCATCCTGAATGAGGCAACACTTCTGAGCTTAAGGTTACAAGGTAATAAAACCGTTTGGCATACTTCATGGGAAGACTTTTGTTCAGTTTGAGGAACGAAATGTGCTTCCGATCAGGGGCTTGAATTTGAATTCTGCTCATCCATAGAAATCAGACGTAGGCGGACAAACAAGGTCACCTATCCAGTGTTTTCCTACAAGGATAGTAGAGCAGAAAAGAAGATTTGAATAGCCAAAGCACAGCTCTCAACAACTCAGCCAATTTTCATCACCGGTCACAAACAACAGCATTGTTTGAGGCTGGAGTCCTTGGTTCCCAGGGAGGAACACTGTACCTCCTTCAAACTTGGCTCCCTTTTGGAGTTGTCCCTCCATGTCGCGGGGTAATTACTGTAACTGTCACTTTTTTTGTTCTTTCTCATCGAAGGAAGAAAATGGAAAGTCTTTTCTTTCCCCGGCTCCTCATTCTTTCTGACGGCTGTCCCGTGTGTGCGCCGTAAACTGTGTCCACTTCAATTATGACCTCATTTCTGAAGATAGCTGAGAGGGGGCTCTGCGGGGGGGCTGTATATGGGTGTGTGTTTGTGTGGGGGCTCTACTGGCATCCCTATGAGTGTGGCTGTGGATGGATTATGAGTAGGGGGCATGACCTAAGGATGGTTTGTCATTGGGCGAGGGCAGTCCCACCCAGGCCATGGCCCTCAGTTTTGTCCAATAGCCCCCTGCCACCAGAAAAACACATGCACAAAAATACACACACCCACCTCAAGCTTTATGCCATGCTTCATTAACGCACCCCCAAACTTCCCACTGTGCATCTTTACCCCTCCTTCTTTTTTCCAGTGTTTTCCAACTTGTCTAGTTTGTGTTTTTTTTCCCCCTCTCCAGTGCAACATGTCTACCGAGGGCCAGCGGGGCGAATGCTGGTGCGTCAATCCTTATACTGGGATTCAGATTCCAGAGACGCCTAAAGTCAGAGGAGACCCCGACTGCCACCAGTTCCACGAGGAACCCTTAGCAATGCCGACACCTGCAATGTTTTACTCACCTGTAGATCCCAGCGGTACATTGTGATGTCATGAGGTGATCATGGTTAGGGTTAGGGTTAGGGATCATTCTTTAAAAACTTCCACATTATTGTAAATGAGCGATACTGCCTTTAGCAACTGGTGGTGCAAAAGGTTGGTAGTCAAATATATGTATACAATTGTCCAACTGTGATTAAAAACTCTATTTTTATATTTTTGTTTCCCCCACCTCTTACCTCCTCTTCCTATTTCTCCTGTTGTCAAGGAAAAAAGTCTGAAAAAGTGAACCCCCTAAAACCCCATTGATGTTGTGAAAACTGAGTTATGATATTACTCAAGTGTTATTTTTATTTTCAGATTATTTTAATTTTTGGTGTTTTTTGATTTAAGTAAAATACCTCAGCTGAGGGTTGCGTGAACTCTAGTTCTCCATCCTTCCTGTGACTGTTGAAGAAAAATGTGAAGTTTTTATGAATATCCATGTCCGGCTTGACATTAGAATGTCGTTAGAACTAAATGAAATAACAGATGTCACCATTCTTTTGTTAATCCACACCCATCAGTTTTTAGCTGCCTCTAAAGAACGGTTGTTGTTTGCTTGTAGTTGTTCTATTTGTCAAATGGAAACTTCTGTGTGCACAGACATGCATGTGCGTGCATGTGAGTACATTTGTGCGTGTTTGTTTCCAGGGTTACTAATGAAGTGTTGACACAGGGATGGATTGGACTGTTGAATGTGGCTGCCCCCACCCTAAAACTCCTACGCTAACGCGAGTCAGGCCCTTCGTCGTGACCGATGGAGGGCTGGAATAAATTTTTCTTTGACTCAATTTTGTTGTTTGTTTTGATTAATTTTATTCAGCTTCAAAAACCTGCAAACAATGCATCATAATCTACACACAGTAAGTTGATTAGTGGGCACCTGCGGCATACTCAGGAACTCTTGTCCTTTTATTCACTGTACAAGTCAAGTATTTAAAAGTAGCACGGAGTCACTGAGGGCAGTACTTTTGCCATCTATGTTGCGTAGATAGATCATTTCTAAAGCAAAGTGCAACTTATTGGGGTGTACGGCATTCAGTGATTCTGGCAGGTTTTTTAATGGTGACTCAAATCAAGTGAAATGCTGAAAATGTAAATAATTTTCTGTAAATTAAAAAGAAAACGTTTATTTGGGTTTCAGTTAAAAAGCGCATAATCAGAAGAGAATCAATGAATGTGTTTGTGAATTAAATTTGAGATGCATTTCTGCCCCAAAGCAGGACTGACAATGAATGCGATGAGGACAAACTCAATGCGTCGATATTATATGGAATAAATTCCCACTACATTTGTAAGTGTCGAAGCAAATGTCACTACTTATTTGCAAGGACAATACTTCCAATAGTTAAGAAGCGCTTCCTTTAAGTTATCCCAAAAGTGAGAGATGATGCCTACAGTGCGCAAGTATGGCAAGCACCAGTCCCAGGACTGCTCGAGCTTTATTCAGATTTCTTTTTCTATCTCCGTTTCACCCTTGTTATTTTTATGGTATTAAAGCTGGGAATTTGGCAGTCAGCTTGGCTTGGTGTCACACATGGATCTCCTAACGGGCATCCTCAGCGCGTTCAGCACATTTAATGGTAGTTTGAAGCTGGCCTTTTCTGAAAACAAATCAAAACAAATGTCTTTTGTTTCGGTTTGATAGATCCGGTACAATAGTTTGAGGAGGGTAGTGTGTGTTTGTGTGTGTGTCTTTGGGGGAGTAAGTGTGTGCTCGCGTGTGTGCGTCTGTGTGTATATGTGCAAAAGCACATTGGCATGGACTGGCCTGGAGAGCTGAAGATCTGCCCTACTTTTCAGGCTACTATTTCTTTTGTTAACATTCAACAACTTCCCTTCATATGTTGATGGTGGGTCTGTTACTAAGACTCATGAAAGCTGTATTTGTTGAATGTTAACAAAATAATTGTTGTTTTATCTTTGTTGGAATGACAAGGTGCTCCCATGTTAGCAGGAAGTGCAGCAGATATTTATTTATCTTTGAATATGGACAAAGGGAACTAGTGTTGTGTTTCTGCTTTGTAGAATACCCAGAAACTGGAAAGTCTGAAATCTGTGTTGTATTAACAACACAAAAATGTCTTTTAAAGGAACAGTTCATCCAAATATAGAAATGGTGGAAGCTAATGCAAATCTGATGAAAAATGTATAATCATTGTACTTTATGACTCATAATGTCCCCTTAAATATAAAAATACACAGTGCATGCAACAACTTTTTTTTAAAAATTTCAAATCAAGCCAGATATCAGCTGGTAGCTCTGGAGCTGAAAAAAGTGTGTGGGTTGTTTTATTTTATTGTTTTTGGGATTTAAGAGTGTTCCTAAAAACTATTTTATTCATGTAGTCATAAAAAATGTGATCATGACGGTCACATATAACTACAATTTCATTCATCATTTACGTTCATCCATGTGTCCATCCATATATCCATTTGATTTGTCAAGTGCTTAACTGAATAAGTCAATTTAAAAAAAATAATATAGTTGCCTTGTCTTAAAAAAAATACTCCTTTCATGGTTTGTGGGATGTCCGTTCATAATCTCAAAGCTGGTTTACCTAATGTGCAGTTGTGGTTCTCACAGTCACATCCGATCCACCGTGAAGAACCCTTCATTTGAGAATCCAGGTATAAGTCCATCTTTGATGAAAGGGCTTGGACGAAAACTAGCAGACACTTGTCTGCCGATGAGTAACCACCAGCAGTGGAGGATTCCCCTGCTAAGTCATGTGATTAACTCCCAACTGCTGCACATTCTTTCAAATCTTCTTTCATCTCCATCCCCGGTGATTACCTCTTTAAGAGACGGTAT
Organism: Takifugu flavidus; assembly: GCF_003711565.1. Lineage (NCBI taxonomy): Eukaryota > Metazoa > Chordata > Actinopteri > Tetraodontiformes > Tetraodontidae > Takifugu > Takifugu flavidus. The sequence continues at coordinate 3,603,046 of NC_079520.1, read as the reverse complement.
TATACAAGAGCGCAAGCAGTGATTTAAAGAGGTTCCAATTGTTCGCCGTAAACATCTGCACATTTGTCCTTTTGTGTGTTGATAAATCTTCATCATTGTCTCTAGAAATTAGCTCCAGTGATTTTTTTAAAAAAAAAGCCTGTTATACAGGTCACTATTCAGCATTTAAGGAGCTGCTATTGATCATTTTAGCTAATGTCTGCAGCTGAAGTCAGAGAGCTACAAACACGCTCAATCCCTCTGTTTTCTGCCTTTGGAAAGGATGGGGCCATATGAGCTGGTGTTGGTGTCACAGTTGTCAAATGTTTTTGCCCTAATTATGTAATAAAAAGGGAATACATGTTTTGAAGTCCTAACTGCACTTTTCAGTTTCTTTGAAGGCAAATTGTCATGTTCAGTCCCTCACAAATCAAAATCTGCTACATGTGTTTCCTCCTCCCTAAGTCAAACGACACGTGCACGCACATGCATGCACGCACACACACACACACAGGGACCCTCTGCCCCTCATACCCTGCTCCCGCCATCCACATCTGGTGTTGGTCACAGTGTCGTAGGCCCCAGGGAAAGCTTCTGGTGGCCCCAGAAATAAATATCACATCCTGGAGTCTGAGAAGGGCTCAACATGTCCAGAAAGCCATCTGTAGACATGCAGGGCCATATATATAGAATAGATAATATGTACAAACAGGGATTAAAAACTACAACTGTTAGGACCATAATACTGTAAGGTAAGGGAAATTAGCTTCATATAATCCTACTTGATTACACCTAAGAGACTGCTGTAATTAATACACCAGGTAAAATGTACCCAGAGTAAATATTTAGGTGTTCATTTTATAAAACTCTGCTAAGGACTTTAAAAAGTATATACTGTATATTGAGGGGCACTGTAATCACTTATGCAGTGACACATCCAAGACACTGTATTTATTTATCAATTGATTTCTCATTTCAACATTTATGGGTTGAGACCTCCTATTATTACGATTACAATTAATTTTTCCCCTATTTTATTCATCCCATTTAAATTCTTGAATGGATTTTAGTCATTTGTGCTGGAGGAACAAGTGAAGAGTGAGATGAGCACTAAAAAAAAATATCTGTATAAATTTGTTCCAAGTATATTTATTATCTTGTCTAACACCAGGACTACATTTAATGTCAAAAGCTTTTCCCAATGTTGGATTTGCCTTAAACCAAAATCGTGTATCTAGAATGACGTCATGGTTTTTCTCAAGTTTTTGCATTTGACCTCCACCCCCCGAAACTCATATTAAATGACTTCCTTGTTCAGGAGCAATCTCTTGACCGTGGTGCTGAAAACCAGGTGACTGGCCCCCAGGCGAGGCTTTATAAAGGCACATCCTGCATGCTGCATTAGATCCTTTTGGGATAGCCTTAGCATCTTAGATTTACGTCTAAGAGGTTTATCTGCTCGTGCCTCGGAGATTAGGCGGTGCTTAGTATCAGGCCAATTCCACCTCAAACTGCACTTTTCGAGCCAATTTGATAAGTGCCACTTACGGCTCCTGAAAAGGCGACGCCACAGAAAGAAGCTACACCAGATTGCTTAAATGAATACATAACTTTATTTAAATAAATGCTTTGTCATGACAAAAAAAAAGACAAAGGTTAAAAGAGTACATAAATTACAAGTTGAATAAATATTACACAGTGATATTCACTTTAATAATTTGAGATTTTTTTGTCTTTCTTGTTTTTATTCTTATCTTATGTTGTTCCAAATACTGACCATTTTACATCTCACTGTCCTCCTGCCACCGATGGGTCTTTTTCACAAGCCAGTGAACACCAAATTACGCAAACCAATTGTGTCTTATGTACTCAAAAAAAAACCCAAAAATATGTCAAAAACTGTACTACTTCAGTATGAAATAGGAGTATGAGCTTAAAAACCAAGTAGGAGATGTAAAACCTGAGGAAGCTGCTACTTGCAAACAGATAAGAGAGACTTTGCATGGGTCTGAACTTCCACTTCCAGTCACACCTAATACACTGAAGTATTTACACACTTGAAATGGCTGCTAATTATCCATTTTCATCATCAGTTAATCTAAATATTACCAAGTCTGGATATGGTTAAACAGACATCGATTGAGAGAGCCCAAAGTTTAAACCATCAACCAACTGTCCAAAAGTCAAAGATTTTTTTTTAAAAATAATTCCAATAAAGGATTACAGAAAGCTCCCATGCTGGAGTAAGAAAATTAGTAGTCACCTATTTTTTTAACGTGTTAATTATCTGATCGATACTGGCAGCGGGATTAATAAACCAAAGAGTAAAGTTACACTTCATACCCCTGGTGCTAGTAGTGCATTCCCCAGATCTACATGACTCCTGATGTAACTGTCTTGCTAAATGAAACTAATTTCATGCGATTGGTGACCCCGTATTGGGGAAGTGGCTAGGCCCTGATTTTGATCACTACCCACGGCACTTGGTCATCCTTTTTCCTTTCTTTTTTGCCCTCTCTGTCTTATTTCTGTGCATTCAGCCATGAGAATACAGTATCTCCAGCTGTGTGTTGCTTCGCCATCCACCCCCCCTCATTAAAAGACGTCGTTGCATTTTGAGGTCCCAGGCATGGGCTGCACAGCCCCTGTCGACATATATCACCTCAAAACACCAACTTTAAAAGGTAAGCACAAGATAACACAACATTGAGCATTTGTGGCAGTTTTTTTTTTTTTGTTTTCTGTTTTGTTCCACTAACTTCATGTTACCACATCTTAGGACATTGTTGCGTGTCAATATCTATAGAGAGTAAGTGAAATAAGTGCAAGCTGCTTTTTTTTTTTCGAAAGTGGTAGTGGGGATTTGGTGTTGGAAATGGGTTAAGAAGCCCTGTAGGAAGCACCATTTTCTTTAGTCTGAAGTTGAAGAAATAGAAGGTTTATCTCCATCCTTTATCTTCCCCTCTCAGGCATTCGAATACATTCGCCATTCCCATGAAAAGCAATCATAGCTTATTGGTTAAAAGAGATGAGGGAGCTGATATCCCACAACACTTTGTCACTCATCGTTAATGTCCAGAATTATCCCGAGGTATAGGCAGAGTTTACAGTTGGACTTCTGACAATGTTTACAGGACCGACTCATCTTTTTTTTTTGTCTTAATAAGAACTATACTGCAACCTCATTGGTTATCATCCCCAACATCATTTCCATGTCACTTTCACGTCACTGTTTAAATGCAACTTTATGTAGGAAGGCACTGTGACTTGCATTCCGAGACTATACAACCCTGTAATAACCTGCAAGTTTTTGATTTTTTTTCCTTTTTTTTGTTGTTGTTGTTATCATACCTTCCCTTGGTTGATGATAACCATAGTATGGAGGCATATCCTGTAACCAGAATGGTTCCAGAAAGTTAGCTTTTTGACACTGTCACAGACTGACAGGCTACAAAGACCTATTCAAATTGTTTACAAGCTATTTTTTTCCCTAAGCACAATTAAATTGTTGCCATACTAAGTTTCTACAGGACAAATGGGGGGGGGGGGGGATCAATAACTATATTTAAAATAATGTAATACACCATGATTACACTGTAGTAGCAGAAATGAGGGGAAACCACTTGACAAAGGGACATGGCTCAAGACTGGGCGGGCTTCACTTCACTGAAGGCAAAAATACAGCACAAACAAAACCATACAAAACTACACTTCACACAGCTGCACTCCAAGATTCAAGTCAAACTCGAGTCCTGTCACATCAGCTTAAAACACATTATTTTCATTCAGCGCTCTATAAGTTTAGTGTCGCCCTGCATGGCAGTGTCTGTTTTAGAGTAGGCACAGTTGGCGTTTCAGGCTAGCTTCGCTGTCGAAGAGCCGCATACATATGTTCATCTGTGGTGATCTGCTTGTGATACCAGATGTGTCTGGAGACGTACATCAGTTAAAGAGGAAGCCGGCCCCAAGACCACTTGAAGCTCTAGCAATATATGACAAAATCAAACAAATGAAAGAAAAAAAAGGACATTCTGTTTTTGTAAAAGGCTCACTCCATTTTTACACAACGTTCATACTACACACGCGACTACACACACATCCACACACATCATTTTGTGAAGTTACACATACCTAAGCAGGTTCCCCTATTCATAAGTGCTCTGACAGAACCACAAACCCGGATAGAGTCAACTGTATTTGTACAGTTCTGTTCCTATCTAATATTTCTTTTTTGTTCTTTGGAAAATGACTCGGGTGTCATGTTCCATAGCCTAAACCTGTTCTGTTTTCAATCAATGGGCCAGATTTCTTTTTTGTTTTTCAAAATGTTTAATGTTTCATTTTACAAAGCGCAACAAAACCCTCAACCTTCTAAAAAAAATATCCATTGAGTGCATATATATAATAATGGATCTGTGGACTGGCTTCAAAGAAGGCATCCCACTAAATGGCCTGATTGAGTGAATCATCTGGGACCCCCCCCCCCCCCCCACCCTGCAATTAGGAGGTGAGTACTTGGTCAACAACAGAAAATAAAGGTGAAAATTTGCAGTTGTCTCTTTTGTCGACTGTGTCGGGATTTTTTTTTGTTTCCCCATTTTTTCTTCAATTTTGGAGTGAACGGCGGGCAGAGCGTAAAAGGTGTGGATCAGAGAGAAGACACGGGCCCTGGGTCACGTGGTGAGTACAAATGGGAGGAGGGGGTGGGGTCGCCGAGGGTGATCCGCCCCATTTTCACTCGCTGTTGTTGCTGTTTTCGAGGTCTTTACACTGAATGTCTCCTCCACTGTAGTCTGTGCCGGGGAGCTGAACGCCATACTTGTCCACACACCAGCAGATGCCTCGTTTGCGTCCCCGAGATGGTTTACACTGAAAACAGGTTTATAGAATAGATTGTTAACCTGTGTTTTTATAAAATAAACCACAACTTTGATGTAGAGATTATATCAAGAATGCAGCCCTGCAGTTTGTGTGCCGTCACTGACTACATCATGTTTGGGACTGGCTGACAACAGGTGGAAAAAGGTTTCAGAACTGTTTGCTTCTGAAAACAATGAAGTGACACAGAAAACATGAGAAAATAGACTACAAGTGCATTCCCACGCGGGCTTGCCACAAAAGACTACAATGTTTGTTTATATTGTGTTATTCTTTTAGGTTTTTGTCTCAAATGTCATCCATTTTTTTCTCACCCTGTGTCCTCTGCTCTGGCTGGAGACATTTTCCAGGCTCAGACAGCATCTTTGTTTGCATATTAGGTGTTAGTTCTCTAGTAGTAGTTATTTGCAGCGCTTTTAAGACATGTTGGTGTGAAAATGTGATTGTGCGAGCTTAGACGTTAAATCGAAGGTGGGCGGTGGTAAATAGATGCACTTTAATCAGATTTTCATTAAACTGTGTTATTCCTAACTCCATTTCAATTAGCCTCTGAGTCAAAACAAGGTCCAAAAGCTGTCTCAGGAAAATAAACTCACCTGCTTGCGTTTGAAGAATCCTTTTCGGTCACAGTTGGGAAGGTACAAAGAGAGAGCCATAATACGTGAAGTGTCTTTCATTCCTTGAATGATTCCATCCAACTTTCTTCGGCACGGACCCTTTAAGAAAAGACATTCTTTGAGCTCCATCATACGTTATATCCCTGTCTAAGAGCTAGTACTGGATACTTACAAACTCAGGCTCGTGTTTGTCGATGGGCAGTGGTGAGTAGTCCATGGGGGATCCCATTGAGCGCTGCTTGCCAAGTTTCCTCTTCAGTTCTTTCTGCAGGGCATGGACTTTTTTACTGCTCACAATGTCTTTGGGATGGATTGGCACTTTAGCTGGCTGCAGTTCCTCTGTAATCTCTGTGGTTATTGGGTCCTCGTGAGACTCGTGATCTGCGTCAACACAGATAAACCAGATGTTATGCGACATATTGTTTTTCCGAATTTCATTTCACAGTGGAATAAAACCAAATGACAAAGTTGTCTGCCCTCTGCTGGAGAAGGATGAAGAGCTCTGACCGCCTCTTTGGACGCCAACTCTTTCAATCGGTTCACATGCTAACTGTTACCTCTATAACTTCCAGATTTACAACCAGCAGAGCTCAGCTAGAACAATAGAATTATCTGTGATCATTATATATATACAGTATATATATATATACTGTATGTAATGACATCCATACCACTTTTCCATGCTCATCAGTAACATCTACCCAAGGGAAACATGGCCAAACGAAGCACGATCGAGAAGAACAGTACATCTCTTGTCCTCTGAATGTATCAAGGTGACGAGTTAGTCTTTAGCATGAAGTGACACGTGAGCGCACACAGACACCAGACGACACGAGTTTGTCAGCATACCGACAACTAAATCCATTTACATTTACGCCTGTGCTTTGTCTGGAAAATCTGCTAACGAGTAATCTGGGCTGCAGAACTTCAGCAGGGACCTCAACGGGCCTGTGGATGTCATAACATTACCAGTCCGTCATTCAAATGGATTCAATTATAAGGCATAGGAAAAATCCAGCATGTAGAAATTTTATGGACTTTTTTGACGCAGTTCTGCTTCCCGTGGGGGCACTTTCATTTCAGAGATCTGAGACCAGCTCTTTGATCGGATGTTCACAGGTTGAGATCCTTTATCCTTAACCTAGCAACCCACCTCCCATCCCCCCACTACTGCCTATCTTTGGAACTCAACCTCTTAAGCCCAGCCAGAGGTTCTTTGAATCCACAGAAAGAAACCCTTAACACCAGAGACCCCCTCCACCCTTGGCTTAGTTGTACCGTAAGTGCAGAGTTATTGTGGGGACTCCACCAGGTCCCGAGTGGCTGAGGCAATAGTGCCAGTGGATGATCTTGGTTATATTTATCTGACTAGGAAACCCACCACAGGGCACAGAGCCAGATGCACTGAACCAAAGAGGAATGCTCACTGTGGGCTGTGGGCCAATCATTGCTGCTAGACAAATCAACCACCACTCTAAGGTCATGCATGAGAGAAATGCTCCGCTACCAACTTGCCGCCATAACTCGGTTGACTAGTCTATTAATACAGTCACCATAGAAAAATGCTCTGAGACGCAAGAGGGGCATGAGCTTCAAGAGAACTGATGTTCAAAGAGCCTGACACAGCATGAGTGTCTGGAGTCTCGTTGAGGGGAGGGGCGGCAGGCGGGATGATTACCAGAATTGGGTCTTTGGCTTCTGCTCTGCGCTGCTGTCTCTTTGAAATTAATCTCACAACTCATGACTTGGCAGGCCTTGGTTTGTGTTTAGATATGTCCTTGTGTCTGTCCGCTCCGGCGACAGGGATATTACTCGGTATAAATAAATATGTCAAACAAGCATTCCTGTGTATATCATGCAAGCAACCACTGTGGAAAATTCCTCATTGTGCAATACAAACCCATGTTTTCTCAGGATACATGTCTAAAATGCCAGTGTATTTGAAATATTGTCTGTAACATAAGGATTAATACTGGAGTGTTCTTGTGTCATGGGCAATCTCACTTTAGCACAGCACATTCACAGTATATAACATGCCTGAGCAGTCAGTCGTGTGGAGACGATTTCCAACTTTTAGAGTTTAGTGTATACATTTAAAACGATACAACTGCTCTGAAGACAATGGTGTCTGGACTTTTTTTTCTCTTCCAGACACAAAATCACCAAATTTGTCTTTTCTGAAGTGGGCTCTATGGCGCGGCCACAAAAAAAAAAAAAAAACCTCAGTTTTTCCATGCTCAGGGTACCCAGATTGTAAAGGAGGCTTAGAGGGTCTGTTTTTAACTTCTGAAACTCAGCCAAGATCCTGGAGGAGAGCCAGCAGAGCCGAGTCATGTGCGGCTCTTCAATTCAGCCGAGCCAAAAGCTCTGCTGCTATCTCTGTCTGCACCGGCTAAAGATTTCATTAGGACGAGCCCAAAGAGGTGCACCTGATATGCCTCTGTTTAAAAATTAACATCTGCACACAATTATGCTTTGTGAATATCCACTGTTTGTTACAAGCAACACCTTGAAGAGACATGCTAGTCCTCTCTTGATTCTTTCATGCCTTTGGATGGTTACAAAACATGGGGACAATAGATTATCTCAACTTTCATTAGTGTGGTATCCCAGCATTGAACCTCATCTGTTTAGTCTTTGATTAAGTCACTCTCTGCCTTGCAGCTGAAATTACATCTTTATAAGACGTAAAAGAGCCGTGGATAAATTTAATCTCAGTACGGGAGACAGGGAGGTAATGTCTGGAGAAATTAACCTCGGGGCTTGAGTCATATAAAGGGCCAGTTAGTAAACCATCCCCCCGACCTCAGATTAATATTTAAAAGCATGGCCTGATAACCACACAGCTTTGCACAGACGGAGGTGGGAACAAAAGTAAGCTAGTGAAGTTAAGGAAAAATCTATCATAAGGTGCTTTAACTCTGTCATTGAACATTTGATGAGTAACTTTAAAACCAAAAACGTTTTTTCCCCCCAATGCAGTTAAAAAGAAAGGTATTATGCAGCATGTGCGCACACAGGACACACGATACTGAAATATGCAACCAGAGTAACACGTATGATGTTGTCCTCTGAAATGTAACAGAATGTAAGCGTAAAGAGGTGAACAATTAAAATACTTGTAAATAAACCCAGAGATAATGTTAAGTCTACTTTCCAGGAAATGTGTCAACAGCGAGGCAAGTAAGAGGTTTTTCTGCCAACATTGTCTTCAACTTTTGACAATTTGAAAGGGAAAAATAACCATTGTAATGTGCGACTGAATAGAATGGGACTGGCTCAAGAAACCAAGGCTTTAGGAGCAAAGAAAGTTGTAGCTGGATTAAACCATGGCTGCTTTCATGGCCAAGTTCATTGTGTAGCTCCAATAAATCAGCTAAAGAGCACATGAGAAGACATAGGAAATGGTAAACCAAAGAGGCTCCATTCCAACCAGTTAGGAGGACAAACTCATAAAATTAAAACATTCCACATAAGCTTTAGTTATGACCACCCCCAAGAGTGAAAAATGTGTTTTGGCCCCGATGTCCTGTTGTTTCAGTGGAATTTCTGTTGTGTGACCCTGTTTGCGGTCTGCATCAGCCTGTGAAAATGGAGGAAATACCTCTTCCCATGGTATTGTGCACACAGAGTATGTTCAATGCAATCAAAAAGTTTCCTGCTTTTCTGAATGCACGGTATAAATAGCTGCAAGAACAATTCAAGGATTGTAAATCGCAAAAAAAAAAAAAAAAACTCGCAAAAGCATGCAAAATCTTCCCAAGTGGGGAATGATGCTGTAGGTAAGCAAACTTTCCGACCTGTTTACAGCCTTCATGCTGCAAAACAAGGGGCCCGCTGCATGTTGCAGCTGTTCATGTGAAAAGTGCAGCATCACAAGTGTGGCACAGGGCTCCTCAGCTGCACATTCCTAATTTTGGTCTGAGGTCAAATCCCACATCTAGGTTTGGGTTTTCAACAAGCCACACGGACGGACGAAACCTCTTTTTGGCTCACCGTCACCACAGCACAATTACTGGGTGTGACGATCTTCTCAAACTCCCGAGTGGCAGAAGCAGCTATTTTGGTGAGCGTCTGCTGGCTACGCTCTCCCAAGCCGATCCCCAAGAGGCATAAAAAAGAAACATCACAGGATCTTGCTTCAACATTAATTTGGGGTAAACACTGTGGCATTTTTCAGTGTGATGTTAGGTATGGTAGCGCACCAAACAACCAGCAATGTCTGTTGTATTTTTGAAGCATTTTTTGCCCATGGTTGTAAAACAATGGCTCAATTATGAAGCCAAGACATTACCAAGTCATTGCACAAGCAGAGATGCACTGGCACATCCATCGAACCTGGAGGAACATGCGCTAAAAGCTTTATCTGTTGGTCTGCTCGCCCTCTGTGAACACATTATTTCGGTTGCTTTCTTGCACCCTGTCTTGGCATAGATCAGGCTTTTTGTTTCCTAAATCTTGCCTCCTCCAGCAACAGCTCCAAAGCTTTGACAAACTAGACAACCATCGCGTTGATGTCCAAATCATATTCTCATCAGCATGTGAGGCATCCTTAATAATTCCTCCAGCTGATTAGAGGCAGCATGCTGAGCCTTCACTGCAACCTCTCAGATGTTGAAGGTGCGAAGGATGGAAAGCCGAACACTGTCGTTCCTTTCGCACGAGCCCATCATTAAGCTGTCAGCTGGGACCACATCGTAATCACCATAGCTATATCTAACTTGGCGTGTCTGTGCGAGCACATGACGTCCACTGTGGACGGAGCACGGTGGCTGGTTGTCATTAGCGTGAGTGTAAAGTCAGAGAGAATCATGTCTTTGACCATGAGGTTCAGTTTGTCTGCGCCGAGCCAATGGCCAGCTGCGTGAGTGATGTTGTGGACACGGACTCAGCAGATGTTGTATATGTAAGAATATGTGGTGACGAGCGAGCCGCGCTCATAAAAGCAATGTAACACTGTTACTGCATGTGAAGTTTTCTGGTAAACATTAAGCTCAACATGTCTGTGGACTCTGCATACAACAGAATAATGTAGAAAATAACAAATAGTGCAAATGATATTGTCATCTATGCAGATGCAAACAACTGAAACAAATTTTAAATGTATTTTAAAAAATCATACAGTGAAGGCAGCAGGTTTCTTGTTGCTATGCTATTAAGCTGCCATTTCTGTGCGTGTGTGTGTGTGTGTGTGTGTGCGTGCGTGTGAGTAGTATTCTGGATTTGGAACCACTCCCTAATCATCTTTTGTTTCTTGGCAAAGAGCAATCTGTTAAAACATAAGGCCCTTTCAGAAGCTTGAAGGACGAGGGGCCTGCTGCTATGAAGTCATATCTGTTGGCAAGCTTTCCAGGGTCTGATTCACTCGCGGGGGGGCTAACAAAATCTGAGTGCCCCCAGTGCACATACCACCTCCTGTGCCTTATAATCCAAACAGCTCCAGGGATCACAGAGTGGGAAAAATGTGAATTAATGCACCACTGGGACATGAACCTAGACACAAAGTGATGGCCAGGATTCTTTTTCTTCGACCAAATACAATGGTGGGGGCTGTTGGATAGCAAAGATTCTTCTCCCCCCATTGTTTGGCTGCCCCAGTCAATATTTAGTAGGCTGCCAGCCCTCATGGCCTCTCAAGTGTCATGAACACTTGAGCTCCTCCTCCCTGTGTTTGACTCACTCAGCTGGTGCTGCACACAGGACAGCTGTGATCCCACACCGCAGGGATCCAGAAGCTCACCTCGCCGGTGTCCGAGCATAGAGATGTCTGACAGAAGGGCCCTTCAGACGCAAGACGGGGCCACAGGCATTCTGCTGAATCACTGCCTTGTGACTGCGCGTTCATGCAATGAATCCACCACCAGAGGCAGGAAAAGATGCTCTGATTACCTCTGTGGGCCAACAAAGGAGTCAGAGCTTGTGTGTGTGTTCCAAGCTGCCTGAGGTGCCATCACTCACAGCGATCACGCACAATACACACCCAGACACCCACACAGCCCCGCCTAAGTAGACCTATGCATGTGAGCTCTCTGGCACACACAAACTGATGTCAGCCCGTGTCGTTTCCCAAACACAGGGCTTAATGGGTATTCCTGGAACAATGACGTCCATGACGGAGCCACATCGTGAAAAAGAATCATTTAGAGGAGAGGAAAGGTTGAGCCCAGCGGTGGCTCATTTTTACAAAACATGGCATGTGGCCAAAACCTCTGTGGTTGCCACCTACTTAACTAGTTGTTGACATGCTGATAAAACTCTTGAATGACAGGAGGGGAAAAAAAGTCCTCTTCAAATCTTCAGTCCTTAAACGGCTGTGCATTTTTCTTTTCTGTTTCCTTTAGTACAGATTTAGACTCTGGCATTCTCCAGGCTATAAGTCAACACCTTAATGCTAAATTAAAACATAAACTCCTTTGATTGGCACCGCGCTACATTTTTTTTCCCAAGCAGTTGAGCGTGATTATTGGAAATGTGCTAAATGGTGTGGAAAATTATGGTGGAGTTTGATGGACACTTGTTGCAGCAACTGGCATTAAATGTGGCAATTTGCAAGAATGAAACCCTGTTAAAGAGTTCCCCAGCTTTACATCGTCTCACACGCACCGCGGCGGAGTGCACGAACCGCATTTCTTCTGAGGGAAATCTGTTCAGACCATTACGCGCTGTCCTAAAAATGTAAATATACAAGAGCCACTGCCTGGATCTTTTATCAGCCACCCTTTCTTCTTTAATAGAACGCAATTTGGCAGCCCGTCGCCCGCACTATACCAGATCAAATCGGTCGGGACGCGATGTGCGCGCATTCGGAGAGCCGCTGACCGCAGCGCACGGATAGGCAAGTGCTGGTCATTTTCTACCGCCAACGCTTCTAATCATCCGCAATAAAACCACCGCGTCATTCCAGTTGGATGAGTAAGAAGCCTTGGTAAATTTCTGTCCCTGCGCAAACCCACGAGGAGAGGAGGTATAAGCTCCTGCAGCCAGTTTAATCAAGGCGGTGGATAAAAGTTAATCAGATGGCACCTCAAACCATCTGTCAGAGAGCCCTCATGCGCTAAAGAGCCGAATCCAGAAGGGAGACAGGGGGGTGGAAACAAGATCAAAATATCGATTTATGCCCTCATTTAACCGCAATTGTACCCCGAATTCGTCTGTGCAAAATACATGATTATAACCCACTGGTAGTGGTGGTAGTGGTGGGGGGGTCTCCTCCACACCGTCAAACACCTATCAGCAAAACTGAGCGCGTCGGTTCTCTATCGTTCCGTTTCTAAAATTGGCCACATTTTATGCTCCCCCGTACATGCACGAATGCATTCGGCCATGCAACCGGTGCGCGTCTTACCTATGGGTGGGTGAGCAGGTTTGTATCCTTTCTCGTTGGTGCACACCCCCCTGCCATGGAGAAGCGCGTGCAGGGGCTTCTCCTCGCCGCTCCTCGGCAGGCAGCGGAGGCCCTGGGTGCAGGTCCCTGTGTAAACGCCGCACGCCTGGCCCTCGGACAGGGCGCACGTTAGGCAGCATCCGCAGCCCGGCTCTTTGATTAGCTGGCAGCCGACCGGGACCGGAGGACACATGGAGAGCGCCTTCTGGTCACAAGGCTCGCACGGCACGTAAGAGCCCAAACACCCGGACAGCCCCAAGATAAATGTCACCAAGAGGCAAAAACTCAGAAACATTCTCGGTGTTCTGTTCAGTTATAGACCTGAAACGCAAAGAGGAGGGGAAAAAAGTAGACTGGTCTAATGAGCACAATGACTCAGTCAGATAATCCGATTTTTAAAAGCTAAAGCCAACAGTCTCATCCAAGAGTGTTTCTATCTATTAAAAATTACATTAGAGGTTTGCGCCGCGCGCCGCGCATAAATGAGTCCTACTCAGCAATTTCGAACAAATATGCTGTTTCCCCCGATATATTGTCCTACATGCAGGCGCAAGTCCCTGCACACAGCGTGACTCCTCTTCAGTTCGGACTCCGGTACTTTCTCCAACACAAGTTTCTGAACGGACTGATCAACTTGAGCGCAGCCTTGCCTTTTTAAAACAGCCGAGCCCAAACCCCTGACTATGAATTCGCCGAACAGCAGGGAAGGGAGGCGCACTTGTTCCACGGCCTGGCAGACGGCCAGACTGCTTTTTTTCTATCCTCCAGCAGCAGCAGCAGCAGCAGCAGTAGAAGGAGGAGGAGGAGGAGGAGGACGACGACGACGACGACGAGGAGGAGGAGGAAGAACGCTCTCCGAGCTCAACTGATGCCGAGAGAACAGCCCTCATCATATCTTTCTAGCAGAGCTCAAAACGTTCGAGCTTTCACTGCGTGCAGAGCTGTCTGGGTCGGAACATGAGATAAGAAGTGATCTTATTTTTAAATCACCAATTCTGGTTCTTCAAGACAGAACAAGACGATATAAAGAAAGAAATGAAAAGAAAAAGAAACTTCAGTGGCAATTTTCTATATCACTAAATGAGGTGACACTCATGAGTGGGAGATTGGGTTCTTATAGGAAGGCTCAACAGCCTGGTTATGATGAGAAAGAGCCCAAATGGTTCTAGTGGGACAGACTCAACTGTCTGAAACCATTCATCAAGAACATCCCAATGTAAACACCCTCCCACCATTTCATCCAACTCGCTTCTATCAGAATAAAAGTGATTTGAGTAGACTTCTAGTCAAATACGTACGTATTTGAATGATTTTTATTTAAAATAACAGTGCTTTAATAACATGTTAGCATTATTTTTTTTTAAATTTCCAGTACAAGTTTGTCAGTTACAAAAAAACACACAATAAAAAATAAAGTATGTTCAACTCTGGCCATGGCTGTGACAGCTCGCTGGATCGTGGCGTGAATTTATTTCACGAACAGAAAATAATTTCAGACATGTGGATATGAAAACATCTGGCGTTTAGATCTGAGTCTTAGAGAAAACATTTCCTACATCTTTTGCTCCTCCTGTAAAAAGAAAGAAGAAAAAAAAACCCGATGGTAAACCTGCTTGACTCGTAGGAATGTCATTGTCATGGGTTGAGACAGACACATTAGGAAGGGAAAAGCAGGACTGTGGCAGCCGACAAAGTGTGGGACTTAAAAAGTGCTGAATCAAACACACTTGTTGAAATTTCTGGCTTTGTCTGTGTGTGTGTGTGTGTCTGTTTATGTATTCTTCTTGTACATTTGTAAGAAAACACCGGCAGGGGTACCTGCTGCAGTTAAGTCGTCACCTGTTGCTTCCACTCGACCCATTTGCTTTACAAATTGAGCCAGAGGGCAATTTCAATTTCACTATAACTCTCCTCTTTGAAAAACTCACTCACACACACACACAGTCACATCACTACGTAACCCTAACCCATTCTCCCCCCCAGATGGGGCTGCATTATGTCCCTATGAAGAAATTGTACCCCTAATGTGAAATTCTGCTCAGATTTGGTCACCACAGCTTGTGTAACACTCACGAGTTAAATGGTGAGAAAATAAGAAGGGAAGGACTTTTGAAACTGTGATTTGAGACAACAGCTTGCCAACAACTGGGCTCTATTATTTTATAGGCTGTAAGCAAAACAGAGGCCTGACTGCTTTGCTGTGGGCTCTGCTCCTACCACACATGTATTGTAAATCAGCCCAGTTGGAGCTTTTTTGCCCCTCCCCACCACCACCTCTGCCACATTTTTTCTCCCATAAATAAAAGCTCAGGATCAAAAAGTTGAATCTGTTGTCATACATCCTTAATGAATCGGCAGAGTCATCTCCCAGATGTCCTGCACACACATTTGACCTGCATCTTTGCATTTGCCGGCAGTTGAGGAGTGTATGCACCACGGTAGTTCCACAGTTGACCACTAGAAGGCACTGTTAACAACAGTAAGCTCTGGAAGGGCGTCAATGACACATGTTCACTTTATAAACTGTTACAATCATAGAAAATTATCACATTAGTTGATTTTTCATCATGGCACTAAGAGCAGAATGTGTTGAAACTAGATAGACTTCAAATCCATAGCCTTTTCAACAGATAATCATATACTTTAGCTTATTAGAAAACTGAGAACACATTTCTAATTATCTTTGGGATAGGTCTTAAATTAAGTGGTTTTCCTCAGTTAATCTGAGCCATGGTGATATGAACTGGGTTCACTGAGGTTCCGTAACCGCTGTTTACATTTCTGGGATTTTTGGTTTCTATATGGCTTTTTCCCCCAGCTTCCCTTCACACACCACCCCTCACATTCATATTCATGCTATCACATGCTATCCATTACATGCAACAACCAACAGAGACATGGGGATTGTTCCCTCTGCTTTATTATTAGCAGAGGGAACAAATTAATCAGCCGCCAACAAATTAATCCAACAGCTATACAAAGAGCTTAAAGTGACTTTCAGCGATTGTGTTCATTTTCATAAGCAGCAGAAAAAGTCATTGTTGCAGATGGGAGAAGCGAAACCCAAAGAGTGTAAATTGAGACATAGGTTTGAACTGCCCTGACTAAACCTGAGCAGAATAACAAGCTGGATTAGGAGAGCAAAGAAGTACAGATTAATGACACATTCACTAGAACTCAGCTGGGCAGAGGGCGACGAATGAAGCAAGAGCAACACAAAAGGAGAGGAAAAATGTGTTTCCAATGAAAGCACTACTTTACTCAGAAAGGCCATATCGCTCCTATTGCTTTGTTCACCCTTTGCTCAGGCTAAATTACCACGACACGTGCACGAGTCCATTAACTTCCCTTTGTCCTGAACAAGGCAAACATTACTTGAGCTGAAGAATCACCATCGCTGACAGTTGTTAACATGTTGTTTTTCACGTAACCACCATTCTGTTTACCTTTCCCATAGAGGCGAACGCAACGCAATTAGGATTTAAAGAAAATACCCAGCAACACAGAGGAGAGCAGGAGTGGAGCCTTAAAACAACAAGATACTCAGTCAGTCATGCTTACTTTGGTAAAATACTGGGAGTTTCTTTTAAAGGCTCAATCAGTCAAACAGTTTTGGAGTCCTGTGAACAAAATTTGGACGCATACCTGCTACTGTAAAAGGGCGGCAGCATCAAAGTGTAACCTCTGATCTGAGGTTTCACAATTGCTTAAAGCCAACAGTGAGAGAAAAATAACAATAATAATATTTGAAGTCCTTGATTAAATTAAAAAATGTCCTCAGTCTGTCCTCAAATAGGTCAAATGTGTTTGTTTCATCCCAAGTCTAGCACACGATGTTCAGTCCCATTCTGAACATTCCACACTTCAGGAGACCAAGTCTTGTTGAGGTGATGGTTACACGTAAAACACCCCTAAATGCACAAACAGGCATTTTTCATGTTGCCTTCTAGATACATAAAGTGGTGATGAATCGGCGTCTAAGTGTTTCCAGGTTCAAATTCAGTGGAATTTTCTGTTTGTGCAATTTGTCCTGCCAGGGAAAGTCACCAAGATCAGCTTATAATAGTTCTTATTGCTTATTTTCAAGTCATCATTCTACATAGAGTATATACAAGAGAAGAATGTGGTACACAAACACTCGCGGGCTCACAAACAGTCCCATTTCCAAGGACAGACAAAAAGGTGTTGTTGTGTATATCTGTTCAAACTAGACAGCGCGGCTCCAGGACAGGGCCCGTTTACAGTCTGGGTTCTGTCATTTAAACTGTGTACTGTAAAAGCAATAAAATTCGTAAGTGAGTGTAAATGTGTTCCTGCAGAAAAGGAAGCCGGGGATGTGACCAATACGCTGACCTCAAGGTTGTTTTTTTTAACTTTTGGTCTTCATGAACATTTGTTGAAAGGAGCTGCTGAGACTGAAATCACTAGAATTTTGTGGCTGTTACAAAGTCTTTTATCTGCAGTCACGAATAAAAATATTGACTTTTTGGGTGCATGACGGTGGTCAAATTTGAATGACCCCCTGTAACAATGCAAAACCCCCGATATCAGCATTTGAAAGCCGCATTACTATGCGTTCATTTTGTAAAGAACCTGAAAGTTGATCTTTTATTATCATACGTGCATTGAAGCAGCGCATGAGCGTTAAATTCAGCTGCGGCAGATATTCAGCCTGGGTTCGGTTTCACTCTAGTTGACACCGTTGCTATAGAAGCATTGTCAACAGCGCGGTGAACTGTGGTGATGAGCGTCCTGTGGGTTTCCATTAACACCGAATCGCCACAATGTGACCATGACAAGACCTGCATGATCTCGTAACATGAGACGGTGCTGCGGCTTATCTCGGCGCTGCGATGGAAACTCTGCTGATCGAGATAAGCCGGCCATCAAGTATAACACCTTACACAACTGTGAGTCTTTATATAGACTATTAATGTATGTAGCCCCGAAACATCCACAACACAAAGGTCGGTTTTAGAAGCACATGGCACCAAAGGCAGGCAGTGATGGGAAGCCTCAACAGATGTTGCTGCTTTTTCAGGTTGCAGCCTTGGCTACATTGTTTTGGATTCTTTCCTCTGTCTTTCATACAGGTGCAGCACATGTTCCCATAGCAAGATAACACCAAAGTGATGCTAACGGACCCCTTTGGTATTAAAAAAGTCTGTGCTCACCTTTTTTGAGCTCACCTTTTTTCGTTTTTTTTCCTAGTATCGTCATCGAAACTTTAAAAACCTTTGAATTGACACACCCATAAATGTACAGATATCGAAAGAGTTTCTGTGTTAGCTCTAGCCACAGCTTGAAACCATTAAAACTGTTTCTGTCACTATTTATAGACCTTTTTAAACACAAAATTCACAAAACAAGAAGGAAATTGGGGAAGTGGGCTACATGTAGGCGTGCTTTGTCCCTGCAAAGGAGGTAACTACGCTACACATACGGTGTAGATTTGCTTCAGAAGTGATGATCAGCATCAATCGTATGCTTTAACATGTGGGTCAAAGGTCATGTATTGACAGAACTGACTGTCACTTGGTTTCATCCTTTTAAATGTTGTGCTGGAGTCTCTACTTGAATATGCTGTATGATGAGTCTTTCAAACATCCAGAGATTAACTAGCCTCTCTGTGAACTAGCAGATCCTGGCTGATGTTTGCATTACCACAACGACACACTCCTAGTGCTAACCTGCTTCTCACTCTGTAAACAAGATGTTAATACTTTGGCTTTGAGCCATTACAGCCTTCTGAAATGCTGTCTCTTAATTTTACAAAATGAAGTTTGGGCAAAACTTGGGAATGGTATTGAACAATGGATTCGCTTCTTGGGATTTGCTTTGTAGTCCTTTGGTATATTTACCTTCTTCATATTTCTCCATCCTCTTTAACCCACCTTTGGCACTAAACCCAACAATGATTATGCTATTCTTGTTAATATATTTTGTTAATGTGTCTCTAGGGACAGAAAACAGGATAAAAACCTTCAAGTCATATTTGCAAATATTTAAAACTTATACATCAAGTTCTGGCTCAAGTATTCTTTAAACACTTAAAACATTCCTTTCAGTTTGTCAGTTTAGATCAACATTAGAAATCCTGCACTATAAATTTAAAATAATTCCCCAGGCTGGATAGATTTGAGTATGGTGTGAAAAATACATAACACGCGAAACAAAAAAGACCTCATTCATCATCACTGTTTGTGGAGTGCTCAGCCTATCTTAAGAGCTTAGAAATTCCAACAATGCATATTAATCGAATCCAGCGTGGGCATGATTTTGGGTTTATTTTACAGAACAGCAGCTTTATTCTAAAAGCTAACAGCTAATTTTGGGACACAGTCTGGGAACATGTAATAGATTGGTTGGCTGTTAAAAAATGTCCAGGGATTTAGAAATAACTGAAAACAAATTCAGTTCCTGACATTCCTGTTTGGTGCTGAACTTAATGTGCCAACCGCTTCGGCCAACGATCACGTTTCACTGCCACTTTAGTGGGGCCAGCTGTTACCTTGATGGTGGGCAGCTCAAGTCCAGTGTGTGCCAATCTCTGGACATGAACGCTAACTATGGCAGGAGACGAGTTGGAAGAGGTTGAATATAGCCTGTTGTGGTGAGACGGCACATGCATGTGGATGCTAACTTTATATGTAAGCGTGTATTTGGGGGCAAAAGTCATATTTCAATATTTTCCTTTAAAATTCATGATGAGATTTTTAAAAAAAAAATATATATACCGGGTGTTACGGGTGTTATGCAGTAATTATATTAAATGATCACTTTTATTGACATTTACATGATAGAAGTGTTAGCTTGTTTTGCCAATCACATGGGCTCTTGCTCGTTGGACAAAAGCCAAATCAAATATTCAAATCTATGTTTGTTGTTGATATCTTCCCTTTAGGTTTTGAAAACCTCAGTCAAGAACAACACGTTTGGTATTGTTAAGTGTGTCAGGATGGAACGTGCTTGTAATGATTGACGCACTAGCAGGTCAGTGAGTTTAGCCTTTGTAGCCTAGCCAGGACTGTTCTTTAGGTAAATACGTAACTGTTAATGTCCTGGATCTTGTGTAAATCTGTATGCAGCTCAGTGCCGTCTTTAGAACACTCGGGGACACAAATTCAGGACAATCAAATGCTCGGACCTGCTCCTTAATCAACCTCTTGCTGAAAAGGTAACTTTTCATTAAACCCAGTATATTTAAAATTGTTAATTATGATAGTGGCCTAGAAACGAGAGGAACAGGAACAATTCTGAGCTATCAAATACCAAAGTGTGTGTAAACCTCACTGGAAATGTAATTAAAACAATGGATAGTTAAATAATACATTCAACTACAACAGCAACAACAACCACAACAACAACAATAATAATAATAATAGAATTTTAAACTATTACCCAGTTGGTAACTAAAAGGTATTCCGCAGATCTAGAAACCCCCTTCTACATATGAGCTTTCCAATATTTGATTAGAGAGTGGCTTTGAGTTTTGATTTGGTCAAAGCTCTGGTTGTGACTGTGATGCAAAGAGAACCCCAAGTGGGACGGAGTGGACACAGAGGCTTTTGCAGAATGTGTAATTACATTGTAAATTGTTCAGTGGGTCCAAACCAAAACACAGAGGCAGTTATTTTCAAAACCAGTTACAAGGATGCCTCTGGCAGTGCAGAGCCACACTGTTTAAAACCCAAAAAATAATACTGTGTATCCTGGAACCATATACCTGGAAGTGGTTGAATCCTTCGGTGAAGGATGAAATCTTGCAGTTTAGCCTTTTTTTAATATAAGACCTTCGTGGAATATATTATTAAACACAGTTTGTGTGTCCTATTTATGTCCCATGTATAAAATCAAAAGAAACTGCTGTCTCTAAAGCCAGAGAGAAGAAATCTGAAGGTCCGCTTATCAAACTAGAATCTCCAGTCATAAATATGCATTACATAGGGGGAAAATTGTTTGGTATAACTAGGAACTAATAAAATGAAGCAGCCATAATTAGCCAGCATTTGCAAAGCAGTAAAAAAGGCTAAATGCTAGTGTGGAAGCTAAACACACAGTGAATGCAGCCTTGAGTATAGTTTTTACAAAAATGAGTTTATGTTGCTCTCCTGACTGGACATTCTAACCTGTCAGGGTGCCCGGCCGGTCCGTGTGGGACTGACACTGGCAGATGAAACCCCAGGTATAAAGGAACAACCAGTTCCTGTGTCAGAGCAACTGACCTGTCTGAGATCAGCATTTCTCCGCATATGGGGGAATCATCATGACTAAGCTGCTGGGTTTCAAGACACCCTGCAGAAATACGACACGTTGACAGATTTTATTAGCAGCCAAAAACCCCCAACTTCGTTCATATTATATTTGCAGCTTCAGGAACTGTTGGTCTTCTCATCACTGACCTCTGCTGCCCTAATTCAATACGCAATCCTTTATGGATGTAAACATCCATAAACAGCCACTTACTTGTTGTCAGGGTGAAGGAGGGAGTTGGAGTCTTTCACAGTGGACACTGAAAAAAGCATGCTCCGGGTATTGGTCAGCAGGTCACACACACACAGACACACCCCCCCACACACCGTTCAGTCACACTCCAATGGGCAACATCTCGTCTGCAGTAACTGCAGAACAAAACAAACAGGCACAAACTCCAGAGAGGACTCTGGCACTCAAGGACACAAAATGACAAATATTATTACTTGTTCTTTTCCATTTTGTGTCATGTTGGTGCACCAGAAAAGCTAAGTCTCACTCCCACATCTGACTTAATCACCTGTGTTTACGGCATTCTTTCACAGAGCGACCCATGACTGCTTTACCTCATGTCATGGCGTCGCTGGTGAAGTGCAGAACATAGCAAAAGAATCTTTAATGCATGGAAGCCCTTCCACAGATCGATTAAGTCCAAATGAGCGCCCCCCCTCCCTCTCCCAAATGATTCTGTATCCAGATTTAGGCCATCTTCGGCAGTCAATCACCACAGCCGTTCCCCAGTTTAATCCAACATGTAATCGGCCCTCTACCACGCTGGCTGCAGCCCATACAGCCTGTGGTGAGATGGAACCAAGCGCGGCATATTTCAGCGCAGAGGCACACGGAGCTGGCAGCTCGGAGGTGGCAATTTAAGCAAATGAATGCTCGTATGATGAATATCAGACGAATGGTGCAGGCGCCACTGGCGAGTGTTCTGTTGCTCAGACTGGTGTCGGGATTTTTCTAAGTGATAACCAGTTGCAGCAGCGGCCACATTTAGGAGCTTTTACTGACATAACAAAGGCTTTTGATCTGCGCGGCTGGGGACGACTGCTGCTAACAGAAAATGACACAATCTGGGAGATCTGTCACTTTTTTTTCTGTTTGGAGTGGAGGTGGACAGAAGTGGCTCCGCTTCAGCGAATGAAATTACATGTAAAAGCGCTCTGAGATGATTCATTGGAAGGGAGAGTGGGGAATATTTCTTCAGTGGAAATGCAACAGATTTTTCCATTAGCACCAGCTGTCAGCTGAATGGCTGCACATAAAACATTTCCAGCTGACTATTACTGTTTCAAGTCACGTCACAATCATTTTTTTCTATGTCCGAGTAATTTCTTAATGTGTGATGCATTCCTATAGATGTTTTGCTCATTATCATGATCATTCCAGAGGGAGATCGCGTTAATCATCCGGGTCTGCTTCTTTTTTGTCCATTTCTGTGCTGGGTTTGCTCACTGGAGCAGCTAAACTTAATGGCAGGTGTTTAGATTGGACATCTACCTTATATAACGTTACATTTCAGTGAAACCTGAAGAGATCCACATGGGAGTCTTCCTATTACTTATCACCCTGATCTAGATGCAGAGACGCTTGTCACCATTATCTCAACAATGTTATATGTCCACATTTTTGACGGGTAACGCTGGCATCACCGCCATGAATATTGTGCAGTGAGAGAATTAGAGGTATGATTGTATCTGTGTGTCTGCAAGTGTGTATGCTGCTGTGAGCAGAGCAGATTTAACCAGTTGAGTGAGACAATTTTAAATTTTGGTGTGGATTTAAGCCTATAAGTTGGGCCCTGTATCCTTTCAAATATGATATATATATTAGATACCTCTTGGCTGCAGACACTAAAATCACTGCCAACTTCTTTGTTTTGTTGAATATTTTATGTACTGTTAACATTTTAAAGTACCGTAGCTGTTCCATAAATATGATTTAAGTAGAATTATAGTGTTGTGAAATGCGCGATAGCCAAATCTTTAAAAAGTAAGTCTCATTTTTATATGTTTCATCAGCGGTTGGGGGAAAAAAGGAGGTGACATTTAAGATAAGCAACTGTTAAAATGAAATTACCATTTGTGGTATAGGACAGAAAGCTAAGGGAGGGGTGGCTTCATTTACTAGAATTTATGCTCTCTGATGACGGTGTGGTGTTTTTATGGGCTGCGTTACGCAGAAGAGGGGTTACCACGGTCTTAGCGGCACTGTAAATTACCCCGTCAGCCTCTCCACCATGTGAGCGGCAGGAGATAAACTTGAGTAGGTGCAATCAGGCCGGCAAATAAAGTGGCTCCATCTGGTTTGTGCGAGGGCCGCCGTGTTGACATTATTAAGTCAGGAAAAACCTCCACTGTGTTTTGGGCTCTGCAGAGTGCATCAGCTTTTCTCCAGCTTTAAACAAATGCCAGGAGATTTGTCATGGGACACCCAACATTTATCATGTAACATCCTGGAGCCCTGAACCACTGGTAAATATTATTGTTTTAATGAAAGTACGTGAGGATAAAAGTTTGGTACTATTAACAGGGAAACTGTGATTCATAATAAAAACAAAAAAACAGTTCAAGCTATTTCATATTCAGCTGTCTTTAGATAATATTATTAGTGAGAGTCATAAATCAGACCACAAATCAAGCACCATTTCTAGCTTTTGTTTACAAATGGCTGATGAGTTCGGCTGCTCCGTGCAAACGTTAATTAACCCCTCCGGGAATTTGTGATGTTGTAATTCACAGACATTCAACATTTGCATTCAGATTCTGAGGCAGGAGAGAAAAAATATTTTTAGCAGCAGCAATCGCAAAAGCCTGGAAGCAATGATTGGTCTCTGGAACTGTACTGATACTGTGATGTAGGATTTGGCACTTGAACCAGGTTAAGTATTAAACCTTCATCCATGACGACAAAAAGCAGAGCTAAGGCATGTTTATTTCTATTGGCAGGACGTGTCTGCGCCCCATAAGAATCCCTATTTCAGGTCAGCCCCAAAGCCTCTTTGATTGGTCCCCTAATTACCCAGAAATCTCAGGGGGTTGTTATTCCAGAATGCGAGTGGCCACACTTCATGGCTGAGGCTTGGGCTGGGTCAGAGCAGTGGGGGTCATGGGTCGCTGTCAACATGTGGGCCTACTTTCAGCATGCGACTGCTGACCCATGCATTATGTCACATTGCACTCATTTAAAAGGTCAGGACTGGTGGAAGCTGCTGCCTTTTGCCTAACCTGACCCTTAGCCCGGGCTGGACACATGCTCTCCTTCTAATCCCCAACAATAGGTCCCTTTCAGAGGGGGACACCCTGCACAACATCTGTTTCTGTGATCTGGAGCAGACCATACACCAGCCAAGGATGAGGTCGAATGGGAAAGCTTAGGAGATAAGAGTATCAAAGAGAAACATTTCACATTTCACTCCAGTCTGCAAACAATTTTGTCATTAACATGGTCAAGCGGGGCTACAACAGAAGTTCTGGACCAAGTGTAGCACATCGAGTGAGTGCCACTTCTCCCAGATGCCTTTTCCTCTGGATAAAAACCCAAGCTTTTATTCTTAAAATTCAAAACCCCTGTTGCATTTGTTAGCAGTGTACATAAAAGATGCCAGTAAATCAACTAGATCCTACTGATAGAGCAACACATTAAATAAATCAAAGTAAAATTTGCTGAAGAAAAATATTTCAATCGGAGAAAGGCAGTCAACATTTCGGTAAGTAGGAACTAATGTCTTTAGCATCTATTGGTTTGACAACATGTGCAGCTTTCTGTCTCATGACTGAGTCAGGATATTTATCAAGGGCATATTTAGTGGCCCAGTTAACATGATGGATCCACCAGTGACAAATGTCCACCATGATGCAGCCACGTGGTAAAACTCACCGTGTAATGTTTTCCGAACTTTATGAGTCAGTCAGGACTTCCGGTACACGTTTTTAAATCACCAGTTTGGGAATTAAAGCTATATCTTAAGAGGTCGCTGTAGTTTTTAGGTAGAGGGAGGGTTTATTGATTGCTAAATGGTTTCTAAACAGTTGATTGTAAAGACAAGAATCCAAGTTTACTGGCCAGATGTGTATTTCAAGACATAAAATTGTAAGGTACCCACATCCTAAATCGAATGTTATGTCATATGGCACACAGACCACCAGTTGCACGTGCAGAATAGTGCAGAAATAGCTCAGCATGTTATTAGGTTGCTCAAAACTTCATACAGTCATACAGTATATCACGCGTGCAAGTTGACCCGTTCAACCTGTTTAAACATCTCTCATGCTTAACGAGCATGCTGCTGCAGATGCATGCTGCTTCTCCAGCTAGCTTAGCGCCTCTGTGCCATGAAGACCCAGCATGTAAATCACTATCTGCTCCTCCCGTGACAGGCTCACATAGCACCTCAAGCACTGCGTGTTGGCAAGCCACAACAAGACGTGATGAGCCACTCGATCAAAAAGTGCTGACACGCTGACTGCTCTCTGCTGCGAAACGCAGCCTTTATTCCTGCAAAGTTACTTTGCTGTATTTGTTTTTTTTTTTTCCTCGAAATCTGTCTTTGTGGTTGCTGGATTTGTTGGGGGAAAGTTTTGTCGTTTTAAATTGATCCAGCGCTGGTTAAGGGGTTGGCTGCTGTTCTCATGTATGGGGCATAAAACGTAGGCCCTTCTCCTCCACAATCAGCCGACAAATAACACGAAAACCTACAACCAGTGTTTCTTTTCATTTAATCAAATGTATATATATACACATATATACACACACACATACACACAGGCCTCCTGTATGTTATTGCTAAGATCTTCCTCATTTTGGAGTGTTATGGATTTTTTTTTTTTCAAGTTCAGCACAGTGCAGTTCATTAAACTCTGAGGCTAATTAGATTAGTCATACTGATAGCACGCAAAGAGGAAATAAATTGCAATGACACGCTAATGATACTCCTCATGACTAACCCCATTCTCCCACCGGGTGAGATTTACGTTTTGATCAGCATTAATTGTATAATGTGCACTGAAGTGAGGGGGGTGCAATTTATTTCTCTTTCCCATTTCACAGTAACCAAAACCTTCCTGGACTTCTGGATGGGCGCCACATTCTTTGTTTCTAGATGATGTGATCCAGTAAAAGTTTTACAAGCTGTTCCAAATCGCCCCCCCAGAAATTAATTAATTCTTACAATCTAAATCCAATGGAATACTAAACATTCCCAGAGCTTTCCAAAAACATCCTCCTCAGTTAAATACATTCACACCTGCAACTCACGCGATAAAACTGGCAAGCAGACAGTTGACACTGTATAATCCTGCATCCTGACTTTAATAAGACCTTGACTAAACCTTGTCAGCATGTTATTAGGTCACAAATAATCTATGAATTCACTTCGATGCCATTACACCAATGTGATGCCCTTTATTCTCTTAGCTCCTGTACTGCTCCATTTCTTCTTCCCTTTTATTTGGATATCAGTCACAGATCCCATCTCATGCAAAATAATGAGTTTAACAGCACATTTTGTGTGTCATGCATGGGTTTCCTATTTCAGGGTTTCTCTTCAAAATCCACTGAACTGGTACTCTCCTACAGTCATGATAAAATAATAGCCTGCTGGAAATATGCACAATGTACTCTAGTATGGTTGTGGCCTCCTGCAGTAGTCTGTACCAGTCTGCGGGCCTCAGGCGGCCTAGAGCCAACCTTTGACTGGCCCAGTCCATTGTAGCACAGGTAGTGCTGAAAATATGACTTTCACTTTCACTTAAGAAATAAGAAAAATGCCCTATGGTAACCTGGACCATAAATGCACATTCAGTCATATCTTTCCAAAATTAAACCCACAATTTAGCTCCTTGTTGTGTCTCTGGAGCAATTCAAAGGTCTCTGTCATCAAGTGCAAAAAATGAAGATCATCAGTTTAATACAAATTGGACAGAGACATAATTGGTCATTCTTTCTGAAAATTCAATTTCCAAACCCGTGCGTTTGCTTTACAATGAGTATGTTGCCCTATTTAAAGAAAATACACCAGTGCTGTCCAGATTCAGTTCTTGAGGGTCGTTATCCAACTGGGATTTTGGTCCAATCAATTCACGATCACCTGGGATCTCATTTTTCTTCAGAGAAGCATTTTCTGCCTGGTAAGACAGAAAACCTGGCCGGTTTGGGCACCCCTGCTCTACACCTTGAGGATGGAGCAAGGTCCAGTGAAAAATGCTCCAATAGTGGGTAGAGAACAAGACCTACCATACAAAATCCTAGTTTTCCCTTGGCAGGTATTTTGGGTGTGTTTGATGACTCTGTTGCAGTCACTCAGTACAGTATAGGCCACGGGTGACCATCATTTGTTATTTCTGTATACTGGCAGTGAAGAAAGCTAAGGAAGGAGGTAATATGCTAAAAGCATGCAAGCTGCAAGAGATCTGCTGAAAGCCTCCACATTTAATAACAGAAAGTAGAAGATGTTGCTGCTCCTGTAACAGAGACTGATAGAAGCCACCTGTTTCTGCAGAAGAGCCTGTATTTCTACTTTCAGGAAATGGATCTCCTCCAGGGAGGAGAACTGTCTGTGACACCGTTGAGGAGCTGGAGGACAGATCTGGAGTTTGGGCCAAATTAATGTTTGTTTTGTTTTGTGGTCTCTCTCATGCCACCAGTATAACCCCCGTGTCTGGATATAGCGCTGCTAGGATATGATCCTTTAAGAGGCCGGGTCGCAAGCTACAGAAATACTTTTGGACAATAATAAATGTTGCAGAAGTGCAGCTCTAAATACATGTCAAAATCTTTGTATTAATATTTTGACATGTATGTTAGCACGATCATTTATTATTAGACTTTATGGCTTAAGGCAGCTAATGTCCGTAATCTCCTGAGAGCATAAGCCGTTTTATTTAACTTGGCCAGGAACTAATTGCAGATTTCACATTGAAAATTCTCATTTGAGTAAAAGCCGGGTCCTTCGGGTCTATAGGTGTCAAGTGCTGCTTCATGCCCCAAATCTTCAGCACATTTACTCTGCATAAGGGAAATCAATGCTCTCTATGAGCTCATTTCTTAGAAAAGGCAAAGAACAGGCTATAACACGCTCTGGTTGTAATCTTTTCACCCCACGGTTAAAATGGAGCGATAACACAGCACCAATAAGCCCGAACTTTACTGAAAACACTACTGCTGTCAGGATCCTGGATTTCCAGTAAAGGTGGGGAATGGGATGCCTGGTAGCAGTAAATTTGGTAGAAATGGAATATGGGGGCTGGTGTGAAAGGAACAGATGGGAATGGATTGTAATCTCAATCTGATAATAACCATGTACCACTTTAAAGTGGTACATGGTTATTCCTTCTCCCACTGCCTCCACAGTGTCAGGGACTCACTAACACACAAACTCACCCAGAATCAGAACAAAAGATCAATGTTACTGATACATTTAATTATTGGAACAGACAGAGCTGTGAGGATACTGTGATGCAGGTCTGAAGAAGGCTATTTTTTCATTAAACCGAGAACCCTCGGCTGAATACGGAGCTGACTGCATGTTTTGTCTTGTTCCCTTCACTAAGTCAGACATGGTGTTTTTGTGTCTGAGAACAAATGTGTCTGTGCAAACTGATCTTTCATTGTGTAGAGCTACATGTCACAATCATGCCACAAAGGAGAAGAACACGATACACATTGTATTCAGAGAGGGAGAACACGGGCTAGAAAAATGGGTGAATCTCTTCTGCCCTGGTGGAGGAAAGGATGAGATTAAACAGTGTTTTCCAGTGACATTTAGTTTTCACACTGTTAGCATTATTTACAGGATTTTAAATAAAATAACCACAGTAGGTTCGGAGTTTTAAATGAATCACAGCTGACACATATGCAACACGCTTGCATTAAATTTAGGGTTAAAAACAACTTCTCAAAGGTGGGATTTTTTTTTTTTAAAGGTATCTAATAGGATTCCTGCTGCTCAGGGATCAGGTTTAGCATTTTGTATTGTCCTTGGAGGTGAGATAAGAGTAAATCAGTGCACAGCTAATGGAAAACGGCAAATGTGCACACTCTGATGGACTGAAAAACAAAACACGAGTCAATGTGAAGGGCAAGTCAACAACAACCTTCAGCCAGCCGCTCCTCTCTGCTGCGAGCTTCATGTAGCAACAGATTACTAAATAGCAGAACCCACACTGTCTTTAGGCAAAGTCTGAAAGGAGGAATACAACCGGATGAATAAAACTTGGCAATCAGAGAAGGAAACCTGTCACACCATATTCTAGCTTCTTGAATGCCTACTGGCACTTGAAATGATTCCACTGTCTGCAATGATCTTTCCTTGAAGTCATGCATGACAGACATAGACCAAAATTTGTAAGTCTAATCACTGTATATTCACATGAAAACTTCAAAAATATATATAGAAAGACAGAAGGATACTTTGATGGCTTTTGGCATTTCAAACCAAATGCAACTTTATGTTCTTTCATTTGAAGATCACTTCTGTGCAGGTGCTGTTCCCATAATACAGGAATAATAATAATATTTTGGGTTTCAAGCATCGGAACCACAGATGCATCTTTGCGTGACTGTAAGTCCCAGTGACATGTTCATCAGCATAAGCAGTTTCAAGTTTGTGTAAAGTGCCATGTTTAATCACAAAGGTCATTCCAGATGTTCTGATCTGCCTCCAGCTGTAAATTAAAACATTTCAAGTGGTATTTTTAATAATGACATGTTGATTTTTCCCCCCACAGTGACTGCAGTCTTGCAGCGTTTACGTCTTTAAGAATCCAGACTTTTGTCCGTTGTTATGACGTCTGTTAATGAGGAGAGCAGCTACTGAAAAAGGAGGGACAGTAGGAAAAACCACTGCATCCAAACAAAATAACTGCTTTGGTGCAGTGGTTAATACTGGAAACCGAGAATATGGGGGTGGGGGTGTGTGCACAGATTATTGAAGTGCCCTGCAAAAATCCTGGTGCCCATGTTCAGTTATGTCAATCAGGAACACTGATTTGTCCCTGTGTATGAGTGTGTGAACCAGTTGATGGTCTAATTCTGCTTTTTTCCAGTGGCTGTAAGGACAGTCTCAGGAACCTGGGATTATAAAACTTTGAATAAGCGGACAGTAGGAGAAGAAGAAGCAGGCTTTATTATTCCCACAGAGGGGAAATGACTTTTTCCACACTTTGAGCTCTTGCACATGAGACACATGCAGTTTCATGTGAACATACAATGAAAACATGCACAGTCATTCAGGCAGCTGAGGCAAAGTTAGCAAGCTGCACTTGACAGGTGCTCTGCGGATTTGGGGGTTTGGTAGCTTGCTCAAGGATACCTCAGCAGTGTCATAAGTGTCCTGACACCTCTCCTGCTACAAACCCATTTTCCAACTTTGGCCAACACTTGAGAACCCTGCAACATTCAGCCCAGTACCCTACAGAGTGAGGAACCATGGCCCAAGGGGTCTAGAATCCTCTGCAGTAAAAATTTCTAAATTGTGCTGGACCTTGTTGAAAATGATATACAGTTCAATCCTCTGCAGACATACAGTGAAATTTCCTTCATGTTCCAAAAACATTCAACTTTTGTACTTTGGGTCTGCCATTGACCCTGTGCCATGCCATAATTTCCATCAAGATAGCTGAAAAGCCAGGTGACGTTAGAACAAAAAAGTTGCAAGCAACATCTGAACATCAAGAGCAAATTACTCATGCCATCCACCACATCACTGACTGCCCTGCCGTGCACACAAAGATGTAGTGTGCATACCAGACTGAGACCGAATCAAGTGACGGAGCAATGATAAACAGATGGAGACAAGATTCCCATTATCAAGCACTGACGCGGGTTTGGGTGTGCTGTGGGAGGATAGCTTTGTGTCCAAGACAATCGCTAGGGCAGACACAACCAAACCAGCTTTTGTTTAAAAAAAAAAAAAAAAAAAAGAACCGCAAAAGACCCAAATTCCTTGAACCCAAACAGCGCTTCGCAGAACAAGGAAAAAACCCACAGTGATTCACAGGTTTACCGTTCTGCGGTCGTAACTCCAAAAAAGGGCCATTGTTTGACACTCATGACCACCATAGTGTGGCAACAGAGCCTGACGCAGCACCTGGCAAACAGTTAGAGTTTGGCTGTTAATCATACGTCATCGCGTCGCTGAAACCAGTAAGAATAGACCAACAAACCCAGTGAGGCCGAGCAATTACGGGTTTTTGATTATTTGCCATTTGTTTTTAAGATGTAATGGTACCAGGGAGACTCTAGTTAAAGTGACCACACACAGGCGTCCGAAAATGTCCCAAGGTCTGAAAGAAAAAGACTGCCTTTTTGTTTTGGAGTGATGGTGTGGCAATGTGGAACCAGCGTGTAAGAATTAACAAGCTCTCAGCTGGAGAATAGTGTACTCTGGGGATGGCAAATACTCTGCAACGAAACTCCTCAATCTTCACTTATCTTGTTGAACACCTTCAAAATGAACTGCCTAACAATAATGTATTTGTGTACATTGTGTACATATGTAAATTATTTAGTGCCACCAGACTTGTATCAGTTTAATGTCCTCCTGTGGACAGAGACAAAATCTGTATTGGTTACAGAAGATTGGTTGACTAGGTAACTGATTTTTTTTATGTATAACTAATTTCTTTCTTTCATTTTTTTTAACCTTTATCTTTCTTCAGTGTTTTATGCTATTCATTGATTTTCCAGCCTTGTTTTATCTTTTTATTTTACATTTGTAACCAATTTCTGTTATCAAAATAAACTGAATGTCATTTTATGGCCTGGTCAAAGACACAACCGCCGGGTTATCGGCACAAAATAACATTTTCTTTTACTTGTCTCACAATACTGTGAGCTCTAATGTGTCAGAATGTCAGCACGTGACAGAGGATTGATATCGAAATTGCATGGCTGCACCTCTCGGAAATTGGCACATTTATGAGAAGCTGCATGATTAATTATGTGGAGATATTTCCGAGCACAAATTTAAACTATTGAAACAATCCGATTCCATCCATCTTGAGCATAGCAACGGGAAAGCGTTCCAGAGAGCTCAGCAGAAAGCAGTCTTTGCATTCTACACAAAAAATAAATCAAAGCCACTTCAAGCCACTGTTTGAAGTTCTTAATTATCATAACAAAAGCTCATACGTATACATTCTATAATGCCAGCGTTACATGCTAACTGAAAACCAAGTGGGCACTGTGAGGCAGATTGGTGGTTTGGAGATAAAAATGTGTTCATTAATCAGTGCGAGTTTCTTTGCCACAGAACACAAAATAAATATTATGATGGATTCTTGGCTGTAAGGGGAAGTAAAAGAGATCAAGACTGACTCCAATCATTTAAGAAGTAGTGAAATAGTGATGACATGTGCTCAACTATTACAGACACTTTTTAAAAAACGTTTTCGCAACATTACAATAAACACATAAATTGTAAAAGATCAATAAGTCAATTAAAATTACATTTACAAGGCAAATGTGGCAGTTAAAGGCCTTATTAGAGCAAAGTGATACAGTCAGATGCTGATTATTTTATAATGAGGACTGCATTCTAATGATATAATCACCCTTGATAACATAATCACTGTAAAGATTTTTAAAAACTTTTTTTTGCAGTAAAATACTTTATGCCATGTTCATGTATTTAAAACAGTCCTGTACTCTATAGTATTTTTAGAAAAGTAGGATACTGTCAGTCTCATTACCAAAAACCTTCAAAGACCATGAATCTGAAGCTTTTTGCAACTTAGGAGGTCTGGATCTTGTGGAGTAGCAGTCTGCCGTGCACGTCCTTTGAAATAAGAGTATCGAATATTCACGATAGTAGGAGTAAAATGCTTTTCCAGGTGTGCAACATCAAGCTCCCTAAGCTCCCTAAGCTTGAAGTTGTATCTCAGAACTGCAAAACTGTGTCAATTATTAATTTCTGCTGTCAATAATTGGCCTATGGAGTTTTCTTACATTTTCTGTGACGGTGACAATGATTAGTTTGAGGTTAAACCACATTTCTTACGTTGCATTTTATACTTTCAAGGCACCTCGGATGTGTAATTTATGCTGAGTAATGCTCCTGCTCTGTTTATTCTGGCAGCAAGTGGGGTTTCACTGCCTTCATGTGTCAGATACACAGGACACGTCATTATGCTTACGCTCGCTCTAATGAGACCATCTGTTTCATGTTTGAAAGTGCTGAAAACCCAGATTGAACTTTTCTCATGTTGTTCGCATTAGGGAGATAGTGTCCCAGACTTTGCCAAATCCGTTTTAAATGGATACTGACTTTATGATGTTATTTCTTTGGCAAAATCAGCAGTAATTACTTACTTGGACGAGTCGCATTTTAACAGTTCTTCCGTCACGGCATTGTATTCCAGGTCCTATCCTTTCTGGAATGTCAAGAGACTTTGCTGGGATTTGTAACAGCTTATTATTTAATGATGTCAGCATCATAAACAATGTTGATTCTTAGAGGTTTGAGAAAACAGATCAAAACCACACACTTTAATGTGGAAAGGACCTCCTGCGCACCATTTTGTGGAATTCTTCCCCCTAAAATCTAACTTTTTTCTTGTTTTTATTGTTAAATAAATCAGTGTGGGGTGAAAACATACTGCTCATTATTGTTCAGATTGAGGTGCCAAAAAAGAAAAACCTTGTAAATTTAGAAGAATGCCAGAGAGCTACACTAATCAAACTGCAGTTACACTATCAAAATGGAGGCATCTTGATCACCCTCTGTTGGTAGGATGCAGAAAGAGCATAAACAATGTCATTTCCCATTAGGTGAGACGTAAGCCCAATATAACTTAAACTATCTCACCTTTAA
Organism: Takifugu flavidus; assembly: GCF_003711565.1. Classification (NCBI taxonomy): domain Eukaryota; kingdom Metazoa; phylum Chordata; class Actinopteri; order Tetraodontiformes; family Tetraodontidae; genus Takifugu; species Takifugu flavidus. Next base: position 3,569,121 of record NC_079520.1, on the reverse strand, counting down.
ATGGTTGTCTGCTAAGCCAATTGTGAAAGCATAAATAGCCAAAATAAATAATGTTTCAGTGGTTCAAACAGTCTAAAAGAAGGACGCATTCTTTGGTGTACTAGATTATACTAATGAACTGTTGGGCCTAAAGTTTCTTGGATTCTTTCCCAAAAGAGGATAAAGTGCTGAGAATTTGCCGGCCCCTATGACAGGGCAGAAAGCTGTGAAGTGAAAGGGGACATCTTCATGGTCAGCCAAGGACACTGACCCACTGGACACCATTCAGAAACTGACTGCTATTCCAAACAATCAAGCAAAAATTAGCTGATAAAAATGTATTTGAGCTCCAGACAAGCTGAAAAAAGTAAACAATGTTCTGACTATCGAACCTGTTCAGATAAAAACTGTTCTACTAAACAGTTCACTCAGTTCTACAGTATGAAATATGACTTGAGAACGTTTGTCTAATTTATATTTTTGAAGCAGTTTTCCAAGGACATAGCCGACCATTTCTGTGGTCCTCTTGTGTGCACTTAGTTGGATTATAAACACATAATTGGATATCTCTGCTTTTGCTTTTTTTTTCTTTTCTAACCAAGATGAATGCTCTGGATGTGCAGAACTTGTCAATTCTACCTCCATCCCTGATGTTTTTTTGTTTTTATAGCGTCAGATTTAGGTGTGGTTATGGGAGAAAGGAGCGGTGACATGAAGTCTCCAAGTTCACATGCAGACGCCCCCACTTTAACTTCTTTATTGAGAATGTCAGAAGGTTGTCAGAGATTTCATGTGGGAGGAAAGGTCATGAAATTTTAGTGCAAACACATGAGGAGAGTGCTTATTCACCTATCTTTAGGGAGTATACTGTGTCTACTATTTACGAAGCTGACCTCTAGAAATTAAGTCTGTCAGAACAAATAGCTTTGAAATTCAATTAACATTAATGGATAAATGTGTTCACAATTTACATTTACATTTTGCCTGGGAAAAAAAGTCACACACGTAGGTCATAGTGGCCAAATAAAGTGCTTTGATTTTAATCGAAGATTTTTTCAGGACAACATTCAATTCTTTAGCAATGGTTGAATTTCCCACAGTTCTGATATCAGTTCACAAACCCAAAAGTGTATTTTCATCACCACCAGCACACATTGACACTTACCTCTATCCCTAATCACACAAGGACAGGCTGTTGTCTTTGACTGTAATGTATAGACCCCTGCTCTTCCTCAAAAGACTTGAAACACTACTGCAGAAATGCACAACAAAGTCATGTAAAGCACAATTTGCCCCACATACCTTCAAGATGCTTTGATATCCTCTACCAAAGATCTGAAGAACATGGCCCACTTGTTCCAAACAGCCATGAAATTGTAGCAGAGCCTGATAAGACCAGATTAGACTTGTCAGGTTTGCTGCTCACCAGCACGTCCTGTGACACCACCTGCATCTTCCTCAACTGTGGAGCTGCTTTAGAGGAAGTGCTGAACGTGCATGTTTCAATCCTCATGTGTGACTTCCTGGACTTCATTCTGAGATGTATTCTGCCCTAGTCTCTCTCCCTCTCTCTCTCACACACACATAGATCCTTGTACTTCTATCTTTGTGAGGACTTTGTGTTAGACATAACTAACCATCCCCGAACCGTCACAACTAAATACCTGACCCTAACCCTTGACCTAAATGCAATTCTCACCACAAGTCTAAAACCATTTCTTAACCCTCAAGCAGTCCTGTGAAATTGTGAGAACCAGCCAAAATGTCTTTCCTTTCCCCATTCACACACACTTTTTTTTCTGAATATGTCACCCACATATAAGACAGCCACATGCACAAGTTGATCCTCAAACTTGTAACCTCCAGATTTGGCCTAACATTCCCCTGCTTTACCCCATGAGATGCATAAACTCTCTCTTGTGGCCCATATTTAAGCATTGAGACATTTTTCAAATAGAGAAGCAGGAATGGGATTAAAGTTGTCCTTTTACCGTCTGGACATAAGCATCAGTTGTATGCTTGTAAAGTCCAACTTGGAATTTATTTGAGTTCTTCTGTCAGCATGGTGGCTAGACGTGGTTTAACACTTCTGTTGAGTTTGCCTTTACCTTTATTTATCCTCTCCTCAGAATATTTTATCCTGGCCCCAGCACACAGGTGATACAGCACAACATTCTGTAGAAACTTTACATGCAACATTTGGAGTCATGTCCTCTTGTCTTCTTAACTGCTTTGTCCCTTTCGGGATCATGTGGAGGGTACACAATGGCAAAGGTCCGGCCCTCAATGAGTTCTCAGTTCATTGCAGGGCCCTATATGAGCATTTGTGGGTTTGTTACCTTGCTCAAGGGTACCTCAGCAGTGTTCTAAAGGTGTTCTGACATCCTTCCCCCACTACCTGAACACCTTCCAGGTCTTGTGTGCACTGGGGCTCGAACCAAGAACCCTGTGCTCCTTAGCTCAGTTCCCAACAGTCTGAGCTTCTACCGTGTTGTTCTTTTTTTTGCATTGTGAAGGTTCATTTTATACCCTAACTACAACTGTACAGCTGCATTATTGCAATGGCTAGAAGATAAAACTATATTTAGGATGGTTCTTCTTGTGGGCATCTATCAGTGTTTACTTGAAAGCATGAAATAAATGAAATGGAATTGAAATATTTGGAATAGCTTGTTGAAAGTAAACCTTAATACCTTTGCCTAACTTTCTTTGTATATGTCAAAAACAAATGAGTTGATAATAATCTAAATTCGGTGATTGTGATGAAAAACTTTACATTGCTGTGCTGGAAAGAAAAATAATTTAAGAGAGGAAATTGTGTTGTCCCCCTGCATATTTAGTCTAAAACTTTTAGGTGATGTTTTCAGTTATAAAATGTTACGGATTTATCATTCCCAGAACCATCTATCATATGATGGCAGAAAAATGCATCGTCCATTAACGAATAATTCAGGAATGTCAAAGGAAGTTTTTTCATGAACGTTTTGTGGGCAACAAATGAACATTGCATTTTCTGCGGATGGACAGACCCACCTCACTCAAACCTTTGTTTGAATGGAATGTTATAGTTCACACAGCAGTCTCTTCATCTTAAGTGGAATAAGCAACCCTCAACAGCAATATTATGATGGGACAGGCTAGAGTCAACAAACATAAGTCTTGTGTATGTGAGGTCACAGTATAAACTCTGCATACAGTAAATGAGAAACATGCACAAGGGAACAGCTCTCATATGAAAGAGCAAGACCTAAACCTCATTGGGAATGGAGGTGCCATTTTATTGTAATACTCTGATAAATATTAGTTGGATTTATTTTATTTTTCTTTTCAACAAATCCATTGTCTACTTCTAGATAATTATAAATGAATGCATGGTTATTTAAAGCAGGATACGAACCTGCTGCGGTACCCTTGAGGAAGTTACAGAACCCTCAATAGCTCATATGCTCGATTCAGGGGTGTACACGGCCTTTGTCCATATAAAACTGGGATAGACTCCAGCACCTTACCTGTGACCCCAAAAGGAATAACATGGTCAGGAAAAAAGTAACTACAGCAAATTCTCATAAAAAGTTTTTTCTATGCTGATGAATCCGTAATGTCACATTCATGTTTCTATACAAGACATGATGTTTCCTGGCACATCAGAATAAATGTGTTTTATCCAGTGTGAGATCATTATTGCAACTCCCACTTTGGAAGTACCAAGAGAAAAACAAATCAGGCAGAATGAGAATTGGAATTTAATATGTTAGAAGCAGTGTTCCATTAAATGAGAGATTGGATTGGATGCTTTTTGCATGGATGTTTCTGGTAAGAAAACCAATGGAATATTTTAAGCATTTTAAATTGATGTACATTAGCTGTCTGAAGTCACTTATAAAAGTTCAGATGAATCTTAAAAGTTCCAAATATAAAGTGATTATATGTGCTTTCCAAAAAAGACTCAAATGATCTAATTGTATTTCAACAACCATACCTGATGGCATTGTTATTGCCAGAGAAAGTGGGCTCCATTAAAAGGGAGGGGACAGCATGATGCAGACTTGTCTTCCACAGGCAGTGAACCCTGGCCAAATGAAAACACCGAGAAGGGCGGTGGCCTCGACCTGCTCCATCTCACGTTAATGAAAATGATCGCGCCGCAAGTGCTGTCTGACAAGAGGAAGGACGTGTCACTCAGTGCAGGAAGGTAGCTGCTGAATACTGAGTTCTGAAAGCTCCAGACGGAGGTATTCAGAAGAAGCCAAAAGTTCTTCCAGAGACGCTACATTTACTGTGTGTTCAACAGACAAACTCGCATTAAAAACAAAGAGGGCTCTCTTCTCGAGGGTGAGCTATAATTTCTGTTAGGCTTCACGGGCAGCCTCTGAATCATTTGGTAGCTCCAGTCAATGGTGCTAAAGTCATCTATCTAAATTTTCAACTGCTTGATTATAGTACATTCCACTTGCAGATTAATTGAAATTATAACCACTGCCGGCCATATATATATTTTTTTTTCTTGGTAAAGAAGATGTTTGAATAACAGTAAATTCAACAAAATCCTTTTGTTTGTTCGTTCTTTGACATTTCACATTAGTTAACATCAGAGTCAGGACCCGGTGGAGGGGCAAAGAGATATTTATATCGCTTGTGAAAGTCACAGCACTACAGTTAAGTATTTTGTTTAATAAAACGTTTAATGTTTACTAGAATCTATCATCATCAGTCATTCTGATATTGGAAAAGAATGTGCAGAATGCATGAGATAAACATTTTTTTTTCCCCCTTTGTAAATATGTATGTACGAACATCACACCCACATCATGGAACTCATCTGACACTCATGAGTCTGTGAATGAAATCCCCAAGCTGGTGGTAGAGATGTTATCTAGCAGACAGATTCTGCTCTCATTTATCAGCAGCAGCTAGCCTTGAGATCTTTGACCATCTGGAGTTCCAGCATCACATTTTATTTTCACTAAACTGGGTTCAATGTTTTTTTTTAATTCTGTAATTGTGTGTGTTATAGCTCTTTAAGGACCACATGGAGATGTTCACAAACATGATTTTTATCAGTTGGGAGCTTTAAATCTGCTCTTACGTAGTTGCATCTGTTTGACCCAAAGTTGACTCCTTAGCCTTGATTCAAGATGTTTTTAATCATCTGCACATTCACCGTTAAAACTCGCTCAGTACATAAAAGTGACGTACTTATCTGTTGTGGTTGATAGCAGATCCTAATACAGACGACTGTTGTAGGGTTTAATGGAACTTGTGGCCGAATGACCATTGAAGCCTGATAGTAGCACTAAAGTATAGAAAATAACAATTTGTATACAACAATATAAATCAGTATTTTTTTGTTCAAGAGTCATACAGGGTCTTCTAACTAGGGCCAGCTGTAACAATCTCATAAACATATAAAAGAATGCAGGAAATGCACTTTAAAAAGTTCTGAAGCCAGGATGCCACACATTTTCTACAACTCTTGAACCTCCACAGTATTTTGATACCATGATCCCAGACTTCCTCTGAATGGCTTCGATTTAAGAGATAATTATAAGTGAACTGGTGGGAAGAGAGCCACTGCAGACATGTGGAAAGTCCGTCAGGAGCCGAGACACAAGCCAAAGATCCCGACCTGCCACATGGCAGTCTCTCCAAGATATGGAAAAGCCCCTCTGAGGTGCCCAGTAACGGAAACTTCAGTCTATATTTCTCTTATAGATAGATAGATAGATAGATAGATAGATAGATAGATAGATAGATAGATAGATAGATAGATAGATAGATAGATAGATAGATAGATAGATAAGAGAAATATAGACTGAAACTTCTTTATTGTACTTAATTTAGGTTTGTTTTTATGCATTTTCTCCAGAAAATGTTGTCATGGCTTAAAGGCTTAAGTTCCACCTTTCAGCTGAGATGAGTTTTGCAGGAAGCTCCACACTCTATGCGTCAGCTCTCAGAGATATTTTGTTCTATTGTTAGCTTCAGCAGCCTTATCCATCCATCAGAACAAATCTTTTCATTTACTTCTTTATTATTATTTAGTCATATTTAATACAAACCCCATGAAATTGAAAGCAGTTGGATATCAGCTTGCTCAGATCTCACATTATTTCCTGAAGAAATGTTGCCCTTTTGATTTTTGAATGGCTTCTAATCCTACTCCAAATATATCAATGAATCAAACTATAGGTTGGCTTATTTAACTCAATTTAGCTCCCCCCGTGGTACATATCAATTATTGTAGGTTTGGAATGATCTCTGTTCAAACAATTTTACATTAATGGTGTTTTCCTGTTGTGACATGGAAATATCCCATATCATTCAGAGGTCACAGGTGAAGGAATCGATTTCATGGTATCTCATGTGACGATAACAACCATTCAGAGATTAGCACATCTGAAAAGGGGGCCATGTCACAGCTTGTCTTCAGTGAGACATCGTGGATCTGTTTTACAATTTCATCAAGGAGGATGTAAAAGGGCCGTAGCTTTTTTCACACCAACCGGCCTTCACCCACCCCCTGTCCTCTTATTTCCATTTTGGTATTCCCCTGTGGAGATTTGCTGTCACCCAGTGATCCAAACAGAACACTAAATGAGGTTCCCCCTGACATTTCCAAAGTATCAGGGTGTGCCGAATGGTAGTGGCATGCAAAGTGAGTCTAAAGCAGAGCCTGAACTTTTGAACCTGTCACCTCGTCTTTCTTCCCTGCTACTGCATGTGGCTGTCTTTGTGTTACAGGTTGAAGATGGAACCAGGGAAGTTGGACTTTGTATGAACTTTTCTAATTAACCCAAATCCCCTTCTTAAATCAGGCACACACATGCACAAAATCCACACATACCGTTTTACTACCGTCTTTATCCAACCCATCACATGAATCGTATTTAAGCCCTGTGATAAATTCCTTAGCACCAAACAGTGCAATTGAGGGTTCTTGTGGACTAAAAATAATACATTTCATTATATATTGAAAGTTTCCTATTTGTTATGGTCACTAGCCTGCTAACATTAGCCCATATAACAATACCTGTAGATGTGTTTTACTCTGCAAGTGGGCAATACTGTTACATTAGACACTTATAGATGCCTTTAAAGAAGAATTTTACATTATATTAAAAAAAGAATTTAAAAATAAAAAGGAATTTTATAGAAACTTTAAAAAAATCAATTCTGGAACAATTGAATTTCACGATCAGGGTTTCAGATCTTGCCTGAACACCTGGACCTGCTGTTCCTTTATGGAAGCAGCTGGGAAAATTTGAAGCTTTCAAAGAGCTGGCTCTAATGCTGCTGCCCTTTCCAGCTTGCTGCTATCGTACTGGAAAGTCCTTTTCAGCTGATGGAAAGTGAGAGGGTCCCCCAAGCTCCAAAAGTTTCAATGAATACCCACAGATGTCCTTGCATGCAAAGGGGATGACGTCTCAGTTGTGTTTATGTGACATATTGCTTGCTTTAATTATTGGATTTGGTCACTGCCTTATGTCACAAGGATGAAACTTGTTCTTATATATTGTGTTACTGTGTCGAAAATGCAAGTATAAGATAAGGGTTTGATGTTTGTAATGACTGCTGAGTGCTCCATGTTGAACGTTTGATCAGTGATTTAAGTGAAAACTGAACCCTTTGAAAGCTTTTTGTGATCCTGATAAAAGATTTTCAATATCAGTTAAATCCAGTCTTTCCAGAGATCTAATCTACATTCCAACAAAAAGAGAGTTTTGCAGGATAATGTAGCGAAATAATGAAAGAAACATTTGGCCAGGAAATTCGAAGTTTTGTCATTATCAGGAAGCATTTTAAAACACTTCACCATTTAAAGATATTTGTAACTTAACAATAAAACATCTTTATGCTATTTTCATGTATCAAATGTTATTAAAGCACAAATATTTTAAGAAAATCAAAAAAAAGCGTAAGCACTGCCTGAGACTTGGAACTTAAATAATCACTTACTCCAGGAAAGGGGCACATGTATGTGCTCCATATGTTCAACACAAGAAAATAAACTCCCCTCCCCCCATGTCTGTTAACCGTAAATCAATTAGGATGTTTGCCTAGTACAGGAGGAGCACGGCCAAAGATAGAGGTAACGGTTTCCACCAAACTACCTCACAAATTGGTCTCCAGCGAGGGACTCGCTGGGATTAGGTTCCCAGTCTCAAACAGTTGCAGCCAGTAGTGACTAGGTTGCTTGGGTTGGATGGGATAACTGGGCAGGTCAAAGGAAGCAGGATCAGCTCAGTTTGCTGCTGCTGCTGAGGCCATCTGGAAAAATCGAGTGAGATTCCAAGGCCTGACGATGAGGTGAAGAAAAGTGCTTTCCCCTCTGGGGCTGCCAGCCATAGCAGTGATTTGTACCAGAGAAAATAGGAACTTGCTGAGAGGAGCTGCAGCGACGATGGCCACCCTAACCCCTTCTTCCCTCTATATCTGCCTTTGGCATCCTCTCGGTTGTACCTTTATCCTGTGTGTCTCGATCTTTCCTCTGACGACTAAAAGAGTCAGTTTCTGGAGACCAAACTGAGTGGAATAAACCTCATTCTTCTCCAAAAAGACTCATCAGATTTTTTCCCCCTGTGCACTGGAGCACAGCCTTGATGATCCAAAAACTGGCTTTTCAATTTCACTTATCAAGATCTCCGCTACACTTTGGGAGGTCATTTGCTGCCTCGGAAACAGTAGCGGGTGGGAGGATTTGTGGCAATTCCATCAATTCCATCCCCCCTGGTGGGCTGCAGGTCCAGCACCCAGCTGACCTGAAGTACTTGTGAGAAGACAAATTGCAACGGAAATGTCGACCCACGCTTGCTTGTTTGTGACAGGAAATTGAGAACATATGAGCCACAAGCAGCACAAATAAAATACTTTACTTAATACGATTCACACTTTTATATCCCAGAATGCACCAGAGGATACACACACAGAACAAACTGACAGAATCAGCAAACGCTCATCAGTATGTCCAAGATTCAAGAACAATGTTTTAGAACACTTACGTGTTTTAATTTGGGGTAGATGATTTTCTACTCCACCTCATCTGGTTTAATCTAAATTAATTCCAACATCTTGTCCTTGTGTACTGTTCCCACCAAGTTTTTTTTATGTAAATGAATTTGAACTTTAAATCAATTCAATTTGATGTTGTCAGATTGTAATAGGATCAGTGTGAATATTGCAATGCAGTGCAAAATCCAGATGTTCATTTTAGTTATTTTTGCAGAAACAGGGTCTTTAGTTAGAAAGTTATTGTCAGATGTCATGACATCAGTACCAACCCTGTTCTTGTCGGGTTATCTAAAAACTGCAATTAAGGGTTTTATTCTGGTGCAATAAACTTAATCTCATTCACAAAAAGACAGTATCATTAATTGGGGAACATTAAATGTGCTTTCCAGAAATATTTAGGCTTAAATATTCATGTTGTTTGAAAACGGTACATTTTAAAATCTTCCTCCAGAGCGTTTTTTTTTTTTTTGTATTCCTGCCGTGACAAGACAACAGACATAACAGATTATGTTCCTCACCTCCTTGTGGCCAAAAAATATTAAATATCAGTCATAAAATCATGTGCACTTTATCACAGCGATCAGCACAGTAAGATGAGCAGGGATGTGACCTTTTAAACCACTCTAACATTTTGTGTGCATATAGAGTAATACTTCTAAAAATGTGTATAAAGAACAGAAAACCACATTAAATAGTTAAATACCTGGCCTCAGATAGCAATGATATTCCATTCATGTCTAAAGGGACATTGGGGGAATTTTTGGGAACAGAATGTACTGTACTTGTTTTGGCCTAAATCAAAGCATAAATGCTTTTCTTCATGGTAAGAAGTGCTTTAAGAGTCCTATATACCCATTCAAAAGCTATAGTGCAGCCTGTTGCGGTTGTCGTCAGCTGTTTTGAGGGCATAATGTGAGAGCTCTGGGCTCCTATCACCCTCCTTTTGTCTCATCCCACAGAGAGGCTCCTGTTGATGACTTATTTTGGAAACCAGAAGCACAGGCCTCTCAGCACTCAGGACAAGATGGCGAGTGACGGGGCCTGCCTGGCTGGGGCTTAAGTGTGTGAAAACCGGGAGCCCGATAACAGTTTTTGGGAACATATCCCAGGGAAAAAAAAGTTTTTTTTGTCTTCTTTTATTTCCATTTGTTTTGGTTCTCTTATTGGAGCATGTAGTTTACCATGCTCAGCAGGGGATTTTTAGATGATGAAATAGGAGAACACATTTTAGTGAGTGCAGCCAATGGCTGCGCTTCCCTTTATAAAGTTGTTACTATTGATGGTATGCTATTGTGTTTCTGTATTAGTCCCTATTGGCTGCATTCAGTTTGAGCTATTTCACTATTGTTGATGAAAGCAGGATGGAAATGATAACGTGGCACCAGCTGCAGACTGACTTTGAGAAATAGCATATTTGTTAAAATATATATGTTTAAGGGAGACTATGGGGGACAGAAATATTAGTTAGTTACCTCGGTGGCCACATTTGCACTGGTGTCAATTTTAAAATGTGCTCTAGGGTGAGGCTTTATTGGAACAGATCAAAAAAGGAGAAAAAAGATAACATGGAAAGAAATCCATGCAAATTATCCATGTTATGCTTATAATGATGTGAAAATGCGTTCAGATTTTATTCTTTTAAATCCAACATTATCCATCCAAATTCCTCTCCGCTGCAAAATGCTTTAATCACATAAGAACAGAAATCTTGGTTTTACTTTTAATCAAAAACTTCTGTGACTGTCTAATTACAGAACCATTCATGTGTATAAAAGTTTCTGCCAGTTGCTGAAGAGATCTTATCGATTTAGCAACAGAAGCTCCTAATTAAGACTTTATACTGAAATTTGAGCACAGTCTGAAACCAACGTTGGCTCGTCTCACTCAGAAGTCCAAAACTGAACCTCAGTTTCTTATAGCTTGTAATTTTTACGAGCGGCTTGGGGCCCCGCAAATGAAGCAACAGCTCTAACTGTCACTCATGTCAAAGCCGGTGTCAAACTCTTGGCAAGAGTCTGAAACCATAAGGAAAATCTGCAATCAGATAAGCTTATGGTTTATGTCAACTTAAAACTAATATTTGTTGAAGAGTCGGCGTGGTAGGCTGCATATACTGTCTCTGGGTCACCACACAAAAGAAAGTAGCAACATCTGTTGACCTCTGACTTTCATTGTCGCAATGAGACTGTATATTCAGACCATGGTGCTGCAGAATTATAGTCCTATTTAACTTTGGGGACTCTATTTATTTTCAATCCTGAGTTTTTGGTTTGGTATTAAAGGTAATTTTATAAACTAATCTCTGGTTTGATAAATCATCGACTGGGGACCTCTGGGGTGTCCTGGATCTACGTGGTATTTTTCACATTCTGTGGAAAATGAGACACTCTGCCCTGTTCTTGCTTCAGTTCCGTCCAATAATACTCAAATGGACCAGGATATTAGGCCTTTACAAGCCAGATCAAATTTTTTTAATGTCTCCTGAGAAATTTCTGAGGGGTATGTGTTGCTTAGGGGCTAACATTTTTAAAAACAGCTACTTTGTGAGCTCACTAAAGAACAAGATTTTCCCCAAAGGACATTTTTTTCTTGTTGCATTCACCAACATAAATGTTTGTGCTTGAGTTTCTCATGCATGTAATTTTAGGCTTGATAGTTACTGTAAGAGGAAACCTACAAAATTCAGGATAAACTGATGTAACTCTACGTCATATACATGGGAGCATTTAACAAAACACACACTTATTAACATCAGTAAATCTCTCAGCAGAGGCATCGTTAAGGAATTAGTTGCGTAAATGTTGAAGTCCCATCCATTAGAAGGTTTCATGTCCATGGTATTATCAGCCAGCTGCTTGCTCCATTACTGCTGAAGCCCTGGAAATGGTTTTAATCAGCCAATGTTCCAATGTTCTTTCCTCTGGTAGATGAACATATCAGAATCTAGCAAGTAAAGACAATGCAAGTTCTGCATAACCCTTTGGAGAATTGTCAATTTTATGTTTTAGGAGGAAGGAACCAGGCTGTTGTCTGGATATTTGAACTCCTGCAAAAGCAATTTACAGTCTATATATCCCCAGCAACCACTGGAAACACATGGTGGAAAAGGAAATACAGAATTGCAGTGCCAGATGAAGAGCTTATTATGATTAGGTAGCTAATTATCAACGTAAAGAGCCAGTGACTCCTACGCTTGTGTTTTTGCCACTAGGTCATCCTGCTGCTTCCTTTGTGTCCATAGCAACCAGTAATGAAAACTATATCTTGTTTCATCTGTTTTTAATGATTACCTCTCCTGTTCAGTTTAAAGAGACACTTGACTCCAAAAAAGAAACACATTTTATTTACATTGCACAATTTATGCATCTGGATTTGGATATGGGCAGCAAAGACACACATAAAAAAATCAGCTGTCCAGGTTTTACGCTTCAAACTTTCTCCTCTCTACAGCTGATTCATATTTCGTGACAACAGATGCATTTGCTCACCATGCTTTATGTTCTCCCACTCCAGGTCTGCTCAGCTGTAAAGTTGGAATGGAAACCACCTGTTTCTCTGACATTCCCGTTGCGCAACGGTGCATTGTGCGCTCACTTTTCAACCTGATTACCTCGTGTGGTAAAGGATTATCTTGTCTGTTTATTAAATTATTAGTGTTAAACATCTTAACATAGTCCATTTTTCCAGCAAGCAAACAACTCTCTCTCCTCTGCACATCAAATTCCCTTCAGTTTGCTTCCCAAGTGGCACAGGAACAGATCTGTTACACATATAATTCATGTGTACTTGACAATTAGCATAGACATTCATCTTTTTAAGCCCTGCGGTGGACTCATGACCTGTCCTTTGTGCATTTTTCTTCCCAGTTGTTTGCTATTATTAGAAGATAAATGTCTGGTTACATTAGGGAAAGTTAGCACACCTTTTAATATGTGAGAAGATAGTTAATGAATCAAAAAGGGAGCAAGCAGAAAATAACTAAACAAGGAAATAAAACAAAAGGAAAGAAGGGAACGCTCAAAGCCTGGGAACCGTTTAGGGTCCTTCTCATTTAGGACAATGATGATGTCCACATAATGTTATGTAGCTAGAGGAATTAGAAGTTCATACATGATTATGATGACGAAGTGGCATAATTCTCAAACTGGCCATATGTTGAAACTTGTGTTGCTGTGTATCTACACTAGGAAGCGCTGACAATGGCTACATTAGATCTCGTGCAGGACTGTAGGTGCCTAACACATTGCTTGGTTACAACTTGGGTCCGCCAGTGATTTTAAGCTTAATGTGATTTCCCGTGACATTTTTTAATTGCAGATTTATGTGCCCCAAGTAGCTCCATGAAAAGGTCTTCATTATTATCAATACGTGACCCTCACCTGAAACAAATCCAATGCCAGCCTGGATATACATTACCACATTTGCCTAATATGTATAAATAATAAACTAATTACACAGGATTTGAATGTCATAACAGTAGGATGTAAAATCTACACAAGAAATGCAGCATTTGTGTAGAGAATATCAGTATATTGACCACAATATGAGTGGTTAACATGACTTTTCCATAGTAATGACAAATATATCAGTGCAAGTAAACTGAGTATACTGGATTGTTTAGGTACATTTTGAGCAAATAGAAACACATTCCTACACTGTTGGCCAGGCAGGAGGTTGCCTTCCTCTGATTTGGGTGTGCAGGTGGAAGATATCACTTAAATTAAGGCTAAATGCAGAGCACATATTTAGGAAGAAGGGTCTTTCTTCAATTACTGTTTGTTTAAATTATCATTTCCACATACAAACACGGAAAATCACTTTCCCATCGTGGATCGTGAAGAATGCCGACGTTGATTAGTTTTGCAGGTAATAAGTTCGACATTTAATTGCGCCATTATGTTGTTTATATGAGGCTCCAAACAAACCTTCAAACCCGCTGTAGACCTTGTCTAACTAGGGATTGACCTTCCATCTCACTGAATAATCCACCCTTTCTTGTAGTCTGTCTTCCGTAATGCCACATTTACAGGTCAATTCTCTTTTGATTAAAGTTTTAAAAGGTGAATAAATAGCGTTATATTAGTGAAGAGAAGCATCGGGGAAGTGTTTTATGCATTCAAACAAAAGGGCAAATCATGGAAAGTTTCATGTAGAGGTGGGGGGATCAGACTCCCAAGGCATTCCCAAAATGGAATAAAGCAGTGGAGTGGGTTGATTTCTCAATCCAGCATGTGAATGACATCTGAAATGAGACACAGCGGGGGCTATTTCCTGCAAGGAAACACAGAAGCGGGGCCTTTGTTGCACCCCGTCTGATGGCCATCGGCACAACAAGACGGCTGGAAGGATTTCAAAGGGGCTGTATCAGTGCCCTGCTGGTTTTATGTTCACCCATCCTCCTTTGTGAATTTTCTGACAATGCCTGTTCAAGGGGCTGTTAATGTCTGCCTGTAGCTGCCAGACTGAACTGTTCTTTCAAGTCTATGTTCTTTACACTGACAGTTTGCTATTAATTGAGCATGGCAGAAATTAGATCATATTGTTTCAAATAGTCCGTGAATGTCATTTTTACAAACCTTTGAATGCTTTTGCTGGTATTCCATATGTTTTCTCCTCATGCTCACCTTTGAATACAGTACAATACAGTTAGTCTCAGGCAAGTGTTGAGGTGGTCTTACGTGGAGATTATTGTGCTCCAGCATGCAAGACGACGGATACTGCAGTGTGCAAACCTGTGAAGGCATTCCTCAACGGCATCTGTCTCTTCAGTCAGCAGCCAACACACCCATTTAGCATCTGAACATAAAATTACATGCGGAGGGAAGGTAGGTGGTGCGACTGTCGTTGCTTTGAACTCAAAAATAAACCCAAAATTATATTTCAAGTGGAGGTCTATGCAGAATTATCATGAAGCTGCAGCACTATGTGCATTCAAAATTCCTCCGTCAGGGCTCCAGCTTCCACACTTCATCAGAAGGTGAGCAGAGCACTTCAAATTAGTTCCATGCCCTGCTGGCTAACAGCTCCTTTCCTTTACAGACAATAACTGAATAGGGCTGCCAATAATGGTTGACAGTTTTCCATTTATGCATTTTTATGACAGACCATTTAAGATGAATTCAGGTTTTTTTAAAATATAGTGCATAACGTATAGCTTTCTGTCGAAGGTCAGGCACATCTGTCGGCTGCCTGGTTTTCATTTTTACAAAGCTGTAGTGCAAAGGTGTTTGTGAAAGGCTGCATATTTGTTAAATAAGTCGATTTTCAACTCTCATGCTTCTCTGATTACAATACTAGGATGTATTACTAAGGAAAATGATCCCAGTGAACTACTTGTCTATCTATAATCACATAAGCAACTGATGCTTGACAACTCAGATATGGTGGAAACACAAATCATTGAGACATGAATGAACAAATCCACTGCATAGTTTTATTGGATGGGCTGACGCTCTCAGCTATCTGATATACTTTACCTCTTCTTAAGATTGTTACGTGAACTCGGATTTTCCTGAACTGGTGGGATGACAGTTTAAGCAGATACCACATTCATTTATGGATGGCTGCTCTTGGTGATTACCCCAGGGGAGCATTGAGAGGGCTAGGTAGGACAGTTATTTTCAGACCCATAACGTCTGGAGTGCAGGTCTGTGGAATAATCCAACGGCCTTGATACTTCCAGTGCAATAACAGTCTTCTTCCAACATTAAAAATAGCTGGATGCTGGAAGTCCCATTATAACCATCCATCCTTGCAGTGGAAAAGTCTGACAGAGGGTGGGAAAATAGCATTTGTATATAAACGAGGCTCAAGCATCCTGCCAATATGTTTTAGTAAGCGATTTCATGATTTTATTGCCCTAGTGATAAATACGGGTTGTTAAAGGAATCCTGAAATCTTGTGTGCATGTGTGTGGTGATTTCATTAAAGCAGTTTTACTAGTTGAAGCAGGGCTAACCAATAAAACCAATGGGCAAAGATTATACATCCTTAACTTTAGCGTTCAAGTTTGCTCAATATATATGTCACTGTTTTCTGTCCGAACATCTGTGTGGACCCCACAACTTTAGCATTAAAGACTTGAATTTTACATTAAGGTCTGAGTCAAAGTTCTCTTTACTACAGTTCTTTACAGTTCAGCTTCATCTGGCCTGTATTTCAATAGCAGGTTGTTCAGGAAAGGTAGACAAATTTTGTATTAGTAGCCTAGTGGTGTTTGCTAATTGTTTTAGCAGAATGTGACCTGAGAAAGGTCTGACACATGCTGAAATACTTTTGTATAATAGATGCACAACACTGAATCTTCTCACTGTCTCAGGCTCACTGTCTTACGCTCATTCACAAGCTATGACGAGGGCAGCTGGACGAGAGAAGTGCACTGCAAAGGTCATGCTATTGACCAATCACCACACCCTCCCGAGTATTGCTAGCTTCACTCATCTGTGCTGTATCACACAGCACCACTAAAGTGCCCCTGCCTAATGGACCCTCACATGAATGCATCTTGTATAATATTAAACCAAACTGCTAAGTAAAAGCACACATATATAATGAATGAAAAATAAATAGAGGTCACCATAATGGCGCTGCAAAGCTGTGTAGCTGTGTGTGTGTACGTGCACGTGTGTGCGTGTATTCAAAGGCAGCTAAATTCACACCAGCTGTTGTGATGTCAGTAGGCAGTTTGGAATATTCCGGCTCAGAAGCTCCAGCCAGCCTTGTGTGTAAATCTGTGTATTCAGGTGCGTCATGTGAAGTCATTTGATGCGTAGCGGCCAAATTCTGGGTCCAACGGGAGGCTGGTGTTCCCAGGCCAAGATCTTTCTTCTTCTAGCATCGCCATTTACCCACCATTTCTCCTCAATGTCTCGGCCTCTCCAAAATGTTCTTTGTCTGCTTGAGTTGTTGCTGCTTTTGCAGGTCAAATTCTTTCGCTCTTGACTTTTGGTCACCCTCCCATAGCCTCCTCTCTGTAAGGGCCCGTTGGTTGCACCTCTCATAGTCGCCTCTGCTCCAACAGTGAAGTGCATTGATGATGCAAACCTCCTCCCGTGCCTCGTTAAAATTTCAGAGATTGTATAGATGCACTGCTGGTTTCATAGTAGTACGCTGGACCATAATTTAAACAGTTTAAATTAAAATGAAATAACATACCAATGGCTACACATTTGTTGAATGAATGCATGTTGGAAAGATGTGAATTCTCTCGAGAAACCCCAGATTTAGTAGTGTTTCTTTCCATTTCCAATTATCAAAGGTGCTATGAAGTAACATCAGATTTTAGTCATACAAGTAAAACCAATATACAGACATGTGGACATGGCATAACACTGCAGTTAATAATGACTCCTGGAAAAGGGATCTATCCTGTTTCTAGTATTATTGTATAAATCAGATTATGCCTGCTGTGTCAAAAAAAAAAAAAAAAGGAAATGGTAAAACCAGATCGAGTTTATTTGGACACGTAAGGTATCATGAGCTTTGTTTCGCGAAGGAAACAGAGTGTAATGTGTCCTTTTTCCGCCCAGCCTGGGAAGCTGCTGGGATCACAAAGGCAACTCTCCAGTTACTTTAGTCATAGGACAGGAGCAGGAAGTGATTTTGTAGACAGGATGCTTACATTATGAAGATTGTTAGTATAACCTTGCAAATCGAGGCACACAAGTCCCACATGAGCAGGATAGGTGAGTCTGTGTGTGTGTGGGTGTGTGTGTGTGCAAAGAGGCACATAAAGGTCAGGCACAACTGTTACCTGAGAATACTTAGGTTACAGTAAATCTAATTAAAAGATTATTGTCGTGACAAGGACCAGGGAGATTGTTTAGGGTTGCTTATTGTAATACGATATAAGTGTCTTGTAATTAGAGCTTTTGATATGTTCAGTAATATAATATACCAATTTGTAACTACACAACTACCATAAAACAGTTAAAGTTCAATTTCATGCATTTATCCTTCATGGATGGCAGACATATGAGTCGCTGACCACACTATAAGAGAGTACAGATTTATTTTTCATCATTAACATTTTATAGATTTCTGTGTTTGCATTTTACAGTTACATAGTAAATTCTGTTGTAAACGTGAAAAAAAATATTAAAACATAAGGCTGAACACATGATTTGTTGCTCCATTCTGACATCTTGGTCAGCCTGCAGCAAGAAAGTCATATATCACCAGGACAGAATTCATCATTTTCCACGAAGGATGTTAGAAAAATGCATGTTTAAAAAGTCAAAAACGTGTGGCTGTGTTTTACTTTGTTCAACAGAAAAAAGGAAGTGGTTTCTGTATTTGTGCACATTATCAGTGAGGCATTACATGGTTAAAAAGCCAAAGCAGCGGGAGCTTGGTCAGATGTTTAAATACATAATGTCTCTTTTAGAAACAATAATATACAGTGATGTCATTCAGCAATTACAGTGCCCATGTGATAAAATAGCTCATCATTTGACGTGACAGGTCACCCTAGGATGTCCTGTGTTAGTAGAGGTGTGTTTGGATACACCCACTCAGCCCATCCTATGACGTATTTCTGAATAGATCTCTGTGGGAACAGGATGAGAGAAAAACCAATTTATTCCTGCTTTCTGTGACTCAACTACAGCTGAGATCAAGATTGGATCTTCTCTGCTATTGCGGAGATAAAATAAAACCAAAACCCACACCGCCTTTCCGCACCGTCGCTTGCCTTCTTTCTTCCTGTGGAGGTCAATCACCTGTAGCTCATGGCACAGCTGCAGTCTCATCAGATGATCTCACATTAATATTGTCTGTTAATTCCATTCTCGTGTTTCAAAACTGAAAATACTGGATTGACCATAATTCTATGTACCATAATTTATTCTATATAATATGTACTCAACTAGCGCTCCTTGATCTTGTGAAAGTAGAGCAATACTGTTTAATTCTCATCATAATACTTTGGCCTGGCGAAAGTCTTCAATGACATGGGTGTATTTTTCATTTTTGATCACAGTGAGTAAGAACTGCATGGGAAAGCTCTACCACCACCCTCCTCCCCTCTTCCACTCCCAAAGGGGTAGTTGGCAGAGGATCAGTGATTGAAGCAGAGCCAACTACTGATGAAGATGCAATCATCTTCTTTTGTGGTGGATTTGCCAGTTAGTCTATCTTCCCACAAGCAGTGGTAGCAACCAAAATAATCATTTCCATGGGCTGGCAAGGCTCACTTCTTTCTTATCATGAGGATCCGGTTGAGGTGGTTCACTTTTCTGCAGAGTAAATATCAAGATGACTCTGAATGATGCCACAAGGAGAGCTATGCCTCCATCCTATCAATGTTGGAAAATTCTAAAACACAGATTCAATTGGATCTTGTGCCTTACTATGTAACCTTTCTCTTTTTACCTTCTGTGGTGGGACTGCATTTTCCTCACACAGACCAAAAACCTGCACATTATTTTACCAGGAGACTACAAATTGTCCTTTAGTATGTCTGTAAGTGAATGACCCATGTACCCAGGGGATGGACTGGGGACCTATCCTGGGTGTGTACCTGCCGCTTTGGTGACTGCTGGGATAGACTCGATAACACCCTCCCCCCCTTCCCCGCCACCATGACTAACTCACAGAAACTGAAAATAGGAAGGTCAATATTTGTGCTTCTGTGCATGTAAAAACTTAAACAGTTGTCTCTGAGAGCATCTTTAATATTTACCAAATCTGAACAAAAACATTTTAGCATTTGACCTCTTTGGTACGTGATCAAGTAAATGGAAAAGAGGTCACCCTGTCCATATCTGCACATGCCTGGTGGGCATTATGGTGTAAAAACCTTGGTGCCACCAAACCTCCGTGGCACAGCCTTCACATTCTTGTCCGTTACTCTTGGATTCCTCAAGGGCATTACCATTAAATAGTATACCGCCATCCATCTCCCAGTATACTGACTTAAATTCCTGCATGCTTTCCAGTCTCCACCCATGGTCATCATCCATTTGCCAGTCCTCCCTAGCAGTTATGAGGCATTTAATTCATGCTGGAACCACAGCCAACAATAATACACAATGCCAGTGGCTATGTTACTGCTGCTATTATATTACCATCCTCTACAGACAGTGCTTTTAAATATTTGGAAAGACCATTTCAATGGCTGGGTTGAGGCAAGACTGAGTGCAACTGTGCTGGTGTTGATCACAAAGGATTGAACTTTGGTCAGCTTTGCATGATGTTATCACACCAGCCCATCCTTTTTTGAAGGCCAAAGAATCAAGTCTGCTTTTTCACTTAAGGCTTTAAAAAGGAGACAGTTGTTGCGGTGCCAACAAAAACTCTTACATGTCACTCACTGTCAGGGAAAGCACACCACTGGATGGGAGTATTTAATGCCGCTATCTGCAGTATCCAACACAAATACTGCCAAACCTTCACATGCATCACTCTGCTGCCCATCCACCAAGCTTCACTTTCTTTAACAGAAACCTTTAATGTTTAGCTGTGGTCATGTTTAGCATCATTTATTGCAACAGCTTTATCATAACTTCTACTAAATTGGCCAATTAAACAAAAGAAGCCAATATCTTTGCTCTGATGATAAAAAAACAGACAAAAGTGAATTGTGATATGGGTTATTCTACATATGATGTTGTTGTCCTTTAGGGGAAAAAACTCCTTCATTTTGCCTTTAAGGACATAAAATTTCTTCCTTTGGAAATTTCTTTCTTTCCTGTTTCTTTCCTGTGAGCTTCAAATTGTAATCTTGCCTGAAGGACCAGATAAAATGAATAGAACGTGTAAACCTACCGTGCTTTTCCCATGTCGAGGTGGATTCTCTTGAGGTGCACCGACTTCCTTCCACAGCCCAAAGACATGTATTTTTGGGATAAATGAATTGTGACATCAATTGACCTTTAGGTGTGAATGAGAGTGCAAATACTTGTCTGTCTTTGTATGTTGGCTCTGTGATGAGGTGGCAACTTGTCCAGGGTGAAGGCAGCCGGAATGAGCCCCAGGGAATGGCAGCTGAAAGATGGATCGATGAATTATTCTTACTGAAGAAATTCACTTAAACTGAAGTCTAACTGCATTGTTAACACAGAGGTATGACCTTGAGGTCTGTACTTGCAGAGACCCTGTTGCAATTGCTGCACCAACCAACAGAACAAGGGGCTAAAGGGAGCAGCTGTCATTTCAACAGCTTGGGATGAACCCCCCTTGAGTCTGCGACAGTTTGGATGTGAGCCGTTTCAAAATCTATCGAGCTGCTTAGAAAGGACAGAAAGAACAACGACAGCATGAGACCGAACCTCCGCTAAGCGTTAGCTCACTGCATATTGTAACAGCTGGGAGGAACAAAAGCTGTAACAATCCATTTTTACCCGTTCATCTCCAGAGATCTGATCCAACCCACTAATGTTCTGCTGATTACGACACCCTTGAAGGTGAACGGATATTATATCACTGAATATTTTACTAAATCTAATGATCATCAAAATGTTGGCAGATGGGTTCGCAGTTACCTCATTTCATGTCAGGCTATTTAGAATCAAAAGGAATCTTATAGTCCCATCTGAGTCTGCACGGCTTAATGTTAGTGTTCTGGAGAGATGACGCTCCAGGTCTCCGCTGACCCACACGCACGGGTGGACCACCCACCAACAAGGATAGTTTTCTAAAATGACGTGACAGGCGCTGTCTCAGCACTCTGCCAAGCACCACACCAGGGTGCTTGGGGAGGTGTAACACCCATGCAGTCATCCACATCACTCGACTGTTTCCAACATCTCATTAATGTGTTAAGTGTTGGTGATATAAGAATGGTGGTCGCTTAAAGTGGAATGAAGTTACTCTCCTGACATGTTTGCTGTTACACAAGGCAGGCAGGGGCATGCATTTTATATCTTTGCTTCTTCCAAGACTGCAATGTCAGTTCCAGCTAAATAAAGCAGAACGTGCAGGAGTCGCATGACAAACCCTTTAGCATAACAGAAGAGGGTGTCATGCAAACAGCCACGCAACTTTTTTTTTAAATCCGTCAATATCCATGAAAATCTTCAGCTCGAGATATGCGGAGATAGGAGAGACTTTCTCATTTCTGTTAAGCGCTGTACTCACTCAGTGTCATGAATTCATGCTCTCTGCCATTAGAGGCCTTCAGCTGAGGAGAAGTGTTTGATTTGCCTGGGGTGGAAACCAAAACAAAACCAGGAACACGTGTTGAGGCCGATCTGCAAAACTGCAGCTACACATGAGGGATAATATAAATTAGAGGTTGGTGCTGCTGACATTTTACTATTTGGATTTAGTATATCAAAATATTTATTGTTGCCCTGTTGCCCCTGCAACAACACACTGGAAAAAGTGGTAAAACAGGAAGCTTCGTTTCATAAAGGCATTAAGACATTATAACACCATCTTTCTGTAAAAACGGATTCGAGAAGTTTTGCTATCAGTCTAAATACAGTTGAAAGCAACAGAGTGAAAAACGAAATGACATCTTCTTTAACTGCTTTTTTCATGCTATAAACGAAGAAAAAGAAACTGTGACGGTGATTTGCACTTCATTGTCAAACTACGTGTGTTACTAAGTGTTTATGGGTCCCAGTAAGTGGCCTTCTGGGATGTGGGAGTGGAGGACAAAGGCACACAGCAGTGTGGTTTAATAGGTGTGTGATGGGTGAGACGGGCACATTACGAGTCTTAAGACGTCATGTTGAAGAAGGGAACTGGCAGCATTAAAAGGGCAGACCAGTAATTACTGCATTAAACAGGAACACGGGAAGGCCGTCGGATTTTCTCTGAAACACAAAGGGCTCATTTGTGAACTGGTCAGTTCTTAACTGATACTATCTGAAATTTTATAAAAGCTGCTGTTTTTGGAAAATGCGAGTGATTCCCAATGTTAGTTGTTATTGCCTGATTTGCCTGTGCTGCACCTGAATTCTCACCCTGTCACATCTATTTAAGTCCTTAACATCTGTTAACGCTGATGTTTTCTGTACATGTGGCGTCGACTGCACGTCCGTCCGTCCCAGGGAGGGCGATCCCTCATCTGTGGCTCTCCCTAAAAAGGGTTTTAAGTTTTTCCTGACCTGGTTTAAGGGTATATGGACAGAGGATGTCACAACTGTGCAATTGAGACAATTGTTGGATAGAATCTATTTATTTATTTTTCTTACTTAAACTCATTGTGTGTACTGTAAAAGAAGAGGACTTTTAACCATTCACTTTTACTTTGACTCAGAACAAAGACAAACATATGACACAATCTTACGGTAAAATGTTCGATTTTATCTGAAGTTTCACATTTATGAAGGCATTTAAGATAAGTCAAATATTTACAGACTGCATGTGGGTTTTCTGCACGCTCCACATAGATATTTGTAAAGCCACATACCATATTTGTTTGATTAAGGCCATAAATGTCTGTAGATGATTGATGTTGTATAAAACAATTGAGTTGTCAAAAGTGTACAAATGAAGAAAAAAAAGAAATAATTTACACTCTCACAATCAACATAATTACAGGTTAATGATGAGGTCTCCAGAGTGTACCTTTGACTCTCCCAGAGGCAGACACGCCCTCACAGACAGTCCTAGGGGCAATGTGTGGAAACATGCCCCCGACTATCTTGATCTCATGTGTGAACAGAGGTTTGGCTCCTCTCTGTTTGGGCTTGTATCACACCAAGTCCCAAACAGAGATGGTTTGAGCATGACCTCATCAGGCTGAACAAATACGAAGTGAAGCAGAAGACACAGAGAGGGGCTGGGAGGAGCAGCGCTGCCTTGGGGGAGGAAGGCCCAAAGCCTCGCCGATGTTTCACAGATTAGCATTTGGGAAGTAAATATTTGGAGTTAGGAGGAGAGAGGAAGCAAGGGGGACATGCAGGTGGGAAGAAAGATCACAGTGGAGGGATGGGAGCAATGGCAAAATGAAAAGAAATTCGAAGACTTTAGGAGTTAGGATCAGTTAGTGAAGAAAAATCGGAAACTGAAAACAGAGTTTCATGTGGGACCTTTGGGTTGGATTTGAGTTTGCTCGACAGGCCAGCAAGCAGGGTTAGCATTGAGGTTAGATCCAGTTCAAGAATTCATGCAGATCTAGGGCTCTGCTTTTTATGGGAGAGAGGTGTTAAAACAGACATTTCTCAGCTTTAATCTCAGCCTCTAAGTGAGGCTGCTGAAAGGTTAAGTTAGCAATCATTTCCTGTTAAAGGTTTAGTTTTTCCTTGTTACTCTGGCCAGAATGACTGCCCCTGGCCTTTCAGGCTCTGGGTAATGCAAACAGCTGTGCAGCATGCTGTACGAATAAAAGTGATTGGATAAACAAATTCATAACTGTTGCAATCATTACATTTAACAATTATGGGGACATTTACATTCAAATGTCATCATGTTGCCAGTCACATATGCAAACATCTCACAATAGCCTCCGAATTTAAAACTACGACCGCTATCTACAGCAAGCAAAAGAAAGTATTCCTTAGTATATTTAAATTAGAGCCTTGAGTTAGGAAGTTCAGTGCCTTTTAATTTTTTACAAGATCTGCAGATACTCTGGCATGTTCAGATTCCCCTCCTTTCCCACAAATGCAGAGTTGGCAAGATGTCAGCAACGGCCTGGATGGAAATTCTGGTTTCTGGCCTCCACTGTCTGGGAGACTTTCCTCTCTGATACACTTCACACTCAATCCAACCTTAATTCCGCCTCAAGGACATGGCTTTGAGCGCCTCAGCAGCAATTCCTCAGTCCATACAAACAAGGTCACAAAAGTGTGTTTTACTTCCAACACAATCCCAGATGACGTGGTTATGAGATCAATACTGACCAAGAAAAGAATTATGACCACCTCTGGAATAAGGTAGGTACCAGCGATACTGGTCCTGCTTGACATTTATTATTAACTCCACCCAGGAGTCTTAAGTGCTTCAACGGAAAGTGACTGTAATTGTGGATACGAATTTACGCATCCTGTGTAATCCTTCTGTTTGTCGGAAGGATTACACACATGAAACCTGGAGGATAATGATCCAAGGAAGTGCGCTGGGCCTTATTTAGTATGTCGGGCAATATTTTACTGTAGTTTCTGCCCTACTTTACGTATCGCTAGTATTGGAAGATATTCTGTAATTTGTTATATACAAACACACATCCTCACACACATCCTCACGCATCTTATTCCTGACATGTTATGCTTCACACTGCATACAAAAACACTGCTAAACACACACTCTCAAGGATACTGTATACACATTCTTCTTAGATATGATCATCAGCTACCTTTTTACTGGTTTAATTCTGGACCAGGTCAAGGGCACCAAATAGTGTACTCCATATAGTACTGCATATGCAGTACTATTTAAGTGTACTTGTGCCCTGTGACACTCCTGTACTAAAACATGCTAGGAGGAATGAGTCAATGACACCTAGAAAAACATTCCATGTGGGGATCCTGCTTATGCTTATGCTATGGATGGCATGCCGGCATCCTCTGCATGTCAGATGAAGCCATATGAGCACAGTAGCATTCTGCTGACATGGGAAGGTAACAAGACACAAGTGAATGCCTGTGGATGTGCAACCAGAGCTGGTAAACATTTATTTTCAGGCATGTTGCTGCCATAGTTGGACCTGCGCATATTTCACTTGAGCCTCACTGAGCAGCTGTGGTAAAGATAACTGAGAGATTGTGAAACCTGCGGTGAAGGCCTTATATTTAGAACTTTACATTGGTTTTGCTCCAACTGATGAGACTAATTGTAAAGTAGATATTTAGATTCATGCTTTAAGCATACACATCTTTTTCTTTAAAAATTCCCCTGTCCACCTGCTTTAGGTTTCCATACATACTAAATCATCAACACATTTTCCTTTCACGTTTGGAAGAGTGGAATAACTTGCTTGTTAAATATTATTCCTTTGTGGTCAGGTTTGAGAGGCAGCTTGCACTAATGATCTGGCAGATTTTGAGTATGTTGCTGTGGGTCTGTGATCCTGGGGGCCCCACTCATCAATCATTTCTACATATTCTGTAAGAAAACTTTGGACTCATAATCTTCCTGGCCTGCTCTACCATTGTCCTGAAGTGTGTTTGCATTTACTCCAAGGTGGAAGTGATAGAAATATATCTTACCTGAAACTGCTTATGGCACCATCAGTGATTTATATCGACTAATCTATAATCTGGACAGGTCAATAGCACCACAGGGAGAGGGAAAACATTTATTTCTGTGTATGAGGTCAGCTGTCTCTTTAAGGCTTGCATTTGACAAAAGAAAGGACTTTTGACCTTTGACTTCCAAAAGTTTCATTAACGGAATTTCTGATGACCTCATGCTGCAGAGTGGCCTGTAGTCATTATGGGTGCTCTCTGTTTTCGATGAGGAAATCCCCTCAGGTTTCTGATCACGTCTTGCCAGGTTTCGATAAAGTTCCATCCACACCCCAAATCTCCATAGAGATTTCACTGACTAATAAAAATAGATTGGTGGTTCTGTTTACACAGAGGGGGTGTTACTTTGCTGTAGTCATTATATTTGTATGTATTCTTCTAGGGCTCTCTATTTTTAAGCCTTTGATTTGACTGAATTTATGCTTTTCTTATTGGTGTCTATACAATAAAGTATTTAGGAACATTTATGAAATGCAATATGCTAATATGTACATGTTTTGATGGAGAAGGCTTTTATATGCTTTGTCGTCATTAACCGAATCCATTTATGTGCTTTATGTTTCTGTGCACGCCTTACTTGACGGATCAGAGCCGAGACAAAAAGCTCCAGGCTGCATAGAAATCAAGGCCAGATGGGCGCTTTCAGAGAAAATGGCGATGGGCCATAAACATCAAGATGGACCCATAAATGTCAATCTGAGGAGATAAATAATACACAGCAGGTGACGCTCACGGAGGTACAATCATCCCTTTTCTTTGTTAAAATTGACAGCTGTATACGAGTGGCTCCTTTTTTGTACCTGTCAGCACTTTTTGAAAATGCTGACATGTGACCCTTTTCAGGTTTCTGCCACCTTAAGATTTTATGAAGAAGAAATGAAAACAACTATCCACATTTTCTTCCATTATTTTACTAGACGCCTTTAAGCCACCAGTATGTTTTATTCGGGGACAAAGTCATGAATCAAAGATGAAAAACTCGAATCACATGAATGGTGTATGTGTTATCTCAGAAATATTACATTTGACAGAAACAACAGTGCATGGCGCTTCTGACAGTTCTCAGAGTTTGTCCTGTTAGTAACAGCTTCTTTTTTCTCGATGTTTATTATATTAGTCATATTCTCACACCACAAAAAATGATTAAATGCAAACTATGTCAAACGTGGCATGACAAGGGAAGAGACCAGAACATACGGTTACTGAGGAACTGATTCCAAGCAAGGCTTCTCCGCAACAATGTGGTTTGGCTAGCATATGCCAATTAATCATCGAAATATCCGTCAAAATTCAGTGGGATTAATAGCTGTGGGCTAATCGCCAGATAGAATTCTGAGTAAGATCGGATCAATAAAGCTCCCAAAATGCTGTCGTGTTTTTCCCCTAATGGAAGAAATAAATTATATCAACACAAAAGTCAAATCATGCGTAATCAGATAATTCCAGCATCATTAACAAGTTGTTTCATGGAATAATCATGTCTTAAATCTTTGAAATAAAGTTCCAAAACTCATGTTTTGAAAGTTAATGCAGTTAGACAGTAATTTAATTCTGCCCATACTGCTGTAAGATGATAAAATATCTTAACAAATTAACACCACACAACATTGTTCTACAGTCCTACAGGCCACTGCTGAAGCTAACAAAAAAAAAAAGAAAATTACCAAGATTCCAATCAGTCATTGAAAATGAGTGAGCCAAGGATGTGTCTGCACTGAAACAACAGTTTTTCTTTAGGATTGCAAGACCTTGTCATACTGTTTACATGCTAGGTCTCTGGCTTTTCAGCACCCCAAACATATTGTTTTGTGAGGGGAAAACAATGTAGATTTTGTTTGTTCTGGTTGGTATTCTGAGTACATTCCTTTACCTTCTGGGTTATGTTAATGCTACAGTACAGTGGCTTATTGTTGAGCCCTAATGCTTTGGGAACATCTGCATGGACTACTTTGAAAATGAAAAAGAAAAACTAGTCTTACTTCAAGAGGAAAAGTGTGGATATGCTCATGAAGTAGAAAAACATAGCTGAAATGCAGAATTCCTCATGCTCATCATTCTATATTCGGCAACATGGCCGTTATGGTACATTAACAATAGTGCCATGAGTCAACCTTTTTTCCAGATCAACACTGAAACATTTGCGACGTTCAAACATCCATGTTTTTCCACTGCTATCCTCTACTGGTGCTTGACATAAGGTAGAGTTTGATGTTTTGTTGTCAGACTACTGATTTCCTTTAGATCTATGTAATCATTTTTTCCACTATTCTTTGTAAGTAAGAATTTAGGACATGCTTTATCAACATACAAAAATGTTAAAATTGTTAAATGCCACAAGTGAGAGATTAATTATAAACTCAAGGTCCTATTTGCACACATGTATGATACATGGTATTAATGTTTTAGTTTTTTTAAATCTTTATTATCCATACTACTTTTCTCTTTTCCACTTTTAATCTGTGCCTTTTGTTAAAAATTACTAAAAGCCCGATCTGAATTTTGAAGATAAATTTTATGATGAATCCTTGGAAAACTCAAATATCACTTAATTTCATTACCCTCATTTAGTTTCCAATATGTTGTGTTTTAAATATATAAAAGGAAGTTCTTCTCATGTCACTGGTGATAGCTTACAGTTTGTGTTCCTTGGAGGTTAGTTTATGTAGCAGATCTCGGTGATGTGATCCCTACACAGCTCTGTTAAGCATCATTGCCTTGGCAGCAGCTATTGTGATGCTGTGTTGCATGTTGCTGGCCAGTTCTCCACTTTGAATTACAAGGTAAACTGATGTCATACAAGGAGAAAAGGGTATTTCCACAGATGGTCCTCCCATTCCTTTTCCCTTACACAAAACCAAGCTGACAATTGTATTTAGAGATGGAACGCAACAAATTCTCTTGGTACGCCTGAAAAATGTTCCATTTCTAATGCACTCTGTTATCAATACTTTGTACTTTAAAGCAAAAGCATTCCCTAAATTCTTGAGCAACTTGCAGCAATGTACTGGAGGTAGTAGTTTGGTTTTGAACTGATATTTCACTTTAAGAAAAAAGTGATTAAATAACAAATGCTATGTCAAACAAGAGCGTTGCTAATGTGGTCATAATAAACCGACTGTCCCCCTATTTCCTATAGTGGGAAATATTTGTTGTTGTTCTTGATCCTTTGATCGTGGCCAGGGAAACATCAGTTTGGCCAAGTGATCTATACAGGACCAAATTTCTTGGACTGCTCCTACGTTGTCAAAGGAAACGCAGACCTTTGTACAAATTTTGGACTATGCTTTTTGTGGAAAGGCTCAGCACTTGTACTCTAAGTTGGACATCTTGCCCTGGTCTGATACCAGGATGAAACTCCAGGCACAGTGAACTCCAAGTTACTCTGGCACCAATGATAGGACCAATATGCCTCTGCAGACCCGGAAAGGGCTTTGTTGTTAATCATTAATATTACTAAGAACAATAAAAATGCATAGTTGAGCATCTAAAATGATTTGACAGATTATCTTTGTGTCTTGGCTGAGAGCATCTGAAAAACCCCCTTCACTGTAGGATTGAAATACGGCAGATGATGAGTCTATAGTTTCTTCCAAATAGGACAGTTAAAAAGACTAAGAACCTCAATCTTGGTTAAATCAGGCCAAAGAATCTTGTTTATCAGAATCTGATCAGAGTCAATCTGGGAAGAGTCCACATTCCAAACATCTGGCATTTCAGAATGATGGAGGCGACTGTGCTCTTGAGAAACTTAAGAGTAGCCAAATTTTTGTAGCTTTCCCTTGGATCTGTGCCTTAATACAGTTCTGTCTCTGACCACTGGAGGCAGTTAGTTTCGCATCAAGGCCTGATATAAGAAAAGAAAAACCTATCCTCACATTAACAGTGAGCCCTTTTTTTAAAGAATCTGAGTGAGAACATGTCCCCCCATGAGATCCATGCTGTGTCATTGTGGTCATGTAGGCCGCAGCTGTGTCTAATTTCCTACTGATGTCGATTGGTTTTGCTGTGTCATTGTTACCAAATGATGGCCCCCAATGCTACAATGCTGCGTATTTGGCTTGAAAATAAAGCAGTCCCCTTCCTCCTTCAATCTCTCTGATCCAGGCCCCCTGGGTGTGTGAATCCTGTGGCAAGTGCCCATTGAAAGGGCAGAAAGGGGTGAGGTCATGGCTGTAACCAGTGAGAACACCTGCGGTTCTCAGATGAGCCGGTGCTGCACTGTGCCAGGGGCTGTTCGAGGGCACAGTTAGTGAGTCTGGCCCTGAGCCAACGGAATAAAGGGGGAACTGGCACAATGGTGAGGAAAAAGCAACAAAAGTAAGGCTACAAGAGAGCACCCATGGTGGAGGGAATTGGTCCCATTTTTAGCCTGGTAACCAATTACAACGGGAGAGGGTTGTCTCAGGTCAGTTAATGATAAAATGAGCGAGTCTCGACACTTGTGGCTGACAGACAAAACAGTCACCCTGGGGCGCCACTGCTGCTTTTAACTCAGTAGACCATGAAATGCTAGTCCAGACTAAGAAAATATATATAACAGGACAGAGACGAGCAGAACTGGGATCACTGTAGCGCTGCTAAAATTGGTTTGGGACACACTCAATATTTAAAATAATATAGGGAGGCACTTGGAGGGTGACGCCATTATTTATGTAAAAGCTCCTTGTTGCTCATTTGTCTGTCTCTGATACTTCAGTCATATTTATTTAATGCTGAAAATGGAAAATTTAGATTGTAACTTATAAATCTTAACCATTTTCCCCGCTGTGTGCGTTTGTGTGCAAGAGACTCAAGGTTTTTTTGTGTTACTCCTTGTCGAGGCATATCTAAGGCAGGTGCCAACCCTTGTGCTCCTGCCAGGCTGATAATATGCCAGATTCCAAAGATGAACAAGATTCTGCACTCCTCGACCAGCACCTCACAATGGTGTCATTCTTCTCCTTGCACATACCTACTTTAGCTCTCCTTTTCAGAACCTCTCTGTTGCACCACACCAAACAAGGCTCATATTCTTCTTTCAACCAGAGGACCAAAGGTGTCCAAGAAAGATGACATATAAAGAGGCAATTTGTAAGACTCATCTATCAATTCCTTCTAACTTGGTTAATCGTATTTTACAAAGCAAGATCCTTTTATTTCCCCCATATTGATAGATGATTGAGTCCGTTGGTTGGCAACACCAAAGTACAGCCACAATGTTACTGTAGACTTATTGTTTTGTTTACTATTTATTATCCTCTGTTCCCTTTGATGAATATACAGCTCTCTGACATTCTGGAAGTTTCCTGTCTTTAGGAATACGTGTTAGAGGTTGAGTGGGCACATGTTGTGCTTTTTCTGCTCTGTGCTTCCATCTTATTTATTCATTATTCATCCAGAAATGAAGTCATAGACTCTAAGAGGTAGAATATCTGCATGTCTGAGTTAAACTGCACTCAAAGACCCCGCAGAGAACATCTCTGGTTGGAATAAAATGTATTTTTAAATATTGAGGAACTAGATTTCAGAGGATATAAATCAAATTAAAATGTCCACGACAAGCGCCTCGGCCTATAAATTCAAACACGTGCAAAGAATACAGAACATTTCTGCACAAATGCATCTGGGGCTACCTCAGTTTCACTGTTCTGGGAGAGATCAGCAGCCAAGGCCACGAGTGCAGCTCCACAGTTTAACTGCTTATTTTATCCAGAGCCAAACATTCACATCCACCTACTTAGATCTCCAGCTTCTCCCAAACCTGAATGGAATAAATAATATCCTCCTTGGCAAAACAAAGACGGAAAATATTTTATAGCTCATACACCCATCACAGATGTTTCTTCACATTTCTATAGTGCTGTGTGACTTTCCCTGCACCCTTCACAACAGACTATATGGATTTATCCTGACACTCGAAGGTTTCTGAAGACACCCACTGTTTGTAATGAAGCATTTCCTTTCTGAAAATATGTGGATTGTTAAGAAGTGAGTGAACTAATTATTTTATCCATATATTTAAAAGTCAATCCATATGATCTTTAGAAGTGCACACCAATGATTTGCTATCAGGCGTAGCTGGGAGTCAGATGGCCTAGTGTGGCTTTGTAGGTTTTCAAGATAGCGCCTCTGTTTGCCTGCTTAGCATTGATCTAAAAATTTTCGGCGTCACCTTTCATGTAATCATTGTTTTGTTGTGTTCCACTGTCTATACCTTCACTATCTCAGCAAACGATAGATCATTTGGAGGAGAAGAACAGTGTCTTTCAGGGAAAAGTGGCTCAGAAATGGTATTCTGTGGCCCCTGTTCTCGCTAAGCTGGTTAGAGATACTGTATTTAGCATTGAGGAACGGAATGGCGCCTAAGTTTTCAAGCTTGTCTGAGGAGTATTGTTTGGATGGATTTGACAGACATGAGGATATGTGAGTGTGATTCCTATTGATAAATGTGTGTTTGGAGTTAAGATGAATGAACACGATCATGTCAGGAAAAAAACGAGATCACAGTGATCGTGTGTTGCATAAATGGACTGTAGGGATTTATGGAAATGTTTTGTGTTACAAACTAATTAAACACATTTTTAAACACACACACACACACAGTTATATAGTAAATTATAGTATAGCTACTGTCTTTAAAAAAAAAAATTTATTGTATGAGGAGCTGTTAAAGTTAATAAAGTCTCATATTACAGTTTCAACACTGTAACACTTCAAAGAATCAAAAGAAAAAGATTAAATTGAGGAACACAGTAGGGATAATGTGTTGTGACATTGTGAAGTGTTGGGTTTCAGGAGGTGTTTCTGTATAGCTGTGTCAGAGCCTGAGACATGTTGAAAAGCTTCGACATTTTGTTTGAGTGTGTAACGTTTTAAAAGAGCCAAATCCGACCAATGAACAGGCGGCAATTCATCATCTCAAGCGTTGCTGTGGCACCACTCAGGTATTTACACCATGGTCTGCAGTGAAGGAGAATGGAGGATTGTTCTGTTGCTGAGGTGTGTGTCAGCACCTGTCCGGCACAGGTAGGCACCCACATCGTCCATGACACTGAGTGTTTCACAAAGATCAGCTGAATGTCAAACAACCAGCAAGAATGGCAAAACAAAGACAACCTTCAGAGGCTTAAAACTTAAAGAAAAGAGGTATTTTTAGAAACCTTGAGGTTCAGATGTAAATGTCTTGTTCTTAGAAATCTCCTTAAAGGCTTGGAAAGAAAACAGTAGTTCTTATTGTGAAGTTTTATAAGTAACTGAACAACAAAGTCCCCAACAATGCTACCATCACTAACATTTTCCACCGTGTTTCTGCAACCACGACATGTTTACAACAGTAATTAACACTTTTTTTGACCCTGTGACCTCACTCTGCTGCTTTTATGGCTGAGTTGTCAGAAGAATGCATCACTTTGCACAACAAGGAGACTTTATGAAAGATTTGGAAAAGGTGAATGCAGCCTAAAATGGAGGTTAAATGCTAACAATGAATTTCTATATAAGTAAATTTTTCCACAAGTGATATACTGACAGTCTAGGTAACATCAGTCTTAGCAGGTGAAAGATTAAAGGCTAACATAGTGTTCATGACTTAGAGCATGGAGAATGTGTGAGTGTCCCTGTGTGTGTGTGTGTGTGTCTGTGTGCTCACACACAAAAGTCATTGGGGCATTTAATCCAGTCTACCCATGCAAATACATATTACTGGATTCCACGCTTCTCTTAACCAAGTTGCTTTTAATGGCATCAGTGGAATGCCTCCACTGATGAGCTGTTCTTTAGGGATCCTATTCTTCAAGTGACATGCTGTTAAAAACATGCATGAATGCAAACATGGATTTCGCAACCTTGACATACACGATATACAGCCTAATGGAGCCTACAGCCTATAATCTTCTCAAAAGTATGCAGATTAATTAGATTCTGATACCTAAAACCATGTTTCTTTTTGCCTGGGGGCCTCTTCCAAGAGGGTGGCATCCTCAGTCTTTGGCACTCCCTTTAAATGATCCTAATAAAAAAAAAAAAGGAGCTGAAAATCTCTGGCTCCTGCGGTAGAACCTTTCAGCAGCCGTGATATAGCGCTGCTAATTTAGCATTAAATACAGTCTAACAGGATTTTCCCAAGTGCACGTTCCTGAATGGTTCATTAGCATTTACCTGACAAGTTTATGACTACTGTGAACAGTATAATTATATCCACTGGTGGTCAATTAAAATACAATGAATCTCTTCTAAATTAATAAAACGACAAGTTCTTGTGCAATCCCTCATGTACCTATGAGTCATACGTTTTTGCATATTGAAAGATTTATCAGTCTCATTGCACTTTGCAGCTGCTATATTGCTTTGTAAATCATTGGAGCCTGTTTTATGCTATGCATTGGAATATATTATGCATATAATGATTATAATGGCAAAAAAATGGATGAGTAAGGTAATAAAAATAAATTTTAGGTTCAGGCGGAGCTGCTCAAAGTGGAGAAGCAGACTACTTCCTGGTCAGTGAAAGTATAAGCATCAGTCATATGGTAACCGGTTCCTGTGTCTTCTGAGAGACAACACAAACCACTTAGCATGGAAAATAAATTTAATCCCCATTCTGAACCTCCAGAATTTCAAGTGTGTCATCCATCTTACAGGCAAGCATTTTGTTTTTCGTCATATTTCAATGGTAATTCCATTTTCATTGTTACTCAAGTGCAAGAAAAATACATACATAATCTCAAATTGACCTGTAAACTCATCTGAACAAAATCTGCAGCTGTTAAATTAATAAAAAAAACAAAAACAGATGAAGTTCTCAAAATCCATTTGGACCTTAAGTTCTTCAGTCATCCAGCTAGACCACGGCTGTTTTTGCTCATGTTTCAGGCTTAAGATCAGGTCAGACTCCTTTTTAAATGAAATGTAGTCACTATTTTTAAGAATTGTTATAAGAGCAGAGCTAGCCAGCCAGGAACCTCTAGCTAAGTACATGGAACAGGTCCAAAAGGCATGACTGAAATGATGGGATCTGATCCAGTCTTCATAAATTAAATTTGGCGTGAATGTGGTTGCTAGCACGTCTCTTGGTTTTGCACATTACCTGTCAGATGTTTCAGTTTCAAATAAAATCCCTTTATCTGTGGTGGCAGTTTTAAAGAATTTTAGAATGCACATAAGTACAGGAGTTCTTGGAAAACATTAGTGATTTTCAAGAATGATTGCATTCTGCCTGAAGAAAAGCAGTCACGCTAGCAACTCTTTTAACTATTTGAAAGGGTTTCAAACAAACTGCCATCTCCTGCTGGAACTGCATGCTTTTATCTTTCTGCTTTTAAAGGCATTTTTAATAACCCAAAGCAAATATGTTAGATCCACTTTATTACGTACACAAATAGCTAATCAGCCAATCATATGGCAGCAGCTCATTGCATCTTGGCTCGAAGATGTGGTCAAGACAATTAGCTGAAGTTCAACCAGAGCATCAATATCATATCTGAACACACGACATGTGGACCCTTGAAGAAAATGGGCTACAGCAGCAGACGACCACACCGGTGCCCCTCCTCTCAGCTAAGAACAGGAAGTGATGCTAGAATTCCCACAAGCACACCAACATTTGGTAATTGAAGTTTGGAAAAACCTTGCTGGTCTGATGAGTCTGGATTTCAGCTTCGGCAGTCAGGTGGTCAGAATTTGGACTAAACAACAGGAAAACATGGATCCATCCTGCCTCGTACCGACGGTCCAGGCTGTGGGCCCCTCAGAACCAATTGCATATCGTTCAACCAATGCAGCCTACCTGAGTGTGACAATGTTCTCACTGTACTTCAGTGGCCTCCAAAATAACCAGATCTCGATTCAATAGATCGGAATTGGTGAAACGGGAGATTCCCGGCCGATAAATCTGCAGCAACCGCGTAATGCTATCATGTCAATATCGTTGGAAATCTGTGAGGAATGTTTCCAGCACCTTGCTGAAATTAGGTCACAAAGAATTGAGGGAGTTAGGCAAAAGTGGGGCCAACCTTTTACTTACAAGATGAATAAATTAAAGAACAAAATGGTGGTGGGTGTAGATATCTGTATCTGTGCCCATCTTCGGTTTACTGATTCTGTCAACCAAGTAGTTGAAAACCCAAACATGTTGGGATATACTGAAGTGTTTAAGATATTGTAAATAATTATAATAAAGCTTACAGTAATGGAGCTTTTTTCTGGACTCATTGATCATGTGGACCTGAGAATGCTGATGTGGGTTGTAAAACAGTGACAGTCTGTTTCGCTAAGTGGATCCTGGGCACTTGTCCCAACCCCGTTATCATCCTGCAGTGGTATTTATAAAGTGCTCATTTATCACACAACAGAATGGCCTCTTTCATGAAGCAAAGTCATTTATATTAGAGGAATTTTGTCATGCAGCTGTCGATTTCTATCTGTTAACGTACTTGAACTCAGCATGGAGAGAGATGAAGAATGTAAATGTAAGCATGTCAGATGGGAGATATATAACATTACCGACCTCATGTGTGCAGATGGTGTAACTTCTTGGCTCCAAATACACAGGTCTACATTACATTGATTCTTTGAATCCATTACGATAAAAACTTTAAACATGTTAAATTGTCAGATAAGCCCGGAGGCGAGGTGGAATCGCCTCATTGTTCGCCATTTCAAGCATTTTTGGATAGTGTCCAAGAATTGTTTAAGCTTGAGGCTGTTGTGTAGGTGTGACAAATAATTTGGGGGACTTTGACCACTACGTTGACGCTCTGTATATTTACTTTTTACCCCTCTTATGTACATACACTTGCAAATGTTGTTGGGAGGATTACTGCTGACACCACTGCAGCGCATGTCTTAATCCCTTGAAATTGGCTGGAATCAAAATGAACTGCGTCATGGTTTCTCCAAGAAAGTTCCAGAGGTAAACACAGGGTGAGCAAAATCAATATTTACCATCGCACTTGAGGCCATTATTTCAACAAGCCAGGCACTTTGGGGCCATGACTTAACCTCTGTCATTTTCTGGAATAGGTTTCTGTGTTGCTTAGCTCTTGGTTATTGTGCGGCAGTCAACATTTGAACTCAATAATATGTCATGGATAAGACCGGCTTTATGATTTTGCTATTTACACACAAAGCATTCCCAGCAGCAGCAGCTCCAAATATAATATTCTGGCTCACGCACAGCAAAATGTTTCCATGGCAGGATAGCTATACACTGCAAACGCAGTGCAAAAAAGTTCAAATCTGCTGTTTTTGGCTCGAGTCTAATGGCTCCACACCAGGGATAAGCAGGACTGGAAAGGTTGTGTTTTCTTCAAATGTTGCACAAGTGTCCACTCCGACTCAAGGTTGAATTGATTAGAATTCAATTATAACTTCTCTTTGTCTCTGTCCTCTCCCCTTTTCTATTATTCAATGCCACAAAGCAATTTTCCAGGTTTGGTAGAAACATGGACCCAAGGTTGAATTTGATTAGAGCGGTCATTGTTAACTTTTTCATTCACGCCTTTTGAACATAATAGATCAAATCTGTAAAGGGTATGAATAAACTTTATAAATTTATATTTTAAAAAAAAATCCACTCCTACCGCAAGAACTACCTCAGACCTCCGTCTGGACCCACTGTTCTTTCACAATTATGGGGCTTACAGAGGCATATAACCACCAGCTCGTAATTCTACCTCTGACATGTAGGCACATTTCCTATTAGAAGATTTAACAATCTAAAAAGCCAATTAGAGATGACGGCAATGTTATTTACAACTTATCCAAATCTTTCGGTTTCATTTTGCCATATGCTTGGTCAGCATTATTAACAGATGTCATTGCAAGAGGCTAATGATATGAACAGGGGCAGCTCCAGTATGTTACAACTTCCTGAATATAATGACCCTGCTTTCAATGTCATTATCTTAACTCTTTATGGCATTTGGTTCTCAATAGTTTTACAGAGCATGTGCACATAAGTATACCCAAATGAACTTAGTTTGTTGAAGAAAGAAAATCCCGTCAACATGTCTGTCATCGAAAGTTATGTTTATTGTTGGGTAAAATTAAGAGTAATTAGCCCAAGCAAAAAAGCTATAATTGCAACTCTCTCAGTGAAGAGATAATGTTGCAGTTATTGGCTAGATTTTTAAATGTCTGTTGAAACGACAGATCACAAATATATTCCTCAGTTACTATCTTTGACCATTATCTAAATAAGAGATATCATTTTTCTTAAAAGGAAATTAAACTCCTCTGACAGAAATGATATGATCAAACCCAACAGACGCCCAGTTCATTTATGTGCACAAAGACAATTTAAAGGTGTTTGATCAGTGCTGAAATATAGATTATTAGCTGCAGCAGAACTTTAAATAACTGTCAGTTCCTGCAAACACTTACCCATCTACCTGGTTACTTTTTACACATATTATACTGTTGCTGCTGTGTTTGTATGTCTGAAAGACAACAATTGTATCTGAAAAGAACCTTAATCAAGTTCTATGTCTGAACATGCACAGTATGCAATTATGATGGATCATTTGCTCTTGTTTCCTGGGTGGTAAGTGAGGTGCACTGTTATTATATATGTGAGGGGGGGCTCATACTGTAGGTTGAGGCACTACAGGGTCTCTCGGCAGGGGAGAGCAAACCATCAGGTGTTACTATGCCAGGAGTGTGTTCTTTAAGGGTGACAGGGTGACACACAAATATAACAGCATTTTCTTTCTCTTTGCCCTTATTTTCCCATTCTGTCATCACTCAACCATATCCTGGTCCTTTCTCAGCCATCTCTGTCTCCTTTGTCCTTTTGGGCTACTATGAAGACATGACCGATCAGTGATCACATGGAAGCTTGTCTGGTGGTACAGCACAGGGTCAAGTACAGGTCAAGCTGAAGCAACTCTGTCACACCCACGTGCCAGTGTTAGACGATGCTGCTTTTAATGTGCAAGATGTAACAGAACAAAGTGAATTCTGTTCATTAACATGTGCGTCTTAACGTGTGTAGTTCACCACAGGTGAACTACAGCAGGTCTGAAACGTGCACATTTTGAACTTCATTCTATTAACAAACATGTCTTGGACAACACCATTTTCTTCACAATACACATCAAGCATGTGGCAGTTTAACAACTATTTGCTGCCACATAAGTTTCTGTTTCGTCTGACTGTAAGCAAGTTTACAGACAATCATCTGGATGGGTGGAAGAATTATAATTATACTTAACAGATCTGCTAACAGGTAAGAGTGTCTTTCACATCATTGGTATTTGTTATCCTTTAATCATGAAAAGTCATGAAATAATTATTACAACAACAGTACACTTTAAGAATAAAAGTGGGTCTCCACCATTATCACTGACTCACTGCATTTTTTCCACCAGTCTCCATCAGCTATTAATTGTAAGCTTTTCAATCACGCTTCGGGTTTGGGCCAATCCCATTGACTGTGTGGTATTTTGTGGTGAACTACAGGCACCAGTGAGAGGAAACACATCACTCCCCTGAGGAGACTGGATAGTTCCAGACTATAGGCACTGGCATTGTCTACTACCTGCATGGAAATGACAGGAACTGCTTTTAATTGCATGTCTGCCTCCTCTTGGCACATCATTAATGTCTTTGTGCAAGAAGTGAGTAATAATAGGTTTTCCTGTTGTCATTAAAT
This sequence comes from Takifugu flavidus, assembly GCF_003711565.1. NCBI lineage: Eukaryota > Metazoa > Chordata > Actinopteri > Tetraodontiformes > Tetraodontidae > Takifugu > Takifugu flavidus. The sequence goes on along the minus strand of NC_079520.1, from coordinate 3,529,365 downwards.
ATTATCATTGCTCCCTGTGGAATGCTGTTAAAAGGGACAATAAACGATTAAAAGGACTGGAGGCTGATCTGGTGTTAATGCTGTTAAAGGTCTGCCTCGTAGTAAATTTGCTGTATGTGCACCCTAATCTTTTGGGAAATCCATTTTCTATCTCTTCATTCTGCAGGAGCTACATGAAACATTTTAGAGACATCAGAAAAGTATGAACATCAAAAAGCACTCTCCACACAATAATGATTTTAACGGGTACTTCCAGGAGGATGAGTTAACGGATTCATTTTCATGAATGATTGTTTTCCTGCCTGCTGTTGTTTTGTAATAACACGTCAGACCTGTGTCCGGCATTCACTTAGCTATTGTAATACTGAAAAAGATGGTCGAGATTGGTCGACAGCTCAGAAATAAATAAATAAAATTTCAAGTAGTGAAATAAATCAAGTAGTGAAATAAAGTGTCTAGAAATATAGTCTGTCAGTCCAATCACTGTTTATTACAATCATATTTCTCCTCTTTCTATATAAATATTCAACTTTGATTTAATCCTCTAATCAAAACAAGTATAAAGCTTAGATTCATGAGTAAAAGATGATTAAACATGGCCATTTTTGACAGAATCTTACAGACCTGCCAACATTAATAGTGCTCCATTGCTCAGCTTAAGACATGAAAAAGCAGCTTTCATGGTTAACATTCAGTGTTTGCGTTGCATTAATGTGTTTGTTGTTATAAGGCTAATTTGGCGACACACCTGAAAACCATTTCTCATTCTGTAATCCAACAGTATCGACAGTTAAGAGAGAGAGAGGAGAAACCTCTCATGTTTACGCCCGTGTCCTAGGTACCTTCTCAGCAGTTACTTGCCCATGGCAGACAGAAGAAGAGTAGATTGCACATCACTCATCAACAACGCACGATTCTAAAAATATCCTCCAGTCGAGGCATTGTGAGCAGAAAGCACTGGAACCATGGAGACATGTCAGTCATTGTTTGGTCTGTCTTTAAGTGGGATTCAGGGAATGTTGCGCACTCCTTGCACCTGGAGGAGAAACGTGAATTTGCCTGACACGCTTCAGCAGAAGTACAATGATGCAAGCCAAATTGTGTGTTTTCTAACTTGGATACAAGGCAACCAAGCAAACCAATTTAAAATAAACATGAGTCTGAGCTACTCATCATGTGTTCTGTTTCCCTTAGACACATTCTACAACACAGCACAATGCCAAATCAGGGCTTAGGTTTGCTCAAACACTCAGTGGACATTATTATTAATGGAATTTAAGGAACTATGCATCACTGTTGTGTGTTCATCACTGACGTACACACAAGTTGTTGATTAGAAACATGTGTATTATTCTCACTTATATACTCATTATGTTGGTTGCATAGTCCCACAGCTTAAGCAGGGCAGTCCTGTGAAAATTGTGAATGAATGTTTGTTTTGATTTATCCTGTCTTTCAGATTGTGTTATATTTACAAAATACATTTTAAAATACTGCTCCTGACCTACAACTTCCTTTGATGTCTTGTCCCATTCTACCTGGAGTAGCTCATTCCTATAGACTCCACCACTCTCAGAGTTCCAGTTTACTTGTGGTTTCAAGAAGTCTTTCTGCTGAAGGTTCTGGAGCCCAACCATCGATTTAAGCTACTATAAGATCTATAATTAGTATTACAGATCTTATAGTAGCTCACAGAAGAACTCACAGTAGATAGACTATAGCTACTTTCATGTTTCTAGTTATAATAAAACCACTAGTAAGAACTGGGGCATTGGACTTCAAGCTGGCTCCCCCTTTCCTCCTCTTTAACTAGCTGGTCATCAGCAGGAGTCTCTCCCCATTTGAGTCTTGTCCTGTTCAAGGTTTTTTCTGTGTTGCAGGTGCTTCTTTGGGGATCTGGCTCTGGATTTTGCCTAGAGACAATTGGATTGCAAGAGACTGATTCCAAATGTCTATTCTAGTCCTCCCTATCTCGTCTGTTAAACAATACACAAAATCTTAATAAATGAGTATAATGGAAGTAGTGTAGACATGATAGCCAAGTTTCTGTTCACACCTTTTTGCACAGGCCCAGTGTGCCCAAATGGTTTCAGGAATCTTGGTTGTTCCAGTCATGATGATAAAACAATTATGAGGGTGGAGACCATTTCATTTTCATTCAAAACGTTCAGGTTGGATGTACTGGGAGAGCTTGTTACTTTAAAGCTGATGGTGTGAGGAAAGTATTTCCATTAGGTATCACTCTGTTGAACAGTTGTGCAACACAACGAACACAACACAGCAAAGCCTTTTGTCCCAAGCAGAAACTTTCCTAGTGTGGGTGGAACAGAATCCCTTTAAGTGAGTATATGTTTAACTTCTCTTTTGTCCCTCTTTTTCTTTGTTGGTGAAAACTGAAAAACATACTGGTTCCATGGTACTATGTGGAGTTGCAAAGACATGCCTATTTGGTGTTTGGCTGCCGTTGATAAGCTACAGAGAGAAATGCATCCTCCATACTCCTAAAATAACATTCCCATTATATATCCTCATCAGGAAAGAGGGATGCAGGGATGTACACTTGGGGCAATTTAGAGTTGCTAATCAAACCAAGATTGCAAGATTTTGGAAGCAAACCTGACCCGCATAGGATCATGAAGAGCACGCAGACTCCATGTGGAAAAGCCCTGACTGGAATCAAACCGGGAATCTTCTGGCTTTGAATGCTTAGTACCTATCTTCAAGTCTGTTAGTAGTTATGAGCCTTGTCCTCTAATAACTAAAAATCAAAATTCAAGGACCCACATAGCAAGACAACAGCTCAAATGACCTGCTGTGATCATGAGCGATAAACATGATCCAATCTCTTTTATTTTTAAACTGAGCACCCAATGCGGTTGATACGCAAAGAGACAAAGACTCGATTGCCTTAAAAAAAAAGGGGGGGGGGGGCAGGGAAAGGGAAGTGTTGATAAAATTTGGATGTATCCCAAATCACTGCATGGTTATAGTTACTGGTTGCCTTGGGCAGTTACTCAGTCGAATCCATTTTCAGAGCTGCCAGTCATGGTGGAAAAGTGCATGCCGAGAGCCAGGAAGCAGGTGTTTTATATCTAAAGAGGAGGTCTTGCTGGCGTTTGTCCCAAAAGCAGTTTAAAAATGTATTTTCTCTCACACCTGAGGACAGAGAGGATTGTTAATGAGCCAGACCAGCTTTAGGTGATGTGTTTAAAAAACACTTCAAGATAACAGCAGCCGATAAAGGCAGCAGTCCATAAGATACGTTTTTTTCTCTAGCAATGGGTCATTTTGTTCCTTGCAGCATGGTTCGCAGATTTATGCCTGACCTTGACAGTGTTAAAAGATTTAATTTATCTGTAGTTAACAGTTTATAAGTTATCTCAAACATATTCTGCAAAGAATAAACATATCAATACAAAGTTATCTCAACAGTCTCAAGATTGCAAAGGTTTTAAATCAACAGTGTCCAATGGGCCGCAACGGGATGCTCTCGTACTTTAAGGTCATAATTTAGGGTTGGAAAACACAATTTTGGCTCTTACAGATTTTTAATTTATAGAAACTTCACTCGCAAATATTTTGACATGCGTAAGTTCTTCCCAAGAGCTCCATGCATCAGATGCGGTCTGACAAGCACGACTAGTCTGAGCCGCTCGTCCCTCAGTGTGTTTTTACAAGATCGCAAATCTCCCCTAAGCTCCCTTGTTTGTAATTGTGTGTCTGTTTTTGAGTCACTGTGCAACCGTGGGCGATTACGTGTGTGCTTGCATGCACAAGGTGAGGACTCGCTCTGCCCTCAGTGGAAACTCGATAACGTTTTTGGGCGGCTACATGGCAGTTTCAGGGGTTAGACAGTTCACGACGGGAGGACAACTCGGCAATTCTCTGCTCAGTCATAACTGTGGGCGTGTTTTTATTTTACTCATATTGGTGTTGACAAGGATGTTAATGCACCTGTAATGAGGATAACAGATAGAATGAATAGTGACACCATAGCCTGAAACAGTTACCTCAGAGCATAAGAATATTTTGCACAGCTGTTTCATGTCTTAGATGTATCACAGACTAGAGAGGCTGCCATAGTTGAAATTTTCAATCTGCTTTCTTCGACTGTCAAAATTGCGTATAGTTACCCCATAATTTAAAGGGATTGGGTGCAATGCCTTGAAAATTCTTTCAGAGAGAGGAAGCATTATTTTCCACACTGATTCTTGGTGAGATGAGTGATGAAGTGATAATATCATGTTTTCTGTTTAAGTGATTTTGCTTTTTTCTATATAGAATCCATTGGTTACCTCCTAATGGACACAGGGCTGAAAAACACATTCAAAAATCTGAGACATTAGAGTTTACACAATAATACTCCAACTCTTTGCCAGCCATATTGAAAATGGTCACTGTAGGTTAATGTGCCTGACTTTGTTTTGATTAATTAGTTGAAAGTAACCGATGTAGATCGGCCATGCTGTCACAAAATGCTTCAGTGTGCAGAAGATATGCATCAGTACAATACATTCGAAGGGCTTGGCAGAGGGTCAGCAAGGAGACAACAAAGGACCCCTCATTTGTATTGGCCTGTTTTTGAGCTGGACAGCTGCAGTGTAACTTAACCTCAGTGCACCTGGAATCCTTCGCCAAGGGATAGACACATGCTGATGATGTCAGCCTCACTGCTGCATGTGCTGTATATTTACAATCAAATGGTAACTAATAAATAATTATAAAATTATATGATTTTTTGACTGACTTGACTCATCTACTAAATTGAATCAAGAATAATATGGAAAAAGTTATCTTTTTTTAACTGTAAACTGCACCTTGATATAGCTGCATATGTAAAACCTGCAGTAGAATAATGGACAGTTTAGAAGCTGTTAAAAGCTCTGCTTTGACAAATGAGCACGCAAGTCATCATTTCCACTGTGCTGTAATATTGTCAACAAACACAAGACTATCAAATCTGATCTGGTATCAAACACCGCTGAATCTTACAGTAGTCATCAGGCTTAGCTTCACTGAAACCTTGTACCTGTTCAGTTTAGAGACAGCCATATTAATAAAAAATCGAGCCATCCTCACATTATCACTTGCAGGCCAAATGTTTGAGTAGCTGCAACAATGTGGATGTCAAAGCTTTTGGAAACGGTGCACTTTAATGGATTTCTCAATTATGTAACAGTGTCTCTTAATTTGTGGTTAGACAGATTATTTTTCATGCTATTATTGGCAGTCTAACAAGAATGTTAGTGTACAAGCATATTTGTGACATGTACCGGTACCTTCCTTACATGTTATAACAAATACAATCGGGTTTTACTCTGAGCATTGCGTGCTATTAGCATTGGAAGCTGGTTCGTTTCTGTTTGTGTTCGGGATAGCTTTTAAGTCTGGATTCCTCTTTTGGGTCATCACAATATTTATGGGGCAATGACAAAGCTAATGAAAGAAACTTTAAACCCTCATAAACTGTGCTGTTTCACTCCTCCATCTCTTTAATTGCATAAAAAAAATCATCATTTTTCAAAGAACCCCCTGGTTCTATTAAAAGTAAGCCATCATCACCAGACAGGACGTTTCGCTAAACTAAACAGTAGCTTCCAACAGCATAGTTAGATGTATATAAATGTAGCTCTCTGTTGTTTCCATTCATTGTTAAGATCATTACTAGAGAATCAGCCAAAAGCTGCTTTTCCAACCACCCAAAGGCTGAAACTCTGAAGTGTTAAACATCCGTATGTTAATCTGTGCATCCACCAGTCTCTCTTGTTCCTCTTCTTCACAATTACTCATCTTGTTTGACCATTTTACAGCACAGTTTCACCAAGTTTAGATGGATTTTAGAAAAGGAAAATGCTATTGCCAAAATTCTGAGAAATTATGAAAATTAAACAACAAAATGTAGTGAAGACACAATACAGTGATCTGAAAAAGGTCTAGTGTGCAATATAATGTTCCTGTATTGGTACAAATCTTTGTTTTCCTGTATCAGTGACTGAAATGAAAAGCCTGATGAGTTCCTGGGCTGCTCACATTCTCCCTGCAGACTTAAACGCTGGCACAAACGACTCTTGCTCAATGTACTTGCATGTTGTAACCAAAACAAATATGTCCACATACAAAGTCGAAATATTGTGTGTTGTGGGATTGGTAGACATACACAAACTTGAACTAAATTCTGAGTGTTGGGAAATAACAGAGCTGTATTTTTAACATGAGGGCTCTGATTCTGGACACGTTTTGGAAGTGGAAATGGAAATCTGGCCTGGTGGTGAGCAATACTGACAAAAAGTTATATCAGCCGTTACCTTATTATATTGTCTCTTCCATAGATACCAAACACATCTGTTTTTCAACTGAGGTTGTTGGGGTTTTTTTGTATGGGAAAACACAGGAGATGATTAGCTTATGTCTTATAATGTCAGAAAAAAAGAGTGAATTAAATGTTAACAAATACGTGGTCCCAAAAAAATCAGCTGCCCTCTTCAAATTGTATACCATGACAAGATATATATGTGCTGGTTTCTTAAGGACTGCTGTCATTTTCCTATATATTTAACTAAAACTGAAATATGCTGGTTATTCTGCGGAAATAATTAAAGGGGAATGGACGCATCTTTGCAGTTCCAAAACATTTCTAGGAACAGAAACCCCAAATTTATTCTATCTGAAAGTGACAGGAGAATTTCCATGCATTCATATCTATAGGGTTTCACTACAAATAGAGTTTCAAGCTGTTATTGCACTCTAGAGACTGTGCACGCTGCTGTGCATTTGCCTGATAACTGCTTTTTTTTCCCCCAAGACCACTTTGTCATTTGAGACAATATATGTTGAGAGAAGTGCTATGGATAGGGGCAGGGCTGCTCTGATTACCCCGCCACCCTTCTCCATCATGACAGGTGCACCGTTGACCTTTCTCCTTACAATTTGGGATCATGTTGCACCGTTCCAGCCTGCCATATTTTTGCGATGTGTTTAACCCTTTTAAAAAGCTCTAACACGTTTGCAGCAATTCAGGGTTTTTCGTTACACCAACTGCAGCAGATGTTTGATCGCATGCTTGTCTTTGAGGTGGGTTACGTTTCTACACCTTCATCAAACACTGGCAAGAAAAACAATATATGATTTTCCGCTGCTGATCATGATTTAGTCACAAAATAACATCTGCCATCAGGTGGGACAGTCAGAACAGCTAAAAATGTATGATTTTAATAGGCCACTAGAGGCACTAAAGATGCACACATTTAATACAGGGAAAAACAAATTCCTCCAGGTTTTCGGACTCTCGTACCTCATTACTTTGGCCATGCATCTAAATTAAGAAGTAAAATTAATTACAGAATGTCACTACAAGCGATCTAAGGTTAAGGCAATGCTTTAGTAGAAAAAAAGCCTCTGGAGGGTTTTATCTGTGTTTATTCTAAACTGTTTACATAAGTAGTGTGCAGAGACGGTCAAGCACAGCTATTTAATTAGGAGTCCATTTCATGGCTGTCTGACATGCTGATAAAACTCTCCAAACAAATAGCCTGAATGTCTCCAGCAGCCTGACTATAATTGAGTGCTTTTTGAATTCAACTCTCCTTGGCAAAGAAACCCTTAATCTATCTGTCTTTTAAACACACTCATGCACGTACCAGAAAGTCTACCCTTAATGTATTTGGATTAAAACAGAGATTCATTTATTTAACTAGAGTCAACAGGATCAGATGGAGGAAACCTAGCCTCCAGTGATTCGATTTAGAGCCCATTTGTTTAAGCTTCTGTTTTACTCATAAAAGATTATTGCACCAGGTTTGCAAAAGAAACTCAATCTCTAAATATTCTGAGGGACTGTGTCAGCTATGGTTTTCTGTGAAAAGTAATGGATATTGAACATTCTGAACTGAATCTGACTATCAAAACCTCTGCTTGCTGGATTTGTGTGGTAATATTCCAACCATTTGTGTTTTGATTGTATTGTCCTTTTCATTCAATTTCAGATATAAGTATTAAAATCAAATTTAATTGAGAAAATGCTTTGAACTTAGATTGAATCTTCACAAAGTGCTGTGGTTTGCAATAACACAGTGCTTTAATAGTTCCTAACTTCACAGAATTCAGTGTTTGTGTTAAATTAGTTGGATAATGGGACTGGGTCTGTGCAAGGATGAGTTCCTGGAGCCGAACACACGCATATTCAAAAGTTAAGGTAGCAAAAAGATCTGATAGAATTACTACAAATCCTTTTGAGCTGTGGCAAAAAAAGAGAGAATATAATTTAGAGCAGTTACTCTGCGGTTGCATTGGTTAGAACTCGTTGATGCTTTTGGGAACAAAGCTTGATACCAGTAGCCAAAACTTAAAATAATGTGCACTTATAATGTAAATGGACTAAATTCTGGTAGCCATTGTTGGTCCTAAAGAAGCTTCACTTAGGAGCTTTGCTCTGGGTCATTTAAAAGGGCCAGAGTTGCTATATGAATTTACTATAACCAAAATAATGTAATTTTGGTTGAGGCCCATAAAAAATCCCATAAAACTCATCCTCCCTATATGTGCAGGGTGGGTCTGTGCATACCGAGATCTATCTATAGATCCAGAGTGTGCATGGTTCAGGGCAAATGGCCTAAGTTGGTACAGTTTGTGGTAACTGCACTTTAAACTGTCAAGCTAATTTGATAGTGTAAAATGTGGTCTGTGCGCTCAACAATGTGGGTGCTTGACACAGACTCTGTTTTGTATCAATGGCAAGATGGGAATCAGGTTAGAATGATGAAGCCTCATACTTTAAAGGAAAAAATGGATTTTTTTTCTTGATGGCTTTTTCCTTTGTGGGGTTGTGGGGAGGGTGCTGGAGCCTATCCCAGTTGTATACAGGCAGAGGCAGGGTACACCCCAGGGAGAGACACCAGCTCATGGAAGGGTCCTATGTGAGCATTTGAGGGTTTAGTACCTTTCTTAAGAGCAGGTCATCATTATTCTGAAGGTGTCCTGGCACACCCCCCTGCCACCAAAGCACCTTTCAAATGTTGTCCACACCTGGGGCTTGAACCAAGAACCCTCCACTTCTCAGCCCAGTCCAGTTTCCTGCAGTCTGAGCTGCCTCCACTCAGGAAAAACAGACATTGGGTCAAAACTTTCAATGACAAACAGACTTATTTCGGTAGTCACGCAACCCAAGAGCTTGTGAGTTTTTCCTGTTTCCCTCAAGCAGTAAAATTTGGAACATGACTTCATTTGCAAGAATTCATGTGGGGCAACCCACGCTATATTTTCCAAGTTGTGGGGGGGGGGGGGGGGGGGGGGGCATGTATGTTTACACATCTGAAAAAAATGTGTTCTGACTTTGCACCCTGACTTCATTTATCCAGTAATCACATTATTTTGAAGTTGGTATTTAAACTCACTCGTTACACATCCTGAATTGACAAAGGCTACCACATGTGTGCAAAAGGGCTACAACCAACAAATTAGGAAGTGTTCCGCCATTATAGATGCTATCGATTAATTCTATCCCTACTGAGTTTGGATTTATGTGGTGCTCGGGGAAAATGATTAAGTCATTCAAACCTGGCCAGTTTAAACAAAATTAAATCAATGTGCTAACAACAATTATGGCTCTTTAAGCCTTAAAATGGTCTATTGACAGCACAGATGATGTTCACATAGACTCAAACAGTGACAAGTGATATCTTTTCAAAACATGCAAATGAGAACAGTTTTTTTTTTTGCAGGGCAGACCAAAGGAAAGATGTGAGGATGTAATTTCTACAGTAAGCAGAGTATAAAATACTAAGATCGAAAGAAAAGAATGACTGCAGCCCTGAATCGGAGGTATCGTATTCAGCCCGGTCCTGACAGAGGCTGCTCTCTAAGCTGAATAGGCCCATTGTTTAGATAAGGCCTCCATGACACAGGCCATTTCATTACAGAATGAGCCCAGGTACAGAGAGTAGATGGTGGTTGCAATGTAACCTCCACCAACCCACGTTCCCCTCCCCTCCTCTGGTCAAAGAAGTCCATTCTCTCCACCTCAGGGCTACCCGCAGGGGTAGGAAGACAGTCATAGGGGTGACGCACTCTCGCAAACAGGCATCCTCCATCTGAGGAACAGACAAAAATCTGGCTTTCAATGAAAAGCCATGGGTAATTTAATAGTCCCTGATGTAATACTACAGGGCTGCCATAATTTCAGAACCTCTGGCATTTAGATCATTTTTTTTCTCCACACAATCATGTAAACATTGTTAAAAGTGTTAACTGATACCTTAGATGAATCGTGGCTCCTGTGCAACAAATCACCATCGTCTTAAAACAGACTTTGTACTGCCACCTCAAGACACTGGCGCAGCCCCTGCTCTGGCTTCTTGCCCCGGATGTAGTAGGATTTATGCAGTTCCTCTTGGGTTTTGCTGTCATGAGACAAAAAGTGACAGGACAAAGGATGACTCGAGTGCAATACCTGCAGGAAAATGTTTTATGAATGAGCAGATTTGTGCCTGCTGGTAGCAATATGGACCATGATTTTATCTTTAATAAAAGGAATGATTGAAGGAATGATTTTTAATAACATCATAAACCTGTTGACAAAAACACACCCTGAATATACAGCATATTAGGGTAGTAACATCTACCAACTGCACCCTGGACAGAAAGCTTAGATTTTACAACACAAATAGGTAATATCTGAGGTATTGTGTATAATAGTTACAGTAAATTTGATGTAATTTAATCGCTGCCCCCTTTATTTAAATGATCTGTGAAGAATTTGTTTAACTTGCTATTAGGTTCCTCTCAAATTTCGGAAGCCAAAATTTGGTCTTTTGTAGACCAAAGCTTTTAAAAATTTTGCTTAACTTAACATGAGCGTTGTTGGTTAAATGAAATTGATATGTCCTCCAGCACTACAGTCATTATTTACCAAATTCCCATTTTGTGTGCTGATGAAGAGCCACAATGAACTGAGGGCAAAAAAGGAAGGGACACAAACTTGGCATTATAGCTTCTGGCCATGGTCTGGACACAGATCTGATTTAACTCGCTCTGACTGCCGAAGTCTTAGATTTGTTGTGACTGAAATTGGTGCAAAGTCAGAGCTGTGGCATGTGTTCATTTCTGTATCACTTGGTGGTTAGTATGGGCAGCGAAAACTGTTACAGCAATTACTCTTTCAAACTACACGTGGAGTGCAGTAACAGACCAAAATCCAGAACACGTCCTTTGAGACCTTTTACCTCAGTCCACGTGCTTCAAGCTTACCTAGAATAAACATACTGATGCCAGACAACAGCATTGCATGCCCACTTCCATTAAACATACGATATGGGACTGTCTCAGCTGCACTGAGGGTTCCCAGTTACAACGTTATGGTCATTGACACAAAGGTCTTTGGACCATATTTCTTTTGTGTTATATTGCAGCTGTGTCACCAGTGTTTATAGTCTTATCTCCAGTTTGTTTGTTTTTTTTAAAGATATCCACAGTTAAAGTTTATCTGTCCGTGTATCCTTCCTCGTAATTTTTCTCTCTTTGCGGTGCTGTTCAGCTCATCCCCTCCCTTCTCCATGCGGTCTCTCCGACCTACCAGTGAACCCATGTGGCTGCTCAGAGCTGTGCCTATGTTATTGGAAACACCCCTCCAAATCTGCTATTAGCCATGATGTACAGATGATAGGTTGTGCTGTGTTTGGATATCATTTTACATTCACAGGTCATGATTGAAGAGAGCTGCACGTGACGACTATGATGATGATGATGGTGAGTTTTCTGTGTGATGCAGCCAAGAGAAAAAGCCAAAATAAAAAAGAGGGAAGTTAGCTGAGACAAAAACTCTAAAGACGGACATTAATAAGCGAGAGATGTGTGTGGCAGGACCATCTGCAATATTGAACTGGGAAGCAAACAAAAAAGGAAGAAAACAACACTGAAAATTCCATGGAAAAATATTATGGACTTAATGTGAGGACCACTAGTGGACCTGATCTGGCAATGGCAAAGAGAAAGAATGAAAAATAGTAACGTTTGCATTTGGAAACTATGAATAAACACAAATTAGTGTGCGGGAATATGTGTTCTTATTTCTGCCGAGAATTCGTACAACAAGTCAAAATCTCTCTTCGAAAAAGAGATATTGTGATAAAAGTTTTCCTGATATGAACCTGATGATCGGAAGTGGTTGGGGTGAGTTTCTGACGTGGTTTGAGGTTTTGAGTCTGATTTTCCGAGTCATCCTCTTATGTTTTTTTGTTCTACAGGAGTTCAGTCATTGTCTTTTGTGCACCTTCATGTTTGCATTTCACCACATTCCAGCAGTAATCTCCATTTGGATCCCTCCATGGTTTGTTTTAGTCAGTGAAGGACAGCACTGACTTAAACATAAAGTTGAAGCAGCTTAAGAGGAATAAGCTGTAACAAACATATTTCTAGTTGCATTAATTGAGGAAAGTTACAGTTCACACCCCCTTTTGCGGATATTCCAGGAAAATAATCCAGCATAAACTCCAATTGAGAATAATTCACTGCAACACCAAGAACATCAAATCAGATTGTTCTCATTGCTGCAATCAAAAGCCTCACATTGATCAAAGCTTAGAGAGACGTTTGGTTGCAGCGATGCCAGTGATGTGCACACCCAGGATGTTGGCTGCAAACTGCACCCTGTCAAAGTGGACATATTATCCCAGCATCTCTCTGGGCGTTTTCACATTTGAAACCATTGTTTTGTACACAGACTCAGCTCAAACGCTCCTGTCTCAATTTTCCCTTGTTGGACTGCTTTTATTTCAATACATTTCCTATTATACAAGTCCTAGCAACATTTTATACAGTATAAGTGGAATGGTACGTGTGGCTAGTTATTAGAAAAATGCTACATTCTGGTCAGGGCTGTTTATATAAACCTTCTTGATGAATTTGTCCTTTTTCCCCCTACATAGACACAACAGCAACTCCAGGTAGATTTGTCTCACACCTTCTGACTGATCTGGGCCACTCTGGCCAAGTATACTTGGATCCGTGACACTAATGTGGCGCCTCCCTATGTCCATTATTTGACCAGCCAGGACAGAGGACAGCAAGGACTGTTTCCAGCTACTTGTGGATACAGAGACTCCATTCGATCCTACACTCCAAGAACAGGAATTTAAAGGTTTATGCCAGGATATGTCAACGCACTGCCAGATTTTTGAGTTTATAGATAAAAGTCAACCTTTGCATTGGTTCTTGCTTTTGAATGCTTTCCCAGTTCCATATTTGACTTTTCATGTCTGATCTAATGATTTATGTGCTGGTCAGGGCACTGAAAAATTTAGTTCAGCATTGAATGCTGAAGTGCAGTTTGTGTGGTGCTTCTTCTCAAACAGGGGAAGGGATCCAGCGAAAGCTTCTTTGTTTACAGCATTTCAGATCGGTGGGGAGACAAAACCAAAGCATAATTTTGTCTCATTGATTTGTACTTTCAGGGAACAATAACAGAGTTTTGGAGATTGCGTTGAACTAGCAATGTTTCTGTGTATGTTTCTTTTAAAGCAATTAATATTCATCAGTGTGGTTTTGCTTAATCTTTCGAAAAACAAACAATCATCCAAAATCTACCAGTAAATCTCCAAGACAAAGCCGCATTTCTCAGCTTGTGATATACAGGTGGAGACAGCGGTATGAGCGCTCGCTTTCTCCGCCAGCTGTGGAATGAAAAGCATATGTCGCAGAGTACAATGTGTACTGTTGGCGACAAAATATTTCTGTCCAAAAGGAATTAGCCAAGTATGGGTGTGACATATTAGAACAAGACCATTAAAACTGAAAGGAGATCCTGGGAGGTGAAACTAAAGGGGGAAAAAAATTGAGGGGGAAAGAAGCTAAAGCAAACAACAGCTTTTCATCTAACAATGACATAATCTGTAATCATTTCTATACATATTATGATAAGGGTCCCTCTTTGGTTTGACCTAAATTGGACTAGGTGTTAGATTAGTATCCTACCTTCCAAAAGGAATCGCTCTAACTACAATCTTCCTTGGTTAATGATGTGGCATGCATATAAGTATTCCAAAAAGATCCCCTTTCACGCTAAGCTAATTTTCAAATTTTCTTTAAGGTAATGCAAAAACAAGTACAATTTTTAAAGCACAGGGAGGACCACCATATCTCTTGATTACAAGGATGCTTGTTTCCGATGAAAAGGACCACCCACAGTATCAGATGAAAAGGCAGTCAGCCTCTCCTTGAAATAAATGGGCTACACTATATGTTCAAGGGACCATATAGCCTTTTAAGATTAACACTGGAGAGCTACACGGGGCATGAATATGGTCAAGAACCACCGTGAACAGTGCAAGCTTTGTGTGGAAGACATATTCTGTTTAACAAGACATACAGGGTAGATTAAATAGGACTTCAGCATTTTTATTTAAGTAAACAGAGGTATTTGAAAGCATTCTTCAAATTATATCTGGGGAAGACTGAAATATGATTTTGGAGAATAAGGGGTGAGGCTGCAAGGATGACGTGATGTACTCCCTGCATGGGTCATTTACTTTGATTCCCCTAATGACTCACCAAGCCTACATTGTGAGTAAGCTCATTTGGGGGCCAGGGGGATACAGTACATCATCATTTGAACTAGAGAGGCATTTTTTTGCAATGCATCATGTTGCATGCCTGTCAGTTGTCAGGGTACTTTTCCTTCCTTCCACCTGCAAGATGTAGCGTATCATGTTTGAGAAGCAGATAACTAAAGACTAATTGGCAATGGTTTCATAATTTTCAGACAGATTTGCTTTTAACAAGCTAACTTGAACAGGGAAAGCAAGTTACCGTAAAGTGGCTTTGTGGAAAGCACAGCCTGCTGCTATTGAATTACTGACGGCATCCCTGTCATTCACTTTAACGAGCCCTCACACGTGCTAGAGAGCATAGATTGACCTATACATTAACTATGGCTTATGTTAGGAGTATACTGCACACACCATGAACTAAAGCCGTTCAGCGATTCACCTGTTGCTTATTAAATAAAAATTCCTTCACACTGAATCATTGTGTTTTGACTCCGGGTTGCCAGGGTGGGCTCCGGCTTATCATGTGGAATTCCTTCAACAGCTCTCTCTGAAGCTAACCCAACATCATTCTTGAATATTCAACGTGGAAACCTGTTGCTGAGCTAATCTGGTGTCTTAGGCACTATCTGATGGGATTTCCTTAAGGTTGAGAGGAAAATTTATTGCACTAAATCTCTCTAGTCCCCAAAGGGAGCCGGGCTATAAGACCAAGGGAGCATTTTCAGAGTCTCTCCAGGAAATTCTGCATGCACAATTTGTCTTTGTAGCAGAAGAACTGGCACGACGCTCGGCTTAAGGATGTCATGACCGGACCAACTTAGCACGCAGCAGAAGTGCTTATTGCGCATTGTAAACTCATTCCTGACACAGGGGTGCCTGGCGTGACTCACATCCTGGTGATCCCACTGAAGCTTTTTCTCAACACAACAGTTTGTAAGAGGCCTGGTGAATTTCCACCAACCTCAGCATGAACTCTACCAGTCCACCATGAGAGACTCCTCATTTTGGGAGAGGCTCAGGTCCGATAGGCACAGGGAATGAAAGAACAAGGGGAAAGGAATGACAGGAAAATGGAAACAGGGCTGGCACTTTTACTAGGTTTATTTGAGGCCGTGACAGTGAGCCCTTGGAAAAAGGATGGCGTCTAAAGCCGGGTCCACAGAGAGGCGGATGGTGCACAAAAGGGGTCATGACAAGCAGACATGGCATGTCAAAGCCTCCTCTCTTCTTCTCTAGAGTGTGTGAGATAAAGACAGGAAAAATTGGATTATTTTACTCCCGGATCTCTGAATTCAGTCGGGCAGAGGGAAGACAGTGCCTGGGAACAATTTGTCCAGCCATGATCTCAATCCATTATGGCGAGAGCTGCAAGCCTCGCTCCTGATCCAGTGTTACGTCATGGAGGTGAAAAGAAGGATTTTTCAAATGCTTTAATTTGACATCATCCTTTTTTTGTGTTCCTTTGTTATTATTTGTTCATGGAATGCAGCATTTAGTCTGTATGGTGTGATGAATGCATGAAAACACATTTGTTATCCACTTATCCATTTTCTGTTGACTGTCACTTATTCCTAATCAGGGTCAGAGGGGGAGCTGGAGACAATCCAAGCAGTCACTGGGTGACAAACAGGAATACACCATAGAAAGGTTGCCAGGCCAATGTGCTTTGAAACCTATACAATACCAATAGACCTGGTGTGAATAGCTTTCAATTGGGTGTAATAGCACCATGTTAAAGCTGTGCAACAGAGCACTGAGATGATTAATAGCCATTCTAAAAAATGATATTGAAGTTATTATATGGAATTAAATAAACTGCTCATTGAATGTGAGCCACAAAAATCAAATCAATCAGATTTCAAATGCTGCCAATGTGATTAGCATTAAATGTTTTAAAATTTAGGAAAAGAGCATTCAAAAGAAAAGCAAAGAGGTTGTTTGGTAAAGTTTTTTTTAAATGTTAAGTTTACACATCCTCACGTGCAAAAATGTCTAAACCTTTAAAACAAGTAGCATTACTATCCTCTCAGAAGTCACATCCAAACCAAACCCTTGGCCCACCCTAAAACATTGCAAAGAGCTGTAGTTCATCACAAGAACATGTGTGCCTTGACATGTGAAGAGGAGTTCCGCCAGAGTTCATCATTCCAACTGGGTTTCCACACTTTCCACACCATTCTGCCATTGTAGACAAGCCTTTCAGAGAGGCATCTCTAGAAATTAGTGTTATGCACGGCAGGGTGTTACCCTGTGGAATTCCCTGGGTTAAAAAGAAACTTGTTTTTTCCAAAAGAGCAATGCTGTCATAAATGGGCCTGGCAATATTTTAGCCAATCCTTCAAATAAAGCAGAATCTATAAGTCAGATAATTACAGAGCTGAAAGAGTAGTCATCACCATCCACCTCCCCCACTGGCAAACACACTTGGTGAAAGAGTAGGTCCAGATAGAGCTTTATTTTGGTAGGCCTGAACTGAAAATCAAACCACCGAAACTCTTTATGGTCAGGGCGGACAGGGATATAAAAGTATGTGTCTGTAGATCTAGGTCAGCGAACTGCTCTTTTGTCTGTCAAATGTATTTATACTGTATGTTCCTCCGTCCAAGAGGGATTCCATACGCTGGTTTAATCGCTAACTGGAGGATATTTGCATAGGTAGACAGGAAGGCTGAAATCTCTTAATGCTAAGATCTGTGCCTGGGCTCATAAGAACTATGTTTCCAAATCCACTCACACCTTGTCCAGGTGAGGTACACAAGGGGTCCCATTCTAACTTTGACAATTGACAGTTGTTGGTAAATATTAGTTGTTCATTGGGTAATAATATATTGACTGACATTGTGCTCTTTGATGACACCCATCCCACAGGTTTCTCATTTTTCCAAGCACCCAACCCTAAGACATCTAAAAGGGGATCAAAACAACTGGTAAAATTGGCTGTTGTGCTGTACACACTCAATTGACTGGGCTGACTGCCATAACTATAACTGTATGTTATTAAAGTGCGGACCATTTTCCGGTCACAACTGTATTTTCAGCAGTCACCCTCTAACCAAATCCCACAGGCCCATTTTCTTTACACTATCTGGTAAATACCATCTCCTGTCTGATCATGGAGCATTAAGCATATTCAGTTTATTTCAACTACAATCTCTATTATTTGGCAATGATAGACGCGCATAAAACCTTTTTGCATTGATATTCATCATGCCAAACCAAACAGGGAACCATTCCGGCTTTTCTGGGGCACTTATTGGTAAACTGTGGCTGTTTTGTTTTTTAGCTATAACTCCTTAGAAAAGCAAACTCAGCAAATCTTGAACAATCCATCAGGAACGTGCACACGGATGATGTGGCAGCGCCGTTACCCCTGCGCTGGCCTGCGGCTAAGGCCCCCAATCCCAGTGACAGTTGTTTAGAAAACATTTAAAATAATATCCACCAATGCCTCGTGACAGCTGCCTGAACCTTGGCCATTTCCTTCAACTTGCAACTGTCATCCAATCTATTACAGTCCTTTCTTGGAGAAGGGATCTCTGAGGGATCTCTTTGCTGGATGTTAAGACCTGAGCTCATGGGGAACATTTGGCACAATCAGTCTCACTATTAATTAATCATAATATTGTCCCTGGTCACAACAGATGGAAACCTTTACCAGGGGCTGGAACGTCCATGATCATTGACCGAATGCAATGCACTCTGTGCACGTGTGCATGGTTCTGCTTGTATGTGTTATATTGAAGTAATTCTAATAAAAAGTCAAAGTATTTTGTGAAATGGCAAGTAGTAAAGTCATTATAGTGTTTGGAATGACCTTGGGGACTGAAATGCTACATGTTAATCAGCGTATAATCGTTTGGAAAATTGAAGTCAGTAATATAATCCACTGGATCACTCAAGTTCACTCAGGTTTTAACAGTGTGATTACAGTCACTTTTGTGTGGGCTATTTCTGGATCCAAAGCCCTGTCAAAGATTTGGAGAAGGCCATACGAACTCTGACCTGCACTCTACAGTTGCTGTGCATTTTGTTCAGACTACAAACTGAAATAGGACTATTTTCTCTACCGCTATACCGATTTCAATAAGGATAAACTGAGTGACAGGGTTCAAATCTGGTGTTTACAACACGATGCCAGGATCCTGAGCAGGTCCCTTCCACAACAGGGTACATGGATTTCCATATCTGGATTTCTAGGAGTCAGGATATAGATTTTATTGCATTGCAAATGCTGACTTTTCCCTTTCTTCTCCATACTCTTGGTCATGTAGAGTCTAGACAATGATTCAATAGCAGCCTGACAGCATTTTCTTTTTACTTTCAGGAAATAAAGCGGTGTTTTACTTGCTGTGTCATTCTCTGTTGTGTTCCAGTGTGTTTTTTAAGCCATACGTTATTCATCTGCCCTATTTTTTGCCTTGATTTACATCCTTTCTTCATCTGTGATCAGCCCCCCAATACATGTGTGTCCAATTATCTCTTCCCTCTCTTTATATTTAAGGGCCTGTGCTCTCCTGTACTCATATCTCCCAGGAATCCCTTGTCTTTATCTGCCTCAGTCTCCACCAGTTCTAATGTCTTCATTTCCAGATGAGTTTTATGGCTGCGTTTATGCTGCCGTGCGAGTCAATGCCCCAATGATGTCAAAATGCGACATGAATTGCCAAATAAACTTATATAAAGCCATGTAGTCTTTTTGATTGAAATATTGCAAAATGTAAGGGTAAATTTCGATAAGCCTTAGCTAACTTTTTAATCTAAAAGGTTTAGGAACATTATTTTAAGGCAAGGTGGATCACTTTGGGTGGGCAAGTTTCCTCTACTGAAAAGGAAGACAAATCTTTAATTTTTTTTCTGTGAATCCTGCAAGCTGGAAAATATTTGATTCTATTTTTTCTATGTGTTGTAACCCACATGTGGCAATGATTCAGTGATTGTTTCCAACAAAATTGATGCGTGTAATGATGCGTGGAGAACCCTGAAGGCATATCTCCACTACGTTTCTCCCAAAGACAGAGTTCATTTACTGTAATTCAGTGATGAAAGAGAGATGGACAAAGTAAAACTGTGCCATATGAGCAAGATGGCAGATGCCATGAGGTAACAGCAACGGGACGTGCTGGAAAAATGACCTATCAATTGTTGGCATATAAAAAAACAGTAGTGCCACAACATCCATGAACAAACACCAGAGCAGTGGTTTTATTGTAGCATGTCTAGAGGAAATAGGATAGATGAGAAAACTTGGCACTTCTGCTTGCGAGGTAAATTTCAAATGCAATATATCGTCTTTGTTCATGCAGGGTATTTTTGTCTTGGATTGCATTTAGTTAAAAGCTCCTCTGCATACAACACTTTTGGTCAATATTTACTGTTTACAGTTTTTGGAGAAATTTATGTTATACCATGTCCCCTCAAAACAAATGTAAACAGATCTAATTCTGTTCGAAAAACAGAGGAACAACTGTCCGTGTGCATGTGCAGGGTGCAGTATAAGACAATTGTGGACACTGAGAGACCAACTGTGAAATCTCCATTGGCAGGGCTGCAGTGTTTCATTGAGTAAGTAAAATTAACCGAGATGGGGAAAAAAATGTTTGGTTTTTTTTCAAACACACATTGACAGACTCAATCTTGGCCTGAGTGGACGTTTCTCCATCTTCATATTCCCCATAGGGCCTTTAAAGAAACTAAATTGGCCACAATTCATCTTTCTTTTTATGAGCGATCTCTGAGCTTTCTCAGCCAGTACATGGTTTGTTTGTCCATCCAACCATCACAGTTGGTGGTTTTCTGGTACTATCATGGGAAAAACCTAATATATTTTGTATTTTTGTGCCACTTATACATTATTATAGTATATGCTGTATTGTCTTCTTAAACACATTTTCTTAGTACCAGGATGCTTTACGTGTTTTGTCCATACTGGGGCTTGAACCAGGAACCCTCCGCATTTCAGCCCAGCTTCCCACAGCCTGAGATAACAACACTGCGTTGTGAGCATAGTCACTCAGCGATTTAATCAAAAACTCAGAAGTTTAAGGAACGCATTAAAAAAAAGAAAAGGTTGTCTCTGGACGGTGTTGTTTAGGAGTGTAATAAATTATGTATTTATATCATGGAAGCCAGTAATGGTCTTTTACACCTTTTTGTGGAAAATATTTCTAGTTTAGCTGTTAAATGTCAGGTTTGTGGCCATGATTCAGAGATTGTTTCCCACAAAACTGACGTGCATAATGATGGATAATGGAAAAGCCTGGAGGCATCTCCACAACAGTTCTGCCAAATACAGAGTTCATTTACCGTATTTCAGTGATGATGGAGAGATGGACAAAGTAAAACCATGCCAGCATCGTGGCAGTTTACAGCAGCAGGACCTGCCGGTAAATGTCACATTTACTGACTCATGATACGTGAACCTCCATATTCCAATGACGGTGTAATTAGGCTTGGTTAACGTTTTAACTTCTGGCTGAACTTCTGTGGATGCACAATGTTTTCTCTGGAAATTTTAATTGGAGAAAACTCCCCCTGGAGTCTCCTTTCTTCTGTTGGCTGTGACTGCCAAAGACAATCAAACCACAGAGGGAGCACATGTGTAAAAGACAAAAAATGTGAAAGTGCACATTTGTTTTGTCTTGCGTAAAAGCAAACGCTAATATTTCAATTTGTTTAGTTCAGCATGACTAAACTTTATTTTAGAGTGCAGTAAATGACAGTTGTGGCCCAAAGTGATTCACAAAGGGATAATGTTGAAAACCACAATTTCTCATGCGTAAAATAAAACAAGTGGCATCAATATAAGGACCTAGTATTACCCTGATAACCCAGGTAGACAATGAGAGATTTAAAATAATAAATCAGTGTTGTTGGGAACAAATATACCTAAATTGCCAGATTCAAGGATGTTTGGACCAGTGGGTGCTAGTTTCTGTCACACAAGGTGTCTCTCATGAAACATTTGTCATCTAAAAATGGCAGATAATGTATTCGTTCTTGGCATTACATGATGCTCAAGCATCGTGTGGCCTGATGTGTCATTATTTGACTACTTGGGGTAAAAACCTTTTCTGCTATGTGTTTTTATGGTTTCAGTTCACTGGTGTGTGATTGTGGTCATCATCTTACCCCATCGTAAAAATGATATCCGCGCAAACAAACATGCGTCAGAATCTCAGTAAGAAGCCATAAATTCTGAAAGGGCTTCTTTCTTCACGATCAACTATGTTCTTTATTGCTGCTCTGTGATACAATGAGCGATCACCTTCTGCTTTTTTAATCAGGCACAACGGGAACACCTCCAGCGTAAATGACACACTATCTCACTCGCTTCTGTCATAAATTAACTTCAGATAGAAAATGTGCCTGCCCTGCGTGACCTCATGTCATCATGAGATTCTTCAAAGACATGTGCGTGCACGCTAAAACCCCACTTATGTTCTGATTAATGTCAGTGTGGTGTTATGGCTCGGAAGGCCAGTGACTGTTTTCCTGAAAATGTTTTCCTCTTTAACATATCCTCTTCTTTTGGAGCACAGATAGTTTGGCTGTTTCCCTGAAACCGGAGTCCAGGAACACTGGCTGGACAGGGAGAACAAACAGCTCGCATACCTCGTGGCTTCTTGATTGCACATGTTCACCACTCCGGCTTTGGAGGAGTGTTCAAAGAGCGCATTCTTGGTAATTAATAAGGCAAACACAGTTTTCCATTTGCACTGTTTGAATGTGCCATAAAAGCAAAGCTTGTATGGTCTCCTAGTTTTGCGTGCCACAGCTTTCGGCCCTCATTTCAGTTTTATAACGACGGAAAGATCATGGGATGCATGCAAAGGAGGGAAGAAAAAGGATCGCAGGAGATTAAGGTGGATGACCTCCGACCATCTGGATTTCCAACTAATGCTCCACAGGAAGAAATAGTGCATATTTACCTTTCAATTTAACATTCTGATGCAGTTGGAGAATGAAAATAAGTTGCAGACAATAAATAATGTGAAAACAGCGTAGAAATGATGGAAAAACATAGCAGTTTCCTGCTACTTTGTAACTGAAGCGATGCAGTTCCCTGCCTAAACCCACTCTCATTGTCATTCAGCTAATGTTGAGGCTCCCTGTAATTGATGCTCACAATGTACAAATTGGCAACTACTGCCCAAGTTTATTTGTACAGTCAGCAACTGGTTAGGTGACTGTTAGCAAATGTAATGTAGAGAATAAATCAACTTTAAAATGTACCAAAGGAAAAGAAATGTTTAGTGACATCAAGTACATGTAACAAGGAGACACTGTGGTGGAGTTTTGATTGGATGATCTTCTGTTGACTGTTGTGGCTTGGCACTTTTTTAGGTAAGACATACTTGCTTGGGAATCGATCAAACCAGCAAAATGGAACTCAGTCAACACGGTGAAATTGGAATCTCTGCTTTCATGTGTGGGGGTTTTCCCTGACTCCTGCTGAGCTGAGTCAGCACTGGCCTGCGCCATCCCAAGACCAGAGATAACGGTGACCTGGCTGGAGTGCAGTGGAAAAAAGATGGAAAAAGAAAAGTGGAGCATTTATCCAAACAAAAACACAATGTGGACATAATAGAATAAACCTTTTGACCCTTAAGTGGTTTTCAAACATGACGCAAAATATGGCTCTGACCTCCGTGACTTCACAACAGACACAGCTCAAACACAAAACCCACTGAGTTTGTGCAGTCAAAGGAAAAAGTGGTAGTAAGAGTAATTATTTGTCAGCCTTGCACACACCTCCTGCTTACAGACTCCTGCTTAATGACTGCCTCATTTATTCCATTCACCAAAGAAAGGCCTAAATGGAGCAGTGATTTGAGCACCTACGTGATCTCTATCTCAGCTGTGTGCTGACGTATGGTCCTCTGAAAGTCAACTTTTTGCACTGTAGAGAAAGTCGAATAAAGACGAGTGTTAGTAGAGGCGCCTCCCTTAAAGTCCCTCAACATGACTTAGAATATGTGTTGATAAGCAGAAGCAACATCATCTCCTTACAGACTCACGCAGATCATCTGTCTGATCAGCAGTCAAAGAGCTGGAACGCACCAGCTTGTCAGCAGGGTGTGTTGATGGGTTACACACCTAGCCAAATCATTTGCCAAAGATTGCTGGGAGTGCTCTGTTGTCCGGAGCGCTGCTGGATGTATTTGCGCCTCCGTCATCCCTTAGATGCAGCAGGCCAACTGGAGGACAGTACAGCTCCTGCCGATAGCGGAGCAGTGTGTGCTTCAACTTTGAACTTTCCAAACGCATTCTGTGAAGTTGCTACTTCCCATTTGAGCCGAGCAGGCAAGACTAAGATCGCAGATAGATATACTACAGAGCTTCTTACACTAAATCCTTACATTTCTCTTAGTAAGTGCCAGAGAACTCGGCCTGATACAATGGCGGGTGAGTGGGAATGCTATGAGTAGAGTCTGTCTTGCTGCTTAGCAGTAATATTCACAACATCCTGGGGGTAGTTTGTGGAAAAACCAAAGACAGACGCAGAAAACCATAAAGCTTTTGGCAAATCAGGCAAAGTCTGATGAGATCGGATTTTTTCTCGGAATATCTAGGAAGGAAGGAAGAGTCAGTTTTCTTCCAACATTATCACTTTTTTCTTCTTCTCTAATTTCTAATTCTCCACAGAAAACAACACAGTCAGTCCCCAGTGTTTGGAGAAGCACAATTCAGCAGAGATTACCTGGCTATATCATTCCCAGGCAGATTCCATGGTACCGCCGCCTTTATAGCTGTATGCTGGCCTGCCGACCTCTGACCCTGCTGACCCACTCAACTCTTATACCAGCAGCTTGTATTATTAATGTATTTCTATGCTCTCTGCCTAGTCACCCTAGATGAGCCCGGTCCTGCTCAAGGTTTCTTCCTGTTAAAGGGGAGTTTTTCCTTGCCACTGTTGCTTGTTGGGGGTCAGGCCCTGGAATTCTGTAAAGCACCTAGAAACAATTTTGATTGTAACAGACGCTATATAAATAAAGATTGATTGATTGAATAAGTATTGTTTACATTCATCCTTAATTGATCCCTTTTTTTATCATTTATTTATGATTCTGGCATTGAAATGTCTTCTCTAATTTCTTTCCATTTTGGATCTCACTCTCTATGTAGGATCAGTGGGGAGTGTCTTTGTCTTCTGGCCAGTGTTGGTCCAGTTGCATATTTTAACATATTTTAGCCAGATCACTTTGGCAAAGTAGTCCCCAAAGGACTTTGTGGACACTTGTAAATTACAGAAAAACTGAGATATATTTTAAATATAATGTCAAAGATGGCTATACATATGTCTATATCTTCCATAAGGATATGTGTGTGTGTGTGTGTGTGTGTGTGTGTGTGTGTGTTTTAACATAAACATGTATTAACAAGGAGTCTCCATTATGATTGGTCTAAAGTGTTGTCTTTGTGCTTGATGATTGTTTTTGCAAAGCCACAAAAAAGGAAGTAACTTGGCTTGGAGCAATTTCTATTCCATAGGGGGAGTCAGGTGCAACTTTTAAGGTTGACTTGTGATTAGCTGAATTTATTGTAGGTGTCAAACCACAAATTAGAACCAGAATTAGAAGCTGGTGTGTTTTATATCCAAAATCAGAGAAAGAATTGGTAATTCAGGTCCACCCTAAGCTATTCTTTGGCCAGAAATGATAAACTTATAAAGGTTTGTCCAGTAAAATAAGACCATTTGGAAGAAACAGAAGACAGTAGACAACAAATCTGCTAAGTATGAACAAACTTTGATACGGTTGGTCTGGAGCAGCCTCATCTCAGACATCTCATTTTCTTCCCAGGACTATTACAATGCTCACATGGACAGTGGAGAGCATGTTCTCACAGACAAGCGAGCCTGTGTGTAAATGACGTACCTCTGTAGCAAGTCTTTCAAACGTGTGCCAAGATCAATTTCCATCAAAGGCCCAGGGGGAATCGTATCCCACCATCTCCTGCAGATGAAAGTGTATTTTGGAGGGGAACACACCAAGCAGCAAATGTTTTATCCACAACAGTAGACATCCGCTCATGTGTCAGGCTTGCACTAAGTTTCTCAAGGTCTTATAACCCCAAACGCAACACAAAGTGAAGTTTCTTTTGTGTGCTCATCCAAAGGATACGTGTTTATGTTTAAGATTGTTCAGTTACAGTCAACAGTTGTGACTACTATTCTGGCAAAAGCGAGGGCTGACTTCTCATTTGTGGAAACAAATATACAGCTCAAATGATCTAAACAGATTCTTACACAATAATGCGCTTCTGTGGCCTTATTGTTTAGCTCTGGCTATCCTCAGTGATTTATGGCAGCACTTTTCTGCATTGTCCAAAAACTAAAATGTTACATAATGGATTAGGGCTAGGCGAATATGTCAAAATCTTTGGACTTTCAAGTCCTTACTTTCATTATTAACTGAATGTCCGCATCTCTTATTTTTGCCATTTGAATGCAAAATTGTGCATTATTAAAATATTCCAAAATGTGATCTATAGTGGAACATTTGTGTACATTTAATAAAGTCCTCTAGCAAGAACTTAACCAAAAAAGCCCGAAATTGGCCTTTATTGCAGATATCCCGAGGTCCAAAATTGATTTTATTTCCTTAATTTATGCTGTATTATAAAGAGTTAAGTTTAATGGGGAAAATGTTTTTCCCCCTTCCTGACCCATAGTCATGTCCTGTTTTTCATTTGGGAATTGGATTGTGGCTTTAGCCACAGCATTGCTATACACTCCAGTAGACATTTTAAAAAATAAGGTCTTGAACTTTGTGGAAGGCTGTTTTTCTGCAAACAGGATGAATTGAATGCATGAACTAAAGGTATTCACTTTCTGATATGACATTTTATAGTTAGGGTCACGTGAATGTTGTGTTTGTGAAGAGCCGTGTTCCTCTGCATCCACCAATAGAAGATGTATTTTTTTAAAGACAACTGGAGTCCGATATAATTTTTTTAACATTAAAGTAGTATATTCATATGCATGTGTACTATCAAATCAATTCCTAAAGCAATGTTCTCTAGCAGTTTCATAATAAAAGTAAAAATGTCACCAGAGACCAAATGTTCCCTGTGCTCAAGACCGTCTTTCCTTTTGTTCCCACCTCTCCAGATGAGCGGTTCTGGAACCGCTCTTCATTGGGGGGGGGGGGTAATTTCACAGAGATGCAGACCAAATCTCAGGGAGGCTCAGCTGCCCTCATTGCCCTCATTTTCTGTCAGCTGCTGCAGGGAAGTGCATTCATATTTGTGCTTGGCCGCAGTCTAATGTGTGTTTAATGGTTTCTTTCTTAACCAGAAGTAATTATAGTATTACATTTGTGCTGTTGATCTGGTGCGTGGCTGTTAGAGGTCATGGCTGGGTTATACAGTATGGACTGTTTTGAATTTAGGCTGCCGATTCTCTTGATTTTCCCTCATTACTGTCTTGTGAAATGATTCTATCCTTCTAGTGACCGGTAACCTTAACTGCCAACGTGTCACCGTCAACACTTGTAAAGAATATGCTGGAACTACTCCTTCAAGTCAGAAACATTGAGTCATTTATGAGCGCCAAGTGATTGTGAAGGGCATTATATATTCCACAATACAGAGAAGAAGAAAAAACCCACGGCCAGCGCAAACCCAGTGCATCCCAGTATATCAGTCAGCTCTTTTCAGCTCAACACAGTTTTGCGGTGCACAGTCCGGTCCAACTCAGTTCAGCACAGTTCCGTTCAAGCTGGTATTTATAAGTAAAGAGGTGTTCACTCCCAGACCTCGGAGGAGTCAGAAGAAGTTCATCTTGTCAGTTCTTGTTCATTTCATATTTTGTTCCATTGCTTACCGCATATTTGTTTCAGTCGGCCAACATTACCTTCAGCTGCAGCTGAGTCCTCAACTGGGAGTCGACACCGGGACCAGCACAATGAAGTCACAAACCCAGGTTCTTTTCAATTGGAAATAAAGAAAGTTGCAGCACTACAGACGTCCTCACGCATTCCTTCTATCAATTAAAGTTTTTTGGTTGTCTGTCACTATTTTTTTTAAGTTATATGTCAACAGCAACAAGTCTTTTAAATGCTGATTACTAATATATTAATGATTATTTTACTTAAAGCTAAATGCAAACACAGATGTGAGGATAATAAGCTTGTTATGTATGTATATATATTTTATTTTTAAAAAGTCATGCTGGATGAAACTAAGCAGGGTTTCTCCCTGGTTTTTGGGGTTGACATAAAAATTTAGTGGACGAGCATAACCAACCATGGCAATTAAACCATTTGTTTATGTTTAAAATTGATTGTTGGTAAGTGATCAATTGTGGATTTAAGACTTCAGAACCACAGCAACCAAAACCTATTCATTTTTCATGATGCGGCAAGATTGTAATGAAATATTCCATTTTCCCAGCAGAGTTCGCCACATGTTTCCCTTTAACACCAGCTCAGTATACAGAACCTACACAGTTGCCACTGACTCCTCTCTTTGATGAGTAAATGCTGCACTTGAGTTGGAATGGAAAGTCTGAGGGTTGTGGGTGACAGAAAAGTATCGCTCTGAAGAGTTGATTCCGTGAAGGCGGCTCATCCCTCCCAAAACCAGTCCTCATCTGAAACGAGCATCAAACAGCTCCAAGTTAAAGGCTGTCCACTTGCACAGAGTTGAGACAAGCGAATATTTAGCTTGATCGTGATCATGAATCCAAATCACCAGTTCATTAGTTGTAATAATTTCCCAAAATCACTCAAATATAAACTTGTGCTGAAGCTTTACGGGGTTGATGGTTTGTTTTGGGGTGTTTTATACAATTTGATACTTTGGTGAAATAAATCTTAAACAACTGTCAAACCTCTGATTCAGCACGTTTGATAAGCTTGGACATCTAAAAGAAGTTGTTCCAGGCTACTTTATGCTGGGTTATAACCAAGGTTACAAACAGTTGAGCGTGTTCAGAAAGTTGGTCAGTTTGAGCCTGAATGACCTGAATGTTTACAAGAGTGGACCAGTTTGGATTACACCTAATTTACATCTGTTTGACAAGGTAAAAACTGTGGGGTGAAGCAGACACGGTGGCATATTATTTAAAACATGATTGTAGTTGTGACTGACTGAACTTCTGTCTTACTGCTCCTCTCGTCTTTCTCTCCTGTTCTCTGCTTCATCACATGTTGCAATAAAATTGTGTGTTTTGGACGCTTGTGTGTTTGGTGATTTGTTTTGAATGTAACACTGTCCTTGCTGTGTTTTGCTAAATGGGATCCCGCTGCGAGTTGTCCTCATGTTTCTGGAACTTTGCACAGATGTCTTTCCCAGGTTTTAAAGGTTGAAACAATTTGCAAAGAAACATTTGACTATTCCTTGATCTTGTCTATTAGACCTCTTGTTACCATTACACATCTTATGCAGTATCCAACCATTTCTTGCATGCTGCAATTTTGGTGTAACAGTTATTTGTATGGTGCATAAGGTACTTTCATGCGGTGCTTTTATTAATCGGGATAAAGTTCACAAACTTATTTATGCATAGCAGAATAGAAAAATGGGCATTTGGTTATTTCTAACTTCTGTTGGCACGGAACACAAAAGCAAATAAACTCAAGACAACAAACATAAACTCAAGATGACAAAATATTTTCTGAAAATGAAAATGAACAAAAGGGGAGAAGAAAAATGTAAATCAGTTAATGTTTACAGGTTCTAGAAGAAAAGCTGCTTTTGGTTTCATCAGAAGGTGGCAGTGTAGGTAACACATGCTGTGGTAAAACAGTAGAAGAAGTAGGTTGTAGTTTCAAACAAGAAGAAGAAACACTGTGGAATAAGGAAAACAGAACAGGTTTGACCATTTCACTGTTTGTTTCTGTACCTGTTATCAGCTGTTCCCATTAAATCCCTGCTGTTATTATACCCATTATAAGATGCCATCAGTGGAAATAGCCTTCATGTGAGTTCAGTTTTTGCTCTTTTAGAGGTTCTTCAACAACACATGAACCACTTTTTGTTCTAATTTCAGCCAAAAGATTACACAATGGGCCTCTTGGCTGCAGGCACTTTGAACAGATTTATAAATAACAGAATGGCGTTTATTTTTTCATGAACATAACCTCATTTTGGGTAGCATTTCCTTGCACTAAGGAATGATGTCACTGCTCGTTTCAGTTAAAAGGATACCTGATTAAAAGCATTCAGTAGTAGAAAACTGGTAAAGCCCTGAGCTGTGTTGGGATTGTCTTTAAATATGCATACACCTACTGTACCCCCAACTGCTCCATTTCTCTCTTCACAGTAATGGCCTTGCTTTGTTGTCAGCATGTTATATGCTCCAGGGCCAGATGGTCTGGTTTAGGTGGCATGCTGCGTGGACTGTAGAATATGAATATTTCACTCCATCGCTTGGACGTGTGAAGAAGAAAAGCTGGAGCATATACAAGTACGTTCATGTTCCTATGTGTGGGCCAGGGAAAAGGCGCAACATACATAAGTGATTGCCTCATACACTGCTGAAACACTATATCAGACCGTAGGAATTCTGTCTTCTCACGCTGGACGGATCCGTTCAGTGGTGGATTGCTCTTTCTTGAAGTAGGCCTGCCGTTGGGTCAGAGTTCAGTTCACACGGCCAGCTGTTATATGGGCCATGCATGAGTTCCTTGACAGCAGCTGTGTTTACATCCAGATTAGATTGATATGGGCAAACAAGCTGCTGTCCTGCCACTGTGTCTTCTCCCCTTCTCCTGCTTTCATCTCACCCCTATGTTACGCTTTTGGGAACTACACGTCCGCTTGAAAGGTTTAAGCATCTCGACTGCGTTGAAGTGGTGACAGGAAGCGCTATTCTTTTGTTGTCTCCCTTCTATGACTCGTTGCTCAAAACACCGCCATGTGTGTGTATGTAATGTCAATCAAACCCTCACTTTATTAGATAGAACCGCTCTGAATCTATGCTAATTTAAGCAGGAATGCCCGCATATTTTCCTGATGAGTCGCTTGATAAACATTGAATAAACAAGGACTTTTCTTTAACATCTTTTGTAGTCAGACTTTCTGCAGTCCAGCCCAGAACATGGATCCTCAGACAGCTCCAGCCTATGCAGCTGCTCGCTAAATGGTGACTGTTCAGCTGTCAAAAGTTATCTTTTATTTAATCAGTCAGATAATCAATTCCATGATTTTAGATGCATATCTTCAGTATAATAAAGCAAGAATTCAAAAATCTGCTCCTCTTTCCCCCATACATCACCAGGATGGTCCCCCATATGATCCTGGTCCTGCTTAAGGTTTCTCACTGTTAAAAAGCAGTTTTTTTACAACCCTTTACAACTATTGTGATTAGTTGATAACATTCGTTTGTCCCCCTCATTCTAACTAAAGTAGTAATTCCTCTCTCCATATGGTTCATAGTTATATTATATCTGCGGGTCTATATGACACATCACAAATGCTGAACCACAGGTCAATGCTCTACCCTACACTACTACAGAGATTGGATTGACTCATGTGATCTCCTGGAATGGTTGTATGAAGAGGGCAGCCTGATAAATATGGGACATTTTGCATGAATTCTAACAGTAATGAATCTCAAGCATAAAACACTTATGTTTGTTAAGTGGAATGGGATGTCTGTGTGTCCTTGGGCAGAATCAAAACAAGTTTTTGTGGCCAACTGAAATACAGCAAATATTTATGGCACCCAAAAGGCCAAAGCATGTGTTTTATATTGAGGGGTCCTCACCCTACAAAGAGGTGACCTCATATAATTATCCCTCAACAAGGCAATAAAGGACATCTGCAATGATACAATGTGATTTTCTTAAATCATAATGGAAAAAGATACAAGAACTGATAAACGAGGATAGAACAAATGCTAAAAGTAAATGTTGTTTTGTTTTTTTTCCAAATCACTTAAATATTTTATTCTTGGGAGGTCACTGTTCCTTTCCACATATATTGTTTTTTTTACCCATTTTTCACTCCAGGCTTTTGTGCCTGTTGCCCCTCCTGGCTTCCTGTCCCTCATTCTTCAACTGCTTTTAGCCCCGTTCCCCCACCACCCTCCAGGCCTATTCCGCCCCACTCGCGACCCCACCGCCCAGTGCCTGCTTTACTTTTCCAGCTGCTGATAATCATGCAGGTGCTTGATTGGCTGACAAGCCCAGCTGCTGGGCTGATGGGAAGGTCCACGTGCTTCCAACTGGGAAGAGGAAGGCAAACTTCAGTCAAAAGGAAAAGGTGACAATCAAACCAGAAGGAAGGAATGAATTAAATTGGTTTCCTCTCCCCTTCTCCACCCACCTCCCCTTGGCAACCACCAGTATCGTTAGTGATATTATTATGCCATGACAGACATCTCCCAAGTTTACCTGGAAAACCCAAAACCTACAATGTTTCTATGGGTCTTGTTTTTCGTCCATAATAGTTTCCGTGCCATACCTAACCCTCCGTAAAGCCTCCAAATACAGCTGTCAGATTGAGACAAACAGAACACCCCACAAATGTCTCCATGGAAAGGTTGTGTTAATGTGTAAGGTTTTAAATGACTTTGTCAGGATTTCTTTTTATTCTTGCCGATATTTACGGTAAAAACTGGATGTTTAAAGGGCAATGTAAGGACATGAATTCACAGCTTCATCACTTTATTTTTTACAGTAGCAGTTGCAGTCACATCAAGCTCTCCTCACTTTTACTCTTGGTTGGTTCTATTGCGTATGTTAAAGCAGTAATATGATCAATAAAAGGGGAAGGCCAGAATTAATACAGGCTGTATCACAGACGTGTATCAATGACTTGTATTAGTACATATGAGCATATATTTTATGTATATTTTGTTTGCGATTTGAAGAAATTAACTTTAGGAGTAGCCACTGAATGCCTTTTGTGGGGAATACTTTGGTTGTTCCATATAATAATAAAAAAAAAGATTCCTCAGATTCCTTCCTAAGCTTCCATAGCATAAACAACATATTTTAGTCTTTTATTATGTTTCAATCATAGATTCAGCTGTGTATTGACAAGGACATGAACATATGGAAACAATGAAAAGGCTGCAGTCCCTTCATCATCCCTTCCAGTGCTGAGCATTGGATGAAATGGATTTTAGCGTGCACTGGCTGAATAGTACATATTTGTGATTAATTGTGGTGGGCTTGCACTGAAAAGAATGCATGATTTGGAGTTTTCTACATCATCTAAGGTTGAATGTTTTACTTGCTAAGGTATTTTGTCATTGTAACTTAAAATTAATGCATTTTTCATGATTAAATGAGTAATTAACTTTTTCCTCTATTGGCCCTTTTCCCTGCAGTCATTGTCATACGTGTATGCATAGGAGCTATATATATATATATATATATAATATATATATATATATATATTTACCTTTAAAAAAACAACAACTCAGCATTACTGTATATTTTACAGTGATCATTATCCAGTGCATCAAGTCGAACCAGGTCAAGTATCATTATTCTCCTCTGTCTTCACACTCTCAGTAAAGTATTACCACAACCTTTGTTACTGGCCAAAATTCTGATTGCAAATTATTCAAAACTATTTTCTCCAGCCATAAATCCAGTGTGTTAGCAGATGTTAAGTGCAAAACACAAGGTACCAATAGGGAGTCTTGTTGGGAGAGTTTGTGTTTTGGCTAGGGAGCACTCAACAAATGTGTTTTTAACAACCATAGCTTCTTAGCTACAGCAAAATGATTTGCTCCTCTACAGCTGCCCAATAACTGCAATGCTGTACAGTAGTTGACTTTCTATGGGCACAGACGATTTGGTGTGAGGAAAACCTGTGTTGTCAGTAAGTCATCTGTCATTAGTTTTAACATTTACTTAGTCGGTTCTTATTGATAATTATTGCAACAAAGCAAGCTTGAAAGACAGATTATTCTAGCTCTGACTTTTTGTCACAGAATTGAGTCAATCTCCTCTAAGGTCTTTCTCACATTCCTTGCATGCATGTATTTGATATTATTGGGCAAAACTATGCATTACATTTTTTAGTGAAACAGCTAGTAAGTTAGTGTGGAAACATTAACCCTCTTCCGGAGCTATTTAAGGGCTTATAGATTCACCTAGCAAGGGTTAATCCTAACCAGGGACATAAGGGAATCTAAATACTTAGAGGATAATGAGAGAAACACTGTCAAGTTCCTGATACATGAACTTTTGTATTGTTTAGAACTTTTACTTTGTTTTGGGCCTTATTGCAATAATGGGCAGCGAGACGTAACCCACTCATAGTGCACAGGCTGAAGTCACCACCACTACTACACTGCAAGGACTCCCTCTTTTCAAAAGTCTGCTACAAGTACTGGCAGTTTACTGGCAATCAAACCTAGTGTCTGTTGCCATATGATGATACACAGCGAGGCCCCGGCCGTGGCGTCTGGGCATCACGAGAATGGTTACCATTTAGGGGGTCTGTGCCATCATGCGGATCATCCTTGATTCGGATAACGAGAAGCTGGCTTCTCCTCTCACCACACGGAGCCCATCAGAGATAAATTGGTGCTGTGTTGTGATAGTTTTATGGACTTCAGTCAGCCATATATGGATTAGATGGAGAACTGGGGATTTAAAGTTTAAAGCTGCTGCCACAATTCCTCTTACTGATCCTAAGATATGGCTTAGAGGGAGGACTTGAATTTACCGATAATAGGAATGTAAAGGCTAACACCAGGATAAAGATGGCGAAGAGGGAGATCTAAGATTGGTCTTCTTTTCACATCTTTTCATGGCACGTTTTGCACGTTTATTGCGTGTTATTATCGTATTTGGCAGGGTGATGAAAGCAGATAGTGCGGATGATCAAAGCCAAAGAGGATACTTAGCAGGTTACGCTACAAAGCATAATGATGTGCTTGTCATACGGAAACAGGGGGACTGGTGTGTGTTCTGTTCCAGATGGAGAGACCTCAGTGCAGCAGGAAAGTCTCTGTTGACTTATGAATCATTTCTTTATTTTGTTTTTAAAATGTCCATTTACACTAAGTTTCAAAAGTTGATCCTCATACAGATGCTCAGTTGAAGTGAACACCCTTGAATGAATTCATATGAAACTTTTGATTTCTCATTAAGTATTATATCTGTCACTAAAAATAAGATTTATTTTAACTTCCAGGTTCCAGTGTATACCTCTAATGGAATTCATCCCTATTAGCTGAGCTTAAGCTTTGAATTAGTGTCATTTGTGTTCCTACAAAGCTCACTGTTCTGCCTGCAAACTGATGCACACAACAGAGAAAAAAAAATCAAATATCGAATATCCATGTGACCTCCATGAAATGTGTTCCCATGGTTACTACTCCTGTATGTTAAATAGAAAATGTGTGTTTGAGTCTAGAGTAGGTAACCTCGAATCCTGACTGCAGCCTGATGTCCAGGGGAAAGTGAAGCCGCATAGCTAACATTCTTGGAAACATAATGTAATGCTTTTGTACCGTACATCCTTGGGTGTTCACCAACCTGACGGGCAAATACAAAGTTCAGCTTTAAAGACATAATGTCTAAAAGTCAAGTACATTGAGGAATTGTTTTTACAGGCCATTTTCTTTTCATCTGGGGAAAGTTTGTTTAGGCACCGGTGTCTCAATTAGGTACTCTGTTTTGATAAGGTGTGGCTCCAGTAATGTCCTTACTTCAACCCTATCCTCTTTCAAATGATTACATGTTTCCAGCATAGAATAAAGGCCGAATGCAACTACCTCCTTCCCTAAACCACCTATCTTGCCTTCAGTAGTATTAACCCTGCTTTTGATTTTCTCTCTCGCTCTCTGTTGATCCTTCTTTGCCAGGTCCTGCTATTAAGACTCAGCCCCCTTTCCTTCTCACACCACTAAACCAGAATTGCTTTGATCCTGACTTAATTACCAACCTAAATATGTCACTGAAAAGACAGCGCGGCATAACAGAGAGGGGGAGCACGGGAAGTCAACACGAGCATCTACAAAAGAGCACGACAGGATCAATGGAGCTGTCTTTTGGGTGGAGGTAATATAATCTAGAGGTTCTTTTGAAATAGTGGCCAAAGCCCTCATGATTGAATGTGCTCTAACCTCTGGAGAAATTCTAGGGATTTGGCCAGTCAAAATACCACTAAGATTATAGAGAGAAGGGACAGTAGTGTGCAGTACGGTATACTGAACAGCATAATTGCTCACCCAGTGTAGAAAGCTTCCAACACATCCAAGGTCCTCTCTTTGCTTTTTTTTCTCTAGTTGTGCCAGAGGAAGAAGCTGTCAGAGATAGGTCAACATGTAGGATGATGATTTTGTTAAAAAACATTACTATGAAGTAATGAGACCGTTATGGTTGAGGTTATTCTGGGGCTTCAAGAAGTAAAAAAACAAAGCTACCACAGTGGAGTCTAACCCTATAGAGCCGTGTACGTTGACGCTTGAATCTATCAAATCCGTTCTGCCACTGACGTCAACGCAAAATAAGTGTTTGAGCTGAGATGAAAGAGCTTTGCTGTAACTCTCAGCTCATTATTGAAGCGCAGGTCAGAATGAAGACCTGCTTTCTAAAGTCACCATGTACGGAGAGAGACCACTGACACAACCCAATGAACATTTGTCTAATAAAACAAAAAACTCTTTTAAAAACAGGACAGGCCCATGGGGTGTCATGGGGGTGCACTCACAGCATGGAGGTTCTGGGTTTGATTTCATGCTCACAGCCTTTTGTGTGGACTTTGCACGTGAACAGTTTCTCTTGGTTCTTTGATTTCCTGAAGACATTTATGTTATCGTGATTCAAGGCTATGAATTGAGCGGAATGTGTCTTCCTGCTTCCTGCTTCTCTGACAGAAACTGTAGCCCGCATGATAAAGGCTCCACACAACTTTTACCAGCATCATGGCTAAAGCTGAGACTTTCACAAGGGTGGAGTGAAAAGAAAATCAAATAATATAGCAAATATGACAAAATTAAGTTGGGTTGTTTCTCAGTTCTGTCTAACCACATAATCCCACATAGATAAGCTAGGTTTACGCCTCCCACTTTCACTCAAAATAAAGCAAATAAATGCTGACTTTTGCAGTATTTGGAGGTCAGAGGCTCAGACATATAAAAAGTACATTATTGGTTTTTGTGTAATATCTTGTGTTTTTAGGGAATTGTAATAACCTCCTTCACAGCATTTACAACCAACTGCCTCAGGGGGAAATCATTGTCTAATGCTGTCTCCTAAAACCCCTATCCCAGACACTTTATTAATGTTACTATAAAAATAACAAATGTTCTTCTCATAAAAGCCTCACGTTCCCACTCAGTCAACCTCCATCCTGTTAGGGTTGGATTTTTTTAACCGTTCATTCTCAATTTGCTGAAACATCTGCATCCTACACGGTTGGACACCATGATGTTGGAGTAGGATTTGCTTTATATTGCAGGGGGATGAAGTCCAGTACTGTTGAAGTGGATTATTTACTTGATATTGTCAAGTATCGCCTGAGCGATATCTTGACACAAGCATATGTTACTGGCAGGATCAGCCAGGTACACTCTCCTCTGTGCGTGGACACATTCCAAAATGAGAAAAAACTAATAGGAAGGGGAAAATGTGGACTAAAATTCAGAAAGTCTGTGGTCTAATCAACTATACATGGAACAAAACCTTTCCATCGAATCTTTACATCAAGCATTGATGCTTTCAGGGCTGTGCATGGATGTGAAAGGTTATAAATCAGCATGGCATGGATAAGAACAGGTAATCCATTTTCCCTCCACTTAGTCTTCAGGGCTTATGTGAATGTCAGCTGGAATTCTTGGGTCCTTGACACACCTTCATTCATCTTCGTCAGTTCTAATACCCTGGTAGGGAGTGCCAGGTTTTTAGCCACCGTTGGGGGTGTCACAGCTGCCACCTCCAAGGTTATCCCGAGACTCTCTGGCCTTCTCTGCCATTGTACCAGTTGTTCAGGCTGGCTGAGCAAACATGTGACCCGACTGTGAGTCATCACCTCAGCCCTCCCTTCTGTAAGTCGCTAGGGTCACATCAAACAAGATTAGGGGTTAAGCTTGTAAGGGAGTTTTAGCCTCCATTGTATGTGATGCACAGTTGGAGTCTTAAAGCCACCTTTGTTTCATGTTAGGCATAAGTGGATTCATTTATTCTTTAACAACAACATGGCAGCCTCAAGGGAGGTGGAAACAATCTTTTCCCCTCTGTTTTTCTGAAA
Organism: Takifugu flavidus; assembly: GCF_003711565.1. NCBI lineage: Eukaryota > Metazoa > Chordata > Actinopteri > Tetraodontiformes > Tetraodontidae > Takifugu > Takifugu flavidus. Next base: position 3,491,662 of record NC_079520.1, on the reverse strand, counting down.
TGAAGAAGCCTTTTAGTTATGAGGTGAAATGGTTAAGAACCTAAAATGTGGAAAGTTCATGTACCTACCTAGCATGACCTGGATAATAGAGAATTTCTTGTGTGATTATGATCAGTGCTGCTCAGGACACAGAGCTCTGCAGAAATCACAGGGGAACACCTTAATTTGCAGGAACCTTGTAACTTGATTACTATTTAAAATTTCCAGGAAAAGCATCCCCTTAACAATTATTCAAACTCTGCTATGCACTTTTCAGATCCACACCTGTTCTCTGCACTATTTCACTACTGTTCTCCTAATTTTTCTGAACTCTTTTACTGGCCACCCTGTTTTTCTCTCAGCACTCCTACCTCATTCCCTTTTTTTTTGGCAGTGATAGAAACGTACTTTTCCAGTTCGGTTCCATAAATCACATCAGGCGTGTTTACTCCCTACCAGCAATATGGAGAGCTCTATTAAATTTACTATTGTTGGATGGCTGTTATCTTCGATAACTGCAGTAACGTCAAGTGCCACATACAAAAACACAAGAAAGAAAGCCAAAAAACAACAACAACAAACTCACACCACCAACAAATGAAAGTGTGCGTTGAAATATGCTGACCTGGGACCTGTCACGGAATGGGCACAGGAAATCAGCTGAAGTCTGTAAAAAGGGCAGGAGGGACGTGGGAGCAGCTCAGCAGTTGATCAGAGTTTGGATCCACTGCAGTAGTGGACACTTTAAAGCAAATGAAATGCCTGTGATTCATCCACATCCCGGCACTTGGTTCTGAACATCTGAAACTGTTCTCGTGTGTGTGTGCGTGTGTGTGTGCGTGCGCAAATATTTTTACTGTGAAATTCAATACAAGTGAAATCATATGATCCCCTTTTCCCTTACATTCAGCTGAGCCATTACACCAGTTCAAAAAGAAATGTCCAGGTACTCATGATTAACAATTTCTCAAAAATTCAACCATTATTAAATCTCATCACTCAAACATTAGGCCCCAGAACCTAGCTTCAAAAAATCAGCACTGTAATTTGCCTCTGAACAACAGTCCCATTGCATGCAGCGAGCTCAGGTGAAGGGGTGAATGAACTCTCAACCAGTCATTTAGTGTTTTTTTTTTTTTTGCTTGTAATCGCGTTTATGCTCATCTACAAAACCGCACATATGGTGCATATAAACAATGTTGCAAATTATTGTCCTTTTCCAAATGTCGCTCCACATGTTTCTTTTTATGCAGTTGAAAATTCTTTGGTCAGCAGCAAGGAAGTTAGTTTGACATGTGTAGCTTTGGCCCAAACAAATAATGCTGCAAGTATCCAAGCAAAGGTCATGTTTTGTTTTCAAATTAAAATCTTAATTAGAGATGAAACAAAGAATTGGCATGAGTCATTTTTCCACTGCTGTACTTGCTGTGTGGAGGACAGTTTAGTGTTTGGATAATCCAAACAGGCAAAAAGAGAGAAAATCCTGCTGTGAGAATTAGATAAATCATTTACATGATCCAGCTTCCATAACAAGCTCAGTGCACTAATAATACGTGAGCAATTCTTCTACAGCTGATTTTAGAACTGCCTAATTTATGATGGATTTAAATCTTTGTTGGATAATGAAAGCTTTCACTGTGAAAATTTGTTGCTTTGCCGTAAAACAACTGTTTTCAGAATCTGGTATTGCTGCTGAGCCTGAAGCCTTGTTTTTAAAATAGTTGGTCTGCCTTGATTTACTGTGTTAAAAAAAGCTTGTAAAACATAAGGTTTGTAATCTTAGCGTGTTTTCAAATTGAAATACTGAGGCTGTTGTCAAAAAATGCATGGAGGCACGTAAAAATGTCAATAGCACATGGGATAAAATATGTTTCTCTTAAGTTAAGAAAGCTTCTGCTCAGAGTCCAGAAAACCACAAGACTGAAAATGCTCTATGGACCCGGCTCATTGCAATCGGTCAGTTAAGATGTGTCCAAATGAGGAAAGTGAAAATGTGATGACAAATACATCAACATGCTCATGCAGAAATCTAAAGTGTGAGATCCATATTCAGCGGCACATCAGTGTTCCTGCAGGAAGCGGATCATGCGCCGCACTTTGGTTACCGTCGGCTAGCATGTCACATTTATAATGCAGACTTCCTTTGGTAGACATACAAAATAAGCGTTGATAGGCCCACAGAGGTCAGGCTGTGTCCTGTAGGCTGTTGTTTTAGCTGTGAAGGCTAACAAAGAGCAAGCACGGAACAAAGGAGTGGTTACACAATAAATGGCACTTCTTCGGTGTCCGTTGAGCTGACGAGTTGGGTTCTCAGATAACGACAACCAAACACCTGTCAGGAGGTTTTAAAGCTTACGTGTGGTGGAAAAGACACGTACCTCACTGATAGAGCTCCGGTAAAGGCACAATGCATAAATAATTCACATAAAGGAGTTGGTTTTGTGCTGCAGCAGTTCCATCATAGCGCCACATTGTCTCTGAAGGTGACTGGGCAGTCCGGCCACCCATGCTGTGCCACGCTGAAGCTTGTGCTTAGCAGTTGACATGCCAGGGCCCCTTTGGACTAAGTTCTCAAGTCTCTGGCCAAGCTGTCTCCAATGGACGCCGACCAGAATCAACTGAAAAGGGGGCAGAGTGTCCGATAAGTTAGCCCCGCCAGTGGATTTCAAGGGTTTGCCCACGTTGATGAAATACTGGCAAAAGAGATTAAACTGAAACAGCAGACACATAATTAATTTGTCATTCGAGAGAGGGGGAACCTTTTTTTTTCAGGGGACCCAGATCGTACCTCCAAAAGAAATACTTGGTGCTGCCAAGCTAATTCTCTTAATAATTAAGTAAGAGTCAATAAAGAATGAAAACCTTTAAGTAAAATAAAATATTATTCCAATCTGAGTGTGGATTTTAGTGAAAAATATCAAGATTGCATGTTTCTTAGGAAGTTACCTGTAGTGAGTGTGGACAAAGACTGACACTGATTATAGTGTGAAATTCCGTGAACCTGCGAGAAGCAGGCTTTTCAACATCCATCTTCTTTGCCATCCCTGCCACCCACTCAGCGTGGGAACCCGCAGGAGATGCAAAGTCGTGTAATTTCCTGCCTTTTGTAAACACAGTTGGGAGAGCTACACATTATGCTGCAGAGTTGTAAATATGCTGGTCAGTGCTCACATCAGAAGCGGATGCAGCAACACATCATAATGAAGCTTTAAGAAGGAAAGAAAAACAGCATAATTGCAGGTATATTTTCCCATTTCCCACTGATTTCTGAATTAGCGTTTATGGGAAACGCTGCGTTCCTCTACGTTTGTGCCAGCTTCTCCCAATTCATGCCAGAGGTGAGCACATAATGTAGGTTCTGTGTATGCCACACCATTTATGCGCCATGCACGATACGATGGGTAATAAATTAATACCATGGACTGTGTTTGGATGTTTTGTTTAAGTAAAGCTGTTTTGGCATTCAAAATAAAAAAATAAATACTGTTAAACACAACAAAAAGAGACAAATATAAAGGGGAAGCTAACTGTTCATATCATTCTGGAAGGGTAGTAGTGTTAGGGTCTTTTTTCCTGACTGAGGCCTCTACAGAACCTCTGGAACTTTATTTTCAGCAATGGACCCTCTTTCACCCTTGACTTAGCCTCAGATGTGAGCATTGGATGTGCTAGTTGGAGGGTCGCTCCAAAAGCAGAAGCCCCTGGACAATAAATCTGCCTTTGCATGATAGCGAACATTTCTCATGGAACATTTGTGTTTACTGTGAGGTAAAGCACAGGCCAAACTGCGCACAGTGTGAAAGTGCAGCACAAGTATGTGACCAGTATTTCACTGTGGACTGGTTCCCAGCAGTCTTCTGGTTTTGATTTAGAATACCTTTGCCTCCTTGCGCTGCGTTGCTTCTGCCTTTGATACACAGCTGTTTGCTCAATGGCCGTACTTCAGAAAGGTCAGCAGCTGGGGCCAGAGGTGACATAATTTAGGTTAACAGGAGCGTCAAGGCCAGCACAGCCTTCCAATTAAAAAGAGTGAAAATGCCAGCGTGGAGCGACTCCACGGCTGCTCAGTCGGCACCTTTAAGGGTGTTTCCACCCTGTCTTCACTCCAATGATCCTATCACACGTGGTCAGCACTATTGTAGGGTAAAATCACACAGTGCATCCTTAATATGTCATGAGATGTGTTCACTGAAACCACATTTGGAGGCTGTCTGGACCACTTGTGGTCACATTCTTTCGTTAGTGAGAACGTGCCGAGTGAGAAGCGTAGCCTGGGCGACAAGTAAGGGGCCGCCCAGCGAGCTGACATAACATCTCGTCGCTGCCAGTCTGTCCGACACCCAAACAGATGTCCAATGGCAACTTAACAAATACTCTATCTGATGTGTCTATAATTTAGTACATAGATGCAGGTCGAGGTGGAAAAAATGGATCGTCGTCCTGTAATTGAAAACTGGTGGCCTTTAGCTGCGAGTATTAATAATTAGTAACTATCAAATGGTTCAGACCCAAACAGGAACAGACAGCCTTCTTGTTATGGCCTCCCAGGACATTTTATATCAAATGATTAGAATTAGATTAGAATGTGATTAATGAGAATCCAAACAGTGACACTGAAGATCCTGCCTGCATAACAACAGGGAGGGAAAGAATCTGCAGCCTCAGCAGTTCCCCATTTACTTTTCTGGGGCGATGCATCAAGCGCATCGTATGGTACCGAGGGTGCGTGTTTACGTGGCAGCACGTGGCTCTCTGGAGCGCCACATCTGAAAATGCACTCATCCCCCGTAAGAATGATGATGCTTCGGTTTGCACCGCGAAGCCAAATGAAGTGTTTGGGCGAAACACTTTAGAGGTTCGATCGGGCTCGCCAGCCGCACAATAACGCTCATTTTTGACGCATTGTCTGTGACTTTGTCCTTCCCTTTTACATATTTCCAATTCTTCAGGTGCAATTTTTAGTAACAGTGCGATGATTTGCACATGCATTGAGTACGCATAAAAACCACATGAACTGATTTGCAACTTAATGATATGGCGCGATGTAAAATCATTGCACGCCTCAGAGGCTCATGATCTCGTAGGATTACATACTATTCATGAGGGCTTTTAAAGCTCACCATAGAGCCCCAAAACGTCTTGTAAAAAACAAACCTATCTATTTCATTAGTTCAAATAAAACTGTAAAGACATGCAAATCTAAAAATCAGACTAAAAGTTTATTAGATAGTAAAGTACCAGGCTTTTCAGGATGTGGGCACGCAGAAAAGAATAGTTATTATATGATGGTAAATAAATGTAAACAGATATGCCACAGCTTCTGCACTACTACTCAGATATGAATTCACACCATGGTTTTCTGCTGCTCCTGGCAGGTGGTGCACCTGTAATTTGCATGACAGAATGTCCATTAAAAGCATTTACTACCTTTTCTTCCACTCTTAAATGGCTTTTTTCATGTTTAGCTGTTAGCCGTGCGAGCATCAAAATAGTCTACAATAATAATATAGCTGCAATAGCAAGCGTCAGGGTGGAGCAGAAGGTCTGGGTGTAAGTGTTGTCAGAATGGTACAGACAGCAGTCATCACATTCCTCAACAGATGCCACAGATGTGAGACCAGCGCGCCTTAGAAGCAGTGGAGCTGAACCTGGTGCAGCCAAACAAGGGAAAGCAGAGCTGACTGGCGCACAAATGAAAAATGGCCTTTTCTGGTGTGTGCACCGCCCAAACTGTGTAATGAGAACCGATAATATGAGCACTGATAGATACAGAAGTATGCAGAGTTCACGTGGCAGGGTGGGATGTAGGTGGAGAAACGTTTCCCATAAACGTGTAGATTAAAAGAATGAGATATAGAAGTCTGTGGCTGGGGGCTTGAACCAAGGACCCTCCACCTCTCAGCCTAGTCCCCTACCGCTGGATTTTTTTTGCATTGCTGCACTCTCTACATTCAGTTGGGATGTTGAACCCATCACATTAGAACCTTCTAGGTTTACATAATCGGGACTTTTTTGGCTGAATTGTGAATGCCTGTTATTCAAAGATTTATTTCAAAGCGCGGACAGTAATCCATAAATCTCTGGGCTGATGACCATGATATAGTTTGTCATGTGATATTTCCAAGAACTTTAAATACAATAAAACAGGAATGCAAGTGCTGTGAAACCATGCTATTTGTTTTCTTTGCCTCAATGAACGGGGTTAGTAACATGTAATAACAAAAAAACTTCCAGGTCAGAGAGGTTTTTTGCATTCATATACTACTTTAGATTGAATGTATATGTTTGCATTTCGCTGTCCCACCGGTACTGGGAGAAGGATTATGTTTGCATGCGGTGGATTTAAACTGGTCCCACTGACCGCTACGTGTTTTAAATCAAAGGATCTGATTTAAAGTGATGGAGTTGGGATTGGATGTAGGCAGAGCCCTGTGGCTTGGCGGCCATTGAGAGTTGTGAAAAACTGCAACCAGAGGACAGCCAAACGCATGGCATCTGTGGTCAGCAAACCATTGCCCGAATTTCCTCGCATCAAAAGCTTCCAGTTTTCTCAGTCTGTTTGGAGGAACTCTGCTTAAGTTTGACTTGGCAATTCGGACTTGGAATAATAAAATCTGTGATTGGTTACCCCTTTTTTTCTACTAAAATGCAGCTTTGATGCTCATTTCTCAGTAAATGCACATTAAAACCCACATAAATTGTTTTTTAGGCTTTTTTTTTTTAAAACAACAAATAGTTGTATGGTGATCTTTTCAAGTTAGGACTTAGCTATCAATGATTGTCCTGAGCAATAGGCTAATGGCTTGTTCATTTGAGACCATCTTGGCTTCTGTTGGTCTGTAAAAAAATACCTCTTAGTTGTAAATATCTCGGCCACATTAAAGAATGTCGGTAGTATTAAAGCAGTGGTCATTTAATCAGTCCACGATCAAATAAAAGGGTATCTCGGCTTCAGCTTAAATATGTCCACTGGACTTTCTTAGGATAAATATCACCTTTTACTGCTTCCCACCAGCAGGGGGAAATTAAGATATTTTGGAATTGTTCTATTCCCATATTTTTTTCGGGCATTGTATAGCTTTTTTTTCTCAAAATAAAAAACCACCTGGCTGAGGTTAGCCCATAGTTCCAAGCATCCATGTTAGGGTTTGGTGGACCAGCCAGTGCAAGAAGTGACAGTTATGGAATATAAAGTGTTGCATAGTTGACATGTCTCCACAAGAGCCTCAACCACACTGGATGACTGTTCGGGCCATACTGAGCACACACGGGTGCTTAAATGTCTGCTCCGAGAGCACTCGCTAATGTTTCTCTGTTTACCCTGACTGATTTTTAATCATCTAGTAATGGTTTTACTGCTTGTTCTGTTATAAATGAGGGATTTGGGTGGCCTCTTCTTTACATGAAATGTCTGTGTTTGGTATTTGCTAATTGCTTTCGCGTGACTCGGTCACAGGTGAAAGGCAGAGACTTTTGGTAAATGTTTAGCATGCTCAAGTAAGCAAAGTTCCAGGACCTACCTGGAATTGTCAAAGCTTTAAATAGCTGCAGGGCGTTCCCTGTTCCCTGACACACTCCTTGCAAACACGCATGTACTGATGAATTACAACCTCACTGGAAATTATTAGGACTTTAAGAAAATAGGAGCAATTTAGCAGTAATTGCCATCAGGTCTTCCAGCGTGAATGTGGTGGGAGGCAGGTATTTTTAGAATCAAACTCCTCTGGTCCAGTGACATGCCACTCAAGAACAACATACCTGATGTGTTGTGATTTCCTCCTTAAGTACTTTCCCTTCTACAGTATGTTTTGTGTGTTGGGCAGCTGCCAAGGTTGTGGCTTTATAAACTTTCAAAGAGGAAAAGCTTTTAATAGAATTTGCTGAGTCAAACAAGAGCGGTCCACAATTGCAAACCTTCTCCCGGACCCCAAACATGCTAATGAACCTCCAAACAAGCAGGGACTCTATCACCCTCAACGTACATGTGATGTCTCCTGACTGAGATTAGTTGCAAAAAACGAAAGAAGCTAAAGCTCACAGAATAGAGAAGATGGTTGTCAACGATGCCTGTAGTCCAGAGACGCAGACATTTCTGTGTTTGTGTGATTTTCCAGACAACCTGTGGATGACAGGAGCTGTCAGACCATGGATTATCGCTCCATCCCCCTGAAAACACTCCTGCTGGTCCACATGGCAGGTTTATTTGAGTTGCATAGACATGCAGTCGAGTCACCGTCACATAAATAAACAATCCAGCACCTTTCTGACACTGTGCACATACAGGAAGTGAAAAGTTGTTGTGGTAAAAACCAACCAGTGCTTCATATCAAATACATCAGTAAAAATGAGACAACGTGAAAGAGAAAAGTTATACCTATGCAAAAGCCTACATAGTTAAAACTGCTCATGAGGAGCTAAATGATGTTTCTTTTTTGCCCGTTATATTGTGGAGGTCCTGCGGAGAACATGGGGTTAAAAAACAGAATTTAAACCCAAAAGGAACTCACTATTGGGGATCCACGTGTAGGTCTGCACAGGGTCCTTTTTCTGCGTGGCAGCTGGGTTCAGCAGGAGAGCAGGTACGAGACAACCGTCTGAAATGATCCTGTCAGAAAGCACATTCCCAGTGTCACTCGGACGCCTTCACCCCGTTCATTTTCCTCACCAATTAGACAGATGTTACTGCACCTCCTGCATTCTACAGGATAATCCTCCACAGACTACATAAGAGTCTTGGAAGATTTAGGGGCCGATTCAACTGACTGACACAGAAAACAACACAAAACACACTCGGACAGACATCTGTCTTTAATACAGCCAGCACAGCACATGGACGGCGGTCGGGCTTTATCAGGAGTCGTTGAGACACACTACATCACACGGACGGAGGGAGTTACTGCCAGTGTTGGTGTTTAACAGTGTTGCTATTTTAATGAAATTTACACTTGTGCATTCATTTCATGTGGTTATTGACAAGTTAGGAAGTCTTCAGGTGAGCAGTGCGTTCCTTACTTTGGTTTGTGATGTTAATTCCCTGCAGTTTGAAATTTGTCTGTGTTTGGTTGCTTCATTTCAACCATGAGACATGAGACGACAACACGCCGACTCAACCTTGTCTATAAGAGCTCGGCTGACATTATTTTCCTTTTTCCAGTGACAATTTGGGACAGAAGCAAAGAAAGTCAATAAAAGTTGGTGTATAATAACATGTTCTAATACCTTATTTCATCAATTCCACAAGTGATCAGTCACTTTTCCCTAGTCAGAGGTGTGGAGAGATTTGGGAGTGGAATGTGTTAGCTTAGGGATGCTTGGTAACCTGTTTTCAGTAATCAGTGTTTTTATTTACATATATTACAGTTTTTTGTGATATTCTCCAGGCTTTCAGAATCAAGGAAAAGTCAAATGAAGAGCTCACTCATCAGTATTTAATAGTGATCAAATTTGCTCCAGGTTCTTTATTTTTGTCTTTAATAGGGAGGTAAACGTATAAAGGAATAATGGCTAGACCAGCCTGAACCAGTGCCCTTGACTTTAAATGCTTCAGTGCTCTAGCATGCACAAAGAATTTATGCATAAACAAGTTAGAGACCCACCCTGTCTCCGACAGGCAGGCAGACAGGCAGACAGGCAGACAGGCAGGCAGGCAGGCAGGCAGGCTGGCTGGCTGGCAGACAGGCAGGCAGACAGACAGGCAGGCAGGCAGACAGACAGGCAGGCAGGCAAGCAGGCAGGCAAACAGGCAGGCAGGCAGACAGACAGGCAGGCAGGCTGGCTGGCTGATTTGTTGCAGCTTGCTTTATTTATTAGTTTCAGTTCTAACCTCAATCTTTCAATCTACACACTGGTCTTATTTAGCTCATGTCATGCTAGGTGTGGCACAGTGGCAGGCAAAAGGAAACCGAATCCAAATGGGCCCCGGGCTTGGCCCCATAGCCGAAGCCGCCGTTGGTCCCTGCAGGAGCTGGCTGCTGTCTGGTGGCTGCCCAGGAGGAAAGCAGTGTGAAGCAGGGTACACAGGCGTGGTCCCCACAGCCACGTTGGAGATTGGCAGAGCGGCAGGCAGCAGACACAGGCTCATAACACGCAGCGAGAGGTTCACAGGACATGGGAGAGGCCAGATGTGTGTTACTAATTCCAAAGGAATTTGCTTTTAACGAAGAAAGACACCTCTGGCAAAACAGTTCAAGTAAGAGGAGGACAGAGAGGGGAGGGGATAACGGCAACATGTGTCTTTTATTGTGCCAGTACCACTAGAGGGTTGGAGCACTAAGAAAACAAGTGCCATGACCAAACTTCATGAGGCAAGCAGTGAACATGCAGTGTAGGAGGAGGAGGTGACAGAGCACCCTGCCAGCCCAGAGATTTAAACCAGAACTCTTGGTTTGTTGACTTTCTCGTAAGAAGGCATCGGCAGTGCCAACTCTGTGTAAATTCACGTGGCTACTTTGCATGAGACAGTAAACGTGTGACTTTTAGTGGCTGCGTAAATGAGCCATTTGTTTAAATTCATCGCTTGGCACAAGTGCGTGTTTTGCTCTTTATATGTCCAAATCGTGTGTAACAAAGGGCGACACTGTGAGTAAAATCATAAAATAAGCCCCTCCTCTCAGCATCATTTTAGATGGCGAGCTAGCCAAACGGGCACGCAAGCTGTTCTTCTTGCACTCTTGATTATATGTAGAACATTTTTGCAGTTGAGACTTGACACAGTCACGTTAAACTCCTGCTTAATGTTGTAATAAATGTAGTGGGATTATTTCCAACTGTTCCAACCAAGAGACATTCTTGATATCACACAATATGGTCGTTCCATTGACCTCCATCTCTTTATGGGTCTTTCACGTGTCCCTGAAACAGTGACCAGTTGGGGCCACGGGCTTCCACATGCTATGTTCGTGTAAGCAGACATAGCATCAGCTAGCGTGGAGCCCTGAGAAGGCTTTGAGAAGTTTAGGTGTGTCTGAGAATTCTGCACAGACAAGCAATTTCAGAATCTAATAATGTCTCATTATGATGCAGGCCTATTCTTAGTTCTGTGCCAGAAGGTTAATAGCCCTCTCACTGCTTCTGCCAAGAAATAAATGAATTTCTGCTTCTGCCAAATAGCCGGCTTCTGCGGGTTCCATTTCAGTTCCGCTGCATTAACGGGATTCTTGATGGAAACTGAGGGACCTCTGTTTTGCTCCTAGCATCAACTAACTATCCATGCCTCTAATTTTACTAGTTAGTCATAGGCTTTGTAAATTCATCATTCAGAAGGTATTAGTCTGATGAAAACCTCATGAGTTGTGCATGAATGACAAGTTTATTGAACACCAGCACTGACATTATTGGAGTCATTCTGGATCCAACCTGATGGATTCTTTCCTTGATCTCAGCCTTGAGACAGGCTCTCGGAGACCATCTTTCCCTGAAACCAGATGGAGTCTACTTGGCAGGCCACGGCTTGTTAAGCTAAGCTCTGTGCTATCGTCAGATCTGGACGATGTCGAGTCCTCCAGAGGACCGTCCTGCTGGGCCAAATTTCTCTCAGCAGCACTGGCCTTGTTTAAAAACCTGTGGGAGAAGACAAAACGGACCTCCTCACCAAGTCATTCAAGGAACAGAACTCTTCATGTTCCGTCCTTCCTCTCCCCTTTTAAACAGAAAAGCACTTGTCTGTAGACATGAGAACATGTCTATCAACATATTTCAAGTGTATCCAGCTGTACGGGACTAAAACTTCATTAGAACAATGTCCCATGTCTGCTGCATTTCTATAGAGACATTTTTGTGGACCTGAGGGAAATGTGAGAGCAGAAGACTCTAAACCCCAAACTGCTCTGTAATCAGTCTTAGACAATCTTGAAGATAAGTCTTACGTAAATATTGTTTGAGTATATTTAGATTGTCATGTTGAATGAAGGTACCAGCATAGGAGCTAGCATCTGTGTTAGTGTAAGGCTGATGGAAGGCGAGCATGAAAGGCCCATACTGAGCTTTTATGGTTTAAAGACTTTGTTTTGTGTCACTGACGTGATTGTTCAAAGTCTCCCTGCTTGCCAAAACATGTATCACACTTGCGAAAAATAAAGACGCGAAACGGGATTCTGCTCTGGAGTCGTGAAATGGATGACGGGCAAATCAACGCACAGATGAGACTGAATAAAAACAACCAGCTGGCTCATTTTCTGCTTTTTGCCTTTGCACATTTTCACCTCAGAAGTCAAGTTTGCCATTCTGATTATTCATGGAGCTCTTTTTTAACGAGGGTCTTTCAGACAGATTAATGTGATGTAGACGCCCCGCACAGAGCAGTCGGCTGGGTTCTGGTGAATAAGGACGGTGCCGGAGGAGATGAGTCCCACCTGAAGCAGAGACATGAGGCTTTACGCTCAAGCTATTTTATAAGCTTGTTAAGTTATTTTAATTAAAAATAGCGCTTCACTTTTAAAAGGTTTTATCAGTTGGTGTTTCATCAGGCCGGCTTTCTAAATCATGTCCCCTTTTGAAGTCGTGAGCACATAAAAATGCTTCTGCTTCCTGTCCACCCACTGTATTATTATCAGGCTGTCTGGCAATAAAAGCGTAATGTTCTGAGGGGTTTGTCTCTTTGTTTCGTATTTGGAGACATATTGTTAAACTTAATACCTCAAAAGACAATTAGAACATTTGCTGGCGTCAGTTTGATATAATTACATCTCCAAAAGCTCTTTTCTGAGAGACTAAAACCTCTTTTGCTCCTCATCTGAATCCTTCAGTCTGTTTGGCTTTCAAATGGTGTGAAAAAGCAGCTCAAGTTAGCAAACTGCACTGATGTGGCTGGATGAATCTGAGTGGATGATTGTGAGTGGATGAATTTCAGTGTGTCTCACCTCATGAGCAGCACATCTAAAGGAAATATATCCAGACAAATCCAATCAAAGTCAGATAAGGACCAGTCAGTGATGGAGACGATCGTTTTCACACCAATTAGTGATGTTGTCAAAACCTTCAGCTACGTAAAAGCAAACATTAAACTAATTACGTGCAGACTGCAACATGTCTGCCACTAGAGCTCCTGTCTGGGTCTTTATTTGGATTTTTATTTTCCATTTCCTGGAATCAAAACTTTTCCCATTCCCAGCAACCCTCTCCATCAGTTTAGCTTTGTGTCACTCAAGATTTCCTCCCTGGTTTTCGGTGTTACCGCTGTGAATAGAGGCGCTAATCTTTTGACTATTATCGATGTCCTTGCCTGTGATTGTCAGAGGTATTCCCAGGGTTATCCAGCGATTCTCTTTATCAGTCGGGACTCCAGCAGCCTGTTTTCACAGGCTCCATTGTTTGTCTGACCATTGCATGACCACAATGGAACAAAGTCTCGTCACACCAGAACAGCTGTACACAAACATAATTATGGTCATTTGCATTTTCTCATGACCTAACTCATATTTTTGGTATGATTTTCTTCTTTTTTTAAAAAAATATCTAAAGGTTCCGCTCTGCACAGCTAGCTGTTGGTGGCTGCTGGATCATTCGAACCATATTAAATCAGCCTGTAATGGTAAAAAATGGTGATGCGGCGATTATCAGGGTCTACATTGCCCTCAAAGCCACTTTTACTGCTTAAACAGAGACATTATTTTTGTGTTGTGTTCAATATTTTAATTTATTTCTATTATCACCCGATCCATATTTTGTCCTTTATATGTGCAAAGTCTCCACGTGAGCTGCTAGTTTAGGCCTGCATGTCCAGTCTCTGTTTTACAGGTTTACTGTGGCTCTGATTCCAAATCATATTATTCTCATCATTACTGGAAGCACATTTCCACAATTACCTTTTTTTTTTTTAATCCAAGCAGCTGCTTTCCTCCTGGGGAGCTGTGCTTGAGTGCTTACTCGGCCCAGTTTTTATACTACGTCTGTCACAGGCCTTGATCTGAAGGACACACATTAATATATAAGGTCTGAGATGTGTACATCTTTGTCAGCTTGACCACCCACGCAGCTCTAGTCGAGTAGTTGAAACAGTAGTTTATGTGAACCTACTTATTCTGCTGGGTTCTTCCTGCTGGCTGGATAAACTGGTCCCACTCTGGACCACTCCTGAACTAAAAACTGACTGTGGCACAAGCCAAACGTAAATGAAATGAATGCGAACACCAAATGGGGTCAAGCAAGCGTGGACCACCACAGCAGCCTCCTAGTCCACGTCCGCGACAGCTTGGTGGACCTCTCATAGGAGGCAAGCATGAAGTACATCAGTGCAATCAAGGGGACAAACAAACACTGCTGTTGAACACATGCAATCATGAAAGGGCTGCATCTGCATGGTGCAAATTCCACTGGCTGGAAAATATACTTGTATTTAAAGAAAAAAGAAACAAACCCACCCACGTGGCCCATTTGAAGTTCAAAGTATTTTTCTGCCGTTGGGGCTGTCGTCCATGTTGATCTTCCGGTTTGAAGCATCATCCTCTGGCTTCAACCAGGAATTAATGTCCCAACCTCTGAAGTTCACTGGGACTTTTTTCCCTCTTCTGATGCTTTCATATGTTCATGGAGTCATTGAACGTCACCCAGCACAGGATACGGAACTTGTTTCCACCTTTCATGTGGCTCTGGGCAATGGAAAGAACAGAATGGATGAACAACACACACACACACACACACACACACACACACACACACACACACACACACACATGCATGCACAGGAACAGAGGAGAGGAAATGGGGATTGGTCACATATTACAACACATTTTCTGGCTTGGATTTCTGATCTGAACACTCAAAGTACCTCGCAGCTAAAACTTAGAACTCTACTCTGCTTGTCTGTTTTGCTGTCTGAATAACAAAAACCACCATATTTTTGAAAGTGGGTTAGAAATAGGGACTATTTATTGTACTTTCTGGAGACCCTTCAGTTACATTTCCTTGGTGAAAGTTGATGAGCATGTCGACGATCCCAGAAGTGCTTCATTATAAACTCTGGGGTCTGTCGAGTGACCCTTGGCTTAATCAGGAACTGTGGTTTAAGGTCACCAACACATGAACAAGGCAGCTTATTTTTAAGCGGATGATTTATTTTTAATGTCAAATAACAGCGCATGAAGCAGTCTCGGGGACAGAGAGAGCCATAAACTGTGCACGCCAAGAGTAAGGTTGGCATTAAAAACACATCATAGTTCCTGTCTTGCAGAGAAGATGGTATGGAGTACTGCTCGTGTGCAAGACTCCAGCTTTAAAATACGTTTATTTCACAGCTGAGGCTGCGAGCAGGACGATCACACGCACTGGAGCAATTTAGCCTTTAGCAGCTGTAAAGGCCAGACAGGAAACCAGATGGCTGCATTTACATAGTCGTGTCATATAAACATGATGGGCCCCTGTCAGCACTCAACATGAGCAGCGGATCTGAAATACACATCCAGAGGACGGCAGCATTTACACGTGACTTTAAACCAGACACCACTGAAAATCTGACCGTGTGTAGCCGCCCGCCCCCGAGTGCTGACTTTGATGCACATCTCACTTAATTGAGCTGTGCAAGCATACCCCCCCCCCCCCCACACACACACACACACACACACACACACACACACACACACGCACACACACACACAGACGCTTGTTAAACCTTCAGCCATATCATCTGGATTAGGCTATGTCATTGATTTTATTATGCTGCTCTATACTACTGCCTCTAATACATGTTATACCATATGTTTATAACAGGACGGCCTTTCATTTGCATCGAATTCATTGCAAAGGACTTTGTTGCAATATTCACTGCTTGTGGGTCTGCATCGCTCTTTTTTCACTCAGAAGGAAGTTTCACAGTTGTGGACACAGTTGGCACAGCCAAAGAGCAGCAGTGCCAACAGTAAATGGCATCGCAATAAAAACCTGCACATCTGCCACGGCAGGAAGGAGAACTATAAAGAACTAGCATATTTGTAGCTTTCATCAGAGCAAACGTCTCCTGCCAACCGCACCATCCAGGAAGGGAAGTAAAGCCCAAACATTGCAATGTTGTTGGCAGACACAACGACATCTGTGACCCCATGAGCTGTTGTAGAAATGGCCAATAATTGATCTACACGCCACCATCTTTATCCTGAGGATGCAACACGTTCCCAGACTTGGACTTGAGGTCTTGAACACCATTAGCAGCTCTCTTACAAGCATCATTCCTGCAGAATTGTCCATTGTGCTGAGGTTTAAATACTTATGATCCAGTAAATGACCAGATGTGCACCACAACTGTTTTTATTTACAATTACAACCTTCTGTTCTACCTTCAGTTTAGACCAGCTGAAACATGTGGGACTTGTTAAAAAATATTACATGTTTTTATCACCCGGGACTAATTTTGGCTCCAATTATGAGCATCATGCCAGGCCTGTTGCCTGATGGCCTCCTTGTACAAGTCAAAATATTTATATTCAATTCTACTCAATTGGTTGTTTTGGTTCACTTCTTTTAAAGAGATGCTTTGACCCAACATTAACACAGCAGAATGTCTGCAAGTACCTCTTAGGATTTATATTACAGTCATATAACTCAGTTCAGTAAATTGCATTGCAATTTCATCCAATCACTGACTTTCTTTAGTTTAACCCGTTAACCAGTTTCACAAATCCCCCCCAGATAGCAGCGAGGTGAACATCATTCCTTTAACCTTGCTGATCTGGAAGATGCAGACATGTGTGGCACAATGTTTCTGAAGGGCATCAAATACAGTGTTCTGAGGGTCTACATGGCCATGGGTGTGTGTTCACCACGTGGAACATCAAGGTCAAGCACAAGGCCCCTTTTTTCACCCAAAAACCGTGAACGTTCTGGGCTTTTGAAGCACATTAACGTATGTTCAGAGTGTGGGCTTCAACAGTTTGCTCAGGTTTTTGGAGACTTTTTTGAGAACTGTAATTGTGATTGCAGCATGCATCGTGCGCCCACACATGCAACAAAGCAATGTCACGGTTTTAAAGCATTTTTGACCCAACCCACCAGCAGATCTGCACCCACTATATTCATCACCTACAGAGATAAGGAGGCAACACAGTTGATGTAAAGAACATGCAAGCTTGTGTATGTTTCTTCAGACAACAACGAGATTTCATTTGACATGTGGGTGTGTTTGTGTACAGCACACAGACCATAATGACCATAAAGAGTAGGGTGTGGGGGGGGGGGGGGGGTGGAGGCAGTAAAAAACATTCCCATGGAACGGTGTGAGCTCTGCGGTGCCCTCAATTTGTTTGGTTGCTGCTGTCAAGCTAATGAGGTGAGAGAGTGAGGGCAGCCTGGTGGAGGCAGAGGTCAGCCAAGAGCCAGTGCTGCCTGCCAGGCTGCTGTACCCTGTTGCCCAGGGCCCCACTGCCGCTTTGCTATGGCACATCTCTGGCATGTTTCAGCATACATAAACAGTCAGGCATAAGCGGTTTGACACCAAAGTGTGGTGAGCCACTTCACACGTAGGACAAAAGACATTTACAAATGCTTTAAAAAAAAAAAAAAAAAGCACTTCACTATTCACCAATCCGTGTAGCCCCACAAGACGTCCAGGAGGATGGAATGACCCCACTAGCTGCCAGGGATGCACTCAGAATAGATGCTTCAGTGCCTGCATCAATATGAGCAATTTTTTTAAATTATGGGTGGTGTGTGTGTGTGTGTGTGTGTGTGTGTGTGTGTGTGTGTGTGTGTGTGTGTGGGGCTGTTGATGCTGTTTTTCCTGGACACAACTCCAATTGCTGAGTCACTCTTAAAGACTAGCGCACCACATTTAAAGAAAAATTTGGTGTCAAACAGTAGAAAGCCAGTAACTGGTGCACACTTTACACAACGTTAGCATGTTTCTCGAGAGGATAAACGTTGTCATATTTTACAGAGGTCAAATCATTGCTTCACTATAAATGAGTGAGCCCTAAGATCCGTTAAATAAGCTTTTTTACACAAACGATATGTGCGACTAATGAGTACATAACGTGTCAACACCAACAATAGAGAAAAGTCGAGCAAATGTGTCTTTTACGTTGGCATTAGCTTGCTTTGACACAAATGGGCAATTTTCTTGTTTACGTCAACTGGTCACTGTTTAGAGTCTTCCAGGGAGCAAAATGTGAGCAACTGTTTTCCTTTTTTTTTTTTTTTTTTTGGAAAAATGGTGAAGATTTGAAAATCATTTTGCGTGGGGCCAGTTAAGTGGACGCTCCACTGCCAGCTGGAGGGAAACAGCAGCAATTTAAACTCATCAGCTTAACTTAACACAGAACTCTGGCTTGGGCTTTAACATTCTTTTGGCTCGTTCAGCGTGTGGATCACATCTTATTCACTTATTTAAAAATGGAAAAAAGAAAACTCCGCACTTGGGTCAGGTCAGAGGTCACAAGTTGTTAGCCTCCTTTTTTTTAAAATGCTTTTTTCTGTTGCATGACAAAGTGTAAAATATTAACATTTGGAGCATCGTCAAAACAATTGCGGTGAACCTCTGGGCTGGCGGAAGCTGTGGTGGTCCTGGAAAATGTAAAATCTATTCATTGATAGCGGTATTTGTTCTAAACAAGCCATTTTTCGAGGTCTTTGCAGAAAGTTTTCCATGGCAGTCTTCGCCTCCGCAGCCTCCAGTCGCCTCAACTCTGAGTCGCCACACCTGCTGGATGCTGCAGCTGTGGCTGTGACAGAGTCCACAGAAATGGAGAGAGGTCACAGGTCGCCACCTTTCACCTCTTGCCTATTGGGTGCGGGTGTATGCATGCATAGACAACCTGCTCTTAATCTCTGGGGGTAGAATAGCTTAAACACACTCGCACACAGCTGAGGGTGATTTGACGCAGGGGTCAAGGTCAGGGAGCAGATGGAGCTTCACACTGCGACCTTCCGACGGACAACAGGGTCCTTATTAACCCTCTGCTGGCTTCTCCTGATGACTTCTCACTGAACGTAGTCCAGTGGAACGTCTAACTGGGTTTATTTATTCAACTGCTCGGTCAGACAGTTGCACAAGTAGGAATTTTGTCCATTGGACCAATTGTTGAGTTAGACGAGCTGCAATCAATCCAAAGTGGACACCTGCAAATAAAAACCACACATTTTTGTTCAGAAGATTTACCTTTTTTCTGAGATGAGGCTGGTGATTTTTACATTTTCTACCTCAAACCTGTCTGAAAGACATTGCACAGATGCTCATCAAGTCTGAATCGTGTCCTGTCTGTCGTGGGACTGATTTGAGATTTGGACAGAACTAAGCCGACTGTCAGCTGCAATGTTAATGACTTTTGTCAGACGGCGCGGATGGAAGCTCACCAGAACATTCTGGCTCATTTGATGCTCCGTGCTGAGGATTTTGTCCTTGAAATTTTTTTTGGTTGGGGGGGAAGAATCTCTGGATTTTGTTGCACGGGGACAAATTACATTAAGCTAAGAGGATCACTTGTCACCGTGGCGGGAGCCAGAAGTCGAGCCGTTTGGGTTCATGACACGGTCTCTGGTTTCACAGCCAAAGTGTAAATGTGACAATGACGCCAGCCTTCAGTAAACAGGCGGCTCCTTCCGCATCTGCTCATGATAGGAACTGTCAGGAGAACAGGTGCTGCGTTTGTAGCAGCCCTGGTCGATTTAGTTATGAAAAGAATGGACCTGAAATTACCCCAGAATCGTGTCTTTGCAGGTTCAGATCTATCAGTCTTGCTTCTATAATCCTCATTCGGAATGTTTTGCACATTTCTCACTGCTGGGGGACAAAGATGGACGCATGTCGGCACGCAAACAATGTGTGAGGCAGACTGTGAGCGAGGGTGGAAGGAAGCGCTGCGGCGCTGGTGGAAGTTTACAGTCGTCACCCTTACGGCCCTCCGCTTCCACACAGACGTCACGTGCTATCCCACGCAAACGCATCTGCTGGCTGGGATCCAGCGCGAGCGAGAGGACGCTTTCCCAGAGACGCCACACGCTGGCTGGCGTCCCTCACCACTTGTTTTCGCTGTTGTCCTTGTAGCTCGCCTGTTTATTTCAGCCCTGGGAACAACAACGGTCCTCAGAAATCTAGAGTCTCATTGTGCCGTCCTTCCTGTCCAGCATCTGTTTTCAGGATGTCTCCGCATAACATAATTATCTGTACGTCTGTCTGCTATTTCGCTTGCATAACCAGATGTTTCTGCGTGCTTGTAGTGGGACAGTGAGACAGGAAGCCCTCAAAGGTTAAATTAGCGGCCAGCCTCGTTCATGGCATGGCCTGCTGTGAAAAATGTGGCAGTGAATTTTTTGATCAGTGTGGGAACTGCAATAGAGACGTGGGGATTTGGGACATGGGAACGAGGCAGGGATGGATTTTTCTGGGAGGGTGAAGGCTCGAGCACCAGGGCAGGTTGTGTCAGACTTCATACTTGATTAGGTTCATACTTCGGGCCTGGATCAGGCGGTGAACAGTCTAGACACTTTGTTGGCAATACGAAAGGCCCGAAGTTTGCTCTCCTCCCATGAAATCAATATTCCCCATCTCTCGTCCTGTAAATTCTTCAGCCTTTTTCTTTACATTCTTTTCCACCTCTGATTGTGATCAAGGAATTTTGCATCAGGGCTTGCTAAACCTTCCTGAAGAGGTCGGTGGGGTTTGCAACTGATGCAGAAAACTAATCTCAGTTGAATGAGAGCTTAATGAAACATGGAGCAAAAGCAAACACGTATCAGATGTCTGTGTAAATCCTGATGTCCAGATGGAGCGTGCTGGATGTGACAGTCGCCCAAAAATGGCGTCATGTAATGTTTATTGGAAACAGCCCGTCCTCTTTTTTGGAGAAAGACAGCAGTGTCGCTCAGAGAATTCATGTCGAAACCCAAAAGCAGCAGGCGAGAGAACACATGCTGCGCACGTGGTGGCCACGTTCTTCGAGAATTGCGCTCACCTGGAGTCCAGTAGCACGAGCACCTGTAGCCCACTCAGTTTGCAAAGTGTCTGTCTTCGAATAGGAGATTCCAGACCCACGTAGGGCTGCCGGCGGAACCTTACCAATAAGAGCAGGTTCATAACTGGCATAAATGGCACCTTTCACTAAAAATACTATTGGTTGGTTTTGCTCTGCAAACATCAACATTAACCTTAACATTATCTTTCCAAAGCAAAAGGCATCAGGAAAGTGTGTCAGTTTTTAACGTCCTAAATGGGGATTCAGTTCCGGGTTTAGAAAAATAAAACCTTGTTCATAAAAAGACCAAAGTTAATAAACAGAGAATAATCATTGTTCAATACTGGCCAGGTCCAGGGGTGTCCTGAGTTTTCATTGGCAGGCCCCTCCCTTAATGGCTTAAGGCTGCACGCTTCCACAGCAGGTGCAAGGGGGTGCTGAGTAAGCTGAATGCACAGATTCTTGGGGATTGGGCTGGAATGACCAGGGAATCCCTCCGCCTCGGCTTCTTGACCTGCAGTCAAAACCCTGACTTTGGGAGAGTATAGGCTGTGAGAAGGGGTGGGGGGGCAGTTGTGACCCACACGCTACTCATCCACCTGCACACTGATAGACAGACAGGCCATGTCACAACAATCTAAAACACCCCTGTGCCCCAGCCTAACCTTAGCAAACCCCCCTGTTGACCCCACCTAGCCCTCGCTGACCCCTGCAGCCATCTGTTACAGGGCTCTGGGACGTGTTGATTGGTCAAAAGGCAGTCGGGTGATGGGGAGGGGCGTCGGTAGCGCTTCAGCTCTTGAATTGGTAATGAGTAACTCTGAGTTTTGAGCCCCACAAAAAAAATTTCCCCACAAATCATATTTTCATAGAGTGGCAGTTACTTGCAATGAAATCCTGAGGTGTCGAGCTCAAACCTAAACAAAGGAGCAACAGTAAAAAAAAAAGGTTAAAAAAAGAAAGAAAGAAAGAAAGAAATGAGGAAACTGGTCTCAAGGTTGGCTCCCATCAGCACGTTTGGTGCATTCCACCTGTTAATGTTTGCAGAAACAGCATGTGGAAATGAAGCAAGCAGGCAACAGGTGGGTTTGTTCTCTTACGCGCATCTGATCCTCCATCTGCTGGAGACATCAGGTGACTTTCTTCCCTTTGCCCATTTCTGACCTCATTTGGACAGACGAGGGACAGCCTAGCTGCTCTAACCTAATACCGTAAAGCACTACTTAGGTGACCTTTGCCCTGTCTCTCCTGAACTATTTTTACTGGCATATGCTTGACATGTACCCGGTGACCAGACCTGATCCAGTCTTCTTTGGCTCTTAACCGGAGAACATGTGAAAAGAGTCAAATTACACAGCACTTGGATAAAATCATCTAATTCTGTCTTCTCAGTACAGCCCTCTGATTGAGAGTCACCTCTGGGGTTCCTCTGGAACGATCATATTTCCTGTTTACTCATTTAAACATGAGTCTTCTTTCATTTCAGTTTTCTCTTTTCTGTCACATTTACGTAAAACTGGTTGGGGGTTAAAATGCTTTTGTCAGCATCACCATTGCTGGAATCTCATATATTATATTAGAAATATTTGACCAGCATATTTTATTCATTGTCATTTTAAAAGTTTTTATTTTTTTTTAAATCTTTTTAATCTTTACTCACAGTCTGACCATTTTTCGAGAGCACAAGTGTTAACGTGCGGACACAGGAAAGACTGCAGACCTTTGTCCACTTGCGGTGGCTGTGTGAAATCCACCTCAGGAAAAGCTGTTTTTCTTTTGTCTAATCCAAGAACAACTGGTTCAAAAACACACACAACCATAAGTATCCTTTCAGTGCACCACTTTGTCCCAGATCCCAGTTTCCAAGAACCAGCAACTGCAAGTATTCACCGAACCCATTAATGCTGATTTCTTGATCTTTCTTTCTTGATCTTGATGATGATAATAAATATCAATTCATAAAATTTGAAGACATCAGGGAACGGCCGTGCGGGCTTTAGAAAGCCTGGCAACAAATGAACGCTGCTTCGATGCATCTGCGAATAGTTTGACCTTCGTTATTAATGGAACAAAGACAAAAACATCATCAGACAGAAGCAGAATCCAGGCTGGTCATGTATTGGTACTTTTGCAATAACATCCTGGAGGTTGTATTTTTAGGTAAAGTCTAAAGAGTGAGGCACAGGAGGCGCGCAGCCCAGGAGGCCTCTTACTGTCCAGATGGCGACAGCGCTCGGATGGTTCTGCCTTTAAGGCGCCAACATGGAAACATTTGGAATAGGAATGAGTCACACGTACCGTTCACAGGATGGACAATCTCTGCCTCCTTCCACAAACATCAGGTACGATAGCAGACACTCTTGGTCATTTTTCAACCATTACATTGGCTGTTTGTGGACTTGGTAAAGTTGGTAAAGTTACCAGAATATATTGCAGCATTGTTTAACATGCTGTGTTATCTATGAGGATGGCACATTATGGTATATACAGTAGACTTGCATTAAGTTTTGAAGGTTTACACTCCATCTGGCACAGGCAGGGCGCCTGATGACACTGTCACACCATTTGGAGCGAGCCAAAGGATGGCGGGATTTAGCAGGAAAGCAGACATCTGTTGTGTTTGTACCATTAACACGTTGCGATGGGTAAATATCAATTTCCAGTATCTCGGTTGGTTGGTTAAGCTTGTTTGTACTGCACAAATGTGGTATAGTACCACAAAGGCCTCAATGCGTCTTTAGATTACTCCCTGGTGTTAAACAATGCTAAGTTAAAGGTTCTGCATTCGTCAGCAGC
Organism: Takifugu flavidus; assembly: GCF_003711565.1. Taxonomy (NCBI): domain Eukaryota; kingdom Metazoa; phylum Chordata; class Actinopteri; order Tetraodontiformes; family Tetraodontidae; genus Takifugu; species Takifugu flavidus. The sequence goes on along the minus strand of NC_079520.1, from coordinate 3,468,014 downwards.
CGACTGGATTCACAAAGGTTTCCAGCTGTAACTCAAGTTGACTCTGGAACTTGGAGATAAACCTGGGTGTTTAATGTTCTACTTCAGTAAATCCAGGGGCAGATGCTTGAAAATTGGGAATAAGCCTCAACTAGAAGGAAAACAGCATGGTCTGGCTTTGTCTGTACTCTCAAACCACCTATAGATATTTTTTTTTCAGGATTCCAAAATTCATTCTTCAGCATAAGAGAGTTGGAAAGATAATTGTCCTCTTGATGCATTACACAGGGCTTCCAGTGGACATGCTACATGTTCCCATAAGGTCATTAAATGGGACCATTTAATGCTGACATTTCTCTCAAACATCACTTTGGGCCAGTAACAAAAGTAATTGAGCGTTGGGATTTCTGATTTATTCATTCACATTTAAGGTAATGTACTAGAGTGTGTAGTACAAGTACATTGATTGTAATCAAATTATCACCAGAAAGACCACTGATGAAGCAAAGACACGCAATAGAAAAGTCTTGTGGCAGTAAATCTAGAACAATTTAAATTTGAAATATGGCAGACCGACTTTTTTAAATGGAGCTACTGACATCTTCTGGTCAAAAATAGTATCGCACGCTAATCTCGCAATCCTATCAAATAACGTCTCCCACTGGAACAGCAGTGTACCCACCATAGCGGCCGACTCCTTTTAAAACTAAAATGGGGGGAAAACATATAACTTCGGTTCGTGTTTGCACAAACTGCAAAAGAAACGCAACGTTTGTGCAATAACACGTTATTCCACTAGAGGGCAGGCGACCCGCATTACACACAGTCAGGCCGCGCGGTCTAAAGCAGAGTCTCCTCTGGAGGAGCCAGTTCTAATCCCACTTCTGATACATCGCAAATGTTTTTGGTACCGCTCAGAATAAAAATAAATAGAGGAAAAGTAAACAATATTTACATTTTTCCACTGGTTTATAGTAAAAAGTAGCCGATTCTGAATATTTCATGACAAAGTGCAGCTGGTGCCTGCCTGTTGTCGTCTCTCTGTATGCTGCTGCCACAATAATGTTTGCAGACACTTGTATCATTCTCTGTAGTCAAGCTTATTTTTAGTCAAGTTTTTTTTTCTGCAGATAAAATATATTTATACTTGCTAATCGGACATAAATAGCATAAAAGAGGCCTGAGGTGGGGCAGACAGTACTCGTTTGTTATCAGTTGCATTATTAAAGAAGATTAACAGAAGTCCAGTTGAATTCTCTCAAGCCAAGAATTGTCTTTGACTTTTGGAGGACTGAGAACATTCATTGATATGTGAAATGTTAATGTCACGGACAAAAGAAAAAAATTTGGATCCTTTTTGAGCTGTACTGTTTTTTTACACTGTTTATTTTTCTTTATCAGAAATAGTAAAAGCCATACAAGGTAGCAAATCAAATATAACAAAAGATTTATACAGACATAATAGCTCAATCACACACATTCTCCGGTCCAGACTGGTCCGTTAAAGCAGGTAGATGCTACTGGACTTTGCATCTTGGTGAAGCTAAGCCATCATAGGTGTTATGCGGGGGACACAATTATAAAGGGAAACAAAAAAATCCAGATTTTCTTTTTTTTTTTTGTCTCAAATTCAAATGAAGACACACAAAAATCAAAATCTCACCAGACTTGAGGATACAGTGTTCTGTTTACAGTCAGCAGCGTTATTAAAACGACTTGAGCGTGCAGATTAATGTTAATAAATAATCAGACATTCTAATCAGATATAAAAGCCCTGCAAGTGCTGCATCTTTTAGCTTCTGAATTACACATGTGGGCTTAAAAAAATGAATTCTTAAATGCAGGTGGGGGAAAAACATATTTATCATATGACTCATCGTTATTTAAAACACAACCGGGATGAAACGTCTTAATATTTACCACTTAACTGTCAATCACTTGCAGCTAAAACACTGCATTGACTAGAAATGGTGATCTTGTAATTGCACCTAAAGACCACGCGGGGGCAGTATCGACCGATTAAACAGGCCAGTTTTAAATGAAGGCCTTCCGTCTGCAGTGACGTCATAACTGGACTAAGGTCAACGTCTTACTGTGGGACTGAATTGGAAACACAATGATAATACTTTGAAATTTAAGTGCTTTACCTCGGACAATGTCTTTTCAAGGCGGGGTTTTAAGTTAATACGCAAGTGTTGGCTTTAGGAGAACCCACATGTAGTCTTAAGTAACAACAATACAAAATATTTCCCTCTTAAAAATAAGCCTCCCAGAGAGAGCAAGAACAACATAATGCTGTGAACAAAACATTCAAACACGGATACATTTTAAAAAGCACACATTTTACACCTTACATCAAATGAACCTTTGCCAAAATAAAAAGCTATCTTTCGGTTTTCAATTATCTTGGTGTATACTTTATAATACATGTATACAAGGTTAGATAAAGCAACAAAGCAAAAAAATAAATATCTTGAATCACTGAAGTTTTCTATATATACTGTATATATAACTATGTCTAACTATATTTATAGCTTATGAGTAGGATAAAGGTGTTTTCTGGCCAAAGAGCTTTTATGGATGGACCTATCAGACACCCGAGGAGCATTGTGGCAGGATACCACTTTAGAAAACTGCTCAAATCTGTCAGAAATGGGTGAAATGGTGCGGCTATGTGCTGGAGACGTATCGTCCTCTTTAGGTGTTGAACTAAAACAATCTAGAAACCTCATGTGGATGATTCAGTGGCTGTCAGACCATGCGAACACCATCAGAATGCATCTAAAAATAGCTTCACTTTGTGTGTGAATTCCGGCTGCATGCGTTGGAGGACCTGCAGGTGTTGCATCTTAAGCTGTGTCACAAACAAAGGTGGATGGATACACGTTTGGTTACTTGCATATTCAGGACAGCTACAATTTTGATATTTCTTCAAAACGCAAGATTACAAAAGGAAGTCAGGCACCAAATGTCACCTACAACAGTCCTACTTGCAAAGCAAAGTAGAATATTTACAGAGCGGTGACGGTGCAGAGCTGATCTACAGTATCAGTACATACAGACAGCAACAGTTCAGTTGTTTTTTTTTGATTAAGCAGCCATATGTGTGTTACAAAATACCTCCTATGCTCTGACAGTTTCACACTATACATTTTTTTTTAATTATCTTTGGTTCGTCAGTCAATAGGCCTGATAGATTTACAATCCACATCTCAAACAACTTGACATCTTCTTAAAAAAAAACAAAGAATCCAAACAGTTCAGCCCATTCAGTGCCATTTCCTCATCCCATCCATAAGTTACCCTGCCAAGGAGACCAAATAAATGACCTCCCGTCCCGTTGTCACACATAGCCACGCCCCATTCCGCACTTCCTCTTATCCCATCAGGAGTCCGTCCGAGAAGAAAAGCTCGCACATGCTTTCGCAGAAGCGCAGAAACACACCGCACATGCTCCGTCTCTCTCATCTGCTTACATTCATCCACAAACAAGTCAAGGGGGGGGGGGGGGGGGGACTCTGTGGTTCGCCAAGGTTAGCCGTCAGCGCTCATCGCTTCTGCGAGCCGATCATCTTGGTGACGAAGTTGACGATGGCGTTGGCCGGCTGGTCGGGGTCCAGCTCGGCGAAGAGGTGGCTGACGTTGTCGGTTGTGCTTCCCTGCTTACGCGCCACAAACCCAAACAACCTGGAAGGTCAAAAATAGGAATTATTTAAGTTTGCATAAGTGCTTTAGTTTCACCCTGTTGTGCTCCACCGTTGTGCACTCACTTGGCTGCGCCTCCCTCAGGTTTGTTCCATCTACAAAATTCAAATCAGGAAGTGTGTTAAAATGTTTACAGACACAGCCCGACCTCCTGGAATGTTTATTGAAAGGCAGTTTATTCCGTTTTGGCCTGCATGTACTCACTTTCTGTCCTGAGGGTCAGTGTCACAGAACGTCACAGTGTTGTTAGGGTAGTGGCGTCTGAAGAACAGCCTGACAAACAATGAGACATTACACAGATGCCAAATTCACGCTAATAAAAGCATGCGTTTGGTTACATTTACAATGTGTACAAATGACTTAAGCCTGGAGGCCCCGGAGTGCTTTAGAACGCTTGTAATGAGAGCAGGAAGTGTTACAGGAATGTAACACTTGCCTCAGACATTAAATATGCAGTTTGTCCGGTGTGACGCAGAAGCACCGTTTTCCCCGATGCAGCCAAATCTTCATATTTAACAGACGTGCTCATTAAGTCAGATGAGGTCAGAACTGCTGGCTGCCAAACTGCTTTCCAAAAAGTTGGTTACGGGACATTAAATAATAAATGGACGGAGTGTGGTAATGTTCTGAATCAATGGCCCAAAACATCATCAGATATTGACGCAATTTAACATATGCAGGCTGCTGCGTTTGTTCTCTGTCGTTGAGGCTCGGTTCAGAGGATTGAAATGGCGCCTGTGTTCAGTTTTCTGCTTTGAATCCAACCCCATCCCGACGCGTTCACTGGATCATTTTCCCAGTTGCTGGCACGAGGACTTACTTCCTCTGGTTGTCCGTCAGTGTGATGCCCTGTGACGACACCTTGAAGTGCACGACAGTGGCAGTCGGTGGGGAAGCGGCAGCCAGAGTCTCAGAGATGGCCTTGGAGATGGCCTGAGGGCCCGTCAAGGACTCCATCTCCACTGAGTTGATGTACAGCACATTGCATGCTGGGAAGACAAAAGAGTTTTTAAACAGTGAACTTGTTAAAACGGGGGAAAGAGTCTGCTTTGGCCTCAAATTGCTCATGCAGTTATAGTAGCTTCCATGCTATTGGGAGCAATCCTGGGGAAAACCTTTTAGAACTGTATCCAAATCATTCCACATAAAAAAAACATTCAATTACATTTTTGTTATGCACAAGAAGGTGAACACTAATGTTAGCAGGCCAAATATTGGGGAGGGGGGTGGGGGGGGTGCTTGAACATGACTGTTAATGTCTCTTTCAGCTGAATACAACAGACAGATAACAGACAGGGGGCGCATTCCACACAGATTTCCAAATACAGAAACAAGTGCACAGGGTTTACCATGGGAATCGGCAGGGGCCCTCTGCACTGCTATAACAAGAACGTGGCGTTGTCAGAATACAAAGGTCACTCATCGTATAGAATCTCCATATCCATTTAAGTTTTCATCATATTCTGCCTTTTGAACCTCATTTATATATTTTTTTCATAAATACAGCGAAATAAAGAAATTTGCACGGGCTGTCGGTGTTAATCTTGACAATGAGAAGTACCTGCTCCCTGTTTCAGCCTTTCGGCCAATGGATTTGTCGTTGCTGCTTCAGGCGCTTCCTCGATGAGATCTGTGTGAAACAAAAGGCAGGTAAATAGTCCAGTCATGCATTTTGTATGAACGATAACATGCTGTCGTTTCTGTTTTCCATCTTCTCATTTCGTGTGATATTTGAATGTAGTTGTATAGCAAAACGCGAGCTGCATATTGCGACCACAGCACCCTCTTGTGGTACATTCGAGTACTACATCGTTTATTTGCAGGGAAAGGTGGTAGAGGTAGTTTATCCATCTATGCCCGAGAAGTAATTATCATTTTAATATAAAAGCTGTGGTTTAGAGATAGAGATTTAACAAACCTGTTGCAGGGATAAGTAGTTTGCAGGGTAGGGCCAGTGGGGTGATTGCATGTTGGTAAACCAGAGCAGACAAGCAGCCTGTGAAGACAGTCACAACAAATGTCTTGAACATTCCTAATATTTTATTAGACCACAACTAACAATTCAACTCACTGACAGGGCATTGTTCCCATGTGCACTCTTTCCTGAGTGCACAAAATAATGCCAGAAAAGTTCTAACATGCATCAATGATGACATTTTAAGAATTAAATACGAGAGAAAAGGTTTAGGAAAGCCGTTTGAGTCTGTTCTTCTCTGTGTTATGTACATATATAAATATTCACACAAGTATATCAACTCTGTATTACGCAACTTGTGGCTAATTTTAATTAGCAGTACTTGTTAGCCGCAGGCAGACTTACTGTTAAGTGCTCTGCTGCTTTATGTTTTTCATTTGAATACTGGATTGTGGCCATTAAGCCATTAAAATCTTTGAATAGACATTTTGACATGTGATAAAGTGAACCCACATGACACTTCTGGTTCTGATCATGTTGCTACTAATTCATCCTAGTAGGATGGGTATAAGCTGATGGACTCCAAAATGGGAAAAAGAATGATTTATACTCCTATAATGCTGCATACAAACAGGGAAAATAATGGTTTTAGTTGTGCTTTAAAGACACAAGGAGCCTAAATCTATCAGCCGATACATCACACAGACTTGCAATGTAATTAGGGTCATCCCTCCAAACAAAGCTGTGATTATAGTAGAATTGTGGGCTAAAGAAATTGAAAAGGCCATATCGCTGACAGGAAACAAAGACGATCACAGGAACCTCTCTTTGACCTCCCAAAGATTATGTACATGCGGGGGAGGCAGCTTCTGCTTACCAAAGTAAGGCTCATTAGGACAACCCTTCAGTTTGACTCCTTTAGAGCTGCTCTCAATCAGGAAGTGCCTCACCAGCTCATTGTTGATGTCACCTGTAAAGTAAGAAAATGAGGAGGCAACATCATCAATCAAATGTTGCCAAAGTAACGTGTGGCTCAAAAGCAATTTATGGCCATTAAGGGGGAAAAATCCTAAAGATTACATTTGGACTTTTTGTTCAATCCCAAACTTTACTTAAATATCAAAACCAATTTGCCTTGCTGATTTTACATTTTTAGGACAAGATTATTCACAGGATGCAGATCTTGTCCACGAGGGCGCCACTGCACCACCACCTCTTACCTTTCTTGCTCTGATGCACTGAAGGTGGAGGAGACGCCACCTTCATAGCCAAGCCATAAGCTCCCCTGAACGAGTGGCTGTCCCGAATGACAAAGGCTCCAGGCTCCCTCTCTCTCAGCATGCTGATAGCTGTAATGCAGTTAGCATTTGGGTAAGTTAGCACTGATATATCCTCACACACTCATACCTCAGGGCAATAATATTCCACCAACTAATGTATTTGGACCTGGGAGTATTTGGGAGGAAACTGGAGAACTTAAGAGAAAACCAGTGCTAATGTCTTAGAAGTGGACAGCCAACCACTGCAGGATGCTGCCCTGGGTGGTTTGTTTCAGGTACTAAATGTTCATAAACAAATGCTCAAGATGGATTCCTCCAGTACTTTAACATGCATCAGCTTGATCACACTCATAAAGAAAAGAGCTGGAGATGAGTAACACCTGGTGATGGTTCTTTTTAAGGGAGTCCACAGCAGCAGATATCTGTGTGTGTACATGTGCCTTGTACTTCAAGCAGTCACATTTTTGTTTAAAATGAATGCTAACGTAGCAACGCAGGCACACCTGGTCCCTGAGCTCACATTTGACTCCAGGATAGAAAAGTAACCAACAAAATACAGAAGTAAACATAAAAGCAATGTTTCAATAACTGCCTAAAGACCAGTAAAGGAAGGTAAATTCTTAGCATCTTACCTTGCTCCCTGGAAATGTCTGGCTTATACCAGAACTTGGACGTATCTTGAACAAACTTGACATTCAGCCTGCTTTCAGGACTTCCATCTGCAACCACACAGTTAATGTTGTGACAAGTTCCCAGAGACATTCAGCCAAAGGCTCTAAAAATACAGAATGTGGACAATGCACTTAGGAACATCCCACCCATACGCAGACTTACCAGCTATGTTGAACCTTGAGAAGTCTGAGAGGGTGTGAAAGTAGCTGGGCGTGCTCCCTCCACTTGCTGGGGACCTTATCCTTCCATTCATCGTGCCATAAGAGAGCGTTCCATTTGGTTTATCTCCGCTCGACATGCGTCTTTTCTCCGGAAGCTGGGGCTGGACTACAGGAGCTGGGCTTCCTTGGCGGAATCCCACACCCATTCCCATTATCCTGTCATCTTGGTAGGCTGCAGGTGATATGGGGAAGGTGGGAGTGGGTGGTCCTTGATAGCCCGATGAACTGCTCTGTCTCGATAGGTTCCCATGTCTCTCATCTGGAGTTGTATAACCACTGTGCATAGGGTGACGGTCCAAACTGGGGCTTCTCTGAGAAACCTGTAATATTGAAGCATGCGGGATCAACACTGCATGTGCTTGTGGTTGGGTGACCGATGGGTGGCGGCTGAGCACAGGGCTGCCGTGCACTGGCTGCCCAAGGGGCGGCTGTCTGTTGAGGACTGGGCTCTGCTGGGAACCTTGTCCCAAAGAGGTCTGTCTGCTGAGGACCGGGCTGCCCTGAGCTCCCTTTGACAGACGTTGACCGAGGATGGGACTGCCACCAAGAGCTTCCACGCCAAGATCAAAGCCATTGGTTGCTGACATTTGCTGCCCTGTTCTGGGCACATCCTGACCCTGATGAACACTTGAGCACTGTTGGATGGCTTTGAGGTTGGGGTGATCAATAACATAGATTGGCTGCTCTGGGCGAGGACTTCCATGGCTGATGGTTATCTGTGAAGGCTCTGAGGGTAGTGGGCTCACACAACTCCCGAGGGGTGTATTGGAGCCAAGGTAGGACAGTGAAGGGGTAGTTGTTCCTGGGTACGAGGGGCTTGAAGAGTTAGAATCAACGCAAGAAGAAGCAGGGGTACTTAGGGCTGGATAAGATGGACTGGAAGGATGATGGGCCCTCTCCATGGCCTGGGGGTGGAAGCCCAAATCAGTAGTGGGTTGGGAGGGTGTGCTAACACCATTCTCTACTTTGGGTTGAACACTGGAAGACAAATTTAAAGAGATGAAGTTCTGGCAGTTTGTATCATGTCATGAGTTTGTAATTTCCTATATTGTCCACTTTTTTTCTACGTCTTGTCTGGTGTTCATGTGTGCTTTGTGTGGCCTCACCGCTGTGAGCTCTGGATGGGGCTGCTGCTGGACAACGGTGGGTTCAGTGAGTATGAGCTTGGGCTTGTGCTCCTCTGCGGGCCCGTGGTCTCCTCTGGTGGACTTGGGCTCCACATTGATGTTGGCTGGTCTCCTCCTGCCACCGCTGACCTTGCCACAGACTCCACGTAACTTCTGGGTCCTGCATTAAAGAATATTTTGGGAGCTTTAATCCTGTTACGTCAGTCACCGAGTCTATGATGTGGAGTGAGAAACGAGATGCTCTTAAAAAAAAATCACTGAAAAAAAGGAGATTTCATCAGTGGCATATCACATTAATTGACTTAAAACAAATACAGTGTGTATGTAATGAAAATGGAGAGGAAGGTATGAAAATGTTCAATTTCAATGAGGAATTTTGGCATTTGGACAGCAGCTGTCTTACCTTCCTCACACAGACTGCTCTCATCGTCTGTGGTGCAACATTAGAGAGAATCCAGAAAACAGAAGTTTTTAAAAGAACAGGGCTGAACTCTTTCTGTGTATGCAAATAGTGCCTGCTTGTGTGCAGAATGTTCATAGTTCAAGAACAGCAGTGTGATTTACACACTTTATTATATACTGTAGCCTAATGTCCTCTCATTCTGAAGAAGTAGTCCAGATGCACAGGTAAATCCAGTACTTCACGCTACCAACCTGAGCCTGTTTGATTGAGGTGGATTTCTGCTGGGTTGTGTGGCTTCAATCCCAGAGCTGAAAGTGGAGTTTTAGCAAGACCAGGAGGGGATCGACCTGAGGACAACGAGAGGGAGAGTCATCAGAACACAGGGAGAGTCTCCAGAACACAGGGAGAGTCATCTGAACACAGGCATGTTGACAGCTGCTACAGCACAATGAGCTGCCTGAACATCAGTAGCTAATTCATGTTAGCATGGAGAGGAGAGCCTGGTCTTAAAGTGTTCCACTCTCCCATAAAAAATAATTAACTGCCAAAAAATGTCCACAAGCGCATTTAGAGATTTGTGAGGTTATTGAAAAAAAGGAATCAGGTATTCATTGGTGTGTCAACAGCTGCCAAGGCAATATAACAAGTCAATACTGGATCATCTCAGACCATCATCCAACAAGCAACAAGTACAATAATGTAAATAAGCGAGGCTCATGCTATGATGGGGAAGCAAAACATGCATGTGACCAGTTAAACCATTACAAAGACAAGTGTCAAACATCTGCCAAATTCTGAAACTTTGCTTCTCTCAATAGACTAAAAACAAATATGATGTATTTATGGATCTCGATAAAGCAGGTTTACAGCAAAAAACCTCTGATTTGTACAAAATGTCTTAGATCATTTAAATCACTATTACTGACTTGACTCTTTTATGGTAAGTTTTAGTGCAACACGTCTCTCATTTATCTAATAATTTAAATTTCTTTAATCAGTTTAGATGTACATCGTTGGCAGAATAGCACCTAAACATTTGGACCAGGATTGCTGGGAGTGGGGGTGGCCAGCAAGCAGGGTGATGGGTGCAGACAGCAACATGGAGGGCAGCAGCTAAACAGATGTGTAAACACACTTAAATATATGATTTCTGCCACCTTGTAACCAGCACAGAGGCAACAGCGCCATCTGGCGGAGGAAGACCTCCTATGCGTTACTGCGCAGACTTGGCCGGAACAAGGTGGCAGCAGACGCTTGAGTTTGTCTGTTTTGTGGAGGTTTGCTGCCACTGCTGCTCTCCTAATGCTCTGGTGCTTAAGCGGTGCAGTAATGTGGTGAGTAATGGGGCAACACCAGCGGAGAGAAGGGGAGGGATGGGGGGGCGGGGGGCTGACACAGTGGAACTCCTGCAGGGAGACGTGCATCGTCCACTTACCAAAGAATCCAACTCAATTCTTTGTGCTTTCACCAATGATGCCCCAATTTAAGTCTGGGTATCGTGTACTTGGGACAAACATCCCAAAACGATGACGTCATTTAGTGCCATGTGCAAAAAAACTGTGTTGGTCTAGCTAAGCAGACAAAACGCACAACACTTTCTGGGTAACTGTATTGTATGTTGTGTTTATCTGGTGAGCATAATCAGATTTGTAAGTCCTCAAAATAAGGAGCTCAATAAAAACGATTTCTTCCTGGCACAACCCAGTGTTACAGCACAGAAAGGGAGAAAATGTGGTGCCCTTTTACGAGTAACATTTACAGGTGTGCCTTGTTGGAAACAGCCAAGAAAACTGGATGAGCTCATCGGTAAAGTTGGCCAATGAGTCTTTTATTTAAGGCCATCATAAATAGACTAGGAATAAAATGCACGTGATTGTGTCACATGGCAGGTTGGAATTTTGCAGCGAACTGTGCGAATGAAGATGACGTGAGGTAAGAGCGGGGACAGTTAGCGCCATCCTTCATTTATCTTCTGTATTAGAACCATTCTACTCTTCTTTCCATTTTCTTTATTTGACCCAGTATAGTCCCTCAATTTGGCTTCAGTCAAACTCTCACCAGACCATCTGGTCACGCATTTCCACTTTCACACAGAATTTTATCACTACCAAGGGACCCTCATGTATCAGTTTTTACAGTGTATCAGAAATGAAAACATAAAAATCTATCTCATTCCTTGAACATTGGATCTAAAACATTGGTCTCAGCTCCACAGCTCCCTCTGCCAGCCAGAAGGGGAACTTACACAGGTTGAAGTAAGGGGTTTGCGGTGATATGGGGAAGGCAGGGGTTTGGGGAAACGCCTCACCACCAACTGTGGGTGTAGGACTGACGGGGCCACCATCCATCTCCTCGAAGGCTTCACGGTAGCTGTGCATGTGTCTCTGGAGAACAAAGAGTGGTACACAAACAAACACAACAGCTAGTGAGAAAACCATGACCAAGACTTATAGACATTTGTGATAGCTTATTAAAAGAGGAAAGAATTTGGCGAATTGAAACCACTTATAAAGGTATTCCTGCACTTTACTTTATTCCATTCATATAATATTTTGTAGACTGACAGAAAATGTAATAACAGAATCAGCCAGTTTATCCATAAATACAGTCGACTGCATACACTGTAATTGGTACTTAAGGAGAAGCCTTCAAAATAATTTACACATTTTTACCTCCTTAGGTCGTCCTCCAGGGTTCATCGCTATGGCATTTACAAACTCAGGGGAAACGCAGCGGACTGGAGAGCGAACTGAGACGTCTGGTCCATCTTCGGAACTCTTCTGACATTGGCCCTCACTGGTAGGGGTGGTATGGCGGGGTAGCGTAGCAGACTCATCCAAGGACGCTGTGCGGGTCTGCGGAGCTGAGACAACGTGCACATCAAGTGTTAACCCCAAGAAGCGCTGGTCACCGGCAAATGCGTCACCATCAACGGGTTAATGGTTGTCAGCCACTGAGAGCACCCACCGCCCAGGTCATAGCATTGAACAGACACACAGCAAAGACTTCACAAGGGCCCTGTGGAGCTTAAACCATCGGAATTTAACATGCAAACACTCAAGCTGAATGCAAGGTTAGCTGTTGCTAAAAACGGAAGCTAATAAAGCCACAATAAAACACAAGTTTGGCAAGCCACAAATTACGAAAAGTTAAATACGACACTAACACAATACTTGCTGGGGAATTCTGGAACGAACAAGTGGCTGTTTACCACAGCCTCACAGTAGCACAACTAAGGCTTCAACCACAGTTCACTCGATCTAGTTTAAAGTGATGGCGAGAGAAGCTTTCCAGGAGGAAGCAGACAATATTTAAGTGTAGCGCTTTAAGCTAATATACAAAATCATTGGAGGCTTGATGTGGCAAAGCTTAAAACGTTGCCCAAAGAGGGGAAAACCTGGGGATGATTGCTCTAGATTAAATTTGGAAAGTACAAGTCGAGTCATTAATGACTGGTTATGCTACAATGATCTCATGGACGAACTAAAAAACAGCCAAAGTTGATAGCAGCCTCACTGAATGTTTCTCTCACTTTAATATTTCCATACATGGAAAACCATGTAGATGCACTATGAGACTAATATCGCCTTTGCTCAGCCTCACTTTTAGGGGCGGCTGCGCAGCTTTGGCCAAAAATCTGTAGGAAAATTTTAGCAGTAACAGCTGTGAAAGTCTGAAGTAGGAATAGAGTTAGCTGCCAGTGCCACAAGTCAAATATCTGAGGCATTAAGAGGGATTTTCTCTAAGTTTACTCAGGTGGATTCCCATCATTTTGTTAATAAATCAGTCCTTATAATGTTTTGTTACACAAGTCAAAGAAAATCAATGATAAACTATTTATGCCATCTATTGGGATTCTTCTAGCAGTCTCCAGCTTTAAACAGCTTTCTGCTGGTTTGAAACTAGCTTTGAAGAGCCAATCCTGCCAAAGAGAAACACACCAGCCGTTGCACCCCCGCTTGGAAACTCAGAACCAGATGTACCCATGGTGCACCGTAGGCAAACACCATGCTGTTAACTGTTTCCAGCTGGACAGAAGAAGATTCTCAAGGATTGGTGTTTTTTGAGCTAAATGGGATTGAAAAGATACATTTGACAGTTATTTTCTTTTTTTTCCACCAAGTTAAACTCATGTAACTGAGAGAGGTTGTCCAAGGACACCAGTGGAGAGATTTAAAAAAAAAAAAAAAAAGTTTAAGATCAGGATTTTGTGGAATTCTTAGGGGAGAAAGGTCTGAACCGACATTCCATTCCACTCAGTTGTAATTTATGATGAAAGAAAACAAATATTGCTGATTATAGCAGCTGGGGCCCATCTGGTGCCTTATCCAAAAAGGTTTCTGCACTGAAAGGCAGAAGAATCGTGGCTGTGTGGTGGTCACAGCTGCTGTCCCCACAAATACAAAGCTGGAGAATATCACAGCCGGAGAGAAGAATCCCAGCGGGACAGATGATAACATGATGTCACCCAGCATAGTTCCACCAGCATCAAACCCACCAGCAACCAGGACAGTGGTCCCTTTTCTTTAAAGCAACAAGTGAAAAAGGCACCTTGAATGGGGGCAGTGTACCCTGGCTCTGGTATTGTCCCCCGAATTTGGCAAAATGGATCTTGTGACGTGCACTCTCATAGAAGGGGACAGAGTTGCCTTTATGCTTCTGTCTTTTCATCATGCAACTTTAACATTAACAAGTTTTTTTTTCCCCCTCTCGTTCACTAATGAGGTAACGTTGCAACCTGGAGGTAAGAAACTGACTTGGAACAAACAGGAATAAATGGCGAGCACAGTGTTTGCACAGAGATATCAGGAGCTGATTGGCTGCTGAAACAAGAGACACAGTGTGGAAAGAGAGAAGGAGGATGTGAAGGAGAAAGTCTTGTTAAATGAGTCCCTCCAGATTCTCATTGATTAAAAATAGTTGGCGTTTAACTGTAAAAAATTAAAGAAGTAAGAAAAAACATCATGTTTTCTCTGTAAAACTACTTAAAATCAAATATATCCTTAAAATGTCCAGGATTAAAGCATTTTAACTTGAATGAAATAACTTTATTGAAACAAATATAGAAAACTGTAGATTTTGTTGTTATTTCATCCTGGAAAACATCCTGAAAACTGGAGGGACTGGAAAATGTAAACAAAAGCCCACTACAACCAAAGACCAACTAAATACAGATCAGAACTTTGCCTGAAGGAACACTTGTTCAATTCTTTCTTCCTCAGTGTTCCTTCAGACAGGAAATAAGAACCAACCGGAGAGGGAGTGACAGCGACGGTGCTCAGCCTGAGAGGTTGTCATGCTCGGGATGACACTTTGGGCACGAGCTGAGTATTCTGGGTAAAGAGATGGACCATGAGAAAAAGAGTGATGATGGCAAAACTTGGAATAGGAAAACAAAGACGAGAATAAGTAGACTTTTTGTTTATGTTCGAATGGTGCAGCTAGCCGTTGATATCTCCATCTGCAATGGTGTGTGCTTTTATGATTGCGTAACATGAACAAGTGGCTTAAGATACAAGCACATAGGGCAGTAAAGTGAAAGGAACCATGCTGTTGATTCTGTTATCTGGGGGTTTGGCTATCACACTAATTCATGTTGACTTTGCGCCATTTTTCGCTGTCCTGCACTGCGTCTAATGTGCTTATCCAGCGACAGCCAACCTGCGGGGCCAAAGACAAAGCTTCCTGTTTGAGACTAAGTGCTGGAAATGATGAGGTGATATTCAGGAAATGAGATAAGGAACATGAACTCCAATAGTGTGGATGCAGAACATCACAGCTCGGCTTTAGAATTGGCTAAATGTTCTGCTGTAAACATGGGCGACACACCCTCAGGTGTAAACCCATCAATATTTATGGCCAGCAAAGTATATGATTTCTTTTTAATTGCATGTGTAACCAGATGTTTAGTAATGGTTCTTTTTTTTCATCATTAGATGTGTATTGGCAACAAATTGAGCTTAATTTTGTATGAAATTACAACAGGTAAATCTAAAACTTACCAGCGACTCTTTGGGCCACCAAGCCTTCGACATTAAAGACCTCATCTGGTTCATTGTCCTGAGGCTGGGGTGATGCTGAGGCAGCACTGGGGCTTCTCTGGGGCTCAAGGACTTCCACAGACTGGGACAATGTGCTCGGTGGGTAGCTGCTGACAGGCTTGAGCTGAGCGTGACCAGACGATGATGAGGAGGCTTGTAAAGAAGGACTTGTTCCAGCCATTTGTGACGCGTAACCCAAGGATACCTGAACAGGTGCTGGTTCTGGTGTACTGGGTTTCCCTGGTGACATCTGAGCCGGGGATGAGTAGCTGGACATGGGGCCAGAAAAGTGAGTGGGAAGAACAGCATCGTTCTGGTAAGATGGCCTTGTTTGACTTTGCGAGAAGCACGGCTGGGTGGTCACGACAACATTCTTTTCGTGCAGTGGAGCGCTTTGGGACTTTGTCACCGATGTATGCCCTGGTTCCAGGTCCAACATGAGGAGGTTAAGGGTCTCAATAGATTGCTCAATTTCTTGTTGGGAGGCGCTGTGGCGATGAGGGAACTGTGGGAGGCTGTGGTGACTAGATATCATCGGGGGGCTGAAGGTGAGGCCCTCAGTTACTGGCTCCTCAGGTACACCAAACTGCTGCCAAATGTTGAGTCCACGCTGGACAGCATCCCTGCTACTTGTAGTGCGGGCAGGAGCTTGTGGCATGGAGCTTGACGTGGTCCCAAATGACTGAGAGCGGTACAGGTTGCCATTTGGGGTAGTTAAAGGTGGGACAGATTCCTTTTGTGTGAAGGTAAAGGGTCTGCTGGATTTGCCCATATGTAGCCTGTTTTCCAGTGGGTTATCTGGGATGGTGCGTTCAAGATATGGGACATGATCCTGGCCATTAATGATCGACTCAGACTGGAAGTAAAGATCAGCTGGCGTTGCCCGACCGTCCGTGGAGGAGAAGGTTCTTAAGCTGTCCACGCTGTTACCTTCTTGACTGGTAGGCAGCTCATCATCTAAGATGTCCGTCTCGCGGTCAATGTTACTGTGCCCATTGACGTGGACCTGGGCAGGCACTAAGTGAAGCGTACCTCCCGCAGGGGTAGTCAGGTAGTTCTGTCGATTCATGGGTCCCTCCAGCCCACTGAGCAGCTGCTCCAGCTCTTGCTTCTCTTGGGGACTGATTGGTCGTTGTGCAGGAGGAGTGGGCTGATGGACTGCAGGCAGTTCCTCACGTACAGGAACTTGTGTCTGGATCACTGTGGAACTTTGAGGCGCTGCTGTCACTTCGTCCGTTCGGTCGGTTTTGATGGAGGCAGTGGAGTTTCCTGAGTCGCTGCTCACTGATAAGGCATGGTCGACTGCAGGAAGGGCATGTTCTGCAGCAGAGGGTGGGATCCCGTTAGCTGTAACCGTTCCTTCAACTGATTCCTTTTTGCGTACTTTGGCATAGAGGCTACCATCCAGAGGTCCTTGAGTATGGATGACTCCTTAAACAAAAAAGCGATAAAGGCTCGTTGAATAAGATGTTTTGGCACAAATGTAAATGTGAATGCATCACATGCAACACAGGGAACACGCTCTTTCCACCCAGATTATTGAGAGTCACAAAATGTGGGAACAGCAGCAGTTAACTGAAAGGCTAACCCATGACCATGAAGAGTACCACCATTACTGACTAACACCACTTTTGCAATGAAAGCGCATTACCTGATGGAAACACTTGTATTAATGAAAAATGTTGCTTTAAAGGTTGTTATTCTTAAACCATTTTTGTATATACAGTTGTCTTCGGTGTGTTACACAATGCCACACCCAAGTCCAGGGAGGAGGACAGCGGGACTCCCAATCAGAAGAATTTAGTCATCCTTGGAAAATCAGTCCCAGTTGGGAAGAAAGGCTTGGTAGTTGTCCCAGCCTTGGAAACCCAAAGCAAAACAAAAGCTCAACAGGCTGAGAGTCACGATGAAACCAGCTGAAACACAGACGCACAGATGACATCACACTGACCCCAAACTCACACCTCCTCTTTAAGAAGTGTTTCTGTACAATTTTAACATCAACACATCGTGTCTTTTCTCAAGCATTTCCCAACGTCTGAACAGCTGCTGCAGCATTAAAAGCAATTGTTTGGTCACATGTGCAGGCTCTATAGAGAATAACTGTCCAATGAGGATGAAATGTCAGATAATGCTTCTGTCTAGTGTGCATTTAAATTCCCAAGCTCCAGCGTAACCCATGTGGATGCAGTCAAATCAGATCTACAGCTGGGAAAGAAGCCACACAAAGAAGCTGTCTGTGTTCCTGTAACTTATGGACGTCCACATTTCAGCTTGAGTGAATACAGAGCTCTGTAATGGAGCCCAGTGGGCGTTCACAAACTGGGTACTACAACGTCTCCTTGGCTGGCCTGGGGCACGTTGCCAAGGAAATGGTGCACTGTAACGGATGAATCGTCAGGCTGTTGAACACAAACCTGAGTGGTGACAAAGAAAACCACAGTGTGCTGGACATTATGTACACCTTTCCATTACTTAGCTCACTGTGATTGGTACACCAGGGGACCGAATGTGGCTGATGGTTTATTGTAGCTTCAAGCATGTTTATCGTCATAACAGCCAAATCACACAGCTGACATTGCTGCTGTATAGAGGTAAAGAGTCAGAAGCTTTTGTTATGCTGCTGTTCAAGACCTCAATGTTGTTCTAAATTGTACCTGCTCCAACACTGGTTCCTCAGAAATGAAGTCATCGGTACAAACATGAAAGTGCTTATAATACTGCCAGGCTCAAATATCGCGTTATGTATGCGCACACATTTATATACACACTCTTAACACCCAAGTCATGCTGATAAACATAGACATTCGTCGTGTAAGACAAGCTCCCCTAACTTTCACTACCTAGGTTTTTTACCTGCGTAGGAGCCAAGTGTGACTGAGGCAGTGAAGACTGACATCCTGAAAGCTTCATCTAGTACATTTCAACAAGTCCCTTCAGTGAAATTCATGCCAAATGAAATAGAGGTTTCCATACCTGCGTGAGTAGTCAATGATGATTCAATCCCAATCTAAGCGGGGAAAAGCCCCACAGACAAATGCCTGGGTGGGATATGAGGAGTTGGAGTGGGAGCTAGGGGAGCAGGTTTTGGCTACTGGTCCATGTCCTTCTCCTCCTCCTCATGAATATCTGTCCAGCTACTGCTGGAGGCAGCTCAGTGGCTCCAACTAGACTAAAGGCTTCCCCTGCTGTCTGTGCATATATGCGAGGTCTATCACAGCAAACTGTTTGACGGCACATGAAGGAGGGGAGGGGGAGCATAAGGAGCCACTGAAATCTACTTTAGACCTTTATAGAATGACATCAGTCCCGGGACAGTTTTTGCCTCTGTTCTTGTGAGTATATCGACAATGTATAAAATGTGTTTACAGAATGAGACACACAGACATTTACACAAAAGTAAGGCAAATTTAAGCACACACAATAATACAGAGATGCCCCTCCTTTATCCCAGTGGTCTCAGAAAAACTCCATGTATTGGAAAGAGTTACTTCTTCCAGCAGCAGTCATTTAACAAGCTCTCTGAGCTGAGAACCAGGAAAAGAAACTCCACCCTGCCGCAGGCAGATGGAGAAAACAGAAGACTGTAGGGAAGTGAAAAAGATATATCATCTCCTAATTTGTCAAGAATCTAAACGGGACTTGTGTTTCTAAAAGGTATATGAAAGCAGCTGTTCAAAGAGATGAATCACATGGTAACACATAATCAATGGCCCTACTTACGGACTATCATCCTGCCATTTGGATATATTAGCATGTAAGACGGCCATTTCATAGGTACCAACGATTAACCTGATATGAAATGAGAAAATAGATCACAGTTTTTTATGGCCATGTCAATAGTTCACACAAGAAGCTCTTTATGGAAGCTGATGTGAGAATATCAATACTTCAACAACATTGAGCGGAGGATTACGGGCAGTTGGGCATAATTTTAGCACAATCGGTTAAGTGGTTTTAATGCCTGCGAGGGATATAAGGACATTAGAGCAGCTACCGCTCCGAAGATTTTAGAAAGTTGGACACATTCACTGTAAAACAGCAGAAGAATTGTACTCTGATCCAGCACATTCAGAGTTTTAACCTAATATAGTAACACATTCTGGCTAAAACTGATAGATGTGACTTTAGCCTCCACACACCATCTCAAACTTTTCCAGTGGGAGTTACATAAACAGGGATCAGACAGTATTGCTGCTTTCCTTTGTCTGTGACAGATGATCACACCATCTTTGTCTCTCTAACCCACATGTTTCCTCTTCTCGCTCGTTTCCTTAAATCCCGACGATGATCCCGGCCGTGATGGGCTGCTCTTGTCATCCTCCCACTCACACCTCAACTATATTCTGGTCTCTTTAACCAGCTCCTGTCTTCACCCCAGAGCTGACGTGACTGACGAGCAAGTTACAGAATCCCCATTTGTACAACGGGAAATCTAATCTGTCACTTTAGACCGGTGAGACTTTTTACGGCAAGCGGGCTATTTATGTTGAGACTGCTCCTCTGTGCTGTGTTATGTCTGCTGCCAGCTTCATTTTGATGAAATGAACATGAGTAAGACTCTACAAATAACCTTTGATGCTGTTCCTTGGTGTGATAAGATGTCTATCCCTGTGTGTACATGCACCCCAGGAGGTAAACACGTGTTCTGGGATCCAAAGAACATGAGTCAGGGAAGAATGTCCTCAACCCTGACATCACCTCTTGCTAATTACGCAACAGCAGGGGAGAGAGAACCGTGGCTAACTAATCTGTGTTATTGTGGTCTCCTAACTTGAGGCAGCAGAAATCAATTTAGAAAGCATCATTACATCATGACTGTAAGATGCATGAGCTGTTCCGTCTGTTCCCTCAGATGTATACCAGTCTCCAACAGACCACAGTTTGGTAAAGGGAATACAGCCCTTCAGGCATCGTGATCCAGCCTATGTTGTCCTCAACAAGAATTAAATGATTTACAAAAACTACCAGTAAATGGCAACAGATGACACTGAGAAAGAGCTGAAGGCGAAAAGCGCTCCCTAGCATGATGCTAATCACGCCATCGCCCGGGGAAAAGGGGGAAAATTGAGTCATCGTTCATTGTTACCACAGATCCTCTATAAATGGTATTAAAAAACACTATCATTACAAAAAAAACAGTATAACTGTGTATTGAGCCAAAGGTCAGCTAAAAAATGTCATCCCAACGTTTGGCCCCTCCCACACTTGGCAGTCTTCATGGCCCCCTTGAGCAAATCCTAAAATCAGCATTCTAAGATGTACAACAGAAATGGAAGTTTCTGTTGGGTTTCTGTCAGCCAGATGGCACAACAGTGTGACCTCTTGATCTGTAAACTTTGACCTCTGACCCCTGTAGCAACAGAACCCCCTGTAAGAGCGGAAATAGCTTGTTTCCCCAATAGCTAACACGGCCCAACACACCATATGTTACTACATGTGTGTATGTGAGACAAAGATTCCAGCACTATTTGGCCATTCCAAAGCAGTTGGGGATCCATGTTTACTGGCCACAAGATTTATTAAAACCAATGTGCTAAAACGACTGACATGAATAAAAATTAATTTAAATGGGGAGACTGGTCAAAACCTGAAACTGGCATATACTAAGCAAAACTTGTGATGCCTAAATTAAACTTAATTTGTGTTGATCACAAGTTTCCTTATAAAGCCTAATGTAAGTACAGGAATTCAATGTCCCGTAATGAACCCTGCAGCTCATTAATTATGGATGAATGTTTCCTGAATCAATGTCAGTAAGTGCAAACTTTGGGAAAACAATAAGGTAATGGACAGTAATTTGGAACTTAGGAAGGTTATTGATCAAAATTCTTTTCATCTTCACGTCCTGGGTACTGGTATGGCTGCTGGGAGCATTTATAAACAACATTTATGCTTTAAAGTGGAAATTAGTATGAGAAAGGATTAATATTTAAAAACCAACATCTCTTGTGAATTTATAAAACTACAGAAATGCTTAAAAGCAAAGTTTAGTGTCAAGCATGCACTATTCAAAATTCCAGCACCTTTAGCTATGAGTTTTAGACCCTGACATAAGATATTTTTATGTCTCTTGTTAGAAAACGGGTATTGTTCCCACTGTCCACTTGCCAACCCAACGCCCTTGCAGAGAAGACATCAATAGACCTCTTTCAAAGGGAAAATCAGAATAAGCCAGTCGAGGCCTGTGATCCAAATGGAGCCAGGCTGAAAACTTTTCCAGTCCTCCTCATAAAGTTCATTCCATGTGTCCGTCCCTTTGCAGTGGAGTGGTCCATACATTAAGCTACGTGACTCTTGCTGGAGGACTCCTTTGGGCCAATAACAAGTCCATAAGAAGAGCATGGTGCCCAATAAAGACCGTGCAGCTCTTTGAATGACAGCAGAAACACAGAGGGGACAATTTTCTGCAAAAATGATCATAATCCCAGAATAAATCAAGGACCAGAAGTAATTATTGTCATACAGCACAGTGTCTTCTTGTCTACTGTACACCCTTACAGTACTCCTACACTAGAAAGAAAGAAAGAAAGAAAGAAGAAAGAAAGAAAGAAAGAAAAAGAAAGAAAGAAAGAAAGAAAGAAAGAAAGAAAGAAAGAAAGAAAGAAAGAAAGAAAGAAAGAAAGAAAGAAAGAAAGAACCAGTCCAACACGTGTGCAGAGCTTCTACTGTATCCAGAAGGCAACTGACTCTGACACCCAGCAGAAGCAGCTAACTGGAACGCCACACGAGGCGTTCTCCGCTGCATTCAGTCCATCCATGGAATCCTTTTAGATTTCTCTCCTTACTGTTATGCAACGGGACCTGAGCCAAGTTTGAAATCAAAGCGGCCTAATCCTCCACAAAGCCCCAGACCAGACTGAAGGACTGATATGCAAGCCTGTTGCCAACACAAAAGGCCAGATTTTCTGCATCTTGCTGGTGCAACAACACAGTGCTGACAACATCTGTGTTTTCAGAAAGTCACCCTACAGATCAAGGACGCTGTGGGTTGAATGGGGCCAATAAAACCCACCACCTACCCATCTATCCATCCGCCTACACATCAACATCAGGTTGCCAAGTCAATCATTTTTAAATGTTTAAATCCGTCGAAACAGGAAAGAAAGGTCTACAAACAGTGTATTTAACAGGACATTTGAGTCTTAGACTTGGGGGCAAAACACTTTCAGCTATGATTTCATTGTGTTGCATCAACGTCCATCGCCACAAACATTACGTCATCTCCGAACCCCATCTGTTCTGGAGATGGGATGGAAACTGAACTGTAGACTTAAGCAAACAGTTTGTACCCAGCAGGACAACCTGGGCCAGCGACCCAATTCAGCTCGTCTGTAGGGATTCAAACACTGACAAGGCCAGGAGTGAAGTAAGATGAAATCCTTTAGAACAACTTTAAATTAACATTCAAACAAATATTTAAAAGACTGAACTCCAAAAGGATTACAGTTCAAACCAGCTTAAGCTAAAGTAGTAACGCAAAAATCTGAGTTTCTTTGTTTGGCACCTGTAAGAAAACAAGTAAACAATCAGAATTTGTCCAATATTCAATAGCTAAATCTATTTTTTAAAAACACTTGTGGAATCCCCTGTACAGAGCAGAAGCTGATCTGGGAACAGTTGATGAGCGAGCTCAGCTGGAAAACAAGAAGTCAAAGAAAAGCTGGAGACAAACTCACCATGTGAGTGTCAGGAAGTGGCTGCTATCCGTCTGCTGTGCAGCAACACAAACCCTACAGTGACATTCCCTGCCCTGCCCCCCCACAAACCCTCCACCCCCCTGCGATGGCATGCACGGGAGAGCAGAGGACTGTGCCTTTAACCGCTCAGACACCTCAGAGGAGAAAAGACCGCGTCCACTCTCACATCAGCATCGGCTCAATGGGGGAATCTTTCTTCCATCCGCAGCTTGAACCGCATTCAACAGAGCTCATTTTGAAATGCTAATACTTTATTTTTGTGATTGGATTGAAAGTTTGAAGGAATCCTTTTAGAACTACAGAACAAAAGAGGTCGGATGCCTGAAGAGCACTACAGTCCTCTGACTGGTCACCACACAATAATCAATAAAGCTGCAGTAACATTTAGATCACCAAGAGCAAAACTAAAGATTGTCCACTTATATCATGTGAAGTTGTATACTTGGTGGACTTTATGTAAGGTGCCGGCATGATGAGAAAACTCCCCAAGCAGCTGTATTTATACAATCATTACCACGAAATTCAACACTGCTCTCTACAAACCAACAACCACAGACGGCACCCACCAAATACTCTTTCCCAGAAACACACTGGCCACATACTGGCTATTCTTCAAAGTTCTTATCCCAACACCTTGATAAGCAGAGCATTTAATCATGTGCTGTGAGAGGTGCAGTTCTCCAGTATTGGCAACTGCAACAACAGTATGTTTATGTTCTAACAGGTGGGAAAACATATTGAGTCACATCGAGAAACACATCTAGAAAATTAGTCTTTGTGGTTCTGATGGACACACAGCATGTAAAATATAGCCAGTCCCTGCACAAACTTTATAAAATTTGTTTTCATCAAGTGTTTTCTATTTAACTAAATCTGATAATCCCACATATGGATGCTGCAGCAGGTTTTGAAGCGGTGAAAAAGGTTTTAAATGTGTACTTCAGCATGATGTCGCATCCCACATTCCAAGCACAGAAAACAGAGAGCTCGGGGTACTGATGTCGTCACCAACGTCTGCTGGCAAATGTGAGGGAGACTTAAAAACTACACTGAGGAGCTGAATCGACTGAAAACTCACAGTGGTAGAATTTGTGCTGTAGGGAAAAACATCCTGCAGGCAATGAATCTAAAAGCTGGCAACAGTCTGCGTAAAAGACACGCTGTAACAGTAATAACTAGTTTATTATGTGCGTCTTTAAAGTCAGATTCAATCTTTATCTGAGTCTTACCATCAGAGGAGGGGAGATCTGTCGCAGGCTCACATGAGAGTTACACCTCCTCTCTATTTTAGAAAGGCCTATTTCAAGCTGCCCCCTAAGTGTGTGGTACACACTTTATGGGCAGTGATAGAGGGCAGCCAAGGAACCTTTGACCTTTGTCTGTCTGGGAGACTGGAAATTCACTCACAGGGGAATTAAGGACATCGTTGTAACTTATCAAATATTATACCCTTCAGTTATAAGATTCCTCCTGATGCTCAGCAGACAGCTAGAGGTCAAACTGACAAAGGTGGTCAAATATTTACATAGAAAATTTTATCTGAATACAAGATGAAGACCCAAGAAATACAAAACTACGTCGTGCTTTAAAGCTGATCATCCAAACACATCGCACACCTTTTGTTGCACTAAAGGCTTCACGTTGCTGTCTTTTTGTAGGGGTGTAGGGGTGTACGTGTGTGTATGCGTATGTGCAAGTGACAGTGAAAGTAGCATTTTGGTCCTGGATTGATTGCTGTCCCCCTGACAAGAAGACAATGTCCATGCCTGTGTTAGACCCTAGGAATGTCTCAGACTGTGTGCGGCTCCCACTGGGCTTTTGGCTGGTCGACAGCCATAATTCCACCACAAATTAGTGCAACAGTGTCAAAGCCTCACTTCCCTCACAAACCCCGATCTACTACTTAGATGCAAGACATAAAAAAACAGGATTGGATTCTTCTTTCATGATGAAGGTATTCTGTGTGTACTCAAATTTACAAGATGTCTGGTCTCATGAAACCGTTCCCACACTGTTTGAACTTAAATGTGACTTGAGTTTGACCTCGTCGCGTGGGAGTTTTAAAGTGCCTGAAGGGTGAAAAAGTCTTTAAAACCCATTAAGACACAGGCTGAATCTTTCCTCTGTGTCACGCAGAAAGACAAGAGCAGCCCTGTGCTGCATGGGGCTTCGGCCACAGGCTGCTCATGCAGAATGGTGGCAGAAAAGTCAAATTAAAAGGGCAAAATCCCTCCCAAAAATCCCTCCCACGTGTCCTTAGAAAGACATTGCAAGGTGTTTGCAGGGAAAATAAAATTAACTCAAAGACCAGTCATGATTCCGATCTGATAGAAATTTTAGTGGGTACATGCTCATTAAAAGTGACCATTCAATTTTTGTGGCATCAAACATAGAAGCAAAAATCGTCAGAAAAAGGTAACAAAAAGGGGTAAAAATGACTTTTTGTCTATATCTTGTTTGGTCTATTCAGAGATTTTTTTTTCTCTCAATAATCTAATCATCTTACCGTCTGCAATGTCGTCACAGTTGTTATTGAAGTTCTCATAAGAATCCCAGCGAATAAGAGACTCCTGGGTGTTGTAGTCAACTGAGACGCTTGGACCATTTTCAAGATAGTCCACACCTTGAAGAGGCGGCACCGCAAAGAGCAACAAATAAACCAGTAAATTAAAAAAGGAAGATGCATGTGAAGATTTCACTTGTTTTGGCTCGAGATTGAAAAAGCGTTTTCACATATTTTCAAAAATAAATGTAAGAAGAAAAGTCTCACCGTGTATTTTCTCTGGTCCAAAAGAAAAAACAAACTCCACTTTTCCATATTCTGGGAATCTGTCATCTACAAATGAAGCAGACGTTACCCGTCTCGTCAGCTTGCAGAAACAATCACGAACACTGGCACAATCATTCATTACTGTACCTTTGGAAGTCTCGTCAAGCTCATCTTTCCCAAAGACGACGCTGAGGTCATGAAGGGCACAGGTGTGAAACTGCACCCGGAACATCACGTCTCGACAAGGGGTTCGGTAGCGTTTGTGATAGCACTTGAGCTAACGGGTGAAAAAACAAAGTCGATGAAAGTAGTTCTCCAAGCAGAGCCAAACGAATACAACAGGGTCGTTTAGTCAGGTTTGACTCTGGGTGGAGGCTTTATGGATCATGGACTAAGTTTAGTGATACGAGACCCAGAGTCAGGCCAGACCTGCACTTTCTTTAGATATCACAAGATTTTCTTCATATTATGACAGACTTGTGAACATCTCTACGTGATCTGAGTGGTGTCACGCTGCAGCAGATCAGTCAGTTGATACTTTCAGCAGAAACCCACCCTAAATACACCTTAATTACAGCCTCAGCTCAAAATAACCAAAGCAGCACTTAATAAATATCAATTTTCCAACAGAAATATTAAATATTTAACTGCATCAGGTCAAGTAGGATGCTACATTTCTAACACTGTTGAAGAGGAAGTGTTTGCAGATCTGACATCAGAGTTTCCAGGAGGGTATATTACATACTAACGAGGCTCTGTTAACAGAGGTGCAAGGCCCAGTCCAACCATCTTCCTGGAGGTTTTTATGGACGTGCTTTTGCTATGACTGAACGCAACAATAAACATCCCCTGCTCCCATTTGCATTGTAGAAAGGAAGCAACAGGATTTGATTACTGCTGCTAAACACAAAAAATTTAGGAAATTCTCTGCAGTTGGACAGCTGTTGCACAGGAAGACTGACCAACAGCCTCAGGCTCCTTGTAATGACACAATGACAACAAATTCAGTGGTTTTTCTTACCAAGATGTCCCCTTTCAGAAGAAGACCGGGCTCGATGGTGATGCAGATGCTGGTCTGGCTGTCACCTTGAACATTGCTGCAAAACAAAAAGCAAGAAAAGACCTCACGTCACGTTTGAAGAAATGCTCCCGAAGGCAGAAAGGATGAAGGTGAGCTCCTTGCTTGGGTATAAGCACTGTCACATGATGGTCTTCTCGCGATTCATGAAGTGCATTAAAACGTGAGCACAAAGCATAGCTGCAGTGCACTGCTGGCCTTAATCAATGTCTGCACGACTGGCTGGCTGGGAGAGCCAAACGAGCAGATCAAAGATGGCTAATCGGCATCTTGTGATAACCTGGAGTAATACGGTGAGAATGATGTGCAGATGTGCAGTAGTGTTCATATATGCTGTATAACTGCTACACAGCTGGTCTTTAAAAACACTTTGGCTTTCAGAGAGTGAATCTTGCTGTTTTAAAAAGAGGAAGTTTTGTAGTATCTAAGATAATGCATAAATCAGAACAGAGCACTGCCGAATACATTTTCCACATCATCTTAGAATGCTTGAATTAAAAAATATATTCTCTCATGATCAGTCCTTTAGGCGAAATGAGAGAGAAAACATCTGAGCGATTACAAATGTGCTGTTACCATCTGCAGCATTTCAGTAGCCATCAGCTGGTTCATTTGTGGATTTCTGATTCT
Organism: Takifugu flavidus; assembly: GCF_003711565.1. Lineage (NCBI taxonomy): Eukaryota > Metazoa > Chordata > Actinopteri > Tetraodontiformes > Tetraodontidae > Takifugu > Takifugu flavidus. Next base: position 3,440,493 of record NC_079520.1, on the reverse strand, counting down.
TCTTGCCATTAACTGGCTAAAATAGATAAGCTGTTTGGAATAAATGGCTATTTAATGCTGCCATGCATGAGATCATTTGACTAATTTATATTTAACAAATAAATATGGTCTAAATTTAGCCTCATCTTTGCACTACTAATCTCCTGTCCTCGGCTCTCCCTTATTCTCCAAACACCAACAGAAACATAAAATCCATTATTTCCTGTCAGGCCATGAAATCCAACAGGGTCCTCTGAGAGAACCCCCTGCAGGCATCCTATTTCATGGGGCCCTCAGTCACAAATAAGACCTCATATGATTCCAGGATCTAAAGTAAAGAAACACAAGTGTGCAGCTGGGGAGGCAAACCAAATAAAATAATGTGAGGCGACTGGCAAGAGGGATGATGTGTATAGTGGGGGGTAGTTCAGGGAGAGGCTATAAAGGAAAATCAGGGGTTTTATTATTGAGCCATTAGGAGCTCACTATCCCTGGAATCTTGTAAAAGCATTTGAGAGTGTGTATGTTTTGGACTTACTAGATACCAGATGTGTAGACAGGCTGCATGGCCTGGTAGATTTTAAGAAAAGGTCGACAACCTAGGAAAAAAGGGGGGTTATAATCAAAATCCTCTGCATTCAGTCACTCATATGGGCGCGTCTGGATCTGCATGTCTGTCACCTCCTTTAGATTCAAAGTTAGGGATGCCGTGCATGATGACGTGGTGAAGAAAGAGGGGCTTGTTGTTGATCTTGATGTGTCCAGAGAGCAAGCCACTGAAGTAGTCCACATACCTGAGCAAGGTCAGGAAAGGGTCCAATTCAATCAAACTGATTTTCAGGATAAACCAACATGCATTCATCTGGATGCAGACAGGATTTCTTTGGTTTGCTCCTCTAGCAATTACAATAAATGCATACAGCCAATCATAGCCTCTTCGTACTTAAAAAAGTTAAGACTCAATCCTAGAAGAAAAGGCTGCATAATAGAGATAAAATCAATGAGTTTAGGTGCCTTTTGGAGCAACATGCTATCAACAACATGGAAGGCCTGACCTTTTCTGGGATGGCTGGCTCACAGGAAGCACTTTGTCTTCATAGAAACGCTTCATGGCAAATCTGTCCAGAGCCTGATCAGCACTGCATACCAACACAAGAGCATGGTAAATACACAGGTGAACCTACTGTTTATCCAGAATGTAGGTGTTAGGGGAACACAGGAGCAAAATCAAATCCATAGTATGCAGTTTTCATACTTGTAGTCAAGACTTCTCAGTTGTTGCCCCCAAAAAATGGAACTTACCCATGCACATTAGATCAGCCTATTCTTTTGTCTCAGCTGAAGACTTGTTTATTTACACTGGCTTTTGAATCCCGTTGGGTCGGTTTTTTGTGGATGGTAAACATTTGGAGTTTTTTGTATTTTGCTGCATGTTCTTGGTGCAGTATATTGTTTTCTTGCTTTGTGCAACGCTGGTCATATTTAAACGTGCCACATAAATAAACTTGAGTTGACCTGACGACCAGTTTACTGTGTAATTACCAGAATCCTCCTCAGAAGCCCAAAGTGGACAAACCAAACACTCCACAGAGATGCTTTACAAAACACTCAACAATTCAGCAAGACAAAGACACACTCCTTTTTAAGTGTAGTCTGCATCCAAACTACATGTGATTAAATCCTCCATGCTGGACTATATAAACACACTGGCCACACAAGTATGTGACAGTATGGTTGACATTGTAATCATTTAAATGTAGCCACATGGTTGGAAGCAAATTAAATACGTTTAAACATTTAAGTCTTTGATTATTATATTCAGCCAATTAATTACCTATTCAGGAAACTTGATTAAACTAATTATCAGTGTAAAACTTGAGACAAAAGTTGTATAAGTCGTAGTCGTAGAAAACGTCTAGTGGGTGCAGCCAGATCCACTAGACGTTTGCTTCAGTACATCAGAATTGAGTCATGATACTACTTTAATCTCTGATAACAGATATCGGAGATTTCTTTCTTGGGGTGATAAAGTGTTAATTCTTCCCTGGAAAATCAGTGTCTTTCACAGACTAGTGGAGGTCATGCGCTCCTGTTGTTGCCGCAGTTTCCGCCTGCTTGGTTTCTCCAAGAGAATGTTCTCTTTATTTTCGAGGGAACTCAAGAAAAATCCAATAAAATGAAAGTGAGCACCTATAATCTGAGTCCTATGATCTGGTGGGTAGTGAGCTTTTTTTCTGCTCAGAATTGTTGGTGCCTGAAATGAGCCGGTTGTTCTGCAACCTTCATCTCTTCATCACATCTCTGCTGTTGCATGTGGGCTTCAGTCTTGTGATGAGAAATGCTGCTTTATCTTTTCTCTCATTCCTTCCCTCCTTCTTCACCGCTGCTGCCTGGCAGATTTTTGTACTGTCTTGCTCCTTTTCCGTCTGACCTTTCTTTGTCTGATTGGTTCTCCTGAAAACACGCTACAACTGTGCGGGTGTCTCAAAGGCCTACCTGGCTGATATATTGCTGTAGTGCATGTAGGCTGCCACCACCACCCCAGTTCTTCCTCTGTTGCCCTGGAAACAAAACAAGAGTCAAATAAAGACTTAATCATCCAATCTAGGATGACATTTCAAGTGAAATCCTACTGAATTTACATTCCTGCAATGTTATATGTCACTGCATAGAAGCATAAAAATAAAAAAGCTGCTTTTGCATGACCACACTTAATAAGATTCAAGATTCAAGATGTACTTTATTCATCTCCGTAGGGAAATTGAATTGTAGTAGCAGCCTAACGTGGATTAATATAACTGTCGTGTAGGAAATTGTATTTACAAAGTATAGAAATAGAATAAATAAGTACAAATAAGATCAGAACGTTATAAGCATTATAAGCATATATACAGCATATATTAAAAGCATATATGTATATATATCAGTGTAAAACTTGAGACTATTATAAAGTTATAGGCTTGAGCACAGTAGGAGCATCAGGCTGCATTTGTCTGTGGATCGCTTTAATTGCACTGTAAATGAGGCTAATATAGCACCTCCTGCAACCACTTGATTTATTATACACCTCTAGATCTTACTGCTCTATTAATGTGCAAAACAAGATCCAAGGCAGACACAAGGAAGAGGCACTGCTGATTAAATAATGGTACCGTGTATATACGAAAACTAGCTCCATATTCAGTTCACCTCTCCTGATTAAATCAAAATATCCTTTGTGACCATTGTTCAGAGATCATTATGACATGCACATTAACAAGTGCACTGTACACACAGAAACTGAATGTGACTTCTGCTGTTGACCTTCACAGTAAATGTCAGCTCATTATTTACTTAGTTCCTAAGTGCAGTAAATGTTCCATGTCCATTCACTCACCTAATTTGTAACTGGTACTTTTCAGCATACATAAAACTATGATGTCATAAAGGATATTTGTAAGACCTTGAAGACCGCTTTCACCCCAAGGGGCACGTCAGTGCCGTTTTGATTGGTTTAAAGAATGCACCCAAGGTCTGGCAGTAATGGCTGCAAAAAAGGTTGACTTACAGATGTCCCATCAATCATAAATATATTGGGGATTTCTTTCTGTAGCTGATATAAAACACTGGATATTGGAGGTGGAGTTTGCACATGTTCCTGTTGCAACAGACCCGTCTTCGGCTGCACCCACACATCTATCCAACTTCATAACAAGCATCACCGTGTTCCACATCAGCTGCTTAAGCAGCGTGGAGCCCAGTGGAAATGGCTTGATGACATGTGGAAACCCAACACGCCCAACTTCCTTAGTGACCACCACAGGCCCAGATTCCACTCAGCAGCATTACTCAACTGCAAGAAAAATAACAGCAGTTGCCATGGCTGCTACTTGTTTGTAGCTTCCCTGTGGGAGCTTCTTGGAATGGAACACTGAGCTCCAGGAAGTGATGTCTTATTCTTATATTGCAAAAATTAATCAGAAACACTGTGGAGCTAATATGAAAATGATCAGGTATACCACTGGGCCTACTGGTTTTACTGGGATGTGCCTGTTTTTCTATAGAGATCAGTGTGGTTTGCCACATGAGTATAATGTGATGCGTCTAATTTTAGGCATAACCTTGGTCAGTTCACTTTATTTTGGTTGCTCTTGAAAATAAGCTTATATAGCCATGATGGGTGACGGGGCTTACTCCCTAATTTGTGTTTTTATAAGCTTTGTCCAGCAAGGAACGAACAAACAAACGAAACACAAACACTCCAGCCTGAAAGAGATCGTGTGGGAGGGGAAATGCCCTGACAGATAGAGAAAAACATGCTGCAGCTTCATGGGAATTGGGTTCCCAAGAAGAGCATAAGAGCACCATCTGCTGTCTATTGTCACACTTGTGTCTTACACGCACCTTGTTATGGATGACCACCACGTTACGGTTGTCTGCGCTCAGCCAAGTGTCCATGGCCTTACAGATGCTGCAGATTTTGTCCAGGGCGGGAGCGTGGTGGTCGGGCCAGCCAAAGTCCAACACCTGAGAGACAACACAGCCCGAAAGTCAGACTGAAGCTCAGATCAGCCCAGCTCAGAGAGGCGGTCGACTGGTTTACGGTACCTTTGGATTGAGTTGACCGATGTCGGAACGCTTTTCGCTGAGGTTGAAGAGCTAAAAGGAAACAGACAAATAAAGAACACAGAGAAAATCATGTCATGTCTTTCAGTATCTGTTGCGCCTGACTGTTTTATTGCTATTAATACTGGTAACTAGAAATGTCCTTCATGTCGAGATCATATTCACTTCTATAATATTTGGTCAACAAAGTTAATGCCTGGAGGATCAGTGTTATTCCCGATGGACTCAGAGAAAAAACATACCAGGTAGTTTTGGCCGTGTTTGGAGCGCAACATGGAGGCAACCTCCCGCAGGTTGGCTGCATAGCTCTGCTCTTCCACGCTGCTGGGGAAGGAGACAGAAATGATCCTCTCTGTGATGTAGATCAGGTCCAGCTCGTAGTTCTCATCCAGGGCCTGTAGCAGACTCGTGCTCCTGCAGACAAACAGGGGAGAAATGTATTCTCAACTGAGCGATTCTGCACATCAACAGATCTGCTGTGTGAAAACAGAGCTGAGGCCTCCTGCTGGGCTCAAACCGTGGCTGTGGAATAGCCACAAGTAATGCAGCATGTGATTCACACACATGCGCTTGTGTTTCAGCACATCTGACTGATCATCACACTCCCTGTAACGTGTTTTCATGTTGATCTATGATCAGCCTTTTCAGTTTTCAAAGTAATAATGCCAGAGGTACACAATATTTTCTATCCCCCCCCCCCCACCCCCCTGTAATTAATGAAATGCAAGTATTTTCATTATAACTGGAATAAAATGTGCGTGACATATTTCAGACAGGACGGGGGTATCAGACAGGGGCAGGGAACCCAGACGTTATGGGAGAGGTGTGCAGCCTCGGACTGTTCAGACGGCAGCATATTTCCCATATTTGTCAGCTGTGAGCAGCCTCAGAGGAAATTGCTCATCCGTCTGGGAGCGAAGCGCCGTCCATGTTCACTGTACACATTCTGTAACCTAGTGAGGACTGGACATCTGGAGCCACTCAGAACCTGCTTACTGGAACTTATTCATCACAGTGAGGGAGAAGATATCTGTAGATTATATATGCCCTCTCATATGTGCTGCGAATAAAAATCTTACTTTGAAGTCTTCAGAGGATTGGATCTTTTTAAATAAAATATTTACTTTCAGTGACTCAACCTCTTAGTTTATCTCTTCTTTCCATCTTCACCAGACACACGTCTCTCTCCCTCTCTATCCCAGCTTCACCTTAAACCTCCAGGTGCAGATGGGGCCTTTAAAGTCTAGCGGTTTGGTTAGATTCCAGATATACTGGCGTGCGCTGACCGGCCCGCCACAAATCTGCTTCTCATCAGCTGGAGAGATGAGGCGATTGCTCTATTTCTTGCTTATTGCGTGTGATGGATGACACGTTATCACTACACACTCAATTTGAGCCGTGATCTCATTTGGAGAAACACCAATTCTGGAGTGGGAATGTTTTATCAGGTAACCGGAGTCGCTCTAAAAACAGAAGACTTCAGGGTACTTCATAGTACTGAATGTGAACCACCAGGACTAATTGCACATCTATAACATTTTAAATGGGGATCCCAGTTTCAGCATGACTTTAAAATCTTCAGTATCTCGCTATCTTAGGAGTCGAGCTGCAGCACAACAGCTACCAAAATCTTTGCAAAATTGTGCAAAAAGAAAAAAAACCACCCATCAATCCATTCATTCATTTTCCACGACCGCTACTTACAGAACCCGCAGTAAACCCATGTGGGCATAGAGAAAAATGTCTGGACTGCTGGTTTGATTTAAAACCTTATTTGACTGACTTATAACTGATCATACCCTAAGGCTCCATTGATTTCTGCCTTATGTGGGCATAAATAAAACAATTCCTCCGCCCAAGTGCACATCTGTCATGGTATGTCAGAAGCGGAATATTTTCCTAACCTTGCGTCGACTCTAAAACTCAAGCAAAACGCGGCGCTTCAGCGTGACCTGCGGTGTCAAGTTTTACACAATAGGAGTACAACAACTTTGACTCCCTAAGGAATGACAAGAGAGGATGATATCTGCTATCTTTATGACCAGCAAAACAGTCGGAGGCCTAGGCCATTGGCAGGGCAACATCTCATGTGACGTGTAAACTGTTTTAGTTCAAGTTTACCCTGAAGGTGGTAGTGGATGCAGAAGGTCGGCCTTCCTGTTTGTTTCACCTCTCACAGGGAGATTAGTTCCCAAATTAATTCAGTCTACAGTAATTCTAAGAGTTTTATGGGAAACTTTGAGAGAAAACGGAAGCGCTCCTACCTCGATGGTCTGCGTCGAGAATCCACGCTCTTTGAAGATTTTGTTGAGCCCTGCAAAACAAAGAAAATCATCATGCAAAATATGCATATACATAATTTACAATCCATTAACAAGGGTGATTCAAATTCAGATAGAAAGGCACAAGTTCACTGTAGCCATGGTCATGGAAAACATCTCTGGGTTCAGATGCAAATCTAAAAATAATTCTAGGGTCAACAAATACATCCCCAATTCTTATCTATGAGGTTATGGCCAGTACCCGACATATTTAAGATAACGGGCATTGAGAATAAAAAATGTTCACTACAAGAGAGGGAACAGTTGAGCAAAAAAATGTGTCAAGCAAAATTTATTTTTTGGTTTTTCATCCAGACTTTCACACGATGTCACTGGCAGTTCCAACATTAAATGTGTCACATGGCACCACTGGAGGGAAAAGCTGAGTGGCTAAAGATGAGTGACTCCGTTTGGCACCACAATGCCTCACCGGCCTTGAATCCCCCCACAGCCCAGTTGGAGGAGAGGGTCAAAGTTCATGTGGACTTGTTGACTCCCCTGAGATGTCTGGGCCACATGTACACAGGGGAAGGGCAGGACTGTTCCATCATGACCCATTAGTGCTCATAGGGCTGACTAATCACAACTGTCTGGATCATAACTGGGTGTTTGCTAGCCTCCTTTGCCTGCCAGAGAGTCATAAAACCTAGAAAATACACTAAAACGTGCTGGTTGCATGTTTCACAAAGCTGTACTTATTTAAACATAAAACCAAGTAGGTATATGGTAAATGTCTTACCAACATACTCTTCAGTGGGCTTAGCTTCCCCCACTTCTAAATCCTCTTTGACAGGCATTTGTTTTGATATAGTGGCCTATAGAGTCCATAAAAAGGATGCTCATTAAGCCTCATGTTCTCAATATTGTAATACATCCATGCTGTCAATCTTTTGGAGTGTTTTACCTGGCACATAATTCATATGTGCCTCTATAACATTCTGGTTCAATTCCCTGCCAGCAACATTTCTGTGGGGAGAGGCTCCAGTTGGAGGGTTCTCTCCCACAGCCCAACAAGTCATATTGGCCTGTAGGTTTGAAAATAAGAGCTGTGAGTGGCATGCTGCTTCAGCGAAAAAGCAGCTGCTAGCTCGCAGTCCGAGGAGGGAATTAAGCTGTAAAGGCATTCATCGATGTCTTCTGCCTCTTCAGGGATACAACACGGACCCACTTTATTCTCTGAGGTGCCTCTGAGGGAGGCGGCTCAATAATAATAAAACCATCCAGACGAACCGTGCGTGATTGCCACAACTGCAGATCACAACCAACTATTATAAGCAAATTTGTTTGAGCAGAGAACCCTGTATTTTCACTCTGTGGTGCATCATCTAGGATGTACTTCAGCCTGATGAAATAAGTTACTACTTTAAAAAGAAATAAATGAACATTATCGAAATGCTCGAATTACATGAATATATTTGTACTGTCAGTCAGAATAAAAGCTGAGTCATTCTGATGCACAGAAAATAAGGCAGTAAATAATGTGGAAATCAGTTAAAAAAAATATTCACAACTTTTCTTGGGGAAAATCCTTTTTAGGGCCCTAATAATATATAAAAGATATACATTAAGATCATGACAGAGCAAAGCGGTTTCATAGATTCTAAGCTCCATTCCTTTAACATCACACTTCTGTGACCTGAGTGAGGCAACACGAAGCAAATCCCCCGTTTTCCTGTCTGTGATTCAGTTAAACGATTCAGCATGTTGTGAGCAGTTATAAGGTGCAGAGAGTGGCGAGGAGGACAAAGATAAATGACCCAGACAGCCTAAAAGAGCGGCTTCAGAGTCTGAGGCAGCACATGCAGAGGGAAAGGAGACTTATTGTTCAAAAAACAAATAAATAAATAAACATCCTGACTGTTGGGCAAAGATTCTGAGACATGTTGTCAGTGTGCCATATTTCTACCACTTGTAGAATTGTCAATAGACTCCACAATTGCATTTATATTGTATGACTAATTCATTGCCTTTCTTTCAAATTAGTCTGAATGAGGGCGCAAAGCATTTTATGGCAAGTTAAAGCACAACCATCTGGAAAAATCAAAGCGTCATAATGAACCTACAACCAGTAATAAGACTCAAACTTTCTCTGCGGTTGCACTGAAGCTCTGTACTTTACTGAGATTTGAACTATGAGAACCATACAACAAACTGCGTATCCGGAGTTAAATGTTGCTCCACTTCCTGTTACGTCCCAGCAATCTAACGCAGTTGGAGTGTTTTCATATGATGGAGAGATAAAAGAGTTCATGAGGTTGTGTTTCTTGTGGTCAGAATGCCAAGCAACCTCTGCCGACATCTTCATTGCTTTTATGCTCATTCGATCCATTGTGATAGTTTTGACATTAAAATGCGATTTCTCCTGCACAAAATCATCAAAACTACTTCCTGGCTTGTGGCTGTAAAAGTGAAGACATGTGTGATCCTGCATGGCTTACAAACAACATTAACATACCATCAGTAATCTTTCCTTAAATTTGTTATGAAATAAAGAACAAACTGCAAGATTTACACAATTTGAATGCAACTTATCCAAAACAGGAAATGCCGCAGGAAATGTCACCTAGAAGGACCAAATAATCATAAAAGGTGCTGGTCTCCTTTTAGAACGCGCGTTGGGAAAAACAAAAAGAGGCAAAATAGCGGGTGAATCAGGGGAGCGGGAGGAGAAGGGGGAGTTTAGATCTTGAGTGGGGGGTCCAACAGGCCTGTTCCTAGATGAAAACCATCTGTGGAGGCTGACTTTACAAGCAGAGCAGTCAAATTAAGCATCTGAGAGTACAGCTTGGAAGGAGAGAGGGAGGGAGGTCAGGGCATGGGATGATGGGGGGCTGGTTAAAGCCTGAGAAAGAGACAGAGAGCCGATTCCGCAACAAAGAGATATAAATCAGCGACGAAAGAACGTTCAATCCATCCAACCGTCTAGCAGCTAGCTCCTCTCTCGTACCTTCCTGAAAAGGTAGCCCGTACTCCATCGCCATGAAGCCCTCAAAGAGGAGAGCCGCCTTCTCAAAGACCCTCCTTGGTTCATCACTGGAGAGCTCCCTTCTCCCTCTCTTCTGTCTGGTAGTGAAGTTTCCTTTGTGAAGTCTGTGGCTTTCCTCTCCCAGCAAAAGGAGGAGAAAAGAACACAAGGGCTCTATTTTGGGCGTCTGCCGGCTGTGGGCCACTGCATACTCCAACTCGGACCAGACTCCTGCACGATGTTCCTTGACTTGTCCCTCTGTATGCTCTGGGCTCACTCGCTTTCCCTCTCTCTGACCGCGTGCTGGCCACCCTCCCCCTCCCACTCGGCCTCCCATCACGTTATCTCCCCTCATATTCAGATTTTCCCTCCTTCTCCTTCCCCTTCAGATTTGTGTGTTTGGAGTTTATTTCCAACAGTGAATCCTGTTTGTGTCCTCCAGCAAACACGTGGGGTTTAACTCAAACACACACACACAAATAACAAATCAGCTGACCATGACCCTACGACTGTGTGAAGCTCGGTGATGTCACTCTAAATGTCTCTATTATTAAAGTAATATGCAGCGATCATGAGATCCTTGCATGTTTCCTTTTGTAAATAAAGTTGCCTTTAATGGTACATTGATTTCTCATTATTTAATATTTAAAAACAGGAAGCAAGACCAAGATCCACGATCCAATAAGGCAAGAGCAGCTCATAAAGTCATAAGACAAATCATCCCGATGATTTGAAGCTCTTGGGCGCGGCCAAACTCCTCCCACACATCACCACGTAACCACACAGCAACATGCCCACGACCAGTCAGTAGCAGCTGCACACACGTGCAGACATCCACTCCTCCAACATGTGCAGAGTGTATATGCACCGATACATGCAATAGGCTGACAGTAGAGCCTTGTAATCACTGTTTCAGGCCGCGGCCGTCCCACCAAACCATGACATGAGGCTGTGTGATGTGAAGCTCTTACAGGGTTTCATGCCAGAGGAACTGAAGGAGGAAACTGTTCTCCTAATGAAAACAAAGGAAATAATGTCCTCAAACATACCCATTAACCATGAATGTTTATTTTTATTTATAAAGAATGTTTCCACTGCGAGTTAGCATCTATCTTGAGCAGCCTAGGTTTCCGGTGTTCCTTCCATGATTTTCTTAGTGTTTGTTTTTGATGTTCTCTTATCTAGATTGATACATATCTATTTCTTTTTAATTTCATATTTTCATTTGTTCCCCACCTTTTCTTGTGGACAAAATGCATTTTCATTTAAAAAGAACATTAATTAAAATGCATTTTGTTGATTGATTGTTGATTTTTTGTGGTGAAGTCACTGTGATTCATTATGGACTGGATATCGATATTTATGCTTATGATGGATGGATGGATGGATGGATGGATGGATGGATGGATGGATGGATGGATGGATGGATGCCACATCAAAAAGACATCATGAGCATCTTGTTCACAACCAAAGTCTGAAGTAAAAGAGCACTCACCATGGTGTCCACATGTTTGAGAGGAAGGTCGCTGCTTGGTGCCTGTTTAGAAAAGACAGAGGAGAACAAAGGAGGCGTCAGAACCTGCAGCATCTCAAAAACCCACCGCTTTAGTATGTCATTGCCTCATCTCCTTTCATTCTATGTCCAAGCTACTCTCAGCACCATTCCTTGCCCTAATGTGGCCTGGAGCAGAGTGGAGCCCCACCTTGGTTGCGTGGGACCATCTATAATCCCTCTGTGCAAATATTTACACAAAATAGACAAGTCTCCCTGCAATAGCCAAAAGCAGAGTCCATCCATGGAACTCTCTTTTCCAGAGCCATATACAGCTATGACCAGAGAGAGAGGATCGAGCCAAGAGAGACGAAAGCTGACGTTGGGACAGAAGATAAGAGAAGGGAGCATGAGAATGGTCGCATATGTATCGAAAATCAGCAAGCAAATTTAAAAAAGCTAATTAAGGTAGATGGACAGATGTGGCGGTTAAGAGGGAGTTAGATGAAGTTAAAGCGGGTGGTTGAGGGCAGAGAGCCGAAGAAGAAAGATCAGAGAAATCCCTGCCTTCATGCGCTTGTGTGGGCTTGGCTCATCACAGACTTAGACAAGGCGCATCCGTGACTACAAGATGAATTAAAACTTTCAAGCAGAAGCATCTTGAACGCATCAGTCAAACTTCATGTAGCAGATGGTGAAGAGAATGACTGATGGTGCTTTTTATTATACATCATAAGTTAGACATCGTTACATAAAGTAGGACTCTATAGTAATGAGTACATGTACGACATTGATTTACTGAGCAGTAATCTTGGTAGTTTTGTGTACGTGTAATGATTATGTAATAAATTATCCTTGAACATTTAATGAGAATTTCCATATCTAGATTCTCATAAAATCAGATAATGATGAGGAAAACGTAGGTGTTTTTAAGGTTTGAATGAAATTTTGATGATGCCAGGGCTCATCTTATGTTTGAAGGATCTGGTGCCTCAACTTAACACTCCTAAAAATTCCATCAGCATTCTGGATGTTGGATCACGCTGGTGTGCGAGCACGTCCATCCTTTCACCTCCCTAAGCAACAATGTGTTTTCCTTCTCTTTAACTTCCCCTCCATCATCTCAGAGAAAAACCATTCTCTTACTGGGGAGGACTGTCCCTTTACTGGGAGGCCGCGTATTTTCAGCGATTGAAAAATAAAAGTTTGATAAATTGAGGGACAGGACAGTGTAGGGGAGTTAAAATAAACCACACATAAAAAAGGTCACCCAGTGTACCTAAGAGCATAATTGATGTGTTTTGGGAGCCCTGTGGGATGGAGAAATAAGCACTTGTTAGGAGTGTCAGTGTTGGTTTTGGCATTTTTATGGGATTTTGAAACATTCCAAAAATATAAATATCAACACACTTATCCTTTATCCTACAGAACACCCAGAATTCCTGCTAAATACAGAAGCCTGGAGGAGTAAAACAGCCTCCCTGCAGTAGTCTGCTTTTGTGGAAGATAAACAGTAAGCATATAAGGTAAATTACTAGCTGTGCCTGATCCAAAATAAACCCAAAGTAAACCGCCAGCCAGGAAATTAACGTAACTTTAACCAAAACACGAGCAACATACCAACTAACAATGAAAATACAGGCCACATTCTTCAGAGCACTGTTTTTATTTTTTAGAAAGTAAGAAACTCTCTACATAATAATGAATACAAATCCATCATGGATAAGTTTTATTTACACATACCAGCAGAAGTTGTGAAGCTCATTCTGCATCTACTGTATATCAATATGGATAATGGAGAAAGAAAATAGAAAGGTGAGCTGGGATTAGCATGTTCCCAGGAGGAGGGTAGAAATAATCACCTTTTTGCCTATGCATGGTATATTTTAGGGAGTGGAGTCTTTCTAATTGCATCCACGAGCATGCATGTGCTTCACAGCTTCACATTCTAGGTGTTACTGCAGTAGAAAATGGAATTAGTTCCAAACGGCACTAACTCACGTGTCTAGACAGATCTTTCTGTCAGTCATTTGTATTTGGACATGACACCATCTTAGAATTGTTTAATTTTGCTCAGTTGGTATCTCTCAATCTGTGTGTGTGTGTGTGTGTGTGTACGCACGCTTGATTTAACAAAGTTCACAGAATGAAGGAGATAAAGAAAACAGCGGACGGATGATTGAAATTCTAAATGCAGCCTGTGGATCCACACAGGGGCCAACATTTGGTGCCGCAGGCATTTTCACACAAATAGAGCCCATTATGTGTACACCCAGAAAAACAGACACAACAGTTCTCTCAGTGATATATCCTCACATGAGAGTTTCCGCTTTGTGCAATTGCAGCCAGATGGTCGAAGTGTCGTGACTGAGTGAATGAATGTGTGTGCGTGTGCGTGTGTGTGTGTAGAGAAAGCATCATCCTGCCCGAGAAAAGCCTGAGAAGCTGCGTCTCAGCAAAAATGTTTGAAGGCAAAATTTCCTGAACCTCCTCTATATGAGGTCAAAGGGATTGACATTTTTTGCCATTTTACAGACAACTTCATAGAAAGGAGTGTGCTTCCAATGAGTACATGTTTCATGAACTTAAAGCAACAGTTTAAGAATCAGCAGAAAAGCAGCACCCAAACTAAGCCCGACTGCTCTGTCATAGTCCAGTTCAGCTTCAGGCTTAATCACCAGTTGTGCTCAGACTGAAAATGGAACCAATGTCTTACTCTGCAAACAAATGCTTATATCACACTTACGTGTCTGGTAAAACATGTGAGATTTGGGCGAATTATTCAATGATCATGTTGTTTTGTTGTTCTGTTAATGGAGTTATGAAAGTAAAGAAGCCCAAAGAAGACAAAACTAAAAAGTTTTCCAATAGTTTCTGTCATTAGTGGTTTATTCTGAAGGATGTTCTGAGTTTGGGCAACATTGTGCATTACATTTACATGCACGGATTAATCGAGCTACGATCAAAATCTTACTTTGGCGTCTCATCAGGATTCAGTCCTTGGCCCAGTTTAAAGGCAACAGAGATAATTGAGCAATAGATCTCCTCCTCGACACTAGGTGGCGATAAGTGTCGTTTCAGCAGATTAATACGGCCCCCTTTTCTTTCACTTATGTCACATAATCTCTCTTAACACACCCACCTTTCGCTCTGTCCGACACCTTCTTGTGCCTGGGAGCTATCAATCAAATGTTGTGTCCATTAATTTGGGGTCATGACCCAGACAGACCCAGTCAGCTCTAATTCCCACCCTCTCTAAGGTTCAGGCAGTCATTTTGGAAACCATGTAGACTGGGTCATAAAACCAAAAATCTCTTTTCTTTTTATTGAAGAAATACTTTCAGTATTTTTAGAACCTAATTTAAGTAATTTCACATGGAAGAATGCATGAAACTGCCTGACAAACCCGTGCACTGCTCTCTCATAAGAACAACACATCACTGTAAAGGAAAAAACACACGGAAAATGACCCTGGGCTAAATATACACACAGCCCATTTGACGTGGCCTTGCCAGCTCAGTGGAGTGAAGCAGAGAAGCTAAAATCAGCACTTTGGGTGTGTGAGTGTGGCTATGATGAAAGACAGGGAGTCCATCCACGTCTGTCTCCGCTGTGAGTCGGTGTTTTTGTTATATTCATAAGAGGACCCTTCTTTCGTTTGATTAGTGTTCACCTCATGCTCCTTATGTAGAACAAATGTGAAGCTGGATTCAAATGAATATTCAATAAAAACAGGAACTTGATGTAGCACAATCAAAGATTTCAATTAGAATGTCCTGAAAATCTTTTTGAAACTGTATGTTTGAGCACCCTCAAGAGAGTTGATATCTGTAGTACAATCAAATCTGGTAGAAATACCAGATTAGTTATTTTAACCACATCTGATGAGAGCTTGAAGACAGTTGTCTATATCTTAACACATCATCATAGGTGCTAAGCTGATGCCCAACAGCGCCGACCAGTGGAAACTATACACACTACAGTTCAACTCATCCATGTGTTAAAAGTGCAAATACATTCCAAATTCCACAGCTTAAGGCAAGTCAGTGATTTTAAAAAGTTATGAAGCACTGTGTAATGGGAAGCGTGTGAAAACTATAAATGTGTAAAGGAACAGCTGCGTTCACTGTATGTTATACTCCCCCTCATTTGTACTTTTGATTGAAATCAGTCTAATTAAAAAAGACTCTAGTCCAAGCTGTTTTTGCATGGATTTGTATGTGGAGTATACACAAACACACAGCTGGCTCTCTCTCATGCTCCGCCGTCATCATCTGCAGCATTCACACAGCCTGGACCCAGAAATGTAAACATGGTCCTGAAGTAGGAGGGGGCGGGCAGCCTTGTGTCCATCCAGGTTTCGTTTCTTGAGGATTTCTCTACGTGCACGTCTGCACTCATCCCCCCTCCCACCCTTTCTTGGTGAAGGAGGGGGCAGTAAAATGCCTCGGATCTCTCAGGCCCCGAAGAGAGGGAGTGGATGCTGGCTTTGCTGTGGGAAAGACCCTTGAGTAGTGTGTGACCCTGAACCACCTCGCCCTCTTCTCTGCTCTCGGTCCGTCCTCGCTCCTACTGATACTGATCCGCACCGTTACGTAATCAAAGACTTTTCCAACATGTGACTAAAGAATTTCACCCCTTTAACGCTGTATATGTAACATCTGCACCGTCACACCCATGTGCTATCAAACAAATCTCTTACCTCAACTTAGTGGCTGAGGTATGCTGCTGCTGTATGTCCTAATATGGCAATAATAAAGAACATTAGACCATCTGTGCCTATATGTTACTGTTCTTCATTACATGAATTGTTGTCATTCCGCTGGCCTAGTGAATGCATATGAATAATGACATTAAAAAGGCCATGTTTGTTTAAACACAACCTATGCTTGGGGTTTTTCATCTGCTTACATTCCAAATTGCAGCCACATTTTGGCTGGCATGCAGGCTGCACAACAAACATGATAGATGCCAAGTTTTTTTGTTTTTTTAAAAACTTTTTTTCATTTCATAAACCTCATCACGACTTCTGCACGTACTGCAGTTCTTACTGTTTGCTTCAAACCTTATTTGTTTAACATCTAGGCCCATTTTCTACCTTAGTCACCATCAGTTGGGTTTGATGCCAATCAAAACATGCACCAAGAGACGTCCAAGGCGTGTTAAAGATAAATAAAGTGGATGCTGAGTAAGGTCCCAAACTTTGTTTATACTCACAAACACAGAAAAATATAAGTTTGAAAATGTGGCAGAATGACTAATTAAAGAAGTTATATGGCCCTGATGTACCAGCAGACATTATGGAGCCATGTTAATCACAAATACTCACAACAACAGTGCAGCCAGAATGTTCTCACTTCAATAGTGAGGCATAAATGATGTTGAGGTTTATATTTTGTGTTTTGGTCTGTTGCTGTAGCATCTCCCCATCACAGGTTACCAGTTTCCTCTGAGCTGCAGCTCCGAACGGTTCCGATCACAAATGTCTGGTGTTACTGAACCTAACAGGCTTTGTTATGACAGAAAC
Organism: Takifugu flavidus; assembly: GCF_003711565.1. Lineage (NCBI taxonomy): Eukaryota > Metazoa > Chordata > Actinopteri > Tetraodontiformes > Tetraodontidae > Takifugu > Takifugu flavidus. The sequence goes on along the minus strand of NC_079520.1, from coordinate 3,423,604 downwards.
TAGAGGAGATGTGAGATGGTGACGGCTTCAAACGGAGAAGAATTTAAAGACCGACGGCAATGTTGCAAACCACGAAAAGTGCAGGGATGGAAATTAATGCATTTAATTAAAATGTAACTACAGGATCTTTCCTCGCTATCATTACTTATTGATCACTGTTGACTGTAATAACCACAGCTCATTTTCCATCCACAAGAGCATGCCTGCAGAGGAATCCTATCTCTAATAAAGCACCATTAAGTCTTGCGTAATATTTTAGGATATACACTTGATAATGCTAGATTGTCACACGCCTGCATCTTGGTTCAATATTAAGCACATAGCTTGTGGTCTAGCTGGTACCTTCCCACTGAGATGGGATCATACACTATATTATTACAGGATGCCTGCTTGGCGCTTGTATACACAGCGTAATAAAGGCCACATCAGTGAACTATGTGTGGTTCTAAACACAGTGCTAATTGGACCACATCTAGACCTCTTTTGCCCCGCAGTCATTCATTACTCAGCCATGATCTGGACTGCTTTCCCCACTTTCAGCCCAGAAAAATCCAGCTGACGTAGTGTAGGTGTTATGGTTGATTTGCAGTTGTGCAAAGCTTTATTTCGGAATGTGTGCTTTCTTTCTAGGGGGGATTTTTTCCTCCATACTAAAATGATTGGCCTTGAGGAGACTCACAAAGAACGCTACCAGCATGAATTAAAACATAAAGCATACATCCCAGAAGAACTGGTTGAAGACAGTCACTTGTCACACATAATGATAGATGGGATCTTCTAATATCTTATATCTTCTGTATTATTTAGGATAAGTTGCAGTAGTACAATCAGCCCTACAGTGTGGCTATTCGCATGTTTTAAATGGTGATATGACATTCAGGAAAACATGTTTATGGCTTGAGGGAGAAGCAAACCAACTACTGAAGTTGATATGCACATGCTAATGGCTATTATTAACTACTCATTGGCAAACACTCTATTAATCATTTATAACTGCGTTAATACATGTAATGTTTTAAATTCCTAAGCATATATGGTTAAAGAACATAAACATATGACAGCTTTTGAAACTGTTCTCTCAGTAAAATGTATGGATCATTTCTCTTTGTGACATTTTTTTCTTAAACTGGGTGAATATTTGGTCATCATCAGAACGTACCTGCCTGTGGCTGTAAATCACGTTGCTCTCAGGCACCGAGCGAAGGAATTCACCAAACAAGGGGCTGAGCAGCGCTTCCGCCCACGCTCCTCCATCTTGAGCATTGCTCCACAGTGCTCGCATCGATGCGAGCACATCAACACATAAGTATGTAGCATCGGAGTCGGAGCCACAAACGTGTCCACACAGCAGAATGATGACACATGAATAAAATCATTAACCCATTCAGTGTGCAGCGATCAGGTGGCCTTCAGAACTTCCCCAAATGTCTCCATTATTAATGACATAACACAAGCTCCAACAGTGTGGATGTGGATTTAATCACTGCACAGAGAAGACCAACATTAGCCCAAGAATTCAGAAAATGAGCTCTCAGCCACAAACTGTCATGTTTGGACATCATCTTTCTTGTTATCTGACCTCACCTTTCAGAGAATGTAATTGGTCGGCTGCAGAGACAGGACAGACAAGACGGTGATTGTTCCTTTGGGGAAAGGTATGTGTGTTCATACAGGGCGGTGCTGCACAGGCATGCAAACAGGGTCAAACCGGGTCCCGTGAGGTGCTTTTACAAAATTCATACAAATAAAGAAGAGAGAATCTTTATGCAATTTCCATAAAATCAGCCTAAAACATTGCAATCAGCATCCAATCTTTGTAGATTGTTTCTCTGCCGTCAGGTAATATAGGGCCCACAATGCAGAAGGAAAATGGGTTAATGGAGAAATTCTTTTCTTTCTTTGTAGCCCATATTTAAAGAGCTACAATTACAAACATGCTTTCCTCTGCTTTCCTATTAAGGGCCTGTTCATTCCTCTGGCAGCATCTTGAAGTGGACTAAGAAAATATTGGAGCCGCCGGCTGAGTTGTAGCAGCGTTGACAGGTTCTGAGTTCAGCTAATGAAATGAAAACTTTGTTTTTACATATGGAAGGCAGGATTGTGTGGTGCCTGTTCAAGGATCCACCGACTCATGTTAAGAGCAGACCTTTAAACAATGCCCAGGAAACGTAGCCTTTACGAACGCACACGCTAGACAAACGTCTTTGTGAGCAAAGCATCTGGCGCAAAACCATCTGCAGGGGATAATAACATGTTCTTGCTTGATTAGGGCAGCTTTTAAGAAAGAAAAACAGGTCGTTTAAAACACATATTTTCACCGTGAGAATAGAAAAGTGCAGGAGATGTTTGCTTTGGTTTGTCGTGAACCCCAAACCATTTAAATACGCAACATATGAGAACAGAAGTGAGTGAATTTCATCCAACTCTCACATTGCTTTAATGCCAATACCAAAAAAGGAAACATAGCAAAGCATATTTTATGGCCTCACAGTCAGACTACTTCTCACTTTCTTCAATGTTAGTGTGACCTCCCCAAAACATCTTCGACACCATGTTCACACAGACTTTTATTATCTTGTCTAAATGGGGTTTTTTTTGTGCCACACTTAACAGCAGGTCTACGTGTTAAAAAGGCTGCCTGTTTAAGTAAAGCCTGGTTTATTTATAAAGCCCCTAATCACAAGTTTGTCCCAGGAGGCGTCGAGATAATGGCCCTTTATCTTCAATAATAACAACCTTGCTGATAGAAACTGTTACTTTCCAAACGTGTTGCTGCAAAAATCCTGTGCAACAAAGTACCTAATAAGGCCAAAATGATTGTTACTTACCAGCTCATAGTTTGTCACTGGAACACAAGACGAAGACACCTGAGAAGGAAAGGAAAAGCTGTGAGCGACATTGTTTCTACTTTACCTTTAATACGAGAAGGAAGCGAAACATGAACATGGCGGCAGCCGCAGAGCTGGATGCTCATCGTCAGCCCTATTAGTTTAGTTCCACTTCCACCATCTTTGAATTTTATCAGACCTTTCTCAGTGTTTTAAGGAACCATTATTTCAGCAGTCACAGCTGGCCCTGTATTAATCACATCTCCCAAGCAAATGGCTCTGATCTGCCTCCATCCCATTTACTGTGAATGAAGTATCAAGGGATGTTGCAACTGGTGGGATCCCTCTAGCAGAACTCACAATCTGTCAAGTATTCCGTCGAATCGGATTATTGACTGACAGTTCAAACAATCATTCGCTACTCACAGCAAGATTATGCATGCAGACCTCGGAGGGTAAACAGGAAGAATGTAATGATCATGGCCTCTATCAAATTAAATGCTTCCAGACAAAGAGGCATGCCTGATGAGATTGAAGATGGCCATCATGTCACAGCTGAGCCTTCCTTCCTGTGCATTACAGTATTCTGGGCCTTTCTTCGTCTTGCTCGCAGGGGAAAACGAGGCTGCAAACTCAATTTTAGACCATTACCCATGAGCTCCTGTCTCCTCTGCAGGCAGCTGATAAATGGTAAATGATTAGAAGTTAGCTTTAGGTTTTTGACATGGCTCCATTCTTCATTTCCTGGCATCTTCTTTGGTGTTTGGGACTAAACTGTGTTTCTCTGGGGACTGAAAGTTTAGCAGTTGGAGGTTATCACAGCTGTTAACCTCTGAAAGCACCTTTAATTTGGCTACTACTCCACCACTGCCCTTATCCAAAACAGTCCCACTCCCCCACGTGCTTTCCTTTGTTGCACTCTATGTTTTGTTGAGGCTGATGAAAGAATCCCACTTGGCGCACTTGAACACACTGATGTTTTGGTTAAAACGGCACTTTTCTGCAAGTGGCCTGCGGGTCGAGTTCAGACCCTGGTAGGGTGAGGTGATATTTTTATACCAAAAATGCTGATGTAAAATATCCCAAATGGGGACCTTCCTATTGCATAAAACTCAAGTTAATTGACATTAACTTTGTCATTCATTAAATGATGATATCATATTTAATTGTCTCTTAACTGTGGGGGTGGGGTGGTGGGGGGGTTGATTCTAAACAGGAAATGGCTTTTATCAGAGTGTGTGTCCCTACAGACAGTTAATATCCCAAAAGTGAATGTAAGGCAGTGAGCTTACTTCCCTTTCTGCATTTTCAGAGAAATGTAGATATATGAGCACATTTAGATCTTGCTGCATGATTGCACTCTACCAAAGTTGCCCTCCGTATCAACAACTTCCTTGAACGATGGCATCACGCTGGAATGTGTCTCTGTTTTTGAGACACTGTCTGGCACAGCAGAGTTTATTCAGCAGTTGACAGGCAACCCCATCTGGCTAGAATCACTTCTATTACGAGTTATTCCAACCAGTCAGTAATAAGGCTAGACAGATTTCCCCCTCTGACCCCCCCATTCTTATCACTTCACACACAACAGTATGCCATGCTCTTCTCACACCTGCACAGTATTCCTGGGTGATAGAGCTCATGCCGTGGAGATGTGTGATCTTGTCCACTTGCATGCCATACGCTGGCAGTCACAGTCAAATGATTCCAAGTAATCCGGGACCTGCACCTGCATGGACCACCTGATGGATATGCTTGTCGAGAAAGAACATCTTGATTTGGACTTTCTGACATTTCTGCGTATATGTAAATCACTCTCAATATTATTCTGCCCCTCATCTGCTTTTGGAGCTTTACCCTGACCCTCCTCAAGTTCAACAAAGCCTACTTTGTCGTGGAACGTTCTGGACAATTTCTCGTGGGCCTGCTTGAAGATCTGTGACATGCGAGTCCAATTTTGCTACTGTTAACACATCCTTGGTCTCTAACCTTAGAGCAGGAACCCCTTCATCACTCCGATCACCTGACATTAGTGTTCTAGCGTTGATGTCTGACTCAAATTAGTCACAATAACTTTAACCTTTTATTTGACACAGCCTGAATCAATGGTTTTCATAACTATGTTTTTCTTTCTAGAGGTAGCCTCGATTTTCTTTGCCCAGTCAAGAGCAGTTTCCAGCCAAAACCCCCAACCCCCGTCCCTCCCAGTGGCATGTATACATTCCACTATAAACACACCTATGTGTGCTATACGTTCAAATAAATGACTGGGTACTGGTGATGTCGTGTTCCACTCTACCCCTACCTATAAGGGATCCAAAGAGGGGGCATTTCAAAGAAAAGAAGAGGAATGCCTCTTTTTACCTCTGAATCCAGCAGGCGGCTTTCTGATAAAAGTAATTTGCATTAATAACAGCGATCAATGCAGCCCAGTGAAGCTGAACATCCACTCATTTAGATAAAACCCTCCAAAAAGCCTTTGTCTGTTTTGTGTAGGGAGGAGGTCTGGGAAGAATGTGTGTTGATGTTATCAGGGTATTCAAATGAGTTTAATATAATAAGGAATAATTGTGTTGTTACATTCCGTACATGGTTGTGTAAACAGCAATAAACAAGGGCCCATTTCCTTCAGACAAAAGTCCGTGTCAGACGTTGCTGCGTTCACGTGGGACCGGCGTCCTGCTACGTTCTGACACACTACAGGCACAAGCATATTATGTAACTGATGGCAGATCTGAATTATAGTTAAAACTAATGACACAAGTGCTGTGGAGTCTCAAAGAAACTGACTCTTTATATGGTTACACAAACAACCTGCCATAAAAGCTCTGTGCAAAAGGTTTTTCAATACAGTCCTGTGTTTAAAATAACTGAGTTTATTCAAACAAAAAAGCTTTTATTCAATACAGTGTGAATGGACTTCCAGTTTAACTGCACAAATAGTCGAATCTAAACCTCTCACATTCCAGGTTTTTCCTCCAAGAAGTCAAATAATTACTGTGCAGTTTGTTCCCTCCATAAATGTACCAGGACAGATGTTACAAAAAAAAAGGAAAACTGAAATCAGCTTTCAGAGCCGCCGTGTAAACAAGAGTCTGGTGGGACTTTTATGTTTGTCCAGCTCCTGCATCTGCAACATCCCAGCAGAACTATCCAGTGTGCAAATTGAATTTGTGAGCTATAACCAGTCACAGGAGGCTTTGCTGTTGCTGCGGTGGTGCAGAGTGCATGTCTGGATGGTCTTATTGGGATGTTATCGAAGGAATAATGGAGGAGTAGCTTATCGCCTCCTAAATGTGCTCACTTTAGATCATTTCCACACTCTTCATGCACCTACTATACCTACAGTACATTCTCCTAATAATGCAGCCTGATTAGACTTTTTTCCTCCTGTCTAATGCTCACAGCAGCTTCTGGAAATTCCAGGTGGAAATTCCTGGAAAATTTGCATTGCGCTGCATAATGTGACATTAACAGCCCACAGCGTTGCAAAGTTTTAGAGGGTATTTATGCTGGATTAGGATAATTTATGTATGCAGGGGCTTCTGACCTTTTTTCACCCAGACTGCTCATCTATTGACGTGTTAAGATGTAGAACACATAGCAGACACAAATGTAACCTAAACAGATAATCGGCATCTAAAACTAGTGAAAAATACTCAACTACATACTGTTTTAACAGGTCTTCAGTGTAGTCTAGGAATGTTGTTGGCAACATCATTATTACACATTATATTAGCTCACTGTATTAGTTGTATTCCCTGCTCTCACTGTAGAGTTACCTGTCACTAGTGAAGTCAACCACAGTATTTGTGCTGCTCTTCAGATTTCTGACTGTTGGTCAAACAAGTCAAGACAAAGGAAGCTATGAGCTACTTCTGGAAATAAAGTCATCCTGAGAGAAAATAAGCAAATACTAAGAAAACAGAAATAAACTTGAGGTAGTTTTCCCTCCCCTGCGCTTGATGTATATGTGAAAGCCTCTGTATTTTTTTTCCCTCCCTGACTGGACTCTCAGTGGCTCTCTGCCAACCTGGAGCGCCTGTTCATTCTCAGCCCTTCTTTGTTGGACAGGACCGGCTGCACAGAGATGGGAGAAGCCATAGCTCTGTTCTTTTGTTCTGAAGTTACAGCGGGGGTCGCGTTCCCTTCCCAGGCCCTGTTAGCCAACAGCCAGCATTTACCAGCAGGCTAATTTACACATTCAGCAGGACTTTCGCTGTCTGGCAGGAGCAACAGGGAGGGTGTGGGTATTGGAGGATGGCAGCTATCAAGGGTCATGGTTCAGAGGCGATGCTGACCTTTGATATCCAGTCAAAGTGTGTCTTGTTTCCTGACTTGACATGAAAGCGACCGTCTTAAAGACATGTAAATAAAACCCAGGCCAAAGATGGAAGAGATGCTCAGTAAAAAAAAAAAAGAAAAACTGCTTCAACCAACGGCTGCAGATTATCTTGGCTAACTTTGCTCTTCATTTGTGGAAAGACCTCATGCCATCTATACAGATGATATCTGGGGAAGTGAGGACCCTGCTGTAAAGGTAAAACGCAGACGAACAAATGATTGCTGAAACATCTGCGCAATAATGGAGAAGGAAATCAGCGCCCTAATGAAACTGCTCGCAACAAGCTCTGCAGATCAACTCAACTAACTAGTTCTCCCTTTGCCGAAAGATCGAATACCATCTTTACAAATAATATTTACAGAAGGGAATCACTGGCTCAATTGATTTTAGCCAGACCCCCTCGTGCCTCTGGCGACTGTCATTTTCCTTTAATTCCCCTGTTTTGGAACAAAGAGGTACAGAGTGCAATAATTTAATAACATGCACATCAAAGATACTTGAGAAACTTGACATCTACAGTTGTCAAGGTAGTGATAAAAATGTGACCTTAATAACCTGGCCAAATCAGAGAGTTTGCACTTCTTTTAAATGTGTTCCTTGTCTATTGTCGGCCGGTCATTACACCCAGACTATCAGCTTGATTGCATGGACGCATTTGGAAGATTAGCCGTCATTAAACATTTCACTATAAAGTTTCTCATTTGAGAGGGGAAATAAGGAATTCCTCTGTTCAGTGGCATTAGACTGTGAGGGTCTGCAAAGACCATTCATCTCTTAATGCTGACGCTATGACTGGAGGACAAATTGCTGGGAGAAGCAGGGTCATTGGGCAAGTGCCTGCAGTTAGAGCTGAGCATAAATGACCACGACTTTCCACCCCAAAAGTGGGAAAGTGCATTGGTTCACTGGTAAATCCAAGTGGGTGTGACTCTAGTCCCACTCAAAGAATGATGAAATCTAATGTATTACAACATCCTGAAGCGTTGAGCGGGGAGCCACTACAGTCTCAAGGTTCCGAACTCAACAGGGGTCAAATCTGCTTTTCACATTTGACTGGATGTGATAAAAGTCCTATACTAGCTATACTGTTTGGTATAGCTTCACATTATTTGCATTATTAATGGTCTGTATTCAAAGGAAATATATTTAAAATTTAAAGTATCCCAAGTGTAAAACAATTTTATGACTTTTGTGAAAATGAATATGGGTGCAGCTATTAATCACCTATAGCTTTGCATGAATGAATCATTTAATGTACTTTCAGAAAAAGGTTTTTTAAAATGGTGACATTTTTGACATTTTGGAGTGAGAGTACGTTTCCGTTTCTTTGCCTTTATTCTGATTTCATGCAATAAACCAGAAAGGCAGGACTTGGACTTGTGTCTGAAACATGCACAGACACACAGGCTCACACAAGGGAAAGGATTACATCAGCAGAAAAGCATGACAATTCATGATGTTGATTTTATATGGTCATGGACCACAGCTTTATCCCTAATCCTAGACACACACACACACACACACACACCTTCCTAAAAGCTCCCTTGTGCCTGTCCTGGCAGCGTGTGGTTGCGTGTGATTAAACATCTATCATGCGCTGCCTATAGGAGGACCAGGGGTTGACTGGAGCACTGTTTCCCTGGCAGAGGCTAATGATGAAAAATGTTCCCTTGTGAAATCCAGTCCAGCATGAAGGCTCCCTGCCAGAGGAGGCACACCATTCCCATACAATCAGGAGTCATCCGTGCTGCGTTATATTGATCTTGGTCAGGGAATGCTTGCAATGAAGGCTGGATTCCATTATCAGATATTAGACTGTATACAAAGCCTTACAAGTTTAACTTTGGATCCAATAACATGCGATAGTAATCACATAAGCATTTTTACATCAATTACACTGCAGCATCTTTTAGATCGTTATTTTGAATTTACGGTTCGCATCTGATGGCTCCATCTTTACTGATCCCATCAACTCCGGCCCCAGACTGTCCTTGTGTACTTAAAAACCCAGTGAAGACTATCTTGTCCTCGCCGCAAAGACAGAGACTCCCCTCTGGAAGTGGTTAAAATGGAAACAGAGCTTTATCCATACAATCCAATTATAAGATGATTAAGTCCTCAGATGATAATGGCGTCTCTTTTACTTGTTCCTAACTTGATGTCAGCGTGCACTCATTAAGTTACAGAGGGGCCCCGGTTTTCAAACGTTACTTTAATCAAGTGTGGACATCATTTTCACTGAGCTGTGCCGACCATTATTATGGGGATGGGGGAGGGGGGGGCACATTTCCCTCAAGGTATAAACTCACTGAATGGAACTTAGAAGCAATTTGGTGTATACTAGTAAAGACTGACTGGGGATTATGTAACTAAACTAACACTGGGCAGTTACCACAACAAGTGTCAGCAATTCTAGACTTCTGCCTCAATAAGTATGAAGAGGATCAAGTTTAGTCTCACCTCCAATCAGCACATTTGGAGAAAAAAACCTCAGGAGAGTAACACAGTCTGCACAGCTCTAACAGTGTAGTCGTTCAATCCGGGATGATGATGCAAGTGTCAGAGCTGCACGGTGCACTTAAACAGCATCATTCCTGTTGGTATTGTAATCACACACAACATTTCACCGCTGAATATTTCTAAGTGCTACACAAAACAGCACAGACATCAATTAATCTCTGTGGGAAAAGTAATAGAAATGTACTTATGAAACAAGAAATTCACCCACACGTATCACATGGTGGCGGTACACCCTGAAATCCTCCTTAAAATAATAACCAAACAATCAAACAAAAACCGAACAGTGATGCATAGCACGCGCTCTACTTTCACAATGGTCTCTTATTCTTTCCCTCTGTTTCATCATAGCTGCCGAAACTTCCCTATTAAGTGCTGTCAGGTTCTCTCATGCTTTCTCTTTTCCTGCGAAATGTTTGAAAGGCCCGTTGTGATGAACTGCACCTGAGTTTACAGCTCCAGACTCGCTCCTATCATTCGGCGAAAGCTAAAAGACACATGTTCTCACGGGCATTTTCAGGGGATGAAGTGCGATGTTCTACCACATGTGTTGATAGCTTGTTTTCCAGACTGTGTCTGGACCTCAGAAAGTGTCACGTCTGTACGTTCTGCTGAAAGCTTCAATGGCCTGAAAGGTCTAGTGTACCTTGCAAAGTGGAAAATGAAAAGAGAAGTAGAGGAACACCATCAATCTACTTCATGATGGTGGGCCAAGAACTACAGAAAGGTAAGCCAATGAGACCACACACAGGCACAAACATTGCATACAAATACCCTTATTACCTCACTTTTCCCATGTTCGAAAACAGTCGTCTGACAGATTGTGTCCGTGTGTGTCTCACACAGACTGTGGCTACTGGCGAGTATTGGCTGAATTACAAGATAATTGCGGTATGCTAGCACATGTGTGACATACTGTATGAAAAAATGTCGGGAGGATTAAGCGTGTGTCTGGAAAAGTGTTGATATTCTGGCAACAAGTGACACCTGTCGTGGGTCATGTTAAATAACTGAAACTAGCAAAATGGTCTGTAATGTCAATAAATTATAAAAGCCTTTTTGTTTGTTGATGCCTGTGATGTCAGGGTTTAAGTGTTAAACAACGGCAGTAAAGCAATCATTGTTTAGCCGAACAAACAGGCTTCGTAAATGAACAATGCATTAGCAAACAATGGGGACAGCATAATCAATGCCAAATTAGGTCTGCTCACGTTAAAATGTTGCCACAGTGTCTACAGCCCTGGTGCAACAATCCTGTCGTCACCTCACAGGCTTCACACACAAGTATTAAAAAAAAGCCCACTGCCCTCAGCTGTGACGATACACAGACCAACGCACATCCACCCGCATAAACTTTGTACCCCTCCATAAACACCATGTAAGCTGCAGCAGAACATCTGACAGCATTTTCAGTATTCTCTTCCCCCACACCGAATCAAGCTGATCCACACAGCCAATTATCTGCTGCTAAACAGAGCGCAGCCGGGCACTCGAATACCACACAAACAGCCGTGCTCCTACCTGAAACACCGCAGTGGCCATCCTGTTTCAGTGTGAGTGTGTCTGTGTGTGTCCTGGCTTTGGCTCTCTGGTTCTCTGTCCAAATAGGTTCTAGTCCTGCATCGTCCTCCCCCCTCTGTGCGGCACTGCTCCAACCAGACCACTAAGGCTACAGTAAATCCACTCAGTGTTGCCGTACTGCTGAAGGACTTTACATGAGTGTGTGAATGCTGAGAAAGGAGATCAGATGCGTGTCTTCAGCCTCCGGGCTAATAGATCTAGCTGCTTTCTCACTCCTCCTCCAGGAAAATGAGCATGAAAATGTCTAAAGAGTCTTTAAGTGTCGGCGCGAGAGTGGGCAGAACTACAGCCAAAAGCAAATCTTAACATCCCCAAGCTGGAAAAGGTGCAGAGTAGCACTCAGCACTGAATAAGCACTCAGAGTCTGGCTGTGAGCTATGCTGGAGCCCTTTCCCTCTTTTTCTCCTCCCTCTTGTTCAGGACATTTTACCCTCCTCCTGAAAAGGGAGACACATGAGCAACGAGAAAGTAGAAAAAAAAATATTGGGCTGAATTTCCCAGGGAGATCAGGAGGGTGGAGGGACAGGAGACGAAAGCGCAGATCTTTCCTTTCTCCGTCGCGTTGGTTCTCTCCCTCTCTCTCTCTCTCTCTCTCTCTCTCTCTCTCTCACACACACACACACACACACACACACACCACACACACACACACACACAACTCAAGAACTCATTCTTCACTTTCTCCTTGTTATCAGCTTCTCAAGTTACAGGTTAAATATGAATCTCTCTCTCTCTCCACTCCCCTTTCCCGTGTCGCTCCTTTGCTCTCTCACTTTCTCTCTCACACACACACACACACACTCGCACACGCACGCACGCACACACCAGATGCTACAGTAGACAGACACCACCAATAAATACATTGATTTTAGCAATTATACTGTCAAACAATGTCAACGGGACACTTTTTCCCCATTCAGTCATCTGTCCTGCAAGCAAATAATCCTTGAATTCAATCCCACACGTTGACCAACAGAAATGTGGCGTCATTTATTAGTTGTCGTTGTGAGGAAAGTTTTGGAAAGACCATATCTTGGTTCATTTGACCAGTCCAAGCGGCATCATCCTCTATGGTTTCATCAGTGTGCATCTTAACCTGTTCCACTTGTGCTTAAGTCTAAATGAGGAGGGACGTTGCACTCACATGACATTTTCTAGTTTTACAAATAAAACAAGGAAACACGCTGGAACATCCAAAGTTGTCAAATTACATCCTGCCGTTTATATAAAAATCTCGAACAAGAGAGTGAAAATGCCAGAGTAACCAGATCTGTAACCAGATCTGATCTGTGATGCACCAGGCTGCCCCGAACGCCTTTTAAATCTGGCACATTGTGAGGAAAGACACAGGAGCATCTCACAAACACTGGAATCACGTCCATCACGTCATACACACCACTCGATTTTCCACAGCCTTGGCAGTTATTAAACAGTAGCCGACGAGGACGTCTTTATAAATTTGTAGCACATTATGGCGCAACCTGGAAAGAATGGCCGCCGCCTTTGATGTTTCCCTGAAGTTTCATGGGGCGGAGCTCCAAAAGTAGCACCTTTACTTGAAGCTGTGTTCACCAGATGTTGGATAAGTCCGCATTATTTAATACGCTATTAATGACAAGGGGCCAGGAAGGAATGAAGGCAGGGCCACCAGGGGGGAGACATATGGTTCACGGTAGCTGAACAACATGTTTGTTTATAGCGACACAACACCTTTAATGAAGGGACCCGGCTGGTCTGAGGGAAGTGGGAATTCCCCTTGTTTTTCTTATTCGGCTCACTTCAAAGCCATTACACATACCACCTCTGTAGGCTAGGTATTGAAAACATGTGAAAATTATCTGTCTGCGCGTAAGGCCAAGTCTGGGCCACTTCCTGTCTTTTGCTTGGATTTCAAAATAAAAACTTCACTTTTTTAGCTTATTCCAAAGAAAAAATGTCCCCTTTGCTTGGACTGGTATGAACATCTGCAGATGCTGGACGGCTGTGCTAGACATGATAACAGAGCCGTAACTACAGTTTCATGTCTGACAACTTAACTTTCAAAATAAAGTTTGTTCTGTTTCGATTTTGACTTCATTAAAGGTTGTGCATAAATCTATGAAATTCAAGTTTAACTAAAGCTACCATGGCAGTTACTTGGAAAGAATTAGCATTAAAATACAGAAATCAAACATGTTAATAAATGAACAATAAGAAAGAGGTGGAGAGGCATGGGGAAGGAGAAATGTCTGGAGTCCAGTTTCACACGTGTGACTCAGGCTTTCCCAGCAACAGAGCCGAACAGATGGCTTCAGCCCACCGGCCAGTGGAACATTCTCAAACACCCAAACAGCATGTTGATCGGATATGACAGATTTAAATTGAACCTGACCATCTTTTACTTTCTCTCCTTCGTTTTCCTCTTATTAAACATGCCCAAGAGCCGCTCCTCGACAAAAATAAAGGTTTTGAAATTGATTCGGAGGGCAGAGGAAATAACTGATAATGTTATATGTGCAACTGTTTCTGCAGGCTCATGTCGCTGGGTGTTTCTGTTTGTTTTCTCCCCTGTATCCACGCACAAGTCACGACCACGCAGTTACTAAACACATGGCAGAAAGCCACGGCTCCTTGTGTAATCCAATAACCTTCACACTGTAGCACAAGCAGCTAACGCTGACGAATGATTGTTTTGGATTCCATGAAGCCCTAAAACACAGTAGCTGAACCTCTGGTTTTCTTCTTGGTGGCGTAATTTTTACACCCATATTGGTGCTGATGCATAAACATCAGATTCGTACCGCTGGGTTGGGACTGTCCCCACAGTTCCTCTGGTGCTTGTAGGCCCACTCTGTCTTCTGTCTGGATGAAAGCGTTCATCCAGTTTGGGCACTACCGGGACCGGTTTGGCGTTACCCTTCAACATCTGTTGGGGCTGGTATTTCAGTTTTTTTTTTTTTTTGCATTCCTGTTTTTCTGAATTTGTTTTGTTTCTGCCGATGTTACTGGCAACCGAGGTTGTCATATCCATCACAACCATCCTTCCCTGGATGGTTAGACTGTAGTTGCGTATCCGTCTGGAATTTCAAGACCCAAGTTTGCTATTTTAAGAAAGCTTTTTCGATGGAAGATGGAAAATAGATAGAAAACAAATTTTAAAAAAATCCTTGTTTGGTCGTGTAAAGCATCTATATGGGCATAAATGATATGATTTCCATGAGACTTTAATCTGATGGTGGTTAATTGGGGAGTAGAAAAAAGGTGGGGAAAATGTAAGAATCTAAATAAAGAAGCTGAATTTTAAATCCAATATGGACTCCGGGAAGAGAAAGCATGTGATTTGTCACATGCACACGTTGCTGTTGTGCTCCTGCTTGATGTCATTATGGGCAGAACGGTAAACGTGTTTTCTGTCCTGTGACTGCAAATTCACTTACACAGAACTGTAAAAGCTAATTTGCACGACCACATTGGAAGAATACCAATCTACAACACAGTCTCTGCCACACCCTGTGTCCCTTTCACCGGTTCCTGCCTCCATCGTAACCGAATCACATCAGCTTGTATGTTATTATTAAAAAGCGTTCACTCCCTGCCCCCCACTGCTTCCCTTCCTACTGTAAGCTTCAGTTCTCACCATGTTTCATCCGCTGCAGAGAGGAGGAAGGAAGCTGTTAATGTTGTTACAGGAATTCAATACCACTTTTCACCCTGGGTTATGTAATGAGCCATAGGCAGATAATAATAAATGGGTTATGACTTTAAAACAGTGTTGCTCCATCCTTAATTGGATAAAACAAATAGAAAACAAGACTAGCTAGTTTGGACTACCTTGAGTTATTCTGCACATACTAAGCTAAGGCTACAACTCGGCTTTCTGGTTTTGCAGTCTCCAATTAATGTTTAATAAAATTTAAGGTGGACTCCAAAGGATGCCAGTGGAAAAAAGATAGTCACGCCAAATGATCTTGACAGCTGCAGCTGAGGAAAAACGACAAGATGCAATGAAACCGATTTTGAGGCTGTTCTGTCCATTGGGATTTCTCATTATATTACGACACGTCAGCAATCCCACCTTGGACATTAACACTAGGCCTATTCTGGAGCACACTTTGGCTAAACTAAAAGATGCCGGAAGAACTACACATTGGTTTATGACAAAGATAAAAAACAGATCCTGCAAATTCACTGGCAGCTCTTTAGAACTTGGGATACTAAGATATACAATATGCAGATCTCCAGGTTCCTCAAAAGCAACATGTTGCTTTGCCATAACTAACTAGCCATGGTTGTCACAGCTGCTAACAGCTGGGGGAGACTGAGCCAACTTAGGTGTGTGAACTTCCATGTCATGACAGAACCCATTTGGAAACATGAGGAAAAAGGGGAAAAAACATCCTAGAATGTCAAAAACCCAGACTTAACCTGGATTTTGGATTTAGCTCCTGTAATTATAGTCTGTAATTAAATCTTAATATTTATTGTAAATATACATGGTTTAAGGTAACGCGTTGAACCAATCCTGAATAACCCTCAAGATAAATCAGAAGTATAAAAATCCATCAGATGCAACTCCAGATGGACAAGAACAATAGAACAGAACCATTTGAAATATGAAGTTTCAGGAACTTCAGCCCAACGTAGGCGGGTCGCGACGGGAGCTTTAACTCAAGTTGAAGGATGTTTTCTTTAAAGTCTACCTTTCTGCTGGTGCCAGAGTATTTATAAATCAAAGCTGTGATCAGCAGGTGAGGAGGAGGCCAACTCCAGACGCGATGTTCTCTTTCAAACGCTCACATGAGTGAATACAGGTGTTTGGATCTGGAACGGATGACCTCAAACACATATTTCTTTATCCAAAGATAATAGAAATAATGGAATAAACAGAGTTTTATGTACCCAAGCAATGTACCTGAGTACATCTAGACTTCTGGCTGCTCACTCTCCTAAATTTTGAAGGCTCTAGTAATTTTTTCATCAAACAAATATTCTGTCTTTCAATAACACAAACTCATCATTCTAAACAGATACTGAAACTTATTTACACTTAACACATAGAGAAAAGTCGGGAAATAATGTCTGTTTATGATCTGTTTATTTAATGTATGTATGGGTTCCATGTTATACTAGAAAATATTCTATGCAGATGATACAGTTATAGATATATCTGACAGGCCTCACATATACATGTAAAATTACTTGGGTTGTTTAGTGATTAACAGACCTCCTGAATTTTAGGAGGAACTAAAGCACTCAAACCAACAAACGTGATCTCACGGTCCCAAGAACACTTGCTTCCCTAAACCTCTGCACTCATTAACGGTGGAACATGGTGATTTCCTTCTCTAAACACACGTATCAGGAAACGGAGGATAAGTGAAATCTAATCACATGTTCTCAGCACCTCAGCTTATTTTTGACTTCAAGTGGCACCAAACTATCAGAGGCTGAACTAATGAAGAGTGGGGATGGTGTTTTCAGCTGTGTACCTTTGGAAAGCTCACATGGGATGTGTTGATACCTGGAACTCCTCACACTCAGACACATTAATAACAGTTACAGTTTAATTCTATTGTGAAACAGGTAACAGTAATATGACTGTAAAATAGAGAGAAGAAACTTAATGAGAAGTAATGAGTAAAAAGGGGCTGCAGGGAACTGACATTAACTATTTTAAATAAGAGTTACTAACTTCGGAGTTGCTTGGATAGTATTAATATTTTTTTCATTATTGACACATGAGAGTTTTGCCCTGCAGATACTGATCAAGAGTGTCATGGTCACTCCCTTGTTTTCCCATTTCAAGCTTGTTAGTAAATTGCTTCCTTCCGAATCTTTGACATTTTTGGTCGGAATGTTTACGAAAGGAAATGCCCCTGTGATTTGTGGTGATGGAATGTCTGTTTTTAAAGATATAGACATAGGGAGTATGTTCTGTGCAACTTCAGTGCCACCTCCTACATGACATCTGATGGAAACACACATTCTCTCAGACACACACACACACACACACCAATAGCCTTTATTTTGCCTATTTTAACCTGGATATTACAAATGTAAATGTTCTAAACCTCTAAATGGTATTTGTAATGACAATCCCCACAATATAACTGACACGGATTGATGAAAATGTATTATTTTTCCCCTCATAATTCCAAATTATGTCTCCTTATTCATTTGTGACTTTCAGATCCTTATTAAAGCACTGCAGTCATGTACCTCATATTTAGCAGGAGCCTCTGTCTTGCACCGCTGGCATTTCCTGTAAGGGAGCAACTGGCAAACCTGGGAAGCAGCACTAATTTAAATAATGGCTTCCAGATGAGGGGTGTGTACCTACATAGGTGTGCTTTCATTGTTTTTGTGCTAGAACTTTGCACATGGGATAAACACATCCATCCCTCTGCGGTAGCCCTGCAAGAACCTCACCTCCATCGCTCTGTTTTTCTCCTACGTAACTCGAATCCCAAGACAAGAAGAAGAAACTGGCTGCTTCATCCAGAGGTCTTTTATTTTTAGATACAGGGTGATGTCCAAGACGCAAGCATGTCTCCAATATAAACACATTCCGGTACAAAGAGGACTTGTTTAGACATTCTTTAGATTTTTTTTCTTAGCCAATTACAAACTACAGAAGGTCCACTGCTGCAGCACGTGCACACACACATGCACAGAACAGTAGCTGACTATAATACAGAAGTACATTTGCTCCCTGTTCCATATATATGGAAAAATAAACACCTTTTCTTCGTGTTTAGTAGTTAAGGTGTGAATAAAACAAATCTATGAATCATGAATCTTACCTTGACTTCACACTTCTTATGGCAAGCTGTCCGGCACACTAGAGAAAAAAAGAAGGTGAGAACATTAAATCACTTTGCTGCCTTGTTTCCTAATCTAAGTCTCATTTGTGTGCAGCTGGAGGCCATGAAGAGGGCAAGAGCCCACGTGGTAAAAGCAAGTTTGTTTTTCCTCATCTTGTTGGGACTGGTGTTGATAGGTTATTAAAAAGTGTCATCTTTACAGAATGTCCTTGTTCATTTGTACAAAATGTGTTGCCGAGTCCAGAAACCCCCCCCCGCCCAAAAAGAAAACCCACACAGACGTGTTGATGAGACCTTTTTCCTGAGGTAAAATTAAAGAGGAAACACAAAGGTCAACAGGAGGCAACACCTGGATCCTGAGTCCTAAATTATCATGGAAAAAGAATAAACACACATCTCACTGTGCAGAGGAGTACATTTCACAAACAAGAGAGGAGATGGTATGCTTTTACTGGAACACACCACCTATTATGTAATGTAATGAGCAGTTCCTTCCCGTCCTGGACTAGTTTTTAAAATGAGGAATATCTGCAATGATCAGCTATTAAATGACTGATGCTAACCCAGTGTGTACGGATGAAGATCCTGTTTTTCTAATATACTTTTCAATCATTTCTAGTGTGTTAATAAAATCCTGTAATCCCCGCAGCTCCAGACATCACCTCGTAATTCTCACGCGTTGCTGTAGACGATGGAAGGGTTTAGGACACGTCATTTTAAAGCACCACAACACTACACACACCTTCTCTTAAAGAAGGAACCAGCATAATCCCTTAGTTAATTAGTTAGTTTCCTGAGAGACGTTAACCCGTTGCACGTGTTTAAGGCAGCCACACAGATCAGAAGTGAGACCTGGATGAATGAGTTAATAATGGTGCTAACGTGAGAAACTCAACAGGTCACAAACAAACAGATGTTTGAAGAGTTACAAAATTTTACTTGAATGGTTAAGACGAAAATAGAAATGATAGAATTATTTCTATATACCGGTACTAAAAAAAGTGTAAGTTAAAAAACAACTCCTTTTTGTTGACCCAAATCCATAGTTATATTACAGAGCAGCTAGTTTCTATTTAAGACTATATTTGTGCTTGGGGGGTAACATCTTAAACTTCTTAATTAGAGAGCTTGAAATGTGGTTGTCACCGTGGATATACATTTCCAAGAGTTTCAAAGGTATTAAAGGTTTTCAAGGTCAAACTGAATGGAGGTCTTTGATTCACATGGTCTATTTTAGCGTGGATGTTCGAGAGGCTGACAAATAAACTAAAACGAAGCATCTTTGGCATGAAGAAATTGTCATTTCAAGTATCCAAGACATAAAAGTGCATCTAAAAACAACTCAGCTGAGGTTGTGACAAAGGACTCCAGATGGGACTCCAACATCACGAGCCCCATTCCGAGCCTGTGAGTCCCCTGTAAACAATACTCATGGACCACATGGGAAGAAGCAGGACTTCCATATTGGGTGTGAAATAGCCGAGGCCAGAGTCGCTGCAGCTGGAGCTTTACCTTGTTAGGAAACTGAGCTTTGGAGAATAAACAGAGCTGAATGTTCCTGGTGGAGGGAAGGAAGAGGGGGTCATGGTCCTGTAGGAGCGGGTGTTTGTGCGTATTAGAAAGACAGAGGGAGGAAGCGTAACAAACAAGTGGGGAAATGATGAATAATAGAATTAGAGAGCAACAAAAGCTCACATCATGGCAGTGATGGTGAAGACCAACTGCTATCAGAGTATAGCAGTAGTCTACAAACACCAGAGTCAGAGGTGAGGGCATGTGACAGGGGTTGCTGTCCCACCCCACCTCTGTTCCCTGGAATACATGGATACTCCCACAGGGTTGGGCTGGACCCACTTAGAACACTGAACACAATCAAAGGGCAGGGCAGCAGCGTTTCCTCTTCCTCTTTCCTTCGCTTCGGCCTCATGTGCCGCCGGACCGTCACGTGGGCACTCACGTGTGGACAAGCCGTGCACTGACACGAACAGCATGTCACACTATTACAACGACGCCCATGAATGAGGAACAGTGGGGAAGCTTTTTGGGTCCCACAAAAGCCTTCCGAAATCATAATTATCCAAACAGACAAACAGAAAATTGAGTTTAGGGGTATAAAGAATAGATTCCATGTTTAAGTACATGCATATTTACAACTAAATCTAGTTTCTCTAAGCTGACAGTCTCAAATATTCCTACCTTGAGGACATTTTAGCTTTCTTATTACACATACAGATCGTAAGGGCCAATATTTTTGTTTCTCATAAGGGGGCCTGCAGGGCATGTAAGGGTGATATAATTCATGCACAATACACTATTGGCAAGGCAGAAGCTGTACTTGTAGTTGAAATTCAAATGCCTAATCCCATTTTATTGTTTTTGAGCAGGACTAACTGGATTATTAACAGACTTTCTTTCTTTTTTTTAGACAAGAAAAAAAATCCACAAGGAAGCTTCAAATTAAGTCTTGCTCAGAAAGATTAAAGTCTCCTGAAGTGTCTTAGTCCATCTTTCCCACAGTTTCTCTCCCCAAATTAGTGTTTTTGTGACCAGTAAACCTGATTATGCCACCGTTACTTCATTGTTCTGATTGGTCCTGCAGTGAAGAAGCCTGAACTGCAGTATGATGGTGTTTCCATACCATTCAGTACTCAGAGCAGTTCCTGTGTAGTACTAATAGGAGTAATTACCACACTTGTCAACACCCTCCATCATCTGACTCATGAGTTTCATTGTGTAGCCTACACATGTTCACCAGTGTTCTAGGTTCTGGGGGTGAAGCCCCACCTCGCTCCAGGTGCTGACTTTCCAAACATGTAAAATTCCTGAACGGGACACGAAAAGTCCTGAAGAAGAATCCCCACAGACCCATGTTGTGTCATCCGTCTGCTTTTACCTTTGATCACATGTATTTGTGCCCATCCTGTGTGCTTGTGTGCATGTTCATGACACAACTGCCTATTAAATAGCATCCCTTTTCCCTTGTTTATCCATATAAATGACACATGTATGAAACAAAAAGTCTGTTAAATTACAATCACATCGGACTGAAATTCAACGCGAGACACAAGTTGCATCCACAGAATCAAGTTTTAAAAAGACTCTACTGCCCCCTGGCAGCGCACATGCTCTCCTTTTATTGGTTATTATGACATCGTGACTGCTTTAGTACTACAATATACAATATGATTATTTTATGTTGTTTTCTGTGGCATAAACTCAAAATTTCCAGTGTTTCCCAATATTTTCACAATATTTCATGCAGTAAAAATTACGAATCATTGTAAATCTAAAAAAGATATATCAATAACCTTTTACTAAAAGACAAGGAAACACCCCCTGACACCAAGAAGGTGAAAATGAGCAATGCAAAAAATTTATTTTAAAGGCATCTGGAAAAAGGTTCAACTGTAGTTGACTTGCAATACATGCAATCATCCGACAGGTGGCACCCTAACTACATTACCAGCTGCCACGTTTGCCTTCACTGCTGGCACAATACATTAAAATGTACAGTCATGTTAGGGGTTAAACAGCACTGGGCAGTTTTCACAGAGCAACAACGAGTGCAGGCAGGTAGACAACGGTGCAAAAGTTCACCTGCGTGGTTTCCAGGCTCTATAAATCACTGGACATCACAGTGAGCCACCATCTGCTGCCAAGAGTTCATGAAAAGTCAGTCTGTAGTCAGTCCGGTAGATTACCATAATGACGTTAGACTGGGAGACATAGTAGCCCTCAGCCACTGAAAACCAATATTCTTCTTAAACCATTAGGATAATGAGCTGCCCCACAGCACTGATGCTCACATTAACATACTCTGGTGGTGCTGTACAGCATACGGTGCTACCGAGGATAACAGGGGTAATTTGAGATCCCCCCCATACACACAAACACACAATTCAGACTCAAATCTAATTAGCATTGGTGGATTTCTCACAATGGTAGTTTTCCTATGAATTCTTCATCTCTGATTCATAATTTTAAACTGAATTTTTAACCTTTTTCTTAAAAGTTCACTAGAACCAGCTGTGAAAAATACACATTCCTTTTATACCTGCTCTGACTTATCTGCAATATTTACATTTACCACACTTATGTTGGGGGACTTTCTCCTCATCGATGATCCCGTCTCCAACGCTGCTAAAGTTCTATATGTGGTGAGTCTTTTCTGTGTTTGATTTTTAACCCATATGGGATTTGCTGCATACCAGCTCCATGAGCTCAGTCGTCAAGAACGGCGCTATGATAACCTACACACACACGGGCGCACACACACACCGCCCACTCTTTGAAGCTCTGTGTTTATGTTGAATGTCTAGCTACACCCCTTACATAAAAGCGCTGCCAAAAGACTTTTGCAGAATTGTTAGAGAGCGTTTTGAACTTTGAAAAGTTGTCTTTGAAAGAGGAGAACACCAATTGCAAAACTAATCCTGAAAAGAGACCCCTCTGGGATGAGTTTAATAATAACTAAAATATTTTTTCTCATAAATTAGATTAAACATTAGATCATACACTCTGCAGCTGAACTTTAAAATTCAAAACAGAGTTGCACCAGCCCACCCCAGCACACATGGATTCATCCTGACCTGCATCACAGCAGGGGAATATAAAAGCCACTTCCTGCCCTCAGGTCAAGTTCTCTTAAAATACTCCACCACAAAGAGCTTCAGTTTTTGACTGGAAAACTGCGGTCCTGACCTGCGTCAACATGCTATTGTCAAAGCAACTAAACCCCTGTATCCTGGCAACCACTAAAGAGACAGGAAGTCCAAGAGATTGCATTATTGTGAGGCCATGTGACTGCAGTGTTATTAGAGAAAAAAAGGGAAATGCTGAAAAACCAAGCCTGAATTTGAATTTATTGTTAAATATTATAAGAATTCAAAAGGATATTTCAACCACAGCTAACCTGGACAGCTACAGTAACCTTTCTATAGGGAATCGGGTGTCAGATATTCAGATTAAATACAGAGAAAGTGCCTCAAACACAATGGTTATGTAAAATTGTGAGGTTGTTGCACTTTCAGTTCTGAGAAATGGAAAGTGCACTTATTCATCACTTACTCCTAATTAAGTCCATCACAAGTGCCGGAGTCCATCCCAGCCGTCAGTGGGAGAGAGGCGGGAATGCAGCTGCACGGGCTGCTGAATATCTACATCCAAATAACTACATGATCAAATTGCTCAAAACTGGATCTGGAAGTTGGTGTTCTACAAAGTACACGTCCCTCCCTTTGAACCCACAGTCAACTGTACCAGAAATCATATTTATTGGTTTGGGCAATTTTCTATTTATTTTTTCAGTGTGATACTTAAAGCTTAAAGCAAAATAAAATGAAAATAGTTCTTTGTTCCACGCCACAGTTGTCTGTTTTTGCAGAAAGGGGGGGGGGGGGGTCATTAATCACAGGAAAGATAAAAACAAAAAGAGAATTCTGCACACACACGTGACCATGCCCTGGTCTGACCTGAAAGAGTCAAATGAGCAACTAAACTTAAATTAAATCAGACCCAAACTCAGACCTGTCAAGGGGTTTATTTCTGCCATAAATCACTTGTGCACAGCGGTTCCTGCTGCACTCCTACGCTTTTTTATGTAGACATTTACGCAACTGTCTGCATCCACGGCTGAACATTATTTATCCAGTAGAATAATGGACAAAGTCAAGTGCACTGCTGTGAGCACTGCAGTAAAACCAGTTGTTATTGAAGCATTGTACTTGTTTCTGTGAGATGCACGTGCGCATCAGGGCTCACATTTACCTTATGCTCACATTCATGCACTCCTGTTCTTGGTGAAAATGCAGGTGATTGCACAGCATTTCCTAAATATCCGTGTGTCCCAAAGCCTTCATGTTGTCTACCAGTCTACTGCTCTCCTGTTTTTCGACGCCGTGGCCTTCAAACATTTACCTGCTCTGTGTCAGGTTTGGGAAAGGGCAGGCTGAGTATTCTCCCCTCGCCTGCCAAACCAAACATCCATCCGTTTCCGTACGGTTTCAGTCGCTGTTATCTGTCTGAAAACAGACATTTCCACTAAAGGTAACACTGCGTTGAGCTCGATTCTGTTTAAACCCGTCCGGAGCACCAGATGGGAAGGTTCAAGTGCATGTTTGGAAATGGTGACCACATCTATTATTGAATCTCCATTTTATTTCCTGCAATTGTTTGTTGTTTCATGGTTTACTTCGATTTCAGCCAGTTGGCAAATGTGGAGTCCTGCAAAAACAATAAGACAATAGAAGCAAGAAAAAGAACTGGCAGCTTAACCAAGTTTTGATGGCTCGCACTCATTTAAACGTTGCTCTAGTTTAGCTTCTTTTATGCCTTTGGAGAAAAAACATCAAAATAGTGGCAATGGATCCAGAATTTTAGACCAAAAGAATTTAGATGGGATAAAAGCAAAGCAGAGCAAGCAAGATTGGGGAAGCCAACGTCTTTTATTAAATGTCAGGTGTTTTATTAAAGGGCACTGAAGTAGTTTACTTTGATGTGTGCAGCAACATTTTTTTATGATTCTTCCATTGTAGTGAAATGATCAGAATATAGGTCCATTTGCAGTTATAACTATTTCCATCGAACATTTGTGCAGC
The DNA here is from genome assembly GCF_003711565.1 of Takifugu flavidus. Taxonomy (NCBI): domain Eukaryota; kingdom Metazoa; phylum Chordata; class Actinopteri; order Tetraodontiformes; family Tetraodontidae; genus Takifugu; species Takifugu flavidus. The sequence continues at coordinate 3,398,934 of NC_079520.1, read as the reverse complement.
TGCTTTACCTCTACAGATGAGGCCATCTTCACCGATGTTCTGTTTGCACACACTGCAGTGCTTGGCCTTCTTGAATGTCTTCGCCCGGAAAGTGTGAGAGTGAAGAGCCTCCAGCTCCTCTGGCTGCAGTTCAGGAAAGAGCAACAAAGACAAAAGAGATGAAATGTTAAAATCCTGGTGTCTTTAATGAGTCCAGGTGTTTGTTAAAGCAAGTGTTCGGCCACAAAAGCGTCACTTAGCTCAGCGCCAAACAATCTTTTAGTGTGTTTATTTGCTTTCCTAATATGTGGCAGAATATGAGAGCAAAAGTATTGAGGAAAACAACATCTGCTTTTACACATCCAGTTTATGCCATTGTTCCATACTTATCCATCACTGAGGTATGGGAACGAAAGACAGGATGAAAAATAGCTCTAATAATGCTACAGTGCTAGAGAAAGATTTATTCATAGCTTTATTATGGTGGTAAAAATATCCCCTTAAGTCCTGGCACGAAACTTCAAAAAGGAAGACGCTGTTTGGATTTCTCATTTCCCGGTGGCAGGTGTCTTACGCAACTCTAACACGCCCTCTCCTCAGTTAAACATTATCTGCGGCCTGCTGTTTTGCATCACAGCTCCCCAGTTCCTTTCAGCCTTCCACATTTTAAGCCAAGCAGTGGTCAAATTCAGGATTCAATCAGAGTTCTATGAGGGAGCCCAGTGGCACCTCACACCAGGGGATTGCTGACTTTAGGTTGTGTAGGGGGTTAGTTGATTACTCAAATGGGAAGTTTGGAAGTCAAAATCGTGTGTTTATCCCCGCTGTACACATACCCCAGCTGTCATTTCAAACTTATGTAGTCATTATCTACGCACTCAATCCAAAACATAAATACTTGGGAATATCCTGTTTTTGATATTTATAAACACCCATAATGTGCACGTGTTCTACAGAGGAATCAGAGAGAAAAGAAATGCTATCCCATGTCAGGAAGTGCTGGATTAGCGTCCTGTCCTGACACAAGGCTTCCATTAGGCGTGTAGTCATGCCAGACTGGACTAAAAATGGCCATGTGGTTGGCATATTGGAGGACTTTTCACAGGAATTCCCATATGGAGAGAAGCAAAGAATGAAATGCATACACTCTCCCTTTGTGAAACCATTCACAATCACCCATCATAACAATATATTTTCTACTTGCCAGGATGACAAAAATGCCTGTTTTTCCGTAAATATCAGTAGAAAATAATGTGTAATAGCCAAAGCAGTTTAAGCATTTATTCATTCATTATTGGGTCTCAAATAGTCATCCACACCAAATGAGCTCATTTGGACCTGTAGAATTGCCTGATGTACCTTCAGATGTTTATCCGGCTCCATACGACGGCTCAATGTTTGTATTTCACATCCACATGGCAACAGCAGGCCAGCCGACCAGTCATTCCATCACCCGGCTACGCCTCGCCACTACATAACACGATTAGTTTAATCTAGTTAGGCCCAAATAAAGAAGCATGGCTGTGCAGGCTGCACCATGTTGGCAACAGAGCTGCGGCCCTCAGCCTGGCATCTATACATGGTGCTCCTGAAGGTGCCGCCATGCCAAAGTTCCAGCTGGCACCTGCTGGGTTAGGAGTCTCGGCATGGATTTGAGAGGATTGGGAAGGGCGATAAGTCGGTTTAATAGTAGTCAGAGTGGGTGACTGTGGAGGGGACCGAGTGTCTGTTTGTTATTCATTTCTCTGTAAATCAGAATAAAAGAACAATTTAAAAAGTAAATGTTCCAAATGCACTCAGTGTGGTGAGATGCTGATACTTTTTTGGATGGAGCACTATTCCTATATCAGGCTCTGCTGAAGGCTCGCAGTACTCCTCATTTCATCACTTTCTCTCCTGCACGTGCACACAAACACACTTGCACACAAACGCCTGTACAGGCGCGCGCGCACGGTAAGAATGTGAAATGTGTCAATCTCAGAGTCTATTCAGCAGCTTCTGTGACCAGTAGTGAACCTTCTCACACTCTCCCAGTCTGCATCCATTCACCCAGCAGACGTGACATGAAAAGAACTCCTGATATTAAACATTCTATTTAGATTAAAAGTGCATGTCACTGACTGCATTAGTAAGAACGCAGTAACCAAGGGATGTATCTGGAAGTCATTTATATTAACAGCCAAGTGCTCTTTATCCCAAGCCATTAGGGGCTAATGTATGTCATATGTAAACAGTGGAGGCAATTTTAGATATGTATAGTACACATGTTACTGCAGGGATGAAGATGCGTTTTAATAAGCAAAGCTGTCATTCATTGAATCAATACATGAGGAAATTAACATTCTTACACGCAATGGCTGGTAGTCCGACACATCCGTCTTTGCAAAGCCAAACAAAAGGCAGAACACTTCACCAGGCCTCGGAGCCTTAACCAAAACCCACCCTAAGTCACTTAACCTGAAACAAGTGTGTAAGTGCCACAAAGGGCAGTATAGAGGGACGCTCCCTTTTGTGAACACTTAATTGTTTCCCATCATTAGAAATGCGCCTGGTGCTCATGGCTTGTTTGTTGCTTTGGGGGTCAATTTGGAGCATGTGAGATATGAGTGAGAGGCAGAGGCATGGGGGGTGGGGTGAGGGTTTGATTTAAGGTTGAAAAGAAGACCTGCCAGTACACCCAGAGATTATGTTCTCTCCGTACATGCTGCAAAAACATGCAAATGGCCTCAGTCCTTCACATTCACATCACAGCGCTGGCTCTCAGATGCACTACAAAGGAAGGAAATGGTTTTAGACAGGCAACCGGGACCCCCAAAAGCTGAGGTCAGAGTGTACACATAACCCCCCTTCAGCTCATGCACTGCAGCTCCTGGGAAAAGGCTCCAGTTCCCTGAGAGAGGAACGCATAATCTCCAGCCTCACGCTCATTAGCGCACACGGTTAAAACATGTGTAGACACACACAAACACTCTCCAGACACACTGAGGCACTCACACAGTCATCTACACACGAGTGTGTACGATGCACAGCCCAGTTTCTTCTAATTATCAAGAGAATCTTTTTTTCTTTACTAAAAAAAACTGTAGGAGATGCTGAACTACACCAGCTTGGCTTTCGAGCCAGATATCTGTTAAAAGAAATTAAACATCTCAAAACTAGAATTAGCAGCAAAGAAGCAAAACATTCCTTGCACGAAAACTTCAAGTAACTGCAGGACTGAGCAACAAAGTCTTGACAGTCAATTGATGGCACCTTCTTAACGCTACAATTATTCCATAAAGCCAATGACAACTGTATCAAGTTCATAGCAATCATTAAATAAAACAACGTATTCGATTACTCCTGATGCCAAACTCTTGTGTGCGGTGATTATTTTACATACAGAAGAGTGTTTATCACATACCTGTTTTGGACCCCAACTGTGGCTGTGAATCATTGGAGCAGTTGGGTAATATTATAGTATCTATAACTGCTTCCAGACAGACATTCCAGCCCAATAAGGTAACCAAAAGCCCGAGTTTAGAACTTCAAACTATTAACTGCAACCTCTTCCAAGGTGTGACTCATGCACAGACACTGATTTCACCTCTGATTGCACTGCCATCCACTTTCAACACCTCATGAATTACCTCATATATTGGAAGCAGGCTGGTGTGTGTGTGTGCGTGTTTTGGTGCGTGTGTACACTCACACCAGGGTAGCCGAACTTTTAAAAAAATAAAAAATAAAAAATAAAAAAAAATGACTGAGAACTTTCATAACCCCTACAATTAGACAAGGGCCACTTGTGCTGAAATAATTAAGTTCCAAGTCAAGACAAAGAGAATATCAGACTGACAAGCTGCTATTGACAAGACATGCATGTGTAGTCCCCCCCCCCCGCATTTCATTGATGGTCTACAGTCTGAATGAAGTCAATAGAAAGCATATACAGAGACACAACAGTCCCCCTCCCCTTACACGTTTAAATAGTCTATTGTTCATGCTGTCGGTGCCAGAAGATAGAACAAGACCTGTCCAGTCATCTGCGTAATCAGCAAGTATGAACACTGCTGTCCCTCATATGGGAGTCCATGTGCACGGATGGACATTTTATCCAGATGCACTTGAGTTAGAGTCACATGTTACCATCTGTGTGCCCCCCTCCCACTTTTACTCTTCACATTTGAGTGTCTCCTAACAGATTCAGACAGAAATCTTCAATAGACCCAGATTTTGAGCCCCATCACTAGTCAGGAGTATAATAAACAAAACTGATCTTATGTTCGAATACTTTAACAGCTCTGTCTGTATTGGAAGTCTCATTCTTGCCTCATCTTTTGGCACCACAGGGACGCAGTTTGAAAAGTGCTTGTCCCAAGCAAGGAATTACATTTAGACATGCCAAATATGGGGTCATGGAGCTTGGAGCACAAACCGAGAAGAAACCATTTGGCATTGGCAATGGCTCCCCACACTTGACCTGGTGGCTGGTTCAGGGGCTTGCCAGTGCTTATTTCTCTGGTATCAACTGGTATACTCACTCACTTTCTACCGCTTGTTCCTCCACTGAGGGTCGCGGGGGGACTGGAGCCTATCCCAGCACAATGGGCGGAGGCAGGGTACACCCTGGACTGGACGCCAGTCAATCGCAGGGCTACCACATATAGACGAACAACCATTCTCTCTCACACTCACGGGCAATTTTAGAGTTTCCAATTAGCCTAATCCCCAATCATGCATGTCTTTGGACTGTGGGAGGAAGCCGGAGTACCCGGAGAGAACCCACGCAGGCACAGGGAGAACATGCAAACTCCACACAGAAAGTCCCCTCAATCCCAACCGGGAATCGAACCCGGGGCCTTCTTGCTGTGAGGCAACAGTGCTAACCACCACACCACCGTGCCGCCCTCAACTGGTATATCAGTGACATAATCCAACTCCACATAAGCACCCTCAAAACGAGGCTACTCGGTTGGACTCAGATTTTAGATCATATAATTTAGTCAGAAATGATTTCCTGTCAGACAAACAGCAGCCTTAAATGCACGTGTATAAATATTAGTACATGGCGTTCCAGAGATATGAGGCACTGTTAGACATCAGGGTTTAATATCTGAAACAAAAGAGCCAATCAATCATCTGTTAATTTCCTATCCTCAATGCGGTGATAAGACGGAAATAGATGCTTATTTCCTTCTGATCTCTGTATTCTCTTGCTGCTATTCTCCCGCATCTGCCAGGTGGTCTAGATCCTTGAGATTAAACTTCTAGATTAGCAGTGAGGAAGAAACACAGATCTGATTAGAGTGACCACGTATATTCAGACCTGGATCCAATTAAAGATTTAAGCTCACTTATCTGAAAAGACATAATACGTTCAATAGTTAAAGGAAACCTGTGGGATTCCATTATCTGTAAGCCGTGTATGGAACAATAGCAACAGGCATCAATTCACAGCTAAACACTCAAAAGGAGAGAGTTGTTTCTTCCACGATCTTTACTTCCTCTCTTTTCTTCTGCTCTCCACGTTCCAAAAATCCAAATAGTCCTTCAGTGAACAGTCACCTGCTTTTCATTTTGCGGGGAAAATGTACCCCAAGCAGCCTCCTGCTTCCTCCTTTTCCCTACATGTATTTCATCTGTGAGGTGGAACGCAGGAAAGAAATTACTCGGTCATCCAGAAGTGAAATGGGGGGGAAACTTCTTTTATTCTATTTCAAAGACGATAAGCAGCCAGAAGAGAGTAATATTGAGCAGCCATCTTGTCTGGGGTCTCTGTCTGAGTCAAATATTAAAGTTTTCTTTTATGGGGTAACACAAAAATTGTTGTTCAGCCGTCTCTTTGTCCTGGGATTTGATGGATGAAGCTCTCCACAGGTTCCTGAGTAAATCATTGATTATAGTTAATAAAGGCACCAGCTGTTATCACATTGTTGTGTTTGGCAACCACCCTGGAAAGGTGACTGCCAAGATATCGCCATTAACAAAAACAGGGATTATAGAGACGGTTTGGGAAATCTTTCCAGACCTGTAACTTCACAACAAAGTCACCTTGAAAGAACTACATCTGATTGTTTGGATGCAACTTTTATACAGATTCTTCTCCAGTGGGAAATGGGACATTTCTGAATTTTGACCAATTAAAGGAACTATATCAGAGCAAACATGTTTATACGAGAGGTACACGTTAATCCCACCAACAGTTTAACTACAGCCACAGATCTCTTCAGTCTTTAAGCTTGAAATAACAACTGATGTTGTGCCAAACAACATGGGATTTGTAGTGAGGAAGGGCTCTGATTCCCATGTCCCAGATTTAAAGACAAATCCTGAGCAAACCTGATGTCCATATTCTCCTTTTGCTGTTAAATGATTTTATTTTTTTGCTGTCCTCTATTTTAATTTAAATTTCTCTGGTTTGTTGGTCACTATTTAATAGAAAAGAAGTATGTAACATCCTTTTAAGCCAACTATTGTCATTTTCTGACCTGGTGCAGCATGCATGTCTGGACATCTTACTTCAACTCTATATTAAGCAAGTTATTCATCTCAACATTTACCCAAAGATAAGGTTTCTGTTTAAGAAAGCAAAGCTCAGAATTTTCTAACACAGCATGCCTATGAAAATAAATGCAACATGCGTATCATACATCATGAAGGATGGCTGTTGCCAACAGCATTGATTCTCCAAGATAAAACAAGTCTAATAAAACACAGCCAAGTACTTCACAAGAGCCAGCAGTCAAAAACAGTATGTGTTCCATATCGTGCTGGGTTGGCTAAAGATCAGGCTCTTAGAAAAGACAGAAGGAAGGGAAAAAAAAGTCTAAAAAATAAAAGATGTTAGTGGGAAGAGTGCGGAAGGGATTTTGTAGCCATGTCGCAAAGGCTGCAATACATCAACTCTGTATCAAAACATGGCCCGCAAAAGTATGAGCAGATCCTCGTATCATCTCCTTCCGGTAAACACACAGGCAGGGCAGTGGGGTGCTGTCACTACCACTTCCAATGAGCACTGTTTTTCCGAACACTTGAATGCATAGATGTCCACAGGAGTTCTCAGATCACATCCAGAGTTGGAGGTTATCATGGCACTAAGTACTAACCGGGTCCTGAGGGCCTCCTCAATTAGAGAATGTCACTGACAGTTGAGAGTGAAAAATTGTCCCTTTAACTTTTATCTTAACCTCGGAGTGTCCATACTTGCACAGAAAAATGCACACTGTTACAGGGGTGTAATTATTGTTGGTGATTTGTTAAATATTTTACATAACTTAGACAATGACTATTAAGTTGCACTCTGGCCAAGAAGAAACAGTTGGGGCCAACAGTATGTACATGTTAGGAATACATGGCTTATAATCTCATCTGTGAGATGTGAAAAGCTGCCATATAAGGGGTCTTGCATGGAATGAGTAAAAGCAAAAAACAGTTTTAATTTGCAGAACATTTGAAAATATCAGATGAGATCTCAAAACAGTGAGCTGGATTTACTGGGCTAGTTGGATTTCTAGCCAAAATCCCATGCTGATCGTGCTGTGACATAAAACAACACTCCTGAAACCACACGTTGCCACTGTCACCCTGTGAAGACAACAGAACTGATGAGGACGTGATGCTCGTCTATGAGACATCTATGAGAGACGAAGTTTGGCCTGAGAAGATGCGTCCGCTACATTAAGAAGAGGGCAAAATGTCCCTGAAACCTGGCCAAACATGATTCTTAACAACTTCGTAGATACAGCCAAAAATGTAGGTTTGAGCAATATCATGTGGTTGGAAAGAAATTGGAAAGTAATTGTGGTTTGTATTGTAGACTTTGGCATCCAACATTCTGAAGCAGCAGGTTAGAGGGACATCTTTTTTTTCTTTCGGTAGTTTAAGAGTGTACGTTAGGCAGCTAAAAACTGAGGATCAACTGATTCCAGGGCGGTTTAAAAATTCATATTACCAGATCAGGAAAATGGAGGGAAAAAAAGATCAAATATCAAATATCCCAACCTGAAGCTCCCTCTATGATTCCGTGCATGGGAGGTTTAAGGCCAATGTGCTCAGTGAAGCATGCACAAAGTCTCTTCATGAACGAAAGGAGTGGGAGGGAGGGGATGACAAAGCTCAACAACTCCCATAAATCACCCGAGAGTTATCCTTCCTGATGTGTTGTGCAATAACACAAAGAAAATGAAGTTGTCTTTTGAATTATTATATGATTTCTACAAAATGGGAACAAGAGACGGTTTCACAAAGCGTAAAAACACGGTAAACCGTGAGAGTCGAAAGCATTGGGGCAAAGTAAACGGAGATGTTTACACAGAAAAATGTTGCCAGACTTCAGAAGGACCCCACATGTGGAGGATTTCTCAACCAGTCAGATGGGACCTGGAGAGAGAAAGTAAAGCCGACAAGAGGCCAATGACGGTGGCGAAAGGAGACAAAATGAAGGTTTAAGCCAGCAACAGATTTGTTGTTTGACTTCTTTCAAGTCCAGACACCTAAAGATCAAAGACCCAACATTCCTGAGAAGACAATTTCCCAGAGTGATCATCTCGAGACGCGACTGTGAACCGAGATGGATTGAGTGAAGGATAATGGATATCGATCATTCCGAGGAGTTCTTTGAACCTTGACACGTCTGCCAAGGGTCAATAATTGCACTCTCAATTGAGAGTCTGACCTGACGCTGTCTTTTCAACAGCACTTTACTAGTTCATGTGTGTCTTTGCACTGTTAAAGACAGAGTAGAACTGGCCAATACACATCAATCACTCACATCTGGATGGAGGTAAAGGGTGAATGTTAAATCGCCCGATCCCTAAAGCATACACTGTAGCTTATAGAGGGTACTTTAGTGGGGGTATTTAATTTGTTTAATTGCCCCCTCAGAGAAACCAGAGGAGCTTCTCCCCAAACTGCTTTTTTTGCCTTCATTAATTATTCACAGTTGTTGGTGGAGGGGCAGAATTCTGAAGGTTTTCTTTCAACAGACAACTAATCTCGCCTGCAGCATCATCTGTTCATTTCCTTTGTCCTTCAAATTTGCTCTGCCATATTTCCGTCAGCAGTATTTTTTTTCTGCTTCTGAGCGATATCGCATTTTATCCTGGACCCTTGCGCACGGACATTCTTCCGGCAAACTGATGGGGATCCAGCAGAGATTTCTATCAACAAGCCTCTCCTTCATCAGCAACTGCAAATATAAACATTTGCACAATATAACATTGCTAATATTTATGTAGTGTAACATTTATGGAAAACAATTTTCCATTTTGCATATCTGACATCAGAGTGTGCACAAAAGAAGCAGAAGTGGCACTGATGGCATAGTCTCATATCCTTCAGCACTGAGCCAACATATAAGCATTAATCCAGATTAAGGTGGGATAAATTATTGCCCAAGCAAAATGTTGCTTTTAATGTAAGGCTTCATAATGTGCCCCACCCCCCTTAAGTGAGCCTGCTTTGTACAGTACCCTGATGCAGTCAATCAGTGACCCAGAGCTTAGCTGGGGGGCTTTCAGATCCTTTTATGAACCCCCCCTTTCACACCACCTCCAGCCCTGCAAAAGAGAGAACGGTAATTAACTGATGAAGAGCTCTGTAAGATTATCCAGTCTCTTCACCAAGGCCTCCAGCTCAGCCAGTGGTGTGCAGTCATGTCCCAAAGGACCAGCAGAATGTGGATGGACGGATATCAATGGTCTATTCAACTATTCTTCCCTTTCATCCTCCATTCAGCCCCCCCAAAAAAAGGTCGACATCATACAATGTTGTGAATTTGAGCCAAGAATGTTCTTTCACACAGACACAAATTAGGACATCTCTGATTTAAGTTTGGAAAATCTGCAAAGTCCTACAGTAGATGCATCCCACGCAAGAACATAAACAACCCCTCACTGCGAGTGAGAATGTGCAGTAGATTGAATTATACAATAGACGGCAAAAATAGCTGCATCCCAACCAAGAGAGCTAAAGCAGCACAGGGAGCGAGTGGGAAAAGATGAGAAAGAGGGAGTCTGGGGCTCAACTCTTCCCATTTTCGATAAGCAGTGGAGTCTACTTTAAATATGTTTCTCATGAGATTAAACCTTACAGAGCTGGTTTGGTGGACACACCCACCCATTCTTCTTCATAATATCGCCCTCATTCAAAAGTGTCACCGTGCCAAGGCCCCCCACAGCCGGGTCCTCGCTCTATACCCCAACCCCCGACAAGTAGACCACCCAACAGATTCTAAGACCAGTTCGATTTGATCGTCCACACCAAGCATCAGCTGCCATCAGAAACAAGATTAAAGAAACCAATTCTGTCAGTCGGGCATCACATCCAAGCGCCATTTCCAGACCCATAAATTATGCAATTTAAAGTTCATAGCTTGGCCTGTCAGGTAGCTGCACAGAACCCTGAAAAGTAGCCTCACCCAGAACATGCAGGACAGGCAGATCCAGGTGCGTGCAGGTTCAGCCAGGGCTGTTGGCAGGCTCAGAGAGATGGACGGCATGATGATGGGCAGGAGTGACGCTACGGCTCAGTGGGCTCTGGCGTGTGTAATCCAGCCAGAAGAGGTGTCCATCGCCGCAGAGTCATGACTAACCTGGACAGCAACACTCGTACTCACTGTCTCTCCTCTCAGTCTGATCCTCACTGCCTTTTCTCTAGGCTCATTCTGGCTCTCCTCCCCTCTGCTGGGGGAAAGTTTCACAAAACTGGGGTGGGGGTGTTGTCAGCCTGCCCCCACCACTCAAAGCAAAGGGGGAGGGGGTGCTCGGCTTATTATACATCTCTTTTGCCCCTCCTCTCTCTCCGAATCCATGTTGCCCTCCCTTTTTGCCCCTCTAAGTCTCACCACTTTTAATTTCATTCATTCCTTAATCCCACCCCTTCCCCATTTGCCCCCGCAGCATCCGTCACACTTAACCTCCCCCTCACACCATCACGCTCGTGCACAATTCCCTCAGCAATGAACACGTTTCATCAGTTGATAAAGTGAACTTCCAGGGTGAGGACACCGGACAACAATGCAATGAATCACTTCTAAGGTCAGGAAAGAAACCACCTGCTAACAGATGGCCTCACGATCAAAATAAGCTATTTTTACATAATTGGAATCCACAATTGACCTTTTAATATATATGTGTATATATAGTTTTTAAATACTCTTAAAACACTAGTGAAAGCAGCTGGCTGATATACAGTATTCAGTAAGATCAGTGTTTTGCATACCGTTTACTTGGGAGGGGGGGGTTCATTTTTAAAATTTGTGAACTTTTTTTTTTCTTTCAAACTATTAAACTTCAGTTATTTCAGTGGACATCACCAGATGATGATTTATTTTTTACGATTGTAGCAGGTTGCAGAAATACAGGGTATGATATGCAAATCAACAGTGAACAAATAAATTTTGAAGCATAAAACTCTCATCATGTGTCATTTTAGTAATTGACTCCCTACAGAAAATAGACACACCCTCGAGCCAAGCTAACTCACAGTTAGCCTTTTCTTTCACATTCTCTCTCTCGCACACACAAACACACACACACACATTGACATTTTGCTTACACAACATAAATATACAAACCTACCCACAACCCCACCTGCGATCTAGAACATATACAGAATCAGAGCCCTGCAATGGTGCACGGGAATAATTGCATGGCATTTCCTGCAGGCCACCCTGGCAGAGTGTCAATGGGGACAAAGTTGGAGAGACATTTGTATTCACCAACCACACTAACACAAACTCTGGTCTGATGGATTGATTAGGCTTCGATTGTGTAAATATGAGTGAATGTGTAGGTTTGCCATCACTTATTTTGATATCCTTTAAATCTGTTAAAAGTCTGAATCTAAAGCTAATTATGACAAATTCAACATTTAAATACAGGGAAATCAGTTTTGTGGAAGGGAAATAGGTAATAAAAATAAATAAATGAATAATGTCATCATTGAAGAGAGCTTTAAACCTCTGAACTTTTAATCTCCTGTGACACAGGTAAGAGCGCTTGAGTATATTTTAACACTTATGTTCAAAAAAATGTTTGACTGTGCGGTTTGTGTAGCTTGGCTCTGCCACAGCACCCAGTCACCTGTCACAACACTGCGCTTATCTAAGCCAGCACTAGTGTGACAATGAAGGACACTTTATTTATTATCTATAAACACACAACGGAAAAACAGAGCAAAATGCAACGTCGGAGTTTACTTTACAGCCAACCAAATACCTTTCTATGTGAAGATTGTGCAATATAAAAACAATAAAAATAAGCTACGGTGTGTTTATTTGCTCAAAAGAACAGGGTAGCATCACTGCAGCAGATGTTTGATTTCAGAGAATAAACCGGCCCGTTTTTGGAGATCAGAAAAGTACAAAAATGTGCAACAGTTTGTACCCGTGGGAAAATACTGAGTGGACAAGAGGAATAAATTTAAGTTTCAGTTTCTTATGCAATCACAAGAGACTTCTCCTTGGCAGACAGACAGAGAGTTAAGATACAATAAATAGAAATTCAACTTTACCCCACAAATGAGCCCCCTGTTACACTATAGCAGATGAAAACTGTTCCAAGGTTTGTTCGTGCTTTATAACGGGTGAGTTATGCTTGTCAGTAACATATGAAGAAGATTCACATCCAATATCTGGAATCAATAAAAATCTGTGCTCAAATTACCATTATCAAGTGAGTCATAACTGTCATTGTGGCGTAGTTACCATTTGCTTTACAGCACCAACTAGTGGACACTTGGGGAACTGCATCCATATCTAAAACCAGAAGCATTTGCTCAGTTATTAAAAAGCACACATCTGGGAGAGTAAGTGCAACTATGGCTGAAGGAGGTACCTTCCTTTGATTCTTTTGAAATTTTGTCTGCTTCTGTTTTGTTTTGTCGATCAAAGCAAAGGCTCAGAGGTACTTTCACATTGAGTGAGATTAGCTGGTTGTCAGGTCACCGTCCTTGAACCATGTAAAGACGAGTACAAAGCAGGGTCGGAACAGAGCTGTGCGCCAGGTTACAATGGACTCAGAAGCCAAAGAAATAACAAGTCAGCGGGTAAGCTTGTCAGGTGAGGGGACAGAACGAGAGGAAAGAGAGTGGAGAGATGAGTTGATAGATAAACAGGATAAGGAGAGAGTGAACGTGTAAACACAGGGGTGTGTCCTGTCATCGTGGCCGCTGTGATCAAGGCGGAGTTTGCTTGTTGACAGACGAAGGAAAAACACACTCCAGAAGCCCCCCTCAACACACGCACACACCCTCTTCCCCCCCGACTCCCATCTGTTGAAAACAATGCGTACCCAGGGCCCTCCCTCTGAACAATGCTCACATGTGTGTGCACGTTTTTCCTCCGTTCTCTTTGAGGAAACAGCCCCAGAACGCACAGGCCCGTCATCACAGCAACACTGGTGTAACACCTTTACTGCCCGTTTCCATCTGGGCTGACTATAAAAGCATTTCAAACACCATGGAAACAAGTTGTAGATTCTCTCCCCTTTTTTAGGATTTTGGGAAATAAAGACACCCAGACCAGCGAGGTCCACAAAACAACATAACCAAAATATGAATGTGTGATAACACACCTCTGTGAACAGGGCCAACGGCAGAACGAAGCATCTGTAACGGCAAAGAGTTCACAGGGATGTAGCTGGATTAAGTTGACTTGAGTTTCAATCACATCGGAATCAGCCAAACAGAACCCGGATTGTGGAAGAGAAAGCACACCCCCTCTTTTGTAACCAGAGCCAAGAACTGAGAGCCAAATGCCAACCCAGACCAGAAAGCTACCACCTACAGGAGGCATGAAGCTTTCTGTTGGGAATAAAGGTGAGGTGATCACCAGTGGACAGCACAGAGATGCTGATTGGCTGTTTGGCAAACCTGCATCTTCAGGTTGGGGACAGTACCTGGAGTAGCTACTAGCAGTCAGGGATGTTTTTCTTTTGGTTTTTGTGCTGACACACCAGGGAACACCTTAATCTACCTTCATATGGGATCTATATGAGGAGTGGATTCTGTATTATAAGAATTGACTTGCTTCATTTGCATCTAAAACACATCTCGGCCCCCATCTCTCCCAATCACTGCAGAATCAGAAGCCACAGGCAGGTAACCTCACCCAGCATGTAACAGTGGTAGATTCTATTATTTTTCCTACAACCTAACTTGACCTTTGCCTTGTATTGTTTGCAACTAAATGTTAAGGTGAAAAGGCTAACAAGTAAAGTGAGACATGGCCTACATGTTGGTATTAAGTGGTCAAGCACTGATTGTGCCCAAAAGTAGCCCAACTGCAGAGACATGTTTAATTAGATAATGCACGCCATCTGCTCTGGAAGTATTGGATTACCCAAACCAACAATCCAGACTTAATTCAGCAAGGGTGCTTTTGCACAGCCAATAATCTTAATAATCTTGTCCCAACTTCCTGTCATTCAAACCAATATCATCTGAAATGAGGAATAAAACTGTACCTTGCTCTTACGTCCCCTTTGTTGGAAAAAGGGGAAAATGCAGTAGAAAAAATATTTCACCCAACTGAAGACTGAGGTTAGACACCAACTCAGTCCACCCATTCTTCCCTGGACACCTCCCCACGTCCTCTGCTGAATGATAACCTCCTCTGTCTCCAGCCTGCCCTTCACTGGTACCACTTTGTCCTGGCTGAATGGCTCTTTTTCATTTCCGAGAGGCACTACGCTTCCCTCCAGTCTCTGAAATTGCAATTCCTGTGGCTGCAGTAATTCCTAAATGCATCTTTGTCCGTATTCAACATCCATCCTGCCCCCGTTCCTCTGGATGCTGCAGGGTCCTCCGCTGAAAGTGGGCGGAGGCGGGGTGGGTCCTGCAGCTCTGTCTGGTAAAGGCACTTATAGTGATGGAAAAAGGAGGGGGAGTTGTGCAATTTAATGCAGAAAAGAGAGGGTGGCTCAGACTGGTCCAAGAGAAGTAAATGTGAGATGTGATCAAGGGAGCGTTTAAACACTGCTCTATTAAAAATAAAGCTAAAAAAGTTAGCTTAAAATAAAAGCATCTCCACGCCTCTGTATTTCTGAGTTACTTGTTCCATGACAGATGGAGCTAAATGAATCCCCCTTCGCTGTCTGGATGGCATTGGTCTGTCTGCATAGATAATGTCAGCAGTACCATGGTTAATGGTATTAGCATCAGTAATACTGGACTGGACTGCCTGTTGCATCACCACCGTGCAGTTATTGTCTTACATGGACATTTTAAAGAAAGACACCAGTAAAGGGCCCATTTAAATCCCAGTAAATGTAACTCTGTTTTAATGGGGGAAACAATCTTTGTTTGCTGGGATGCTTAAAAAAAGTCTGTAAAGAATGAAAATGGAAATATATATATATATATATATATAATATATATATATATATATTATATATATATATATATATATATATATATATATTATATATATATATATATACACACACACACATATATATATTTTTTTTTTTTTTTTTTTTTTTTTTTTTTTTTTTTTTTCTGTTTCGTTACATTTGACTTTGGCCTTTACCGAATAAAAGTAAGTTTACTCCTCTTTTTTTTCCCTTTCAGGGACATAAAAGAGGGAAGCATTTGACTTTTTGGTGAAAATACTGAAGTGTGCCTGCTGTTAAATTTGGGCATATTCTTCCTGGAGGGGGGATGTTCCTTTATTTCCCTTCTGAGGTCAAGAACATTTTTTAGCCAAGAACCCAACGCTGGCGCTGCTTCGTGATGCTTAAAACCTTCATCAACCAAATGCAGGTATTGTCTTCCTGCTGGGCCCGTCTCTTCAGACAAAGTGACGTTTGACAGCCTGGGCAACGTCATGGGCGCCTCCTGACTCTCAGCAGCACAAACAATGAGCTCAGCTACGGCCTCGACCCGACACATCCAGTCTGTTGTCATGTCGAGGAAACCAGACCAGAGAATAAGGGTCAACGTTGCCTCCAGAGGGGGGAAGCGTCTGGCTGTGGGTTGAGTCAGCGGCTGAGAACAGTTTAGGCCACAGCTGGTGGTAGAAATTCATCAGTTTATTGCATTACCCCATCAGTGATGTGCAAATTAATTGAAATACATGGTTCATTTTACGGTGTAGGTATGAATATGCATATCAAGGAATTTGGGACGCTTCAGCTGCCTCATCAGAACCGAATCTGATTGCACATTTCAGAGCTTTTCAGCAACAATTAATGAACATGAAGGACATTGTGTACCGAGCTTACAAAAGCTCCATTGTTCTCACCATCCAGAGTGACATCCGGTGAGTATGTCCAGAAACAGTTTGTCACCGTCACTCCAACAGGAGCAGAGCTAATCTAAAATCAAAACAAGCCAGTAGCATAACAACATTTACATTGGGTTCAATATTGTGTTTCGCAGAAACGACTCGAGTGGAGAAGCTGTGATTAATGCAGGAATTACCCCCTGGCCCACACGCTATTGATCTAAGGCATCCAGTTTAGGATTGAGAGCTCATCAGATATAATCATGTAGCCAATATCAGTAGTAATGAAGTCAGAGCTCTTAGCAGGACCGAGAGAATAAGCTCTGTCTTCAAGTGGAATGGGGACTCGCAGATTTCACCAATTGTGTACAAAATTAAACCTAAATTCAAAATGAAAGTTAAACGAGACATTGTGACTTCCACCTTTAATAATGTTTTTAAAATAACCCAACACTGCTCATTTAACTCTGTGACAGCTGCAGATAAACAAGATTAAAGGCATCAGTGTGTTTTGGCCTCATGTTGATGTGCACTAAGTGGAATTAGCCAAGGAGCCACTGACGGCTAATTAAAGAAGCCTTCTCCTAACAGGCACCAGCTGAGGCTGACCGGAGATAAATGCCTCCTGAGACAGGCGGCCCATTTGTAAAACAGTCATCAGTCTGAAAGTTCCTGCGTCCTGAATAGACATCTGACAATCAGCTGATGAGAAAACCCTGAGAACGAACCGCTCGCCTCGGACGATGGACCAAAAGAGAGACACAAAGACCTGAAAATCAGAAGACCTGACTGAAATTTCATATTACTTTCAAGAATCTAACCATGAAATTTGTGTTTCCCCAATACCGTCCAGGTCCCGATGTTGCTCTCTGTGTTAAAAGCAAATGCAACCTGGTATCATCTCTCAATATCAGGACTAAACGCCAGCGTGAGCTGTCCAACAGTAAACAGGAAGCACTGTAAATCCAGAGCAAACCCAATTCTAGGTAATTTGTTTCTCATTTTTCTGTTATGACGACATTGAATTCTCACTGAAATTGAATAATGTTCTCCAACATTTAAAAAGCAGACATTCTGAGATTTACTGCTCCAATCCAGAAATCTATGATAACAGCTTTACATTTCACCATTTCACGCATTAGAAAGAGAGCCAACTATGAAGTCAGAGTCCATACGTACGGTAGATACTCGACTCATTCCCAATGACATGTTACAAACCAGATGGTTGGTGATCCGTGTCCAATCGCCTCACATAAATCTAAACCATCTGAGGTCTAATGTCCATGGCACAACTGTTACTTCACACAGGAACAGTAAGACGAGTTGCTGGTCAATCAGTCACAAGCAGGAAAAAAGCTTCACTTGCTTTGTGCGCTGTGGTGGAGCTAACCAGACCTCTGGCCACCCACAGTTAAAGCTGACATGTTGGAACAGCACTCACCATCCAGAGCGACATGGCCATGGTGTCTGTCCCTGAAGACACCTGGGGCAGTAATTCCCTTTCACGGATCCGTGGCTCTCTCTAACACCGCGTAGGCTTCTTCTGGCATTAACAACTTATTGTCCCGAAAAGTTGGATGCACTGACCAAAGAGAGCCTAGTGGTCCAGCCTTTATCCTGACATACTTCCTGAGCTGTATTGTTAGCAAGCAGAAAGGAAACAGACACACACACACACGCGCACACACACGCACACACACACACACACGCGCACACACACACACACACACACACACACACGAGTGAAGGCCAGTTTCAAGGGTTTACACCATGGAAAGTGAGAATACCAGGGGCTGTTTTGCTTTGAGGAGATTCTGATTCTTCCAGAAACTGCATCACTGCTTTCACATTAAAGATCAACTATATCAGCCAGTAACAAAAAAACAGTTTCTAAACCTCTCTGCCCACCGTCACACGTTGCAGGGATCCTTTCTCTTCCCACAAGTTGAACAAAATAGGCCAAAATTAATGACAACAGAAAATATGTGGTGTTCACTTTCAGGAAACGGGGGATAAAGACAGAATTTCACTTCAAAATTCTGAAATGGAATCCAGCTGAACCAAAGGCCAGTCTCTCACGTGTAACAGGCTACAGACACCTGCCTTGAGATCGGAATCCTGCAGGAATTCTGCAGCAAGCTGAAATAATACAAGAGTCTTAAGTTTGCTGGCGATCAGGAAAAATGCAGAGGGTCTCCTGCACTCCTGAAAACCACATATATCCTGTTAAGAAGCAGGTTAACGGACACTTCAGCACCCCAAGATACCTCTATGCTGCAGCTGTTGTCTTCCTTTCTTCACAAATGCTGCTGTATTTGTTTGAGAAAGTGAATTTCTTCAATTCTTCATGTGGAACAAACAATCTTACACTAAAGAGTGAATGTCAATACCAATGTAGTCTTTCACATGCAGCATTCATGCACGCTCCTCTACTGGAATTTCCCCTTAGTGGGTCAGGTCTTATCTTATTTTTATCTTATCTCTTTGCCCATTTAGATAAGTTCATCTATGGCCAGAGTTTGCAGCTGTCAGTCACGACCACTTACAGCAGGGTGGGATTCATTCACTTGCTTTTAATGAAAGAGTTAAAAGATAAACTGCACGGCTGTAAAATGTATCACTTTTTTACGACAGGTAAAAGAAAGGGAAAAAAAAGCGTTGTTGAGCGTAAATGTCCCAGAACACTGGAGGCGCTGACAGCTGAGAGGACGATGTCTCAGCAGCGAAACATAAACCCAGCGCCATCGGCTGCTCCGTTGTTTTTAACAGACATCTCGGAACTGGTGCATTCACTGCCGCTCGTCCATGAGCACGGAGGCTTTCAGGGAGCGGAGGATGCTGGGTGGAAGACAGAGGTGGCGTCACATGAACATTTTTCACTCCAACTCTTCTCCTCCTGACTGAACTTTAACAAGGTCTTGAAAAAAAAGAGGTTATATTTACTTTGAAAGGCATGTGTGGGATCTTGAACCGTTGGCATTTTACCACATATCACACATGTTCTGCATTAAGTCATCGTAAAAATCGGTGATGTCATGGTTAGTCACTAGGAAATGGTTTCAATTCAGATGTAGATTTATGGAGGCTGATAAACGCTGCATAGTGATAACACTGTCAAACACTATTCATCATTTTAACATGTGTTGCATTTATCAACTTTCAATTTATTGAATTCAGACAGTTGTTATATTGTGATATCTGAGCGGGATTTTTGACATGTGAAATAACTTCTCTGCCTTTAACCCTCCCCTAAAGAGTAGAGGACAGCTGTGGGGCCAGGGAAGCATTTGGGGGTTAAGGGCCTTGCCCAGGGGCCCGCAGTGCTTTCAGGACCTCAGTGTACAAAATAAA
The DNA here is from genome assembly GCF_003711565.1 of Takifugu flavidus. NCBI lineage: Eukaryota > Metazoa > Chordata > Actinopteri > Tetraodontiformes > Tetraodontidae > Takifugu > Takifugu flavidus. Next base: position 3,379,397 of record NC_079520.1, on the reverse strand, counting down.
CTCTGCACAATTACTACAACCCTAACCATAACACTGACGGCCCCCTGCTGGGTTTTTTTTCATAATTATCAAGCGAATCAGGCTGAAATTGCTAAATAATATTATATACGGTTGGCGCGGAGCTCCATTGACTCTCATCACTAACCCCCCCCATCACCTTGGCCAGGAGGTCACCCGCTTGTATGTGCATCAGCAACTCAACACTCTATTTAAAGGGCATGAAAGGTGTAGCAGATAGTCAGGGGGGCAAGTATACATAAATAAATACTTCCTTTACAAGGAGTACAACTGAAAAGGTGCATACTGTATGCGTCTTCATTATCGCATTTAGCTATAGAAGTGAGGACGCAGTCAGTCTCAGAGTTTCTCCCAATAAAGGAGCGGAATTCCTTCTGGGTGCCAGCTGTTGCCCATGACGAAGGCGTGTCTACCCAATAGTTGGGCATTATGCAAATGTAAGTCATGGCCCCGAGATCGTGCGTGCGTGTGCATGCGTGTGTGTCTGCCGTGCGGTGTGACCGTCGCATGGCTTCACATTTCACCCAAATTTTATTGGTGCCAGTGGCCTTTTGTCTGCTTTAATTAAATTAACTTCTGAAGAACAAAGCTTGTTGGAGGGAAGCGCTGGGATATTGCGCAGACATCACCTCGCTGTGGGAGCTTTTAATGGTGTTTACATTACAGTCAGTCAGTGCTTCAGAAAAAAGGGGCTTCGCTTTCAGAACATTTTACAACTTGGTAACAGTTGCGCAGGAGGGGCTGTGCGACATTGTCCTACTGAAACATGATTGATTCCTAAAAACAAAGACAACTCTCAACGGACCATTTAATTAGAAGTGAGGTTTTTTGAAATGTTTACAAGTTAATTAGGGAATTTAGATGTTGCTAATTGGAAAAAATCTATAGCTCTTTGTGTGCACGTAACTCATAAAATCCAGGGAAATGGCAATGACTCTATCAAGACTGAAAAGGCCATATCCTCATCCTGTCATTAGCTCTGGTTTAAAGTGCCCCAAATGAAAAAGACATTCTTTGCATCACTGGTTCTCTTCATTTTCCCCTCATGACAGCTTATTTCCAAGTCAACATGACAGGGACGCGTCCAGACGGCAAGCAAACAGTGTCACACGCTTTCCTCCGAGGGATAAAAGAGCCGTGAAATTCCGACATTTGTCCAGTGTCTGACATAACGTCAGGCAAATCCAACCCTGGCATCTTGATGGGCTCTACGTTTGCAGTTACGGGCTAGGACAGACAGGGATCAATTACTGACCGTCGTACAGTGCTTTCAGAGGAACATGATCGAGCAAGCAGCAAGTAAAGCAAGAGACTGGACAGACCCACTTGGACAGAAAACTGTAAAAAAAAGAAAATAAAATAGTGACCTTCAAATGACTTCACCACATACTTGATACAAGCCCCCCCCCCCCAAGCATCTCCTCAACAACAATTAACAGCATTGCCGCGATTCCTTCATCCACCCATTCTGTTATTCTCACTAAAAACCTTTTTTTTTTAAATTATTTGTACACTGTATCTCAGCATAAACTCAATGTTAAACCTGATTACAGCCGTCGTATTGTAAGCGAGCATGTGGAAATGCAAGAATGATTTTAAAAAGATGAGAAAGATGACTGGGATGTCCTCCAGTTAACTGGTTAATGTGTTTTATGGTGCTGAACTGCTAAATGGTTAAAATCAAAACATATCTGAAAACAGATAATAACATAATCTGTAACCTGCAGGACAGATTAAGCACTTGAGGGCAAAATTACTTTTCAGTTCCTGCAACTTGCATTTGATCAATATAAACAAACATATATTTACTAAAAAATAAAACAAAACTTTTTTTTTAAAATCTATTTCCGAGACATTCATCCCACTGAAGCTATAAAGTCCCTTTACATCCCACCTGTCATTCTAAAGCTGTCCTGCCTCATGATTTAATTGTGTTATTACAGAGATAGTGGTGGATGTATTAAGATAAATCCAAATCTATATCCTATCATTTCTTCTCCTTATACACACACACACACACACACACACACACACACACACACACACACACACACACACACACACACACACACACACACACACACACACACACACACACACACACGAGTGTGAACGCTATGGGGGATGTTGTAAGTCAAGCTGGTACTTTAAATATAAATGTGTGGCGCGCTGGTGCTGCTTGTGTAGGATTACAGGCGTGTGTAGCAAATGTGCGGTACTGGGTCCAAGAGTGTGATTTCATTAAAGATTCCTTCGCATGGCGCGTAGACCAGGACACACCCGCTGTCATTAACAGGGATCAGCTCGGAACCCTGGAACATTTGCTGTTGCTTTTTTAATAGAGTACAGTTGAGTTTCTACTCCCGTTGTGCTAATAATAACAACAAGCTTGAGACATTTTCTTGCAGGACAATCAACTGTTGTCACTCCTTGTGTTATTTTAAGGCACCGTGGAGACGTCGCATCACGAAACAACAGCCGTTAATGTTCAGTTAAACTATTGCATTATTTTATATGACATTTTATGCTCAATTTTCCCATTTATATACACTAGTGGATAGCGCAATAATATAGATTGTAACTTCTTTGACATTTATTAAAAGGTGTTTTAAAATATTAAGGACCACTGCAATGTTCATTTCCACCACCAACCAAAGGTTTTCATATATTGATCCAACAGATCCTCATAATATGAGCGCTGATAGTGTGCAGCCTAATATGTTTATTAGATTTCATGGTTTTGTAAATCCCATTACACATCTCCTCCCAGTCCAGTCAAAAGCCACATTCCAGCGCAAATACCAGTTAAATTCCTCCCAGTGGAATGCCAAAGTGTGCAAGCCTATCCTTTTAAAACCACTGAGGGCGAACTAGCAACAATGATCTGCCTCAGCTTGTTACAAGCACTGGAGCAAAATAAAGAGAGAGAGACAGAGGGAGAGAGAGGCTTGCTCTCTTTTATCCAGCATGTGTGGGATTTATTATATCCCAAAAAGAAAAACATTCTACAGATACTGAAAGCACGACTGGCTGACCTGGGTAACGCATCCGACTGTAGCCGAAAACAGCTTTTGAATGGAGAAGAGCCACAAGTGTTAACAAAAGACACATTTTGAGGTGGAATGACTGTGACCTGGGAGAGTCCAGCTTCCTGTCCATCACTGGGAAGCCCGCTGAATAGCAACAGAGGCCCCCAGAGTGAGACTTTGTGGGATCTGGATGTTGCCAAAAGTGATTGCCACATCTTGTCAAGTGTTGGGGGAGACAAGGAAATCCCCCGAGGCTTAGAGAAATGTCAACAAAACTGCAAAATAAAGGCCACATTCATCGGCGTACAAAGCAGTCGGAGCTGGATGGTACAGAGGGCATTATGTCACATTGAATCCACAAGGTCTGAGGCAAAGGTGGAAGTCAGGATGCCTGCTTTACATTCCAAGAAAAGGGGCACACAACCGTGACCCCAGAGGGGGAAATACAGTTACCCTGTGCCTCAATCTATCATCCTGTCATTCTATCCACAGTGCATTGCAAAGTGAATTAAAGACACTTTAAGAAGCTCAAAGAAGTCCTATTGTACCCCCATTATCTTCTTGTTCCACAGGCATTGTGGGGAACGTTACACATCACTGAATCCCTAATGTCCTGAAAGGCAGTTCGGAAAAGAAATATCCGCTCATCGGATTCACACATCCTTTAACTAGGCAGCTTAGAACGCCAAGACACGGATGACCAGAGTGGATAAAACGGATCAAATTATAAGCAGATTCCACACTGGTGGTGAGCACTGGGAGAAGACTTTTCACAGGGCAAATGCACACAGCAATGGCTGCTTTTCATCTACAAAAGAGACCAAGGGAAATATTAGTTTCTGTGAACCTTCCTCACATTAAAGGTGAATCCTGTTTCTCGACCCTCCGGGCCAAAACAATTAAGCAGCAGGTTTCTTAAATGAGGGCATTAAAAGGTTTGTTCAAATGCATCAAGTCAAGATCTGCTGGCAAGAACTGATTTAATTGGCTGTTGGTAGCATAATGGAGAGAGACCTCATCAAATCAAAATTAGACTTTAAGCCACCATGTTGGGAAATGTGGGTCTAGAATTACTGCCCCTTTTTCTGACAGCACAGCTGCCCCTCACCAAAAAAAGAAAGCAAATATCTGAATTTCAAATTCCTAAAATACCCCCAAAACACTTCAAACCAAAATCTGATCCACTGTTAATTGTGTCTCTCAGACGCCACCAGTTGGACACTTGAGCACATGAGTAAAAGGATCTGTTTGGGGTTGCCTGACAGATGCTCCATAACCTGCTCGGGTGGCTCATCTGCTGCTCGCTCAGCTCCCATTCTCCCACATCAAGACTTGAACTTGCACCGAGTCGCAGAGAGCATGTCGATGTGCCGTCACACATCAATGAGGAGCAACATCTGGGTGTCTGGTGTCACTTCTTATCATTTTAACTTACTAAAAGACCAGATACTTGTCCATTAAACTTAATTTATCACCATGTTTTACATGTTTCTGGACTGCTGGTGGAATCAGAGCGGCAGGGGAAGGTCCACAAAGGTCCAGAGAGAAAATGCCCCCTCCACAATGAAAGGAGCCTGACTCAAACCATGCCAGGAGGTGCCCACCTCCTACACCATCCACGGCCCAGGGCTGATATTTGTCCACACATTTCTTTCTGTCCGCTTCTCTAACGCGATATCTGTTTGCAAGGACTGTTAAATTTTGAAGAAGCTTCCTCCTCTGAAATAAAAGGTGAAATTCCTGCGAGCACAGAGGTAAAAAGACAAAGGTCAGCCTTGCTGAGGTATGACAACCCTCTCCCAGGTCAAACACACACCGGGCAGACTTCCACAAAGGAAAACACAGAGAGGGTCTTGTTCTGCGGCTCATGTGCAGGTCAGTACCGGCAGGTAGGATTGAAATGATAGGCCTCTACAAGAGCCACAGCACAGAGGGCACACTGTTCCCCCACAGCTAAACTATTCACTGGAATGCTATAGGGGCAGCAGGTAAGTTTCAGCTCTTCGCTGTGTGCCATGTGACACTGCTGCCTCTCAGAATGATGGGAGGGACGTGGACGACACGAGATTTGGGGGGGCACTGTAGGACAGTTTCATCGGAAGTAGACTCTTAAAGCAGGAGAGCGTTATTGAGTGAGGCTGCATTTATGACATTTATGAACATATATATTGTTGCATGGGTGGATCTTACATAGGGCTCATTCATCTACTCAAAATACTGAATAAAGAAGTTATTTCTCATTTGCAATTCATCTTGAAGGCATTATTGTTATTTGAAAAGAAGCCTTTTTTTTAATTAAGCACCATTAAAATAGTATTATATTTAATTTGGCATATTTTGTTCGACCACCTTGTTGCTGTAGATTCTGAGTACTGTGGAGATTTTACTCATTAAACCTTTTACAATAACTAAAGTATTAATTTATGTTCTAAGTGGGTTTTTTATTTTTTTATTTACTAAATACCAAACTTACAGTTGATTAAGGCATTTTGTGCATTTTAAGTCCCACTTCTGTGAAATACAGGCTCGCACAAAAAGCACAGTTAATCCAGGACAACTGACAAGGAGTGTTGCTGAATTTTTTAGTAGATATGTGTTATTCTGGCCTCACTCGGAGAATAAACTATTCAAATCTTAGCACAGCAGCGCAATGAGATTACTGTCAGACGATGATCCAAAACCAGAAACAGCTCGAGTTCAACTGTTGCCATGAGGTTCTAATCGTGAACTGCTGTCTCAGATGGATCCACAGCTTACAGAAAGTTCTACCAAGACTCATTAGGCTTGATAGAAATAACAATTCACTGGTGGAAAATGAGAAATATTCACAATGTCCCTCAGATCTCCAAGTTTGTTTCGCTTTACACGGGATTTGATCATTTTCCTGCCATCTAAAACCGCATCACAGTTTTAGGGAAACTGCATCGAGTATTGAAGGTAGTATAAATATGTGTTAATTCCAAAAAAAAAAAAAAAAAAAAAAAGAATTTTCCATTGAGCTTTCTTGCAACGGATTCTTTGAAGTTTGGTTATTTTCTGTTATGGAGATCTGAGCTTTGCCATCATAAAACATCCGCTGGGATCCGAGCACATTCTTTCTGAAGCTTTTCAAGACCCCCTTCACCTGGTTCAAAGACCTGCTTGTGAACTTTAGTTTCGACACCATGAGGGTTTAACATTCAGGGCGATTCTTATCGCGGTCCTGTTGGTCTTCTTAAGCCTACCACTGACGGGAGCAACCAAAGGCTCTTCTTCATCTGGGACACAGGAATGACAATTACCACCAGGAGAAGTGCATCTACATTAAAAAGAACTATTTAGATTATTTTAAAAATCCATTTGGTTGCAGAGCGAGTTTCTTACAGCCGTCATCACTCTTGGCCCCCCTGACCATTGTGGTCAATACAATAGTTATTATATTACGTTATTAGTTAGATTCAGTATGTTTTGCTTCTAAAAGTTAGTTACGTTTTTCAAACAAATTGGATTTTTTGGTATGGGGGGGTCAGAGGTCGGTGACCACGCCCTCCTGGGAAGATATTAAAGCCTCAGGCTGCAAACTAACCCAGCAACTTGTGCAAACTTAACTTAGAATCTAACCACAGGGGACATGTGGGAGAGGGTATGAGGGAGAAGCAGACAGTCCCCCTACATCAGGGCCACTTCTACCAATCATGATCCTTTATTCAAGGAGGGTTTGACCTTTCCAGATTTGCCCTTGGCACTACTAGTGAACCTTATTCATGCACAGGAGCACTTTTTGAATGTTTCATGCCAAAAGGCAGATTAGTGTGTGTGGGGACACCGATGGTCTGGTCTAAAACGAAAGCATGGCTTGAAGACTGCCACTGAAGCTCCATTACAGATGCTTCATCTTAGAAAGATTACAAACACTTTCTAATTCCACTATTCCATTCCATTTTGTTGCCTTAACAACAAAGCTGTTCACACATGTAAAAATTTATTTTAAAATTTCAACAGTATAAAAGCTCTCAACTGTCTGAGCCATTATTTGTAATGTTTGTTGATATTGAAGTCTAATTTCTGTTTGATTGGCCAACAGAAAACAATGTGCATATGCATTAACTGACGTGCAGCCCTGTGGTGGATATTAGCCTGGCTGCAACACAAGATTGTCAAATTACCACCTAACTTTTAAGCATAAGCAGCTCAGATGGTGAAGAATAGGCAGGAGAACATCTATAGACTGTTACCAAACAGTAGAATACACTCAATCCTGAAACAACAGAAGACGAACAAGAAGAACAAGACGAATAATCCTTACCCAGACAAATGGTGCACAAAGTTGGAAATGAAAGCCTCTAAAATGTTAAAGATGACTGATCTGGACAGAAGCAACAGTAAGAACAGACTGGTTACAGTGGAAAAGACAGGAGAAATGAGTTGGTATGAGTAAATGGACTGGTTAAAATGGGATAGAAGTACTGAATGTAACAGTTATAGCAGGACATAGAAACTGGTTATAATTGGATATTCCATGGCGATAGACACGCAAAACCCCATAATATTTCAAAAGAGTGAATGATTAAGGCTGTATGTGAGTAAAGTTCTACTTGAACGTGTGAAATTGGTTAAAAATCTTTAAATTGGGGAGGTAAATCTTCAAGAGCTTTGCCAACTCTTATAAGGGAAACACACCTCCGCTTGTTTGTGTTTTTTTTGTTTTTGTTTTTTTTAAGTACAATAATTAAAGCTACACCCCTTCCTGACTGTATTGGAATCAAGGCTCAGACAACCTTATCTTTATCCATGGTTAACATAAAGACAGACACTGCATCTGATGAAGAATTCAGCACACAGATGCAAACAAACGAGCCCAGACTGCGAACGCGCAAGCCTCAAGTGAACCGACGTCAGCCGCAACTTCTTACCTTTGTCAGGTTCCCCTTTGTCTTTTCTTCGACCTCATTTTGGTACATTTGTAAAAAATCCTCTTCACAGCAGATGAAGCTCACCGTGCATCCCATCCGAGCGAGGCCAGGCCAGGGCGCATACGTCCCGCTCCAAACCCATCCAAAAAGCTCCCTGCGCCGCTCGCTCCTCCCCGCGCTCGCTCCTCTTCCTCAGCAGCGCAGATCTGACGGCTTAATTCCGCTCACATGGGCGACAAATGTGCGGTCTGACATCGCCGCGACGTCAGACCCACACGAAGAACGAGGTTTGGCGCTTCGCTCCGGTGCTCCCCCGACTCGCTGCTGCAGCCAGACTGAGGTGAGGCGACTTCCCCCCGCGGAGGAGCCGCAGGTAACGCGCTGCTCTGACAACTACCGAATGTACATGTTAGAAAATACATCGGTGAAAGTGAACCTAAAGGACACGGACACGGTCTGAGTGGGAAAATACCAGATTTTTATTTGCGGCAATAACTTTTAAATTGACCAGGTGCGCAAGTAAACGGCGTTTACGCGGAAGTCACGTGACCCAATTACCACCCGACTTGACTACAAAAGTCAGAAAGGTGGACTTACAGGTGAAAGGAAGCAGGCCGGTTCAAGATGCTTCAGGTCTTAACCTTGAGTGGTGCACCTGAGAGTACAGGTGACTTTATGAAGGTTTGCACCTGTCCGAATCTAACAATGTCGCTGACAACCCTGATCACCAAAGGTTTGTAGTTTTCATGATTTAGAATATGTTGCATCCAAAATGAATAGCACAACACAATCACGTGAGATCTGGTCCGAGCAGACGCTCTTTAGATTAATTTCTCTGCTTTTTAATTGACTCCTGGCTTTATTAGGCAAAATATGAAGTGCACATCTGTAATCTCCCTGTCTGCACCTTCCCAGCTGAGGACAAGTGTCAAGCATGTTCTTGATGTTCACAGGTCACCTCTGCATTGCCTGGTGCTCAGATTCTCCCTGTGTTGCTAATTCGATTTTCTTTCATGCTCAGGTTGGACGTTTGTGTCCCTAACCTGGCTTCCAGGTACCAGATCAGCCCTCCCGTGACTCCACAGCTGACTCTAAAAACTATTTTAAAGAAAGGATGCCAAGAACATTAGATTTACAGAGGTTTGGGCCAAAGTTGCGACCACAGGAATGCCGACGCGAACACAATCTAACAGATGGAATCTAGAAACTTATCCAGAGAAGCAGCTGGCAGCAGATATGAAGGAATGAATCAGCTTTCACAAGCCCCAGAGTCAGTGTCAGCTTTAACTGCTGGCTCTGCCAATGAGTGACTGACTGGAACCTGGAAGACAAACATGACCTGGTGAAAACACATTTGAACGGTAGAAGCCGAAAGTAAAATGTTTCGAAACGGATGCAATAACGTTAAGATTTATTGTTGTTGAAAAGTCTCTGTCCAATTCTTAATTAATTTTCATTAATTTCATGCATGATGATGTGTCGTTCTGACCTAAAAGTCGGTGTCCAACAGTTGACCAAACGACCTGCTGGAATCCGCCCTCATGTGGTTTTGCTGCCCCCTGCTGGATATTTTTCAGTGTGTTGGTCGAATTACGTCTTTTTCAGGAATAATGATTTTTAATCTTACCAATTTTACTTTTAAAATCGGGGTAAAATCTAGTTTAGTATTTGAAGAGCACTTGAAGAATTATTTTCCAAACTTTGTACATGAGAGACAACGTCGGGTCCACTTTTTTACAAGGACCACTTTTTTATCATTTTTGATTGTCATTGCTAATTATTCTGCACAATCCCACAGTCAAACTATTGTTTTTGGCCACACAGAATAAAAAATTCTATCTGGCAACAACATTTGTGATGAAAGCCATCCAAAATCACGCAGCGTGTCCACTTCCTCTGTCCAAGAAGCGGAGGCTCACTGGTTTATCTGGGATCAGAACAGTGCGGCAGACGCTTTTCAGCTCCCCCATTTTTGGATCTGGTTTGATCTCAAAGTGCCTCATTAGCTGAAAAAAAGGAAAAATATTCTTTGAAGGCCCTCTATGATAATCACGACAATGATGCGCCAACAGCAGGTTAGTTAAAGTTAACCGATATCACATGTTGGCTCAGCTCTTATCGGGGTGAATTATTGTTGCTGCTAGTTTGTCCACGTGTCACTTACATGACACAGAAACAAATACATCTCCAGCTCTGCAATCCTGCGGCCGACACAGCCTCGGACTCCAAATCCAAACGCGATGGCGCCGAAGGCGTTGGGCCTGTTGTGGCTGTCCTGTAGCCACCTTTCAGGCATAAAGGTGGCCGGTTCAGGGAACGTGTCCTCATCGCGGCCGATGGCATAGTGAGAAAAATTGAAAGCAGTCTGGAAAAAAGGAAAAAACTATAATAATAAAATGCTTTAATCTGGATGATTCGAATATAGTTGTGCCAATTCAAAAGTTAATGCAAGACAAAAATGAATAAATCAGACTCACATTCTTTGAAAACTGATATCCACCAATCATAACATCTTTATCTGCCAGGATTCGTCCATTCATAGGAATCACTGGAAACATCCTGCATCATATGTAAAGGAAAACAGGACAAAGACACGACAACTCTGTTTCTCCCCACTGGTGCAGGTATGTTTGTGTGTTTGTAGGATGTTTACTGGCTTTTTGTGCTGAGCTGTAACCTCACCTCAGCGATTCCTTGACAACAGCCCGTAGATACGGCATTCGGGTCACCTCCTCAGCAGAAGGCGCCCTGTCTGCTGGTACTGATGTGGACACTTCTTTGAAAAGTATTTCCTGGCATTGAGGATATTTGGACAGCAAGTACAGAGTCCATGTGAGGGTATTGGAAGTCTGGGGGGAGGGATAAATTCAGTAAACAGGCAACATAAACATGGTGGCACATCGGATTGGATCTGAATGCAAAACTATGTCAGTGAGCATTTACCGTGTCCACTCCAGCAAGTAAAAGCTCTGAGACGCTGCCGTACACGTCCTTGATGCTCATCTGAGTGTTGGACAGGAGGTATGTCAGATACTCTCCCTCCACGTTCTGGTTGTTGTCCAGATGCTGTTGGATGAACTCCATCTTCCTGTCAATCAACCTGGTAGCTGAAATCAGTGCAGCAATAAAAACCGGTTGACTTGGACACATCGTCTCGATTAGAAACCCTTATGTTGTGTGAGAGGCTGTCTAGCTAGCCTGCTAATTTCTTCTCCCAAGAATTAAAACTTCTCTTGAGCGTTGGACATATATAAAACACAACATTAAAAAAAGGGACTAGGAATAACAATAACACCCACCAAAGCTGAAGATACCATCCCAGCCTGCTACGTAGCGCCTCCAGTAGGGGAGCAAACCCCGACTCCACTTGGGCATCAGGAAAACTTGAAAGTTGTTGGAGAACATCTGGGATATCGCATTGATGAAGTCCTGGGTGCCCGTCGGGATTTCCTCTTCCAGACACCCAAGCCTGGTCTCAAAGAGTATGGAGGCAATAGCTGAAGGGCAAATGTTAGGATTAAATAATAAACCAGTAAAACATCCAATTTTCCCAGTGGCTAACAAAGAAAGTCAGCGTACCTTCAAGGGAAAAGTGATAGAGCTCGTTGTTCAGGTCGGTCACCACATCTCCAGTGGGGCTGCGCTGACGGAGGAAGTAGATTCTCCTGATGAAGTCCGTGACGACCTCGCCGATGGTGTCGCCGTACTGGAGAGCATCCTTTGGGCGCAGCATCCGTTTGTTCAAAACCGCCCTCAGGTTGTACCATCGCTCATCCTTCCTGGGGGACGATATGATGATATTAAACCTGCTCCACTCTTAATAGGGGCTTAATCCGCATGCAGCAACCTTGTGGTTGGAAATGAGCAAGAAAGATAAATGGCTGTAGGGAATAGTGGAAGACAAGGAAACAGTTAATGATTTTTGGCCAAAGGATTCCACTGGCAGCACCATAAGGCGACACAGTTTACCATCTACACCAGTGAACGTCTTACTCAGTGAAAGGCCCGTAGCCGTATCCTCTGAGGTCGCGATACTCTTTCCAAATTGACATGTCGCCTCTGTTTGGGAACTTGTCATCATTTCTCAAAACCTCCTCCAGGAGCTTTGCGGTGCTCACAGACACTGCATTCATTCCATTCCTGTAGATGGGCCCATATCGCCCTTTCTCCAGGATCTGACGAGAGAGGCAGGTGAGCATAAACACCAGAGAAGCTGAAACTCCCACTGACAACATCGTCCCAGTACAAAACCATGTTGTAATAAACACAGCATTTGTCAGCGGAGACAACTTTTTTCTTGTTTCCTGTTAAGGCCGATGACACCGTTATCCTCTTCAGCAACCAAAGCAACATCCTGTCAAAGATTCTATATCAGGGGTCACCAACACAGCGCCTGTGGGCACCAAGTTGCCCGCAATGACCACATGAATCGCCCGCAAGCCTGTTCTAAAAATAGCAAAACTCGCAAGTGAGGTGCGTCTAAGAACATTTTTTCTACTGCTATTTTTTTAAATCACACCTGCATTTACATAGATTTCAAAATGACAATGTCTTAAAAATAAATAAAAATATAAATAAAATGAAGGTGAACTCTGGCCTAGTTCAAAGGTCAGTATTGTGCGCATGAAATAACCTTTGAGCTTGTGGAGAATAAACTCGCGGGCACTGAAAATGGTGAGTGGAGTGCAATTTTCTACCCCAAAAACATGGCAAAAAGAAGACAGTAAATTTATCATTTTCAAAGTGAATGGGAGGAAGAGTATTTTTTTTCACCACTGTGAAAGGAAGGAGTGTATGTTGCATTTGCGGAGCGACTGTGATGACGGCGAAGCAGCACAATGTGGAGCGACGCTTCACTACACGTCATGAAAGCTACAATGCTAATGCTAACTACCCACCGGGAAGCATTCTACTGTCAGAGAAGGCCCAGGAGCTAAAAAGTGTGTTTATAAAATGGAACAGATTTTGAGCAGAATTGCAGTAGATTTGTTCAGTTAAGATTTATTCAATATGAAAGTTAATTTTTTTTAATGTTGCATAACTTTTTAAAACATGGTTCAACATAGTTTATGAATTAAAATGGTTTTTGAGTTAAAATGGTTTAGTTTCTTATGGTTGAAAGGGTCTGGTGAAAACTTGACATTTTTTTTCTGATCAAATGTAGAAGTGATCATCTGAACAATTGCTGAGATTAATAATAATAAAGTGTTGAATATTGATCTTTTCTGTTACCCACTCTAAGTTACTGATACACACACACACACACAATTTGTTATTTTAGAGGAGTGTGTCACACGACTCGGTACCCATGACGTAGCTCTTGGTTTCAAAAAGGTTGGTGACCCCTGTTCTATATCATAAAGAAAGCAACACTTATACTTTCAGAATTTTTGGAGGGAAACCGCCTACCTGTAGTTCATGCATGTGACTGTGGAAGCCCTGAAACGTTAATCTGTACAGCAGCTCCCAGAGGCTGACGCGTGGAAGGTCCTCCACCGTCCGTGGTTTGAAGCGGAGATTGGGGGGAGACGCTGGGACTGTGGAGACCCTCCCTGCACCCCCGGAGCAGGAGCGAGCCCAGGCCAGAGGCCGCAGCAGCCAGCTTCCTTTCTTCCACATGAGTTTACACAGAGGCAGGCAGACATGGAGTGGGAATGCACAGAAATGTTGAGGAATCAGCACTATAGGGAGGAGCATTGTTTTCCAGGAATTAACCCCTCCATCATGACTCGCTCACATCCAGGACAGGGCAGCAACCCAGCAGCTGCACCTTAATAATATTTTTGCACTAAAACATGATGATGATATTCACACGGCCTGATCAGTTTGAGGAGTTTTCACATCACTATAGTCAAAACATCAGCCCCCCCCCCCCTTCCTGGAAACATCTGTGGAATGTTTATGTCGGGTCACATGGACAATAAAGTTATTAGGACCACGTAGCTGTGTGCTCCATCGAATCTCTGTGAGCTCCACTGTGACCAGTTCCTGGAACATTTTTCTCTCCTAGAGAGAGAGATTGTGAAGCGGGTGGGACTCGTGTGAGGAAGAGACTGAACATTGTGTACGGTGCATTTACTCAAATCCACAGACTCCAACAACGGTATGTCTGATGGTGGATGAGATTAGCATAACAACTGGAGACATCGTTTCTAGGGGTTCTTGAGAAAGCTGTGGCCGTACGACCACGTGAGGCCTCAGATCAAACAACCTGTCTTCAGTCAGGGTTCAGGCCTGCAGACCCTACTGAGCAGGGTCACTAATGACCTGTTGATGGCACCAGTCGCTAGCTCAGCCTCTGATCTTTCTGCTGCCTTTGATACCATCAACCACCACACCATCAGGCTTCGGTACTGCTCTTCATTGGGTTTGGTCTGACCTCTCTGAAGGGACTGAATACGTTTCCGTCAGAGGAGTGAAAGCTAAGTGTCAGCTGTCGCCTGTGGAGTTCCTCAGGGATCAGTCCGTGGCCCCATTTTCTTCCACCTACATATGCTGCCCCTTGGCCAAGTCAACAGCTGTTGAATTTCCTTCAACTCCTACGGTGATCACAACCAACAACCAAAACCTTCAAACCGCATCTTTGAAATTCCTTCCAGACCATCAAAGGGCCCCACAGAAACTTTTAAAAAAGATTATTTCCATTTCATACTTTTTACAACGATTGCTTTTATGTTTAATGGCTGATTATGTTGAGCTTTTTAAATGTAAAGTGCACTAAAATAAAATTTTATTATAAAACTACAGAATCTTTAAGTAGGTCTATTGCCTTTGATGTCAGCCCTACTTTGTTTTTCTGTCTTACGTTGCCGTTGACAGTAACTAATAAACAGCATCGCTACTGCTGGGATTACACCAAAAACATCAACAAGAAATCTTCCTGGTGATTCTCTTTATTCAGTCCAGCTGGTCCTCATTGTTTAATCTGGGCAACATTGTCTATAGATCCCGCAGGGTCCATTTTGTGCAGCAGGAAGTGTCCTTGCACCTGGGCAGCGCTGATCTCCGCTTGGGCAGCCAGTGCACGTTCTGCAAACCGCTCTCCTTCAGACGCTGCTTCGTCTGGGTAGAACCTCTGGAACATCTGCTGGAGCTGCCATTCTGTGCAGTAACCAATGTACTGCTTCATATCAACACGGCCTGGTCGGATCAACGCAGGGTCTAATCTGGAGATACAAACTGGGAGGTAATATCACTAATTACTTCAGATTCCGTACAAAAGTGATCCAGGTTCCCACCTGTCAATGAAGTTGGTTGTCATAAAAACTATTCTGGCTTCGGATGAAGCCACTCCATCCAGAGAATTAAGCAGGCCACTGAATGTCAGCCGTCCCATTCCCTGGTAGGCCAGAGGGTCTGGAGACGAGGCAAAAAGCATTTTAATTAGTGAAGCAGAAGAGGATATTATTGATCCTGCCACAAAACTCCTCAATTGCTCTTTCCCTGCTACTCACTCTCTGTGGGCAGCAGGTCTCTGCTGACAAACGCTGCGTCTACATCCTCCAACAGGATGATGCTTTGCTGCGGCGCTACGCTGAGAAGATGGTTCAGACGATCGTCTGAAAGGGAGCGGTCACTCAGACTCATCAGACAGATGCTGTAGCCCAGCTCACCTGCCAGTGCAGTGCTGAAAAAGGTATTGTTTATTATTTATTAAAAGCAAGAACCATCAAATAAAGTCACAGAAATGTAGTAAACTAATGCAACTACACAGAAGGTTATGCTGTTGCGCTTAATTGTGTTGTATACAGTATCTGGGTAAAGGTAATAAGTTGCATGATAGTGCTTGGTCATACAAATGTAAAGGAAAATAAAAATCATAATCTACAGCACACTCACATAAAGCTGCTTTTGCCACATCCTGGGGGACCATGGAGCAAATATCCTCTCCTGTATGGAATGCCTGCAGTAAAATTAAGTCAAGAACCATTATTCCCTATTGCACAATAAGAAATATTAGCATTAGTATTACGAACATCCCTCTTATGATGCGTTATTGACTTCTACATAAGGCACAGTGAGTGCATATGCAACACTTTTCTTTGGTTTATTTTTGTTTCAGACAGTAGCTGAAATACCGTTTGCATCCACAGGAGGGCAGCACGGGCGTCTGATTTATAGATTGGATAGGATATTTTTTTAAAAAAAACATATTTCCTCTTTCAATTTATTTTAAAGGAAATAAACACTTAAAAGTTAAGTTTTGTACCATGTTCTGAGACTAAAATTGTTTTGCGGATTTTGTTTTATTTCTCATTTTACATTAACTATCCTTTAAAGTCCTTGACTAACAAACTTGTATTGGAATGAATAGAAATAAGTCTAACACATGAATATTCTACCTCTGTCCGTGTACCATTTTGGGTTTCCAATGAAGTCCTTCACATCATCTACAATCTTTTCCCCCACACCTGCCTCCAGAACCACAGAGCTTAGGGGTCTGCGTCGTCGGGGAAAGCCAAAGGGGCGCCACTCTGCTCCCATAGCTGAATACATTACAGTTCGGCCCTCTTCCTGCTTAAGAGCCAGTTCTCGTGCTGAAAGAAATTTGGCAAAAGAATTAAATAAATAGGTGTAGTACCAGTGACGCAGCTGTAAAATCTAATGTGTGTCAAATATGTTTTGCAGGGTGTATAAAAATGTACCTTCTTGTAAGATATTAAAGAAAATCTGTCTGTCCCTGCCCAAAGCAGTGAAGGTCACAGACTCCCATGGGGTTCCAGTGTGGAGATCCACCATCTGCTTCTCTCTGGTCCGTTCTACCCTGATCCACTTCCTTCCATACCTGCAACCAGGAGGACAAGTATTTAGTCCAATTATAGTGAGATCACACTGTGAAAAATATTTGAATTCTGCTGACCAAATGATGTGGTTTCCAGGGCTTGGGTGGAAGTCAAACTGTGTGTGAACGCGTCCACTCTCATGAGCCAGGTAAGAGGTCTCAACACTCAGGTGCTGAGTGTGTCTGGCATGCTTGGTGATCCAGCTCAAGAGCCAGTGGTAGCTCTTATCCCTGCTGGGGACTTCCAGAGTTATCATGTAGTGCCGGCGAAAGAAGACCATTCCCACCTGAGCACCTTTCCTGGCCACTGCCAATGCGGTCCCAACACCGACTAAACCAAATCCAGCCCCAAAGTAAGGGTTGTCCTTCAAGCCGTCCAGAAAGTCTGACAGAGGCATGTTAATATTGTGCGAAGACCTGTGAAATCCAGAGGAACAGTTGTTCTAAAACAAACAAATCCGTGTTATAATCCAGAGGGGAAATCGAAAATATCCGTTAATGGAGGAAAAAATAACCGCTGCCAGATTTGAGATCTCATAATTGTCTGTCTCCCATGTTACAGCAATAAATTAGCTTTCGCTCTTACAAATAACATACAAAATTAGTACTGCTTTGCTCCGGTTATAATCCATATCTTGAAAACTACTATTTTGTCCGATGTGAATATCGGCAAACACTTTAAAATATCTTCCAGCCTTCCGTGTGTGCAATATTAATATTGCTCATCCGACCTTTACAACACTTCCTGTGTCTCACAAATACAATTCCGTGTAATTCCGAATCCACAACATTAGTTCCTCTTACATACAAGTACATTTATCATGCCGGTGAACGGACAGAGGAAATAATAAGGTAATATTTTCCTGGTAAATGTTACCTAGTTGTTTTACTGTAAATCCCGAAATTGATAGTTTGCAAACACAATATTGGGATTGCGCGCCCATTGCATGATAAATATAACGTTAGCTCAGCTAGCATTAATAGCAATGTTAGCGTAGTTGATAATATCACTAAAACATAACTATCGTTACGGAATAGCTGGTCTAAAGCGATTCTGTTAGTAGCAGTAAATGTTTAATATTTATCATCTGACCGCCGGTCCAGATACAGCAGTTGGTTTTATGTACATTGGGCTGCAAACCGAGGCAGTAGGCTAAAATAAATTAAGGGATTTCTTTATCTGTTCCACAATGACACATTTACAATACTTTGTTTTGTTAAAAAGATAGAAATGTCCAATAGCTCAGTACATAAAGTGTGATTGTAGAAGAACCCGAGATACTGTATATGTGTGTCATGCTCCTTTTGTATCCATATAAATCAATGTTGCGCTTCTAGGTAAAGGACAATACGGCCCAATCAATGTGGGAAAATGTGACAGCCCCAAAATACAGATCATGATTGGCGATCAGAAATGTTCTGTTTCTGTCCAAAATAAATGGCATGTATGGATCACATGGGAAATGAGACTGTAGTCACAGCCAAGTGCCGTAGAGGCCATAAACCTGTGCTGTCTGGGAGACCAAAGAGAAAGCTGAAATCCACCTCAAATCCAACATCATTACAAGCAGAACAGTGTGAGGAGCCATCAGAGATGCACAAACACAGAAGTAAAAGAGGGAGAAATGTGGTGAAAAGTGCCAAATCAGCAGTAGACACACCATCTGTACCAACCAAAGGTTTGTTGTTTGTTTATCTGTTCATGGTGAACTATCAGTTAATAACATAAGGATGACGTTAGTTGTGACGGTGTTATAACGAGGACCCAGAACCAGACATTGTCAGTTGAATTATATTTGCTCTTGTCCATCAGCGTACCTTGCAGAAGGATCAGAGGACATCTATGACACACACACTTGCCCCGAATGTCGGCGCTGCTTCAAGATGCACTCCCACCTGCAGGAGCATCTCCGCTCACATTTTCCTGACCCTACTCTCCAGTGTCCCACCTGCAAACATAACTTCTCCAGCAAAAGCAAGTTACGCATACATAGGCTTCGCGAAGCAGGTGAGAAGGTACACCAGTGCCACCTCTGTGAGTATTCTGCCGTGGAGAAGAATGCGGTCCGCCGCCACTTGTCGAGCGTACATGCGGAAGAGGCAGGGGCTGATGTCAGCAGTCACATCTATCCTTGCCCCACCTGCGGTCAAAAGTTTCACCTTAGTAGTTTGCTTAAGGCTCACATGAAGACCCACAACATCAAACCAGAAAATGAGCAAGTCTGCTTTCAACAGGGTTGCACCTTCCAGACTTGTTCGCCAAAGGAGCTTCTTCAACACGCTGCTGAGGTGCACGCTGTCATAGCTGTACAATGCCGCCATCATGCATGCGCTGCGATTTTTCAAACTCAGACAGACATGGAGGCTCATTATCGGACCCATCTACCCTACCACTGCTCACAATGTGACTTCTGTTGCTCAAACAAAGCAGCCTTCTTTCAGCACCAACGGCACGGCCACCCTGGAAATGACAAGCTTTGCTGTGATTTCTGCTCCTTCACCACATTTAACCCCGTGGAGTTTGAGCAGCACTTGGAACACTTACACGCCAATGAGAAGATCCATCGCTGCTCGGAGTGCAGCTACGTGACCCCACACAAACGTGGTCTAAAACGACACACGTTGATTCACAGCGGTAGAACAGAAACAGGGTTGTACTAATTTGTTGTTGATGTTGGCATGACGTAATTCTTAATTCTTTTCTCTTCGTAATAGGTGAGAAGCCTCACAAGTGCAGTCTGTGTGACTTCAGGTGCCGCGATGTGTCCTACCTCTCCAAACACATGCTGACTCACACGGATGACAAGAACTTTATGTGCACCGAGTGTGGATATGTTACAAAATGGAAACACTCTCTCAATGTCCACATGAGGAAACATGCTGGAGACCTCAGGTACATAGATAAGTAGTATCACAGAACTTTATTTGTAGTAAACATTAACAAAATCACCTGTCTAATTTTGTAGGTATCAGTGTGACCAATGTCCCTACCGCAGTCACCGAATGGACCTATTAAATAGCCACAAATTACGACATCAGGCCAAAACACTCATGTGTGAGATCTGTGCTTTTGCCTGCAAGCGCAAATATGAACTTCACAGTCATATGTTGGCCAAACATTCTGGACTGGACAACCAGTTGGCTACCCTAAAGTGTAGCTATTGCAGTTACACCACCTGTTACAGACAAGCCCTTCAGAATCATGAGAACTGCAAACATACCAAGCTGAAAGAGTTCCGGTGTGCCCTGTGCACCTATTCCTGTTTCAGTAACATCAGCCTATTCTTCCACAAGAGGAAAGTCCATGGCTACATACCAGGGGACAAAGCGTGGCTAGAGAATTACACTGCAAAGGAGAAGGAGAGAAATTCTGCTGAATTCATCCAGGACTTTTATCAAAAGTCCTTATCAAGAGTAGAACAGTTTCCCCAGTCAACCTCTAAAGGGTGTCCACCATCCCATAAAGAACACTCTGATCCTCCAGACTCAGTGGATCCTGGATCTAACATAAAGAGTACATCTAGTTCACAACTTGATCCTGTGAATGTTGTTTCTCAGGACGTTGTCAGAGAGGATACTTCAGGAAATCCACCACCTCTGAATGGCCCTGAAGAGTTCTCCCCTCTTGTTTTAACGACATTTTCAGCTTCATCTTTCCAAACTGTAGACCGTAACTGCACAAGGAAAACTCCAAGTTCACCCACTTTCAACCGTAATGGCTCTAAAATATCAGAACAGGAAGCTGACCTCTCTACATCTTTAGGTCAGGATGACGGGACAGCCATGGCAGATGAAGAATCTGGCGAGTTTGACTTGGATAACCCAGATGGAGCTCTTACTAATACAAATCAAGCAGAGACTCAAGTGCATCAGACTTCTGAAAAAGATATACGAGCAGCCAGTTCCTTTTCTTTACCTGAGAATAATCAACCGTTAGAGAATGAGATCCGTCTAGAAGCTATGAAGAGGCATGACAAGGAGCAGGCAGAAAATATGGTTTTGGAGGGGCGGGTGCAGATGCTTGTGGTGCACGATAAAGACGTTTATCCCTGTGACAAGTGTTGTCATGTGGCCAAAAGTGAGGCTGCATTAACATCCCACCGCCAGGCGCTGTGCCAGGCAAGGATAAAGGAATACAAATGCCAGGCCTGCAGTGCACTGTTCAAACAGAAGCGAGGCCTTGATGCTCACTGTGCAAAGAAATGCTCTGAACTTAGGAGAACAACAAGGACATATTCTTCTGAGAAAAGGAATTCAGAGTCAAAGTTCAGGTTCTCATCAGCCAAAATTGCCTCGGCTGAACATCATCTGTCGCTACGGAGAAAGACAACGAATCCAGTCGATCCTGGCGATGACCCCAGAAATGACTCTTCCCAGTCAAAAAAGTTCTTGGAAGCAAAAAGACCTGTGAAGGTGTCAGGGAAACACCACAAATTGTCCAGTCCAAACTATGCATTTAAATGTGATGAGGTTCAGTCCTCTCTGTGTTCATTTGTAGCCAAATCTAAAACGTCTTTGAAACGCCACATCCTGAATGTCCACAACAAACAGCATTTCCCTGGAGCTCAACTCAAACGGTTGCATTGCCAGCACTGTGCTTTTACCTGTAAACAAAAACGATGCATGTCCCTGCATGTGGGAGCTAAACACAAAGGTGCGAGGCCACACCGCTGTCAATATTGCACTTTCAGCACCACGAGACGCTATCGATTGCAACAGCACGAGTCGCTTCACACTGGAATCGGCCGTCACAGCTGCAGCATGTGTGAAAAGACCTTTGGGACCGTGACCAAATTACGTCAACACAAGGTGCGCGTCCATGACAAACAGCCGAGCCACTTCTGCTCCGTTTGTGACTTCAGTGGATACACGCGCGATGATGTAAGACGTCACAATTTCAGATGCCACTCAGGGGAGTTAAAGCATCCCTGCTGTCATTGCAATAGTAAATTCAGTTCAGAACTTGCATTAAGGTACCATTGTAAACGTGTGCACCAGCTAGACAGCTTCCTGTGTAAGCAGTGTGACTATACCTGTGGCAGCGTGGCCACACTGAGGACCCACCAAGGAAGCCAACACCCCCAGGTGAACTGTACCAGCAGCCAGGAGCATTCTAAGACAAAGGAAAGTCTTTTGGTTCACCAGAGAAGCTTCCAGTCACATCAATGTCAGCTTTGCACCTTTGCTGCCAAAACCAGGAAACTATTGGCACAACACATTTTGAGTGAGCACGAGGAGGGGCCCTCAGAGGAGAAGCCACTCAAGTGCAGCACGTGCGAGTTTGTGTGTCACCATCAGCTCGTGTTAGAGCAGCATCTCCGCTCACACGGAGGCAAGCGACTGTACAAATGCACGGATTGTGAATATTCAACAGGGAACAAGCAGAAGATCACGTGGCACATTCGCATACACACTGGAGAGAAGCCGTACACCTGTGGACTTTGCAGCTATGCCTGTACTGATCCTTCCAGGCTGAAGGTTTGAATATTTCTAGTTTCAACTACTTTCAGTGTTTGTATTATTTTGAAGGGGAAGGTTAATTCCAAGCGCAAAACTGACAATGCAAGTGGTAGCAGAAGTGCTATAGAATAGAGTAGGAACAGAGATTACGCATGTGTTTTTGCTTTGTCTCAAAACCAGACGTAATATTCATTTATGTATTTATGTTGTTTAGCTTCACATGAGAGTTCACAAAGAAGAGAAGAAATATCTCTGCACACACTGTGGCTACAAATGCAAGTGGGCAACGCAGCTGAAGTACCACCTGACCAAGCACACAGGTATCAAAGGATTTAAAGGTTGATTGCTTTATAATAAGGTATATATATAAATATTATATATTTTATATTGCAGGAGATAAGCCATACGCCTGTGATGAGTGTGATTATCGCACCAACCGAGCTGATGCGCTCCGTGCACACCGAGATACACAGCACAGCGAAACGCGCCCTTTCGTGTGTGAGAAATGTGGCAAAGCCTTCAAGACAATTTTTATATTGAAGACACATCAGCATCAACACAGCAACGACCGCCCGTACGCGTGCGGTTTGTGCCGCAAAGCGTTCCGCTGGCCAGCAGGCCTCAGACATCACTTCCTGTCACACACCAAGCAGCAACCGTTCTGTTGTCGCCATTGCCCCTACAGGGCCAAACAGAAGTTCCAGGTGGTGAAGCATCTAAAGAGACACCATCCAGAGGTGTCAGTGGAGCAGGGTGTGGTGAGGGATTCTGGGGCAGTTAGTCTGACACTGAAAGAGGCTTTGCAGGGGACAGTGGATGGGAAAGCAGCAAGAGTAGAAGAAACAGACTGCAGGGCTGATGAAGGAGCTGAAGATGGTATGGAAGATATGCCAGACATTGGGTCAAAATGTTAATGATGACACAAAGCATTGGAAATAAACTGAATGTGCTTGCATATTTGTATGGTACTTAATTTTTCTCTTTTTAAGAAAATACAGTCTGATGTCTCAGCTACTAATTATGACTTTAAAAAATCAATTCAAGTTTTATAAATAAGCCACATACTATCGTACAATTTATTATTGTTTATCTTGAGTGAATAAAAGAATCTGCGATGGCCGGGAATCGAACCCGGGTCAACTGCTTGGAAGGCAGCTATGCTCACCACTATACCACCATCGCGATGACGAACTGCCTACTCGTTACACAGCCTCTGTTGACCTGAAGGAAGCCTATCAAATCCTTCCAATATTTACTGTAGATTCCATTGCAATGTCTTCATCCACCGTCCACCCATCCATTGTCGAATAACAACTGATCCCTGATCTGATCAGGATTGGGGTGTTTACACCGCAGCCATGGACTGAAAGGCTAAAAAAAAAAGCCCCGGGCCTGTCGCCATTGAAGAAGAGCCCCTCACGGGATTATGGCTTTTCTTTTGCACGTCTATCAAAACGTCTTCCTCCATTTAGATTGAACTTTTTTTCTTTTAATGCATCGTGTTTAACAAATATAAAAGTACAATACATCGTCTTCTTTGTTTTTTACAGCCCGAAGATTAAAAGAAAGAAATCATCGTGCACATGGCACAAATTAACTCCTCAACTGATTACACACACACACGCACACACACAAAATTAGTAAGTAGGCTATGTGATGTGCATGTTTTGTGAGTTGTGTTTTTTAAAGTAATGATTCTTTTAAAATACTACAGGGCCACATAGACACACAGATGAGAGATATATTTTAATGTCTTTCTATAACCCCAGATATACCTGGATGCTAGTCTACAGCACGCTGAAGTAGACCATCACAGTACGGTTGAGGACCCTCATCATCCAAACACAGTAGAAGAAGACGGTTGCATTCAAGGCAGCAACACAACACATGAGAACAACTACGAACGACTGAGGGATGCACATTCAAACAGGAGGACAGGTGTGTAAAATGCATGCAAAGATGCTGATTCATGATTGCAGAGCTAACGGCCTACAACAAGAACTACTGATTGTAGCAGCAACTGCAAATAAGGCAAATCTGATGCTCTGATGCTGCACTCAGGGCTCCTCCCTCCTTTGCCAACGGGATATAACAGAGAGAAGACAGTAAGGGTAAGACTTTCAGCTTACAAATTTTATGTCCAGGATTTGACTAATAACAATAAACAAGTTAAAATGTTCAGGTAAAAGACATGGATGTACTACATGTTTCAGCCAAACTCTGAGGGCTATAGCGGCAAGGAACCACACCTTCCTCCCATAGCTGAGGATCGGACCGTCATCTCAACCTTGGATCAGATGCAAAAATATTCTCCAACAAGAGTAGAAGAGCTGCAAATCCAGCACAATCTGTTACAGCCTTTGCAGCACATAGACACACAGATGCTTGTGGGCATCACAAGGACAAATAGAGGCAATTATTTAATGACCTGAAGGTTATTGTGTGCTCACCTCACATGGTTCTATCATACACCTATATACCCCGAAGCTGCCCCGACCCCTTGAAATCTGGACACACACTACTCACTTCATTTTAAAAGTTTTGAAATGGTCATTGTATTATCGTTCCAAAGTGTGTGTGCTGCTGTGGACATCTTGTATAATCTCCAAAAAGTGGTGATTTTAGTAATAAGTAACTTCTTCTTGAGATCATGCTCTCAAGGGATAACGGCGAGGTCTTTGAGGCTGGGTGCTGGGGGCACATCATGTCTGTCCAAGTGGGAGCAGTGCCCGAGGCAGCCATGGCAACAGAAACAAACAGCATATAGTATCGACTCTGGACAACATAGCAACAGCGATTATACATGCGTCTGTGTAATGGAAACAGCAGGTATGTGGCTGTTGTTTTTAATACTTTTTTCCTCTAATGACAATCATAAATTTAAACATGGAGGACAACTGGACAACTTGAATATTCGTGCCTTTGAGTCTTTATTTGCTTTTGCTTTCCCTTGTACTACCTGCTGACTGAGTAGAACACAGTGTTGTATAAGGCAGAAGGTCAAATTAACCAAACTTAATGGTTACTTCATGCTTTCTCCGATGAGAAAACTATGTTATGGTAGACCGAATAACATTTGTTGCAAACTGAGAACAGGATCATTTATCAAACCTTAAAAATGTGTTGTTTTTTTGGTTTTCAGACAGTCTGTCGCAGCAGATGTCTGATACCAAACCAACTAATGCGGGGAGAGATCCACTCCAACGTAACACTAAATATTGGGTGCATCCTGAAATATCTCACGCATCCTGAAGTCACCGTAAGACCAACCAATCGCAGGATTTTTGTCTTTCGTGGTTCAGCCAAGTTTCTGGAAGACGGGACATCATGAAGGATTTGTCTCTGTCTGTGCTGAGCCGGGGATGTGGGCGATTTGTCTCCTCAAGTCAAAATGCAGGGAGACATGATGGAAGACTGGACGTCTGCTTCACGCCACAGGTTCTAACAGCGCTACTAACTAACTACTCTGCCTGTTAATTATCTATTTAACAATCAGGTCATTCCACCTACTTTCTGCCCAGAGAAAACAACGGTCCGATAGAAACCGTCACTGTGTCCTGCAATGGTGTTTTATTGCACTTTTAGTAGAAAAAAAGCTGACAAAAACATGTTTTTGATATTTAAGTTCCACACCATTTGTCAAGTCATCAGGGTGTGGTGTCTAAACTTTGCATGAAAGTGAAAAAGAAGATCCATTCACATCTGAAAATCCATCTGTTCATCTGTCAATCTATAATTTATTCTATAACAAATGGAGATCATCTTTCGACCGACAGGATTACCACATCTGGAAATCTCAAGACACTGTCTTGCAACTGTCTAGCAGAGGCCATGTGCATGCAGAGACAGAGTCAAGTGTTCCAAAGACTTACAGCACTCGGAGGGGTCCACTACTGCTGTACTCTCAGGTGAGTAACCACATAAATCTGGACACAACTGTTCATAAGATTTCCATAGGTCTTTTACTTATATTGAAATTGATATACTTTATTTTGCAACTCTTATTCGCCACCTCCAGTATTTGGTTTCTTCGAAAACCAGTTGTCAATCACAGCCAAGAGACAAGAAGAAGGTAATAATGCAGCGTTACGCTCAACAAACAGACCAGCATTGGGGGGCAGTCAGAGAACTAACATCTGCCTTCTCGATCAACAGAAACAATCAGGTAAAAAAAAAGATGCAGATTAAATAAATTTTAATTTATGACAAGTCTAATAATTTCTCCCTAGCTTATTTCCTCCAGACTTGATCAACCCTACTTTCTTCATCATCTGCATCCAAGCCCTGTCTCCATTTACTCCACACAAGAACAAAACAGTCCTCGGATTTCCCTGCATCCAAACTCACAACCTGCAGGAAAAAACACCAGATTTCTGCTGAATCAATTAGAAGGTGTTTACAAATTTAAACTGTAGTAGCTGTTTACATTCCCTGTTTACAATCGTGTTTGGTCTCTGGAAACTTAAAAGATTAAACATAAATAATACAACTAATAAAACTGACTTTATCCGCAGAAAAGGAGGAGGAGAAGGAAAACAACAAGACTAAGAGGGTTAGGCTGGATCTTTTCCTCAAGATACCTCGAACATCCGAGACTTCAAGTATAAAGAATGAGTATCAGAAACACTACGTTGCAATATCCCCTGCAGAAGAGGCTCAGGTGATCTACTAATGCATGGAGTTACATTTAAGATCTTGTGTGTAGGTGTGTACCGGTATACATCTAATGATGTGGTCACCAAGAAGAGCTGCCACTTCTCTTAATAAGCAATATCATAGTTGGTGAAAATCTCAATTGCTTGTAACTACAAGTGTTTAACATATTTTAATGTCTTTCTATAACCCCAGATATACCTGGATGCTAGTCTGCAGCACGCTGAAGTAGACCATCACAGTACGGTTGAGGACCCTCATCATCCAAACACAGTAGAAGAAGACGGTTGCATTCAAGGCAGCAACACAACACATGAGAACAACTACGAACGACTGAGGGATGCACATTCAAACAGGAGGACAGGTGTGTAAAATGCATGCAAAGATGCTGATTCATGATTGCAGAGCTAACGGCCTACAACAAGAACTACTGATTGTAGCAGCAACAGCAAATAAGGCAAATCTGATGCTCTGATGCTGCACTCAGGGCTCCTCCCTCCTTTGCCAACGGGATACAACAGAGAGAAGACAGTAAGGGTAAGACTTTCAACTTGCAAATTTTATGTCCAGGATTTGACTAATAACAATGAACAAGTTATATTCAGGTAATAGGCATGGATGTACTGCATGTTTCAGCCAAACTCTGAGGGCTATAGCGGCAAGGAACCACACCTTCCTCCCATAGCTGAGGATCGGACCGTCATCTCAACCTTGGATCAGATGCAAAAATATTCTCCAACAAGAGAAGAAGAGCTGCAAATCCAGCAAAATCTGTTACAGCCTCTGCGGCTTCTTGAGAATGAGAGAGGTAACTGTCACTCACAGATGAATAGCACCAACTTGAATGACATGTGTGGCTGAAGAGCAGCAGAAACAGATGCCACGAATGGAAAACCTGAATAAGCGGTTTGGACACATTTCTAAATTCTTGATTTTTAAACTTTATCAGAACTGTTTGGCTGTTTTGCAGGAAGAAGGAGACTGGGCAAGCAGAACTCTTTGGCCTTTTTACACCATCGATCTGATGCCCACGATCCACCTGAGATCAATCAAGCTAACAGAGGTGTAGTTAGAGGCATCCTGCCCCTGGAGCTCAGAGGTGGAGTATATAAGAGCCTAATCAACTGTTACTTCTTGATGTCACAGTTAATTGTGCCACAATGACACATCCATGTAGACTAATTTAAAGCTGAAATCAGACATATATTTTTAAAAATGAATTTAAAAGCACATGAAGACAGCATGGTGATTGTTTCAGGAAATACAATTCAATAAAAACTCTATATGATGGGCGCCTTTGTTGTCTAATAATGAAGTGATGTCAACCCCACTGTCCTGCTGAAAGGTTGAGGTTTTATTTAACCTATTATATCCCTGTGTGACTGTTCCTCAGAGTGGGTTGTTTTCTTTTTTTCAGGTTTGCAGGATGACAAATCAGTTGGCTGCCTGATCCTGGGTCCTGATGGTGAGATCATCCAACTCTCCCTATTTGTCAGCAGCCAGGATCGATCCAACAGTGACACTCAAGAACAAGGTGGCTGTTTGAGCTTTGAAATTAAATCTGAAGGCATCAGTTTTTGATTTTTATTAAGAGTTAATCTGCTTTATGACTTCTAGCTCTGCAGGTTGTGTCTGCAGAAGGTGAAAAGTTACCCTGGGTGGTTGTCCTGCAATCTGAACGCTCAGAGACAGGTCTACAAACAATTTCATGAGAGATATTGATGTTTCAGATGTACATTTATAGCACACTTCAGATCACACATGTAATTATGAATCCGTAAAGCAATTGCTGTGGTTGCTCCTGGCTACAACTATTACCGTACCTGTTCATTGTTCAAGTGTCTACAGAAGACGGGGTCGAGCCAAACATAGACGAACCCATAAGGGAACCATTGGAGCATCAGCAGAAACAGAGAGTAATGTTTTTTAAAATATGATTGTTATGACAAGGTAAGCCTGAAGCTCATATCCCAAAATCTGGTTTGAATTTAGCACTTAGATCTTCACAAACAGGCACAGATGTTCTCTACCAACAGTCATACTGATGCAGGTAAAACTCTGTGTGTGATATTTAATTTATGTGAATAAAAGTTAAATGAAAGCTGTCTAATTACCCTTTTAGCATTGGCTGGCAAAAAAGAGTTTGACAAAGAAACAATGATGAAAACAAGGAAGACACAAATGAGGAACACTAGAAGTAACCTCCAGATGTGCCCATGGAGCGAGCAAGGAGAGATGGAGGGGCCAAGTGGAGGAAAGGATGGAAATGTGAAGCAGGCAGAGGAGGAAATGGAGGGTGACGAACTGGGGGGCCATTCCTATGAATCACATCAGCCACGGTATTTTTGTGTGTGTGTGTGTGTGTGTGTGGTGTGTGTGTGTGTGTGTGTGTTTAATCTCCAGATCTATAACAGCATTTATTTTAAAAATGTATTGACTTTTACTTTTGGGGTTTATTTTTCCTTCCTGACTATTTATGACTAAATGCATGGATACGATAAAGCATCAACCCACGATCCCTTAAGCTGAAGGTCTAGTTTAGTTTTTTCCTTTTCAATCCAGGGAGACAGTCAAATTCAGGAACAACCCAAAAGAAGCATCAACAGAGGAGACTGTGAAGGCAAAGAGGGAGAAGCAAACAGATGTCGAGGAAGCTTCAACATCACAGCAGTAAAACACTCAAACTTAATTTAGTTTACATTCTGAAAGGCTGGCACAAGCTGCACTCATATTATCTGATTTATTTAGGAGAAAGGGTAATAAAATGGACAGAAGGACAGAGTCAGATGGACAGCAGACACATGTGAGGAAGAAAGGACGAACCCAGAAACAGTTATGGGGAAATGATGTTCAGTCCAGCAGGCAAAGGGCTGAAGGAAAGAGTGAGGGTGGGGCAGCAGAGCCCCCGGACCAGTCTACCCTCCCTCCTGTGGTGAGTGTCGAGACCCTAACAGGTTTAATGCGGTCTGTAAGTTTCTTTATCAAGGAAATTGTGTGTGAGATTAAAATCACTTCATCATTGAGTCCAAGTTGAAAGGTGTTCTGAGATACCACGTGGACAATAAGGAACGTGTAACCACAACTGAACAGATCTTGACCTTTGACCTCGAAATTTGAATCAGAAAATCCCAGTTGAAAATTTAGCAAAAGAGGTTTTCAAAGTATTTTTGATGCATTCAAAATATGTCCTATACTACACAGTTCTCAAGTTAATGTTAAATTTCCACATAATATGGAGCAGTTAATGGTAATCAAGTCAAGTGTGGAAGTCATTAAAGTTAAATGATGTAAAACTGAGAGAAGTGGGAAGAATAGACCAAGGCAACAATACGTCAATGCGATAAAGCCATTCAATTTTTATTTTAGCAAAGAACTGATCTTTAATAATCTACAAGAACTTAGGAAATACTTTATTTGTGTATTTCAGAGAGAAACAAAAGAGAGCAGAGCAGAAAGACTAAATGGTGTGACCAACGAAGAGCAAAAAATGAAGGGAGGAAGGAGGAGGCAGAAAGAGGAGTCTGCAGTGAATCGGAAGAGGAGGAAAGGGAAGCCCAAAGACAAAGAGCTGATCTCTGGTGGGACACACCTACTGTGGGGTTTATGTTAGAGCACCACTTGATGCTATCCCACCTGGGATTTTGCAAAATTTGAAGGTTCTAAATTGTTTTACAGGAAGCCAAATTAAAGAGGAAGAAGTGGAGATTAAACAGAAAATGAAAGTGAGCTCTCCACCAGAAAACAAAATGAAAGAGGATCAAGTGAAAATTGACCCAGAAATGGAAGAGCGGTTTCACTTAGAATCCACAGAGTCGGTTTCTCCAGCACAGCGATGTAACAAAGATCCGGACCCAGAAGAGGATAAAGAACATCAGTCCAACAGTGCTGATAGCAACACTCGATCCGTGAGCTCAGACAGACCCAGCACGGCTGCATCCCTGTTGGGTTACAGGAGACGAAGCAGGTCGACCGCCTCGTCTTGTGAGGAGGTTCTGCCGGCCAGTTCAGTGGGACTAGCATCATCTCACGGTCGCCTCTCTTCATGTTCAACTGTTATAGTCATGGAGGAGCAGCTGATGCTGAACCCAGTAAAGCCAGAGGTCGGTGGCAGATCTTATATGGAGTATTAAAGTTTCTGCAGTCTACATTACATATAATATAGATGATGTAATTAAAAGTCTGTGCACCGGTAATTTCCTTTCTTTTCCTCAAACACCATCTGTATTTAAGTCGCCTGTGCCCAGAAGAAATCGAGAACAACAGGAGGCTCTTCTTCTGGCTCAGCGAGCAGAGAGACGGAGACAAGAAGTGGAGAGGAGGAGGAGGGAGCGAGAGGAAGAGGAGCGAAAACAGTGGGAGAGGGTGCAGACCGAAGAGAAGTTGAAGAACGAGCTGGAAGAAGACAGACGGAAGAGAGCTGAGGAGCTCAGGTCTTAATAGTGTAACACTGAAATGTTGGAGGAGTCAGAAAGAAGAGGGGTTCTGTTTAACTAGCATACTTTCTGTCTTCTGAAAAGTATAGTACTAAGTACTCAAGTGCTAAGTACATACTCACATACTTGATGTTTCCTTGTTCATCTCCAGGCTGAAAAGGCTGGCGGAGGAAGAGGAGAAGAAGAAACAGGAGGAAGAGGAACAACAGCGAGCAAGACAGGTACAAGCACAGAGGGAAAGAGAAAGGAGAAAGCAGGAGGAGAGGAGGCGGCAGCTGGAGCATCTGCAGAGGATGAGAGAGATGGAAGAACAGAAGAGGAAAGGTGAGAGAAAACGTTAATGCAGATTATATCTGAACTTGTGCAGCATTGAAGATGAGAGGAATGTTCAGAGTAGAGTTGGCTGGAAATGCTTCAACCAAATAGCTGTATAATGGGTTTCAGCTGAACAAGAACGTGTGCGCCTGGAAGAAGAAAAGAGGTGGGAAGCGGAGCTTAAGATGCTACAGGAGCTGGAAGAGAGTGAGAGGTTAGAGTACCTCCAAAGGAAGAAGCAGGAGGAGGAGCAGAGGAGAAACAAAGAAGAGGATGACAAAAGGGCAGAAGAGGAAGCTGCCCTGCAGGCTGCAGAAGAAGCTGGGCTACAGGCAGAGCTGCTTGCAAGGTACAAGGGCCGTCACTGGTGCTCCGTTCCCATGGACCCTGCTATCCAGGACAATGGGGGTGATCGATCGATGTTCCAAATGTACACAGCTATGAACGCTTGCTTTAAGACCGATTAAAAGGCAGGATTGACTAACCGGCATCTACTTTCAGCATTTCTTTTTGTTCTTATTACAGACAAACGGCCCTGTTGCAACAGCAACTGGCTTTCAGAAGAGCTCTCCTCATGGAGGCCGGGGGCCTGGAGCAAACCCAGGGGATCTCCAGACCGTGGATCTACTCCTATTTCACTTTGTTACAGACGATGGGTCTAAATACAAGAAAAACAGAGGCCACAACCCTGTAAAATTCTTTTTTTTGCCACTGTTGCCTTCTTAATTCATTTATTCATCTTATTTTTTGAAGGGGGTGTTGTAATGACGGTACCATTGTTTTTCTATAGTAACAAATCTTTTGTAATGAATCTAATTAGGATTTATCTTATGTTTGTTACTTTAATGATGCCTTGTTGTTATTACCGGTACTGATAATAGCTAATTTCCACTACTTAATTTCCTGGATTCACCAGGACAGGAAGTGCACCACGTGAAATGTTTATTTTACATTTTTAAATAATCTAATGGAAGATTTAGCTCGTAGCTATGTGTAAACCAAACCTTACGTGAAATAAGATACATTTGGTATTACTAAGCTATAACTGGCCAGTGGGCCTTCCCTATGTGGAGTTTTACAGAATACTCTAGGGGCAGATCTGCTGGTGCAGGAGGCCAAAGACTGCAGGGTCTGATCATCCCCACAGTGCACCCAGATGTTTTGGCTCCATCCTCTTGTACAAGGTGCCAAAGGCAGTCAAACATAATAAAGCTACAAAAGATTAACCTTAATAAAGGTTCAGTCCACGGTTACATAGAAACCAAACTGACTCAGATACATACACTGCTTACAAATTACACCTTTAAATTTAAACTATTGAAATTATGTGTATTTGTTTTGAAATTACAGATTAATAATACCACAGCCAGAAACTTATTACCTGAGACCTGCATCTAGTCAATGTATCCACGTTACAATTATGTAGAGCTACATTAATGAGTGTGTTTCACTTGAATGAATTTAACCATCAAAAAGTCTGCATCCCTCATCGATAAAATAGCCAGTGTCATGAAAAATGTTTCATGGTTGTCATAAAAATAAAATAAACTACTTGACTTGTGTTATTCATTTTCTTAATCCAGTGGACCATATTGTATAGCTGGTGTTACTGAACAACTCAGGAGGGTTTTTAACAAGCATCACATTCCTCTTCATTAGCAACACAGAGGTCAGCTCAAAAGAAAAACAGCCAGTAAAAACTGCTGTGTGTGCTGCCCAGTGGAGAACCACTCTGCAAGTGTAGGGCTAAGCACAGGCTGGACACTAATAAAAGGTACAGCCAGAGAGGAACGATGGTTTGAGAGACAGATAAATGAACCAAGATGGAAATCAGGCATCAGAAGGACAGGCATCAAATTTCTTCCACATACAACACTATGCTGAGAACCGCAAACAGGTAATTACCTGTCACTCCACCCTCTCCTGGTGCTCCCAAATGATTCACCTGGTGGGCACCTCCATCAAGTGGTTTCCAAGGGCCATTGTCTATCTGACAACCCCTAACAACAGGTAATCAGGAAACCAGCTCCTCAGAAGCATAAATTGAAGATTTGGATGCTAAAATATTCATTTTGGACACTGAATTTCCATGACCTTAACTGGGGACTCTGGCCAAAACTTTAGCAACACATAAAAGTAGAAAAAAAGCACTGCGAGGACATCGACCTCCATCAAGCAGGTCATGTCTCCACATATTGTGACACACCTGTAGTATAGTATATACAGTATATAGACAGTAGGAATATAAGCTTATAGAACATAGTAGGTTGCTTTATGGTCAAAGACCCTTGGCTTTATAAGACTAAGTGTCAAAGCTAAATTGTAAATATTGCCAAGCATCCAGTTCTGTAATCCAAGACTTCAGAAACACTTTTGTATCAAAGCTTTCTGTTTCTCCAGCTGGCTCGTCAAGGTTAATATGGGATGCCTGGACACTGGGGGCGCTGTAAATTTGTTCACTTTTTACTCTATTAACCTAGCCATGTGTTCTGTTAGCCGATAAAAATTCACATTATCGGCTTTGATTATTTTTGCCCCCTCAGAAATAGGAGAAACTTCTTACCAATAGAATTTTTTCTTGAGATATTTTAATGATTAATAAGTGGGGCCACGTTCATGTTGGACCTTTATTCTAGTTTTCAAGATTACATTTCTGTGCGAAGCGGCTTTATTCTTCGGTAAAGACATTTGTGAATCTAAACACTCTCTCAAAAGGAATTACTATTTGGAACACTATATTGTGGAGGTCTGTCACTTCACATGGTTTGACTAGATGTTCAAACCATATTTATATGAACTCAGTTATAATTAAGACTGTCTCTAAGCATTTTACAGAAAACCAAAGCCTGACCAAGGAGCAAGCAGATTAAGGTGACAAAAATTCTTTTTTAACGGGACAAAAGGTTTGAATGACATATCTATTGTAGTATAATTTGTTAGTGCTTTGAGAGGACATTAGCAATACAATAACATTGAATACCTGTTGCATCCGCTAGATTTGCTGGAGTGAAAAACACAAATGAAAACAAACAGGGTTCTTGTTAACTTTGAGTTGGAAAGATTACCTACCTTCATTATCTGTATGTCTTCTGTATGTCTTCCAGTCCAGATGGTGGTGGTGTGCATCCAGTCTTATAGGTAAATGAAGAAGAAAAAGGCACACAATATAAGCAATTTGATTAAATGATTGATTGAATTGAATTGAATTGAATCAGATTTATTGCCATTGTTCATGTAATACACAGTATTACACAAGCTAGGAATTTGTCTTGGTGTGACGCTGCAACATTCAACATAAAGAAGACAACACTAGAATAAGATAAATAAAATAAGATAAGACATTATACAGTATATACATAAATAGTAAGAAATAGTGCAGGTCAATGCAGGAGTAATGTGATGTTGTTCGTGAGTCTGACTGGCAGAGGGGAAGAAGCTGTTCATGTAGCGGGAGGTTTTGGTCCGAATGGACCGTAGTCTCCTGCCTGAGGGGAGGGGGGAAAACAGTCCGTGACCAGGGTGGGAAGGGTCGGCCGTGATCCCACCTGCACGCCTCCGGGTCCTGGAGATATACAGGTCCTGGATGGATGGAAGCATGCAGCCGATCACCTTATCGGCAGCGCGCACGACGCGCTGCAGCCTTAGTCTGTCCCTGGCGGTGGCACCAGCAAACCACACGGTGATGGAGGAGGTGAGGATGGACTCGATGATGGCCGTATAAAACTGCGCCAACATCCTGGGAGGCAGTTTGAGCTTCCTCAGCTGCCGTAGGAGAACATCCTTGTTGGGCCTTCTTGGTGAGGGAGCTGATGGTTGGCCCCCACTTAAGGTCCCGGGTGATGGTGGTGCCCAGGAAGCGGAAGGAGTCCGCGATGGTGATGGTGATTTCACTTGGGTTAGTATTCAGTAAACTAGCACATTACACATAACTCCGGGATTCCCACCAGTTAATTTAGAACTTAATTCAGAACTGATCAAGCCTCTTAGATAAGAGGTGAAACATCTTTGAAAAACTAAGGGAAGTGAAGGGCAATTTTCTACAGCCACGAGTTCCCTTTGATATCAACCTACAATAACCTGCAATGGCAAGCAAGTCAAATTGGAGGAGCTTGGCCGTGATCAGGAACTCACACAGGAACCCAACACAAGGGGGCAGAAGAGAATGCAGATGCAAATTCTGCCCTGTAAAGAAGTGCTGACAAACAGGGACAACCTGCAGCAAAAGTGGGAAACATTAAGTTTAGTCCCCATGCGTTGAATGCAATGATTAGTCTACAATGCAGTTTGTAATTCAGTTTAAATATATGTTTTACTTAATGTGTTGTGTTTTAAGTGGTGAATTTGAATTAACATTGGTTGTGATTTCTTATTATATAGGAGTAATTTAATGGTGGCAATGCTTAATCAGTTATAGTATAATTCCCTAATGCTCATGCCATTTTTAAATTGAATAAATTGTAATATAAATCATTATGGATTTTGTTTTCTATAAAACATGACATATTATTGTATAATAAAAGTGTTGTGAAACTTTAAAAATTCTCTCTCCCTGCTTCTGAAACTTTTATAAGATTTAATCACACATTTATTTATGTAACATAGCCTATTTAGACATTCTAAATGCACATGTAGTTTAAAGTTTGGCGAAGACACTGTGAAGGAATACCTGGCTCGGGTCAAAATTGCCCCAACCATGTTGTGAAAATATAGCATGTTGTAAACAGTATAGGTAAGGATTTGTGTTTGCGTCACTGTCGCAAAGACAACCGTGCCACTTTACGTTTCAGGAAGGAACATTTGTACTGTAAACAGTCTGCTACAAAAACATAGTCCATCAACGTGAGTTTATTCCTTTATTCGGTCTCAAATGACAAGAGTGTAGACAGAGATGGAATCTATTTAACGAAAATACAAACAATCAATATTAAGCATCCTTTGGACTACTACTACGCTAAAGTTTCACGTTAATATGCAGTAGCATTGTAGTAGTTTAGGCGTAAGACTTAGCAATCATAAGTTGGTGAGCCAGCATCTTTTCAGGAAAATCCTGAGCATGTAAATGAAGTACTATGTATTGTTTTAATAACATTATTTGTAACAAAGCGTAATCTGTCTGATGATGCGTGTTTATCGTTTATTGTTTTGAACGTAGCTGGGATGTAATAGGTAACACTTGTGATATGTATGTTAAATTCCTAGTATTCCTACTCATTTAGATATACGACATATGCGTACGCAAACACCCGCATATAGTGAGCACGAAATCGCTCTTTAAAATTGAGGTTTGTTTGTGTGTGCAGGCTTTACTTTGAGGAAGCGGGGTCAGTTGCCAGGCCACCATGGATGTTAGCATTGCCGTGTCCCTGATTCGTGGCCAGATGGGCGCTGTGGTGGAGCGAGCAGTGAACGGTGCAGTGGAGACAGTCCTGGCTGAGATGCTCAAGGTGGTGGGAGTCAAATTTGAGGAGCTGAAAGCCCAAGTGGCCCTGATGAAGCAGGACGTTGCTTCCTTGCAGAGAGAAAAGGCCCTGAAAGAGAAGGAGAATGACAACATTAGAGCTAAGCTGCGTTACACAGAGCTGAAACTGAAGTACTACAGGCAGGGGGTGGAAGAAGAATTGCAGCAGAGAGCTACTGCTTCTGCTATTGTCCACATAGACCCATCCAACTTTCACAAAGGTAATGCTAGTGTTTGCTCCATTGAGAAGTCTCCTCCATCCACAACTGAGACAAGAAGCTCTGAGGGACATCTGATGAGAAGCATTCAAGGTAAACCATAGTTGATAGTTTGTAAACTCGTGCTTGGAGATCAACAAAAGGGATTCTCACAGCTTCCTGTGTTTCTGCTCACAGAATGCACCCCACCACAGAGAATGAGCAGATGTGCGATTGGACTTCCGTGTAACCCAGATGCAGGCATTGCTGGCTCAAATACCTCTGTCTCTTTGCCTGTGACTCCATCAAACGAATCTGTTGATAGCAGTGGCAGTACAGGTAGAGAGCTATTGTTGTCCCTCTTTCTGGCCATCTCTCCTGATCTTTGTGTTTCTTTGTTTTCAATACTAATGAGCAGAAGCTACTACTTTTAGCACTATCCCTCCAGATAATGTTTGTTTTCAGTGTTCCCAAATTTTGGTGATGAACTGAAAAGGAGGCTTTCACAGATCTAATCTAAATACATACGTAATTTTCATTACCACTGTAACAGTGTGACATATATATTGTCTCATAATGGAAATGTACTGTTGTGCAGTATTATACTCTGGGGAAAAAGAAGACATGTCTCAGAGACAGGATGAAGATCAGGATGGAGATGTACATGAGTGGACTTCCACTTTGCAGTTACATACAGACGTGACCCCTCCTCCAGCTCAACCCTTAGCCATGGATCTGTGGCAGCAACCAGTCACTGCTTCATTGTCACCAGATGGTTCTCCTCACGCTGACAGATCCTCCTGTCCTCCTGCCCCACAGGTGACAGCTTGCCTCATCCCAATATCATTGAGGGTACCTTTTACTTGAACCCTTTGTCTGGGTACCTCACACTCAAAGCAAACTGACACGGTGCTCTAATTTGGTGGTGTGGTGGTTGATGCTCTTTTCTGAAAGCAAGAAGGTTCCAGGTTAGATTCCAGATGTGGGATTGTTTTCATGTAGACGGGAGTTTGCATGTTCTTTCTATAGGTTTGCTCTTGGTCCTCAGTTTCATCCCCCAATAATGTGCACAATGACTCTAAATGGTTATAAAGTGTGAGTGTGTGTCCTGTGTTGGATTACTGACCTGTCTGAGGCACCCGGACGTTGCTTGTTTGCTCTCTTTCTAAAGAAAAGTTCAGTTCTCTTGTTTACCAAGTCAAAATATACTGGCAAACCTGAAACCTGAGTGTATCAAGTGATGTACAATGTTGTGTTTGAAATTGAATCTATTTGGTTTAAATATTGTAAATGTTATCCCCCACTTTTCAGTTACAACAATTATATAGCATAGGAAGAAAAAACATTTACAATATTAACGTCTTCATAACTGATTGCACTCATGTAACACATAATTGTCTTGTTCTCCAGGTGAAGCAAGAAGCAGACGAAGTGATCTGTATCAAACAGGAGCCAGAGGATGAGCAGGAGTTGATGGCCACATTGCTGGACTGTCAGATACAACAGCCTCATCATTCAGAGTCTCAGGTACATTTAGTGGTAAAACACAAATCTGGAGCCTCTTTATTCGCAGCACACAGGCTCAGTCGCTAAGCTGAATGACCTCTGTGCTTCTTGGTGGATTGATAATTTGCAATAAAATTGAACATAAAATGCCTGCATTTTGCAGAATAGAAAACAAATAATTGTTGTTGACAGTGTTATATGCATAACATTTGCATGCTTACAAAGTATTTGAAAGTAAAGAGAAAGATGATAAAGCAGACTTAGAAATGTTGGAATTACACTTTTGATATACAGTGATCCCTCGTTTATCGCGGGAGTTCCAAAAATAACCCGCGAAAAGTGAAATCCGTGAAGTAGTCAGTAGTCAATACTGAACTATAGAATGAAACCAAAAATCAAAACCTGTTTTAAAGCCCAAAATTTGTTTAAAACAATAATTTTAATCTAGTAATACAAGGTTGGAAACATTGTCACTGGCATATTTCAGTCCCAGCTGAGCCTCTTCGTCCTGACTCCGCTCCGCTGGAGCGTCTGTTTCTACTGAAGGCGCAGGAGTCTTTCTCCGAGAGAAGAACATTGTTATGGGTAGTTGTTGGCGCTCTTTCTTTTTCTGAGCAAGAAGATTTTTATAAACGGATATGCCACCTTCGATTATATTTGAGAACTGCAATGAACGACTCGCAAAAAAAATCCGTGAAGCAGCGAAGCCGTGAAAGATGAAACGCGATATAGCGAGGGATCACTGTATTGTAAAACAAAACAATTAATGTTAATCATAACATGACACGATTTTAGTTTTTACTAACATGTTAAAAATAAATTTTAATGTGTCAAAGAAAATAACTGTTTAAAAATAAGCACTCAGTGAAAGGGAATATTGCTGTTCTTAGTTAAAAGTTCACTTATGTGGTGTTTAAAACAACACCAAGGGTGTCAACTATTTAAACTATTAAAGAGTTAAAATATCAAGACTGTTCAAAGTGTAATTTTAAACCAGAATCCCTGATAATTGTCTGAACCCAGGTAAAACTATTATCTCTGTGTGGGTGGAATCAAGACTAACGATTTTGCTGTGTATAGACCAGGAATGCCAAAACACCGTTGCTATAACACCTCCCCACGTCACTGAATGCTTCGTCTTTAATCCCACAGGCTCAAAGTTCGCTCCCAGTCTGCTCAGAACCTCTAGCAAACCAAAAAATTTCTACTGCCACCTTCAGTGCAGCTAGACCCAGCTCATGTATGTATGTTTGTGAGCGTCGTCAGATGTTACACACATGCTCTGTAAAATTTAAACATGTCACCAATCTGGGAGAGCCAATTACCTCACCTTGCCTTGAAACAGACAACCCCCCCACTAAATCCCTGTCACGTTTGCCCTCAGATGCGATGCCTGAGCCGACATCCGCTCTCATAAAAACGGCCCCCAATATTATGCCTCACCAGGCAGCGCGGCCCTGGACCAATGACCTCACCCTTTATGAAGAGTATAAAATACGCAGAAATGAGCTTCGGCGACGAAACCTCACCAGACGCCGAGAGCTGGAGAAAACACTGCCTCAGCCTCTGCTGGCAGATATGGCAAGTCCAGCATTTGGTGTTGAGATACTGGAGAGCAACATTAGGACTTTTTATTGTATTTTAAAGGAGCAATCTGTTATTTTGTGTATTTAATTTTAAAAAAATGTAACATGTTGAAGGTGCGAGAGCGGCGAGAGAAGACCAGACTGAGGGTGGCCAGATGGCGGGCAAAAAGGAAACTCCAGGCTTGTCTGAACCAAGCTCAGGTTGGTAATGGCTGTGGAATATTTCAATATCTCAATAGCAAGATAGGCTTCCTTAGCCCTGCTGGAGTCTAATAAAAAAATAATGAAAATGTTTTCTCACTCCTAGGCTCTAGGTGGTGCTGCAGCACATAATCAAAGTGATTATCAGCCACACAGGATTTCTTGTAAGACAAGTTTTATAAATGTGTGCTATAATTCTTGTGCATAGACTGATAAATAATGTCAGTAATCATGGAATATGATAAAATATGTAGTCACAGTCATCCTATTGTTTCAGCGGCTACTTCAATAATGCAGAGCACAACAGAGTCCAACACTTTCCTGAGCAACTTGACCATAAACAGCAACTCTGCCAGTCTCCCCTTCATACCTGCCACCTCCTCCTCTTTGCTGTGCAGAGGCCCCAACTTGGCTACACATCGGCCGTGACATCATCCTTCTCCTACCTGCAAGCCAGCGCGTCACATTTTGCAGTGAGGTTTTTGTGTTTAAGGTGTTTACATTCAAAATCAGTGTCCATGTAGAAAGAACAAAGCAGAGGCTGCTTTCTGCATTTTAGAATATCTTTACTCAGCACTGACGACAAACTTAAACACAACGTCCTCAACCATTTAATATGTACACACAAAATAGCAACCTCATTTGGATTAGCTTGTTATATCGTCAGAAGATGAAGACATTTAACATCCTCCAGAATCATATAAACATACCTTAGTTATGGATTAATGTAAATAAGGATGATGCTCAAGGCTTCCAGTATATATTTATTGAATTGTTTAATGTTGTGTTAATAGTGATGCCACAAAGACAGAGTATAATGTTTTTCAATGAAGTGGTCCCTAAATCTGTATTTGAGATTTTTCCTTACTTGTTTTTTTTTTTTACATCTTTTCCATGATCAAAGTTAAGAAAATAACAGCAGTTGAAACATTAACTATTACTTACTATAGCTTCCTTATAATTAGCACAAATATCAGGGAAGAAGAAAAATGTTAATGATCAGATAAGGTTTCCTATTTTATTGTCTGAATCATGAGGCCGGTGATCAAAATCAAAGCTGGCATTTCCCTGTAAGATATACCTGTATATATAAATATATATAAATATATATAAAGAGTTCAACAAATGTTTGTTTTTTTTAAATTGCAAAAAGAATCAAGTCCCCAGATTGAAACCTACATGCAAAATTTTGGGTTTTCTGCTGTACTGAGTCCTCCGTTACAGATCATGTTACTACAAAGTATGAATGTGTCCTAATGGCTCCAGTTTAAAACATGTTCTAACTTATGTAAATATATAAATATTGTTTGAATTGAAAATGCATGTCATTGTTTTTTTTTGTTTTTTTTTACTGTATTTAAATAGAAGAAACAAAGTTAAAGTAAAGGGCTAACATCTGTATGGTCCCATAATCTGAAGCACTACTATCCCCAGCCAGAGGGGGGCCTCACATTTAGGTTGGCCATACTGGATGACTAAAAGTGTACCGTGAGCGCGGCCTGGGTGGGTTTCATCCATTGACAATCCTCTGTGAAATAGCACCGGGCAGTGTGTAGAACAGCAGGGCCAGGAAGAGCATTGTGATGAGCAGGACCAAGGCGATGATGATGTATTTCTTGTAGCTTTGCCACACCAAGTGGAAGAAGCACTTAAATGGATTGACGAACCACGAGAAGGAAGTGTCCGGTCGGCTGGAGGAAAGGAGAGAGTTTCCTTTTTAGGCCAGTTAAGGCCATATATTTGCATAGATGTAAACTCAAACGTATCATTTTGCCAAAGAAAACCATCCGGTGCCTACTTTGGTTTTGGCAGCGGCTCTGGCTCCTTGCGGGCTCGACCAACCGGGTATTTCTCTGCCTCCTCGGCTGTCACAAGGTGGAACTCCGCCTCCACTTTGCCCTGATGGCGACAGAGAAAGTCAGTCTACGGCTGTTCGTCTGCTGGCCCGTCTGTTGTGCGTACCGTCAGTTCTCCAGACTTGATGAAAGGCCACCAGCCTCGTGTCCTTTTCTGCTGAAAAATGGAGATTTTCTCTGTCCCGTCTGTCAGCATTTCTACTTTGCACGACTTTGCAGTTTTGGACCCGCGAGGGAAGCCGTGCAGGTCCAACTCCACCGTACCTACAGGCACAGATTTAATCAGTCAAACATGACACACAGAAGTACAAACAGGCTGAAATATGGGAGAAACACACCGAGGAAATCATCAGACGATAGCGTCTCGAAGTCCCAGACCTGAAGACTCAAGATGGCAGGAAGCTTCTGTTCAGTTTTATCCAGAGAGAAAATATTCTCTCTCTTGCTGACCACTACTACCTGAGATGTAGGAATAATTATTTTAGTCTTTATAGTTGCTCTTACTGGCTTGTTTTTAGTCCCATTTCCTTCTTTTTTCCCCCAAATTTCACTGTTTTCTTCTAGGAGTGATCATTTTACCTACTTTCTCAGCAGGCATGTAGTGGAAGGGGAACACAAATCTCCAGTTGAAGTTCCCTTCTCCGGTCAGGGAGTTGTAGTGGACATCTGTCTCCTGTCGGTCATCTTCTAAACCCTTCAACCAGCTGTGCGAGCGTTTAGGAGAAGATTTGAGTCTTGGCATGGCAGAAACCTATCCAGTAGGTTTGTTCACGGCACCAGTGTAAAAAGGCTAATTAAAGTGTCTAAACGTACCCCTTGACATAGATGTCACTGGACTTTTGGCCTGTTAGGAAGTTGCTGTCCTCTAGAATCACATCTTCAGTGTTCCAGATGGTAACACGCAGCTCATACCTGAACATGCACATTGACGAGTTAGTGGGTTGATTTTTCTGGTTAAACTGGACAAAGAGACGTCTCACCCCTTTGGTTTGCGAGGGGAGATGTCGACTGAGGGTCCTGGATGTGGCAAGTCCATGGGAAATATGTCAACCCACATCTGGACCTGCCCCTGCACACACACACACACACACACACACACACACACACACACACACACACACCAGTTTCTAAGTGTTTCATGTTTTGACCATGTCGCTGGGCTGCTAACTAAGGAACTTTCCATAAGCCAAGATCTCTTGACGTGGATGTAAATTAAATTGGAATATTCTCACGTTTTACTGAACAAAGTACCTGGTCCATGCCGGGTCGGGCCTTGCTGAGAAGAGTCCTGGTCTCAATATGTTCTGGTACCAATTTGCATCCCACTACTGGAATTTCAGACCAGCGGTGAAGGATCTTCAGAGCCAGATGCTCATAGGACTCTACTGGCTCGTCTGAAATACACAAGGTAATCATTACCATCACACACACACACACACACGTACACACCCGCACGCACAGTTGAAATTCTAATCGCATATTAATCGGTCTTTAA
The DNA here is from genome assembly GCF_003711565.1 of Takifugu flavidus. Lineage (NCBI taxonomy): Eukaryota > Metazoa > Chordata > Actinopteri > Tetraodontiformes > Tetraodontidae > Takifugu > Takifugu flavidus. The sequence goes on along the minus strand of NC_079520.1, from coordinate 3,335,516 downwards.
ATCAACCGAAGCTAAAGTGAATAGCACATTTTCTTGCTCCAGTTCCTTGCAGAACAAACACAACCCCGTGTTAATGATCATAATTGATCGTCCTTCCAAAATCCTCCAGTCTTGATCAACCTACGGTACCTGCGTAGCTCCTCTTGCATACCTGCTGCCTACGGTCGTGCTGCTCAGTGTAACCTCCCACTACAGTTGTGTATTTGACAGAACAGACCCAGATGCTGCCTGGAGAACGTGTACCTTCATTCATGAAGAGCGTCTTGCCGGTGAAAACCTTATTGGCCACAGTGATGCGTCCAGGACTGAATCGAGGCTCGTCCAGGCCGTTGTCTTTGCACAGTTTCGTCAGAAGCTCTGTTGGCTTCAGACAGTCTCTCCAGGCATTATAACCATCACTGACAGACAGAGAAGGGTAAAGCTCAAAAGATCTTATTCTAACTCATTTTGGGCAGTTATGAAATAATACGGTTAAGTCCACGACCTGGCCAGTCAGAGCTGGGAACAGCTGCCGGGACTTACATGCTGTACTCTGTCGGGATTCCACAGGTGGCTCTGTGTCGACTGTAGAATCGGTTCTCCAGGTCAATGCGTGTCTCTCCGATCAGATCGTCCCCTCCCACCATGTCGTAGTCATAGATCAGCACAGTCAGCAGAGACTCCTGAGGAAACTTTGCATGCATCTCAAAGGATCTGAAAGGAGAAACCGAATGAGAATGATGCCAGGTTTGAAAAAGTGTAAAGAGAACTGTGTTTTACCTCCCAAAGACAGGATTCAGCTGTTTAGGGATGTAATTATCTCTGTCTTTGATTTCGTTCTTGCCAAGCCGAAGAACAACGTAAGGGTCCGCTTTCCCATCCGGGTCGGCCGGGTGCAGGTTCGATGCCTGCAGAAGGAGAACAGAATGCTTCATCTCACCTCTTCCTGCCCAAATTTAATAGTTTAAATATCCAGATGTAAAAAATGACACAGAGAAAGAGTTTAAAACATCCACTAACATACAGTACTTCTTCAAAAGATTTGAAACGAGGACGCACCGAGACGACGTAGACCCGTATCAGAACTTGGACTGAGTTGTTGGACGGGATGCCTCTGCTGACCCTAAAGAGGCCCGTATCAGCGCCGTCGTCCCAATCGTCTTTCTCGTCCTCTGTCAGTTTGTACAGGCAGAATCTTCCCTGCGCGTGGACGTAGTGGGTGAGACCAACATACCGCCTCAGCGGACGTCAGCAGGCGCACAGGAGAACGAACCCGCTTACCTTAAATTTTCCAACAAACCTCTCGTCCCCGGTCCCGTCTTCTTCACCGGCTTTCCCTCGGAACAGCTCATACGTCTTCACCCAATCGTCAAAGTGTCCAAACTCACCTTCCAGTTCCTTGTTATACAGCTGTGGAGAGACAGCATTACTCCACAGAACACCTCCCTTCATGATAGATTACAGCACGTACAATATAATATATAAGCTGTCACTGTCATTTAAGAGCTTTATTTTTTTAGATTTTTAGCTTCAACTGGATTTTTCTTCTCCAACATTTCAATCGAAAATTTGTTTTAGCATTTTGAGCCTTACCTTCAGCGTGGCTAACCTAATAGGCAGAACAATGTTTGCCTCCTGAGTGTCTTTATCTTTCTGCTTTTTCTTCTTGTCCCCATCTGTGGAGCTCACTGGTGATACAAACGGGACACATTTCCAGCGGTGAACAAAGCTTTAACAGTGTGGATGGAGGTGAGAGAAACTTCCAGTTTGAAGAAGCAGCTCACCCAGAACCAGGTTTTCAGTCACCATCTACTCACCCAGTGGAAAAGAATGTTGACTGCATTTTGGAATCTTTTTCCAGGAAAACATTGTATACGTCAATTTACAAAGCGCCCAAATGACAAAATTATTTTGCTTTTAAAGTCTGCAAACCGTCGACCACTGCTTTAGTTCAGTAAGCTGATATCAACTGAAATTTCACACCTGGACTCCAATGAGCTGCCTTTGAGTTGCTCTCATCTTTTACAGGAAGAACACAAGAAAATGTGAGGAATCTGCCCACATTCATGCCCACCTCCACTAAGAATGTCTCAACTACACAGAGAAGCACAAATGGAGGGCGACAGTTGTTGCTACATGGAAGAAGATAGAGTCAGCACCACACCTCCAGGCCATCAGGTTACCCTCAGAACTGACAGCAGAGCTACATGACATAAATCATCTATGCGTTAGATTTTTGCCAGCCACGTATTGTATACACTAAATGTTAATACGAGTTAAGGTATTTGCATCTTAGAACTTTCAGAACCATTGAAACAGTTTAGATTGGCTGCATATCGCTGATGGCAAATATTCGATTGCACAATATTGCCTCACTGGATCCAAATCTAGTGGCTGTGGAGGCCATTTGATGACAATCTGCTCTATGCTCTTCTTTAGGGAGCTAATTTCAGATGATATGAGCTTTGCAGTCGTTGCTAAGCAGCTGAAAAAGGTGGACCCGATGCAGCGGCCAGTCTGCTAGCAAGTCTCAACATTTTCCCCAGAAAAACACACCGAAGCTCAGAATTTGTCTCCTAAAAACACAACACAACCCTGTTAACAGCGTGTTCTTACCCATTGAGTCTATTCCATCGCTGAGCAAGTTCTGGAACGTCAAAGCTGCAATGCACAGTTTGTGTGTGCGTGTGCATGTGTGTGTGTGGGAAGCGGGGGGTCAGTGGAAACAGTCATAAAGTAACCTTTTCTGACACCACTTTACATCTTCGATCCACAAACCCTCTTTAACTCTGAATAATGTTTGTTTGTTTTATCGCTGAGAGCACAAGATGAGCCGAGTCAGGCCAGTAGGAACATTTACGCAACCTTTATATGAAAATAACTGCAAATAATGTTGTGGATACCAAAGCGGTTCTATAGAATTACACTGTAAAAACAAGTGTGGGAGGATCTCACCTTTCTCAAAGACGTGAGAAAACGCAGCGCTGTCTTTCTGTCTGGCCTGTAACAAAAAACACCAAATCCACGTTTTCAATTTGTTTAATTTTGCAAACATTTTAGTCATAATTCAGCCACAGCACCTACCTCTTTCTGTACAGATGCGTAGTATTTGGACCACCAGTCGATGACACACTCTGCTGATTCATCGGCGATCGTTCGCCTCCTTCGCTTCGTGGAGCGGCGGCTGCTTTTTTTTCTTAACTGGAAGAAAACAAAAAGAAGCAAAACAATTTAACATTAACTGTTCTATAAACACATGCGCTCTACTAGTAGTCCTCTTCAATTTTGGGGTTTGGCCCACTTTTTCCTTTCTAGACGCCGACTTGGGGCTTGGCGAGGTTGGAGGTGGGGGGTCGTGTTCAACGGTGATGAGGCAATCCTGGCTTGTTACAGTTCCTGTCCCAGTGGTCTCTCGTGGGACCAGGGTTGATCCTGTTGTTTAGAGCACAAGCTTGGGTCAATTACACCGAGTCCACAGGAATACAAGGTCAACCAGTCCCAACTTTAGAGTTTACTCCAAAATGGATGATGAAAGCCACACACATACAGGCACCACACATATTACCCTCAGTGCTCGGGGGCTGTGTGACCGGGCTGGGTTCAGGTATGTCTGTCTCCTTGGGAGGTGGGTGCACCTGGATCGGGGCAGGTGGGGGTGGAGGAGGCGTGTACTTGAAGGTCTTGAGGTTGTTTATAACGTGGTTTCCAACCAACGTGCTGCGGCCGAATGCTCGCCAGTCAACGACGGTGATGGTGAGTGGAGGGTGGAGGTGCTCGTTTTCTGGCAACTCCTGAAGGACAACAGACTGGCAATGAAACACTGAGGAATTACTTTGAAAAAAGCTAATTTCCAAAGCAAGAATGTTGACATAAAGCAACATTGATACCACAGAGTATTTCCTCAATCGTGATATCCACCCAGGATCTTACCAGCTCAATGGAATCAACCAGCACCGGGAAGTTTGGGTTGGACTTGTACTTCTGGATGACGGAGGAACGTAGCGTTTTACCAGCACACTCTACAAACACCTGCAGAACAAAGGACAGATTGGAACAACCCCACAACACTTTTGAGCTTTGATTATCTTTCCCTCTATGCAGCATTTTAAAGTCTTGGTTGTTTCATCCGTCTGGTTGCTCTTTTCGGTGATAAATTCTCTGATTCAGAAAACACTTGAAAGATTGTACCTGTGGTCGATCAACAGACAGAAGCTGAACCTTCTTTAGCTCTCTCAGTCCCCAGAAGAGCACCTGATAAACACATATTTGTCAGAGTTGTTTGAGGATAGCTGTTGTTTTGTTATATTAAGGGGAAAATGCACTAAATCTCTGCTTAGTGTGTTGCCTGAGTGTGATGCTATTGCCATACATGCTTTTTATAATGTACAATAACTTTCTCATAATTCATAAAGAAGCAACCATACCTCCAATCTGTAGGTGCTGAGTACAGGCCTGATGATGGCAGGAACTGTGTAGATGTCTCCTTCCGCTTCCTCTAATTCAGGTAGCTGTGGCTGTCCAGAATCTGGGATCTGCAAGCACACACGTGTAAGTTCTTCCTTCCACATTTTGCTCCGTTCTCAACTAAATGAAGGTGTTTGACCTTTAACAGTTCAAAGGCAGCAAGCAGGTCCCCTCCTGATTGGCTGCCACAGTGCAGAGGGCTGTACTGCAGAGTTGGAGGTGTGTATGGGTCAGAGGACAAGCAGACCACAGGCTCGGCAACTGTGGATCCCAAATACTCTGCCTTGCCCTAAAGCAGGCATCAGGTTGGCACATGTTTCCTCCAGAGTCTCGGTGTAATAATATTTGCTTAATCAACACTTTACTTACCAGCGCATCATCATCATATACCTCGATGACCATGCGTGGTGGCTCCTCCTGGATGTACTGCAGATCTCCACTCAGCAGCAGGGGGGTCATTAGCAAACTCTGGTTCCACGTCGGACTCAGCGTCTGACTGATCACCTGACAGCATAGACACACACTCACACTGAGTCACTCACATTGTTCTGTTAATTAATGTCAATAAAGCGTTGATTTACAGCTTCAGATATCGGCGAAGGCGGCTTTTAGGAGTTTGGATGCACGTACGTTGGTTGTTTGGCTGTGGGACATGAAGGTCACTCGTGCAAAAGGGTCAGACAGGCCGGTGTTGTCGGCAGCGATCAGACCTCGAGCCTGATACATGTGACACCTCAGCTGGAAGGAATGTTGCGCTAAAGACGACAACCACACAAGTTTATTTCCCATCTCTGTCAAAGCATCAGATTCACACACACTCCTGAATTTTCTGTGATAAAGCATCCAGTTATTACAGGAGTCCAGCAGTGTTTGCCTCACCTGCATTGAGCAGACAGTTTGGAGGGCTGCTGGGGCTGCTGTTGTCTTTATTGGGAGTGAATCCTGCAGGTAGGTCGTCCAGCATGTGGATGGAATCGGAAATCTTTCCAAACCACAAAAACACATCCAGCTTTGCTTGGGCAGACAAACCTGCACCCCTCTTCCCTGGTGGCTGCACATGTATACAGGAGGGTTTTTCAATTTTCTCTATCGGCCATCTCAGCTGTTAAAGGTCTCTAAGATCGCTGGATGAGATTTCACCTTTAGGAAAAGTGTTATTATCTTGCCACAGTGGATTCCTCTGGCCTCCTGCGTGCTGGAGTACAATAGGTCCCTCGCTTGAACCCGAGCATATGCAACACGCTTGTTGTTGCTGAGCAACCACACAAAGATGTCTGGTGTCGTGTGCTGTGGCTGCAAGTAAAGAGTGTAAAGAGTAAATATCAGGTATGCAGTGATGTAAAACACACAGGTCCAACGGTGAAGACAGCCGTGCTGACTCCCGCACCTCGACCACGAGAAAGCGAAGTTTATGTGTGAGTTTTGTCACATCTTGCAGCATCTCCTTCACCCCGCCAGCTTTTCTTCTCCTTTCCCACAAAGCCCGGACCTCTTCAATAATACTGTCCTGCAACACACACACACACACACACACACACACACACACACACACACACACACACACACACACACACACACCACACACACACACACCACACACACACACACACACACACAGACATGTTGTTGGTGTAAGACAGTTGATAGAATAGTTTCAGATGGGCGTGGCGAGATTGTGTGCATCTCAGGCTTACTCACCAGTTCCTGTTTGCACATAGTGAGACGCTTCTTGTCCAGTTGTGTCAGATAGGTTGACTTTAGCTCCGCCTTCAATTTGGCATCGGCTGCTGTTATATAACTCCTGAAAGACAAACAGCCTCTTAATGTTTTGATAGTTTTACATCTAGCCTCCTAATGAAGCCGTTGAACTCTTCACTCTCTTCCTGACATGTTACAGTGGAACCTTCACTAACTCTGTCATCTTTATGTGTCTACAGTTACAATAATTTAAAAACCTTGCATCCATATGGAGGTCTTTCAGGACCATTTTTAGCCTAGATGCTGCCCCCGGGTCCGACTTCTTGTGCAGCTCAGTTACAATAGCAACACCCTCCTCCTGAAAGAGAATCGATCTTTTAACAGGATGAATGTTGAGAGACAAACGGCGTTCCTGGAAGACTGATGTCTCTGACTGTGCGCTTGCGTGAGAACATACAAACAGACGAGCTATGTTGTCCAGCATGTTGGAGTTGTACATTCTGTAGGTTCTGTCCTCCCATTGGCTCATTACATGTATACATGGTTTCTGCTTCTCCAGGGGGAGGTACATGTAGTACCTAGAAATACACACAAATACAGAATAATGTTGCTCAGATTTGACCTAATCTGTTCTTGATTATTAGATAAAACTCATTCCCTCTAAATAAGGTGGTAAACATCTGATCAAGCAGCAACGTGACTCAACCTGTTCCCTTCGACGATGTTGGGTTTCAGTGGCTGTGTGGTGGACCTGGAGGTCGCGGTGGTTTCCTGGGCGTCTCTAGGTAGGAGAGGGGATGTGGGGCCAGTGCTCCGGGGGGAGGGGGAGCTGTACAATTTGCTTCTGCTCTCTGGGCTGCCCGCCATCATTTTTCTGCTCCGGATAGCAGGACTACTGGAGCCGGTGCTGGTCTGGGCCGCGGGTTCAAAAATATCCCCATAGGTTCCTGAGGGAGGAATCAAGGGAGAAACATCTGTAGGTTGGAAACACGCTGCTGGAACACCGTGATTGTTACTGAGGCCTTCTCTTACTTTACAGGGTAAAGCTACTAAAATTAAAGAAAGACTGAAAAGTGAGAGCCTAGATCTCACCCAGGGAGAACTCAAAGGAGATGGGCTTGTCTCCAATTTTTCTGTCAATCATGGTGGCTTCAAAAAGTGCCCCAAAAAGCACAAACTCCTCGATCTTGTCAGGATTCACCTGGATACATTCAGATTTCCTTTTTCAGACATATCAAGATGCAAAAAGGACTTTCATCCCGGTCAAATCAACCAGCACACTCTGTGTTTATCAGCTGATGGATCAAAACTTTGCAGCTTCAGTGTTCTATTGTGAGGAACTCTTTTGAAGGAAGCCTGTTCCTACCGCTGGGGGAGCTTCTACTGGCATGACCTCTGCTGCTGCAGCTTGTCCTTTATCAGCATCAACGCCTCCTCCTGCTGCTGGGCCTTGTGCCCCTCCCCCCGCAGCGGCCTTGCCATCCTTCCCTCCAGGTTTTCCTTGTTTGGGATCCTTTGTTGGCTTGACCATTTTCAGAAGTTTGGACTCTGAACCCATTCCTCCTGAGAGGATCTCCACTGCCAGCTCCAGGTAGATCCGACCCCTGGAAAAGTTGCTGGCTCGTTCTCGAGGTTTCAGAACAATATTTTTATGATCTCTCTTAATTTACCTGTAGGACACACCCTCTCCAATGCCCCCTGGACTATCACCTAAGGAAAAGTTCCGGGCGGCGCCATAGAGGTTAATCCAGGCTGGACCGAATGTTGGTAAAAACCCTATAAAAAAGACAATCACACCAATGAGGAGTTCCCTGATAACAGACTTTATTGATTGGGAATTCTGTCTCACCTCTATCACCATCTTGTTCATTGGAGATGCGTTTCAGGTCCAGGTAATGGATCCCAATGGCAACATCATTCATGCTTCCTTCATCCCAGACCTGTGACAAAAGCCAGCTCATAAATTCTCGCTAACAACTAGGAATGTGTTGTATGCAAAGTATTTCCGGTAAAATCGATGTAAATTGATGTTCAGACCTGGATTTTCAGTCTGTGGCACAGCGGGGGAAACATCTCTATGAAGACTATTTGCTCATTCCAAACTGGGTCGGCGGTGGATTTCTGGGTGGATGTTCGACCCTTGAGAGGAACGATTCAAACATGACCCATGACATAATGCTCAACATTCTTTTGCCGACACCTGGTCCGTGGCTCCGGTACCCACCACTTGTTTGAAGAAGCTGACCTCCACATATGGGTCTATAAGGGCTGTGTTGTCTCCTATGAATGCCTTTGTGACATTGGCCATGATGCTGGAGTTGTTGCGTGGGAGACCCTCAGCTCGATACACCTTCACGCAGAAACGAGCCCAGGGGCGCTCGGATGGGAACCCTTCTGGGACCAGCAGGTTCCTGAGACAGAAGTCCATGAACGCATCAGAACATCATTTGTTAATCAAGCAAAAATAGCAAACCCTTAACATCTTAAGGTTACGTAAAATACAGACAGTATCGTACTTGTCTATCTGCTCCTCGGCATCACTTGCTTTTGGTCCTGGCTGTATTGTTTCACCCTTGGCAGAGATGCTGATATCACATTTGACATAACCTTTGAAGCCAGTGCTAATGTCACCAGGAATGCTCAGCATCGCCCATTTATTGATGAACTGGTGACCTACAGTAGACGAGCAAGAGAGAGTAGAAACACGAGAGAGACCAATTACTGTGCCCAGTTTATCTTGGCATCGCTATCCTCATTGGAATTCGAGTCCTGTTATCAGTGTTTCTTTTGTCTTAATAAACACCCCAAGGTGGAAACACCTGAGTTTTGCTGCTTCTATAACAGACCTGACCACGGTAATCTGTTCATGCAGCCACAGGGTTGCCTTACCTGGCTCTTTGTAGACTGTCCACACGTCCAACTTAAATGACCCCACACAGACACTGCGTAGCATTTTAGTGTGCATGACCTGATAAAAGAAATGTAGGCATGAGATAAAATGTCTGATAGCAGCGTTCCAGGACACTGATCTGATTATAGGACAGCACACGTGAGAATTTGGCATCTTTTTAAAAAAATTCTACTCACCGTCAGCTTGATGATTTTGTCGAAAAAGATCTCTTTGTGAGCAAAGAAGTCAAACACAAAATACTGACGGACACAAAAGAGAAGGAGGGGCGGATGAAGCGCTATTGAATGGACCAAGATGGATTGTGAGTTCCCACAGTTTACCTCATTGTAAAAAGGAGCGTTGGTCCCTTCTTTGACCGAAGTTTGTTTCTTCTCATCTCCGATCTCAATCACCACGCTGGGGTCGATGTTTTCCCCAACCAGCTGCCTGGCTTCTGTGATGTTAATGGCGATCTTGAATAAAGTTTGGAGACATTCACAGTTAATTTTTCTAATGAACCCTGATTTTAGGCATATTGTCCCTTGTTGTGCTCCCTTTCTGAAGGGAAGAGATTTCAAAGCTTGTGTATGTTCACCTGAAAGCTCTGAGGTTTCGCTTCGATGTCTTGGATGCAGGTATTCAGCTTGGACCTGTGAAGGTTTCATAATATGTGTCAGTTCTGCATTGCGCCCGACGCTGACCCCAACGTGATTGGTGAGGAATTAACACCTCTTGTTGTTCGGAATGACTCTTGTCGAGACCTCAGAGACTCCCGGTTGATCTTCGGGGGTTTCTTCATCCAGCAGCGGAGACCCTTCCAGTGGCGCCGCAACCTCACTGTCTACATAAAAACAGATATAAAGGGAGCAGGAAGATCTAAGATGAGCTCAGGCCTGATGGCCACTAGAATCTCTCGCTGTGTAAACCAGCATTCATCAAGCGACTGTTTGACAAGGGCTGCGATACCACAAGCAAATGACTCTATTGTCCACAGTGTACACGGGACCCAAGATGGTGAGTTTGTGCGTGGGTGTGTTTATTTTTCAGGCCTTACCCAGAGCTCCTTTATTTGCCAAGACCAGGTCGGCACCGTCTTTCTTTTTCTTCTTCTTCACTTTCAGACCAAACATCATCTTGGCCTTTCTGCAGACAGACGTGCAGGATCAGTGCTGTTTTCACAGCGGACGGCAGGAACTATTCAGGCATAAAATCAACTGACAGCTGCCAAATATATTCGAAGCCTAAGATGGTTTATGACCACGATTAGACTGCAATGTAGCAAAACTGTGTAAAACTCTAAGAGCAAGAACTGTCCATAGACTTGAGACAATGGACTATTGCAGGAAATTACATCGATGGTTAATCTAGACAGTGCTAATTAACTTATTAACTGGAACATTAAAAGCAGCCATGCATCAAAACACCTTGTTTTAAAAATGGCTTAATGAGAATATGGAAATAGAATATAGTATAAATTTAGTCAGTGGGATTAGCCTAAACTGTAAATAGTTCGGTATATCAGATATTCTCATCCACATCCGAAGGTCTCAGAGCAAAGGATGCCTCTAAATAAATAAATAAAGTCCTTAATTCCATCCAGCAGTGTCGCGTGAGCACAAACCCAGTGGATACGTGTATCTTAATCTGCAAAGATATGACAGCAGGAAATGACCAAATATGTTTCATTTTGGGCATAAGAGGAAAACTATGAATAATTAATGCTGACGGTCATCTTCACATGACTAGGATACCTCAGTGAGAGCCAACAACTGGGTTCTGGTTGCACGATAAATTCAAGCTTCTCTTAAACTCTTAAAATAACTTCTGAAATAGCACTGGGAGAGCCGCTCACCGCTCCTTGGTTACAGGACTCTCTGAGCCGTCCATGCTGACCTAATGCCAACCGCTGCTACAGCACGCCGCTCTTTCAGTAAGCCTGGGGGTCAACGCCTGGATGAGGAGCTGTGCAGATTCCTCCTCTCAGCTCAGGAGAAGAGCCGCTCTCCTCTGCATCTTTATCTTTACCAGAGGTTTCTGTACCACTTGGCGTGACTTTAATGTCTGAATGAACACATCCGTGAACATAAAATAAACTTCTGCTGATCCACACCTGTGTTTGCTCTGTTTGTTCTTGTCCCCAGATAAACCTAATAGAGGAACTCAATATTATTGCTAGACCAATAATATTTGGTACGGTAAGCCAAACTAAACAGCGTGACAGCATGTGACAGCTGGCTGCTGCTAAACACCTAATTCACTGACATTATTTATTTTGTGTCGTTGTGAGCTTTCTAAACGCACAATTACTCCTGATTCTAGTGGTTCTGATGCTAGTTAGTGCAGCTCATTAATCACATTCATATCCCCCCTCTACATCCAATAATTCTGGTGTTTTAACTAACTTTAACTCCTGTGTTGGTAAATTACAAACCTCCAAAACTTTTGTTTTTTCCATGATACACAGTCATGCTGAAGGCAAAACTTTGATCTCTCTAACAAGGATGCTCATTATTCAGGCATATAAAAGAAAATATCAACAGAAAAATCAATTATTGATTAGCTGTTAGGTAAAAAAGGAACTGCGACTCTTGTTTCTGCAGCCCTGCTAAAAGCTCAAAAGAATTACACTGAAAAAAGCCACTCGGGTTTTTGGTCAAAGTTTAAATCCTCAAAGAACCACAGGGAATCTTTAATACTGCCATGAGTCTAGTAACTAAACAGTACCATCAGAATTTGAGCAGCAAATTGATTTTAATCATTGAATGTAAAAAAAAAAAAAAGAGTGGGTAAATTCAACTATTCTTTGTACTTTTCTCATTATATTTTCATCTGGTTGAGAACCTGTGTGTCCACATATAGGGTGCAAACGTTGAATGTGGGTTTGGATTGAGAAGTGCCCTCCCTGCGGTCGTCACGTGTGCTGTACCTCTGTTTTGGTTCCATCCCTGTGCTCAGGAGTCGGCGTCCAACATCAGCTCCAGCAGTCACACACGCATCGCTGCCTCCAGTCTGCGTGCTTTCTCAGACGGAGCCACAATTAGATGCCAAAGTAAACCCAAGTGCAACCGCAGCCTGATTGGTGGTTGAAGTGTTTGTTCAGAAATTGTAAAGAGGCTTGAACATATGGCTGATGCACGGCCAGCTTCCTGTGGATGTGTCCTGGCTAATGGGGTAAAAAGAACAGCTTCATGCTGTTCGATGTTACCAATCAGAAAAGCACAGTGTTGTAATTATTGTAAATGATTTCAGTCATGCCTGTTGTTTTTAAATTGACATGTCCATTTATACAAGAGACACTGATTAAATCGTCATTCCCGAACTGCTATTAAAGGAACAATTCACCCGAAAATCAGAAGCACAGATTATGTCCTCTTTTTTGGAAATTATTGGTCGGAAAAATCAGAGAAATACATTTTTTTAATAAGAGTTTATGGAATCATGATGAAAAACTGCAGGGGATCTGTTTAAACCAAGGTGAGGTGAAGATATAGAGCTCATATCCTCGAAATGATAAAGACACATTCATTGAAATTGGAAAAAAACAAAAAACAAAAAGATGTATTCATTATTGAAGTTTAAAAAGTGATTTCCTTGTGTGTGTGCGTGTGTGTGACCAGGATGTATGAGGAGTTTACACATCCACCCCTGGTAAACAGAGCAGTACCGTCCTGCCTGCCAAAGATCTTCAACAGCCGTAATGATGCTCTTGTCACAACTGTCTCATTAACTCACTACATTTACAACATTACATACTGTTTACACTCACAACAACTAGTTATTTTACACCTTCTTTTACCAAATTGAAATTAGTTTGTATTTCTATTATGTACTATATGTGAATATAGGAAATATGTATATATGCATAAAATTAAAAATGTATGATTTATTATAGGTTTCTTTTCCCTTGGAGGACAAATCATTTAACTGTCATGATATCATTGTCTTGTATTGATGATAGCTGCTTTTAATACTCTAAATAGCATCACTCTAAAATCAGCTCTTATGAGGATTTGTGGTATCCAGTCTTTCATACACGTATGTTTTTTAATACAAACCTTCAATTTGAAACAGTTCTACACGGCACAAAAATGTACTTCTCTTTTCCATAAATAAACAAAGAAATTTGCAACGATTCTACGAAAAAAAGGTCATGAGCAACCTATAACAGTTCAGCTTGTCGACATTGTTGCCCACCTGCACACAACACAACACTAATTCAGGTAGTTTCCTGACACCAGCAGCCCGCACAGCCACAAGGCTCAATCAGAAATCATCTCCAAAACCTAACACAGCATCGCGCTTGAGGCGTGAGCTCCATACGCTTCATTGTCTGTTTCCTTATGTCTTTCTTCCTAGCTTCTAATCTGCTGCCTCTCCACATCATAGATCACATTCCCTCGCCGTCTCTGAGGTCTGCACGGCATGACCTGTCGTAAATATCTGCAAAAGAGGCAGGAAAAGGGTCACAACAAAGTCAACAATGACATCATGGGCTCATGCTAGCGTCTACAATCTAATGAGAAGGTGGTGAGACTTGACAGAATTCTCTATAGTAGATGAGCACTCCAGTTTGAGACTGTACATCATTCCAGAGCTAAAGGAATGGTGTGTTGACTCCTGTAGAGCTGGGCTGGTGCAGAAAAAGGAGAAAAAGGTGGTCAGAGCGAAACGGGTGCCTGTTGTACCGAAGTCGGACGCTAGGTGGCAAACGTGAGCAAAAGAACGAGGCTGGGAGGTCAAAAGGTCTCAAGGCATTAAAAAAAATTAAAAATCATCAGCATCACACATCCATGTTTTTTTGTCCCAGGAAGGTCTCTCCTTTGTCTCCAATTCAGGCTTTCTTGGAATTAAATCAGCTTGGTTTACTTTTGGTGCAAATTTGCTCACCGACCCAGCGCTACATTAGAAAGATTATACAGCCTCAGTCTGAGAGTTTGAGAAGTCATTCAACCACAGGTTGCATTTTAAATTTGAGCTTCTGAGCATATCACAATTATAAAAACAGAAAAATGCTGGCAAAGAGCAAGGATATGAACACTTCTCTAAATGTGCTGTGATGAACATTTTTAAGCTTAGTTGATGTATATCTCATGCAGCAAAAGATCTGTTTTCACTTGAGCAGGTGGGATTGAGACAAAAACGAAGACGTGAACATCTTTGTTAGGTCAAGATGCCATATTTGCAGGGGCACAACCCCCCCCTCCCATTATCCCCTTTGGGGAAACTACAACAGGCAGCAGCGCAGCCTCAATTATCGCTGACATTGCAAGCTTGGCCAGACGGCACCAGCAGCCAAGGACGGGCTCCCTACCTGCGACACTATGGCTGCGTGGTGCTGTTGTCACGGTAGCAGGACGATGATGGCGGCTGATGAAAGGAGGGATTTTTGGGAGAAGTTGTAAAGGGTTGGTTCCCACAAAAATTCATCTTCAATGTGAGGGAGGATCAGAGACTTTTGCTTACCGAGTAAGTTGGATTGAGAGTTGGAATTAAGGGCGTTTTAACAGTGGTGAGCTTGGGAGGGGGCTCGGGGACATTCTATTCTGTATGGTTCATACTTGTAAGAGAAACATGGAAGCTGGTGGAGTGTTAGGTTCTCTGGCTGTTGGGGGGCAGTAAATGTTCAGGATGACAGGAAAGGGAAAATAAAAAGAGTCAGATCGTAAACTTTGAGGAAACTGGCAGACTGGGAGAGTCGTGGATGAAGTCTGCAGCTCAAAGTCACGTTCCATCCATGCGTGAGTGACTGAGAACGCAAGTGTTTGTTTCCCATGGACTTTCACAGACGGAGGAAGAGGAGGGCAGGCCTTCGGGATCAGCAAGAAGCTTTCGAGGGTTTGAAGGGGAGAGGCGGATGGAGGAGGAAACGGGACAGAGCGAGGGATGGACGGAAGGGCGGGAGCTAGGACAGCGCGTCAATACCTGCAGGAGTCAGAACTAGCGCTTGCAGGAGGTCAGAGAGAGACACAATCCCTCTCACCACATCTTCGCTGTCAACCAGCACCAAACGATGCACCTACGGGAAAAAGCCAACAGGGTTCAGCTCCATCACGCGTCCACCGAACCGACCGTGCACATAGCGGCGCGTGCGCTACCTCAGCTTTTGCGATACGGTCGATGATGGTCTCCAGCGTTTCGTGGTGGTAACATTTGAGGACTCCTTCCACGCAGCAAGCTCTGGAAGCAATGGCCTCCCGCATCGTCATGTTCAGGTTATTGTAGGTTTTCTGCGCCGCCAGGTTCTGCATCACGTCAGAAGAACAATAAGGTTCTGTCATCGGGAGGACGGTGGAATCTAAAATTACATCCAACATCATCCCTCACATTGATGGCCAGTGGCAGCGTCGGCTGAAAATGAATGACGTCTACAAAGTGAAGGGAAACTACCGTACTTGCATCGCCCCCTGGTGGCTAACTTATGTCACGTACAGTTTGTGGGTGCGACACTTGTAGATCTGAACATTTTAGACACGTTTTTACGGTAAATGTGTAAAATAAACTTACAATGACATCAAACCGGGAGTACAGCGCCACCACTTTCCCTGTGGAGACAAAAATGCAGAGAACAAACACTGCTGGATTATAATTATTCAAATTAATTAAAGTGATTATGCTGAACAATAATCAAAGCTGGTGTTTCTTTATGAATGGGCCATTCGTCTTCTTAGCAAAGAAATGTTCTTGCTTAATGTACCTTCCTCGTTGACGACTGGCAAAGCAGATACTCTTCTCTCTACGAAGATCATCAGAGCATCATGGACAGATGCTGATTCCTGGACGGTTGCAATCTGCCTGAAGGTTCCGATGGCCACTTCGCCGATCTGCTTCTGAAGGAACCTGGGTTTAGGAATCATAGAGCCCTGGAAGGGAGGTGAAGGGGGAAAGAGCTGGTATCAGAAAGCACGGGCTTCTCTCAGGCCTGGACAGCATTCACCGTCTTACAAAGATGTGGAGGAACTTGAGGATTCGTTTATGAGTGAGGATGTGGAGGACGTCCCCAGAGATGGGGTCGATGATCGGCAGCCGA
Source organism: Takifugu flavidus (assembly GCF_003711565.1). Lineage (NCBI taxonomy): Eukaryota > Metazoa > Chordata > Actinopteri > Tetraodontiformes > Tetraodontidae > Takifugu > Takifugu flavidus. The sequence continues at coordinate 3,319,458 of NC_079520.1, read as the reverse complement.
TGGATCTTATTCTTCAACAAGGAGTAGATGGCATCAAACAAACTGAGAAGACAAGACTCGTGATTGAAGTTCGAGCTCTGGCTCAGAAAACATTTAATGATAATGGCCAAGACTTTTTTAGAGCATGTTAGTCAACGGCTATGATGCAGCACCGTTTCTAACCAGCAGAGGGAGACAGAGGTTTGCTTAAATTGAATGCAAAGGTCTCATATTCCCAAGCAACTTGTTATATTACAACATATTGTTGTAACATCTCATATATTAGACTATATGAATGTAATTTTACTTAATATCCCCTAATCAAACGTATGAAACTAGATCTGCTTTGAGTCATACATAGTTTTCCAAAGGCCAGTTTCACCTGCAATCAGGAGTGATGCTGATCAGTCTATTAGTGGAGTATTCCAGATAAATTTCTGTCAAAAATGAAACAGCAATTTAAGTCCATAAATATAAGACAAATATATACAACTTGCAGTTGTTTTTGGCATGTTGTAAAAACCTCTCCATGTCTCTATTTTGTGTTCCTCCAGCTCGTAGATCTGAACCTGCAAAATAAACAAACAGATCAGAAATAATGATCCTCAAATTCAAACTTTGTTCCTCATTTCAACAGGTTTAGTCTTAAAACATAACTTTGGCAGCCCAGTGGTGCACGTGACTGGTCCACAGAACCATGATGAAAGGGACGGCATCTTACCAGAGGAGATTTGTAGTACCGATGAAGAATGTTGATGAAGTCCGTGATGGTGAGCATACCTGTTTACACAAGCACCTAAAACCATCAGGTTGTCACTTTAAACAACACGAAACAGCCCATCTGTACAGAGACACTAAGATTTATAGGGTTTATAGGGGTCAGCACTTGTACAATTTTAAGTAGCTTCAGAAAAATGAACACCTCCAGAGACGGGAAGCTCTGCGCATTCAGAGAGGTGAGTGTGTAACGTAGCACAGATGTCTTTGTAGCTGACCCGCTTTGCTCTGAATGTCCGCACCTAATCTCTGCCTGTACCATCTGAAACCACCCATTCACCGGGAGGAAACCTGAACCCACAGACCTGGGCTCCAAAACTGTCATTAGCAACCCCGATGTAGGTCACGCGCCTATTAGATGTGGACATGTGCGTCCGAGACCATTTAAAATTAGACTCAGATTGAATTTATGCTGGGTTCGGCGATTCTGTCAACATAAACAGTCGTAAAAAAAAATGGATTTGTTCAGCAGTTTAAATAAAGTGAATGCGGTGCTATTTATGAGCTTCTAACCCCGTGTTAAAATGCACTCTGCTGCAGATATATTTTTGAGCACAGGAGGGTGGAAACGTGCCTGAAAGACACAGCGGACACATGCGATCTGCTTAACCCCATCTGAAGGCCAAAAATTCATCAGCTCACCCACGAAACACTTCAGCTTGTTGTCCCACAATGGTGCTGCCCTCACGCCATTCGCCACCAGAGCGAAGAAAGCTTTTTTAACCTAACCAGAACACAGAGAGAGTGTAACCGAAAATGGGTCAAATCAGGATCTGTTCCTGGGCAAACTGGACTCTTTCCTACTTGTAGCGTCGTGTCAAAAATAACCAGTTTGGAGCTGGTGGGAATGGCATCGTAGCAGGTGTGACTCTTCATGAAGTTCATGTAGATGAAGATGTCGGGGTCTGGCTCGAGAGGCGGGGGCGCGTATGTACACACACCTACAATCACAAACACAACTGTTGGCGACTGATAATGAGACATAAAAACCATCGGACACATTCTGAGGTTGTTCACATGCTGCCCGACCCCTCCTGCAAATCCTCAGAGGTGACCGGGGGGGGGCAGGAAGACACTTTAATGAGCCCTCCACCAACTGCTTGTGTGAAAACATCCATTTTCCTTTCTTAATTTAACATAAACTTTAATTTTATAAGGCTACAAATTCAGCCCAGGTTCTCTCAGCAACCATGTCAGCATAAATACCCCATTTAACTGTTACCGTAGCAACTATATAACATTCATTTCTGCAAGTACAACTTGCACTTGCAAAAGAACTGGCGGAGATGAAAGCATGTTGTGTTAAATCATGAGCACAGTTCAGGTTTATTTTAATCCACTGAAGCATCAGTAGAGATGAATTCAGGAAGCCTGATTCTACGTCACCCTGGAAACTTGCAGAGGTGATTATGGGTTGGAAGCTCAAAAACACCTTTTGAAATCTGAATCAAAATGGGGCTGCTGTTTGCTGAGGTCCCAAAACTTTTACAGGGAGTGAAGACCCCCCCCACCCCCGTGGACCCTGCTGCACCTTCTGGGCACTGAATATAAAGGGCTAATGGTCATTCCTTCCTTCCTTCTTTCCTTCCTTCCTTGCCATCTTGCAGGGAGGATCAGGTAGTTACCGTGACAACCTGGTTAACAGCCACCATTTAGGACCAGACTCCTTCTGAGCTGAACGCTGAGAGCAAACGATAACATCATTGCTTTTACCTCCGCTCTCCATCGAGAGAACGTCATCTTCCTCATCCTCGTCCATCTCAAACAACGGAACCTAGGAAAGGAAGAACATTCCCAGTGTTGAGACAAAGCCCCCTGACAGTAAACACAAGACATGTGAAAATATGCGACCTATGAGCTGCCAACATCCATCAAACCCTCCCAGTAACCCGAGGAAGAGAATATCTGGCTGATATTCCATCAACATGCTCCTCTGATCACAGCTGATCCTGGACAGAGGTGGGACGGTCTTTCACTTTAAGATGACTGATGGGGTGGAGCGTGCACAGTTCACCATGTAACCTGAGGAGTTCCTGGACTCTCCTGTCCTCAGCAGATCCACTCTGTGTGGACTACATTGTCCCCAGAAGACAGAAACATGCTTCTGATTTTGAAGGGCTGCGCGGTTCAGCTGCTGGAGAAGCAGCTGTAAAACTCGTCTACAAAGCGCCTCTAGTGCGGTTGTCGTGGCAACAGTCCAAGAACCTGCTGGTGGGTATCAACTTTTGGAGAAGACACATTTCCACATTTATAGCCTGGCTGCTGCATCTCCACTCAAAAAAACAGTTGGCAGCAGGAAAAATGGGGAGGAAAACAACAAAACATCAACAGATTGTGGATTAGCAATGAAAACAGGCCTGTGGGGATCCAGGAAACTCTTGGGGATGAAGAAATGAGGACACTGCCCATCATCACTCATGAACAAATACATTTTTGAATGCTCAAAAGCAGGTTTTTAGATAACATATTGAACACAATATTTTGGAATAAGCAAACTTGATCTGACAGAAAAGGAAATTTCATGCAGTTACCCTGATAAGAGCAGTTTTGGTGCCATTTAGAGAAAAATAAAACAGTGTCATGACTTATGTGTTCACGCCACATTTTACAAAAAAAAAGTGTACCAGTAATTACATTTTTAACTTTATACATATTCAAAAATAAAAAAAACACAATGTTTTCTCACTCCAAGATTCTCTTGTTTCCCTTTTACTTGTGTAAAAAAAATACTGGTTTTGATTGTGATGATGCTGAACATGAGTTAGGACTTCAGAACAAGAAGTATCTAATAATAAAGCTATTCGGAGGTTTAATTCACGTTATATACACAGATCAACATAACTACAGGCTGTGAATGTGCCTCATAAAGTACGAGGAGTTGGAGGAGAATGTAAATGTGGCCTCCTGCTTCTTTCTTAGCAGCTTCTCAATTAGTCGAGTCCCAACACAAACGGAGGGAGAACGTTTGGTTACCAACACAAACAGATAAAGAGCAAAAGCGGACAGATTTCGGGGGGGTGGAGGTGGCGGGTCAGCGCTGTCTTACCTCCACAACAGGCTCCATGGCTGGGGAGGAGGCGCGGGAGGGCTGCCTCTGTCGCACCAGCGCGGAGAGACCCCGGAGTAGAACCCTCGTCCTGCTGTCCAGCACAGACATCTGGCCACCTCTGCGGGTTGGGTCAGATAAAGAAGGGATGAAAGAAGGCAGCCATGGTGAAGACGGGTGGAGGAGAAGGGAGAGGTGGATCCGCTGGGTACAAAAGCTGAGGCAGGCGAGGGCAACGGTTGGCTTCTCCCAGCAGGCTCTGACTGTCCGGCAGAGACTGGGGTCTAAATCTGGACCAAGAGGCCTGTGGCATTCTCACACACACACACACACACACACACGCACACACACACACACACATACACACACACACACACAAGGAGGGGCCACAGAGGGGCCTTCACCATATGTTGTCCTAAGTATTTTTGTGTTTTTTATCATTCGGAGTCAAGTGGAATCCAAATATGCAGCATAATAGATGAGTCTCGAACCCAAAACAATCAACCCTCGCGACGTTTCTGATAGTCCAACACTACCAGAGTTGGTTTCAGCAGTTTTTCCACCACACAGCAGCTGGTTCCAGTGGACTCGGGAATACCGAATACAGATGAGGTTTTGAGCAGCTGACACTTGTTTTTTAAAGTTAAAAGAATTGTTAATGCTGTATATCAGTACTGTAAATTAGAATAATCTGTATTTAGAATTCACAACAGTGTGATTAACATAATCTTGGATAATTCCAAAAAATTTCAACCTGTAAATGAAAAGTTTAAAAAAAGACACGCTGTGACATTGATACCACAAATAACTTTTATTTTTTTAGACTTTTATCCTGAGCAACTTATACAGCCCTTTAAACATAACAGATTTACACTTTGCAGGTAAATATATCAAATCTCTCTCAAATTATGTTAGTTCACATCAGCTCTGAATCACAGCCTGGAGTTAAAGTGAATTCTTTAATAGGAAGAGGTAAAATGTCAAATGTTTCTGCCTCAGAGCCCCTAATGTGACTCAGCAGTGATAACTGCAAAACATGCAAACCCATTCAGCATGAAGAGAAAGTGTTCAAAACTGGAATTCTGGAGGAATTCAGTGTCCTAAAACCCTGTGAAAACTCTAAATTCGGGGGGAAAAACCTCACACAGGAACAACATGCCCACTCCTCACAGGATGATGTCATGGCACCACTCCAAACAATACTGGATATGACTGCATCAAATCCTCCTTTTACTTGTTCTCTGGCCAGCAGGAGGTGAGCCGAAGAAAGAATTCAATCGATTGATCTGACAAGTACATCCCATCTCTTCAGATGTTCCACTTGAAACGGCGCCGACAGCGTTGTTGGACATTTTAACAGACTGAACAGCTGTTTAGATTTTAGTTCTTAAAGCACACGTCCACTCTGCTCCCAGAGCAATTCACAGCAAACATTACAATTATTATTATTTTGGATTAAATGCAAAATGAGAGCTCTTGGTTTCTGCTCCAGAAGTGTCTGATTAAGGTGAATGATTTACATCATCCGCAGGCTTTGATACAGGCACCCTGAAAACATCACTGCAATGACTACTAACGAACCGACAACGTCCCCTTTGATTCTATGAAACACCAAAGGCTTCCTGAAAACGTGCACGCCCGGTGCACTTTGACACATCACAGCCCACGTGCATCAGTAAAACTGCAAATCCGAGCTTATTGTGTAAACAGCACCCAGAAAGTCCCCTCATAAAACCCTGAGGATACAGAAGGATCCTTGCAGCTGGTTCTGGTTGCACAGCAAATTCTGAATGCAAGAACCTTCGTTTATGACTGCGCGGCTCAGTTTAGAGGGTAAACATAATGATCTGGCGTGAGCGACATGGCTAAACTCTAGTCTTGGACATTTGGCAGGTCTTGACGTACTGTCCCGTTTTCATCCCCTCGTCATTAAAGTGTGCGATCAAGACAGTTTGGTTTTAAACAAATCACCCCGGGACCGACAGAAGTACCGCTTGAAACATGTTGGAAACGAAGAAGAAAACCTCGACACCTAACGTAAGCCGCCATCATTTGCCACCTCAGACCCAGGCTCACCTGGCGTTAGAATGTGCTTGATACAGATTTGTGCTGGACACAGACATCAAAGGGTTGATGCTTGGAGCCCGCTGGGATTCGCTCTCCACTGTTTAAAACACCACAAATAAGACTTCAGTTCAAACTTAATTCAACCAATCCATTGCAGTGGATGATTAATGATTTGGCTGATTAATTAGCATGATTAATGATGCTACTTTCAAAGTTCCATGTGTGGATGAAGCCTCTCTGCATGTTAAAACGGTACATCAGATATATGCAGATAATACTGAGAGGCGATGAGGAGCAGTGTGATATCACAGTCTGGTTGGCTTCTGTTGTCAGTGGCAACATCAGCGAGAGCGGGTCGCGGCTCTTCAGCAGCAGGAATGTTTTTTGGTCAACCAACATAAAGACATTTGTGCTTTTGTATGACTTGCATGTTAAGTGCCACTATGAAGGCCACAGCTGCAGCACAGCTGGGACACAGCTAAGAGAATCAGAGCGCAACATTCCGGAGGACTAAAGTCGAAGGCAGAGCAGATCTCTCCTCTAATATGGAACCAAATACTGAATTTGACACAGACTATTAGTTTCTCTTCAGGCGGCATGAACCAACAACCCAACATTTGCTTCCCTTTCAGTCTGAACTTATTAAATAAAATGTAATAAACCAAGAACCGCTGCCCCCCCCACCCACATTTGCAAACATCCAATCAGTACAGAGTCTTTGCTAGTGCACTCCTCACGTTAGCTCATGACAATCCCTTTAACACTTTAAGGCGAGAATTCTAACTGATGAATTCACTCAGGAAAATGAAGAGAAGGCTCTTTGAGAAGAGGCTGGAGTCTAACCCTGAGCTTCACGTCTCTTCTGAGTGCTGAACATTTGTGCAAGCTGACTTTCAGAGACTCTGGGAGAGACTGGGCAGAGGACTTGCGGAGGCACTGCTGGTGACGCTGGAACCGGGACTGGGAGAGGTGGACTGGCTGGAGAGAGACGCCACCTCCTGGTCTGAGCAGTCATCCGTGGCAGGATTGGAGGGCCGTTCGTGGCTGACCGTCACCCTGCAGAAGAAAGGGGATCTGACCGTTTACTCAGCCCCTTAATTATGGCACAGGAATTAGAAATAACTGACATCAAACCTGGGACTGAACTATAGGCACATAAATACTTTCATGCATTAGTAATAGTTCCAACCTTAGGTGTAACTGAGTAAATCTAGAACTTGAGACGCAGGGTTCAGTTAAAGATGCACAACAAACATTGACATTTTCATTTTTATGGCTTTTAAATCCGACAGTGTTTCATTTCATCACGTGTTTCTGTGATGACATAAATCACCGTGCTCTCTGCATCTCTGCACATTCCTGACACCTGACTACTGTAATTTCAGAGGGAGGGTGGGTGCTGATAACTGATAAGGTCATGTCTGCTTCAGACCTGGAGATGTAGCTGCACTTGGACCACTGCAGACAGACAAATAAACAAGTGCTGTATTAAAATCTTTGACAATAAACAAACGTATTCTAATCAGACTTTAGGGAACAGCGGGGTCATCACCATGTGGGCAGGGTCACTGGTTCCCAGATGAACCCCCTTCTCACAGAGCGTTGACAGCAGCTCGATACCTGCAGGAAACAAACCAGGAGTACCTCAGATGGATGATGTCACCGAGGTAATGAAATTAGTTTCTACCACTTCCTGCATGCAAATGATGATGATGATGATGATGATGAGTACAGATATTCAGTCAATTTTCTGGATTCGATTTAAAAAACAAAAACCTTTCAAGCGGTTGGTCCAGTGTTTCTGCTCCCATTGGTCCAACAGGATGTTGAGGTACCTCGGACCCTCAAAGAAGCGAAGGTAGCGAGATGACGAAGGCGACGGGAAAATCCGCTCAAACTGCCCACGACAAATGAGCTCATTTTCACTCTCTGCCAGAACACGAACGTCGTCTGGAGTCAACACGTCCAAAACTGTTTGGAGGAAGTCCTAACAGAGACAGAAGGATGGGTGCTGCTTTTATTCAGAGATTTCTAATAACAGCTGTTTGACATGCTTTGCTAATCTGATCTATTCATCTTAAACATGCAAAAACGAAAGAAAATTGCAAATATCTACTGTATGAGCGCAGACAGTACTGCGTCTCCTCATTATTCACCTCTGATAATGCTCATTTACCTGCTCGGCAAAGCGCTGCGTCAGGTAGAAGGCCCGTTTCACCTTCTCGTCGGCCGACAGCTCTGGTTTGGTCTTCTCCCTACACACAGACGCTAATTCAACTCCAACGAAGTCTGTACAGATTTAACTGTGAGCAGAACGGACCCAGCGCTTGGCCTCCATCCCCACCTGTGAGTGCTGCTGGAGGCGCTGCTGCAGGACGCCATCACATCTTCTCTTCGGGGCAGACGGAAGCCAGCCAGGTTCAGGAGGTCTTTGACCATCTGACCTTTGATGGAAACATCCAGGGCTGTGTTGGAGTGGAGGCTGCGGAGATACAGACGTCTGAAGCCCCGTCTGCGTTTATGAGGAAAGATGTGTGGGTGTGTGTGTGTCTCACCTTGGTGATATGTTGACCTCCAGAATCCAGGGTTTTAGATTCTCATCCAGCATGATGTCAAAGCCGAACAGCTCGTGGCAGCTGTACGGAGACTCGACATTTATCTTCATCAGACTGAGCACATACGGTTCTGACCTGAAGAAGAAACAGGAGGTTTAAAGATCATAGCCAACATCTAAAGAACGCTCAGCGAACGCTTCTACTGGAAACTCACGCAATGATAGTTTTAACCACAATGTCTTTGATCTTCTCCCAGATCAGAGTGGTGTTAACTCCCCTTGAACCAAGATACTCCCACAAGGCTTTCAAGGCCCTGAAAGAGCAGAATACACAAAGACTTCTTATTTTATGGAGGTTGGCAAGGTGTCAGAGAAGCTGAATGGGAGGAACAATTTTAGAATTTCACCAAATGAACCCACAAAATATAACGACTGCTTATCCACATGAGACCGGAGCTGCCACATGTTTACAATTAAGGAAACTTTATGAGCTAAAGGCCAAAATAATTAGTGCAGCTCCAGCATCCTGGCTGTTACCATTTGTGTCCCTGGCAGGCTTTATCATCACTGTTGGTCTGGTACTCGGAGTTCTTCTTGTTGACACTGTAGTTGGTCAAGTGCATGAATTTGTTACTCAGGGTCTTCATGGAAGACGAATACCTGGGGAGACAAAATCAAAATCATCAGAAATCGGATGATTACGGTTTAACGAGTGCATTTGATTGTCCGCTGCATAAACTGCAGACTTTCACCTAGAATCTATACAATAAACAACAATATTTATCACTGTGGGGGTGAGAGAAAACTGACTTGCAACTAGCAAATCGAACCAGGCCGTCAGAGAAGATGTAGATTCTGAGCGGGTCATATGAAGTCACATATACGTAAATCCGCAGGTCAAACTTGTTGCCACTGATGAGGTAGGGTTTGTGAAGGTACCTGCAAGTCAGAATTGTATAACTGTTATGACTTAATGAGATTCAATGTTGGATAGTAGAAATGACCTCTGGGCCACTGACTTTTGAACCAGTAGTGGCCTTTTGCGAGGCATCTGACTCCATTTGTGGATGACCTGGATTCCTATTCCTCTGGCTGAGGCGGGCTGTTGGAGGGGGAGAGAAATTACAGAGGAAAACCGAGAAAAAATGTCTATCATCTAGACATTGTTTGTGTCGCAATCAGCTGGCTGGTTTTGGCTCATACATTCATTTTTCTTTAGCTCGCGTATGATTTTTATTAAAATATTCGAGCATAAAATGTAAGATGAATATTTTTAAGCTCTGTGTAGTGTAGCATACAGGTTTGATGATCCATTTCTGCCTGGAGCCGCAGTCCTCCCAGGCCTTACGGAGCAGCTTGATGTCCTGAGGAAGAACAAAAGTCCGGGGAAAAAAGCCAAACTCTTGTTTGCCAAAGCGACTTTGCATCTTGGACAGATTTCTCCACAGTCGGTCCTTCCTGCCGATCTGGAAGGTTCCTGGGAAGTGGTTCAACTAGGGCAAGAATGATGTGATGTTCAGTCATTTGATATATTCACCTGGAGTAAAGGAGAGGCAGAAATGCAGCATCTATTCATTCATATATTCTGTACCTTCTGGTGCTCTCCGAGTGCTTTGAATCCAGGAGACTTCATGTGATGTCCCCAACAGCCAAGCCAGTCATGGCTCTCTACACACACCACAGAAGATTCTGGTCAGCTTTTGTCTAGAAATCAGAACCAGATCTCCACAGACAGCAACCGGGCGAACGTCATGACTCACTCTTGGTGACTCTAAAGTGTGACCTGGCGATGGTGTGTTTAACCACATTTGGGGTGACGGTGGTCATCTTCCATTTTAACAGCCGTCTCTGCTCTACGGGCAGCAGTTCCACTACAAACACACATCATATATTGGAATTTATTCAGCCAAACAAAGAAGAACATGTGATGCTAGGATTTAAGGCTGTAACACAGCTTGTACCGTTTACGTGAAATTGTAAATATTCAGCAAGTTTTAAGGTCCCAGAGATCATATTTAACATTTCATCTTAAATATAGTCCAGATAATTCAGGGTAATTTAAAGTTAAAGAAAGCAGTTCAACACTTCAATGAGCAGGAATAAAAAAAGGAGTGAACTTTACAAATGAGGGACTTCACACAGTAAACTTGGCCGATGTGTTTGGCAGTAGAGTTTATACCTTTCTCATCTGCTGTGCTGAAGTAAAGTGTGGGAGGCATGAGGGGGAATAAACTGGGAACCAGTGCAGGTCTCTCCTCTCTGTCGCCTTCCGTCCCCAATGGCATCGGCTCTTCGATACTGAGAGTGAAGACAAAGACACATTTAGGAGCAGCAAACATAGAAATCTATACGTCCTTATACATCTCAAGCTTATATCCTAAAACATTTACACTGAGCTGCATATGACAAGTGTCCTCACCTTATAAAAACAGCTTGTAAATGAAATGACCACCTTCTAACTGAAAGAAGCTGAAAGGTTCTCACTCACATGACAGTCATATGGCTGTAAAACTGGTAGCCGGGTGGAGGAAGAGGGGATGCTTCTCTTTCCAATCTCGTATCTTAGATAAAATAGCTCCACTACCAACAGGTAACACTAATTTTAAAATGATCTGCCTTCAGTTTTTCAGGAAAGGATGTTACCGAGTGAGGACAAACGCAAATCAGCCTGTTGTGGGTGAGAAAAGGTGACAATAAATGTCCCTATCCAGGCTGTTTTAGTAAAGAATTGACTCCGAGTCTTTGGTCGGGTGTTCTGTTGTTTCGGGCCATCACAGCTGAGAACAATATTAAGCAGAACAATGCAGCAGACCTTTCCACCATGGTCTGCTGCATTCAGCCTCTTTTCAACAATGCACGGAGATGGAACGACAAAGATGGAGCCCACAGGATGTTAAAAACCATTTATGAGCAAATCGGAGCAGAACCGCAGACCCAGTCAGAGCAATCCACGGAAATGTCTTTCAAGTCAAACAAAGATTAGACATAAAAAAATGCTCGGTCATGAATCCCAGAATCTCACCCAGACTGTAGGATGACAGACACTGAGGAAGGGGATGAGCAGTCTGAATCATCTAAAGAGAACAGAGGGTCAGATTACACAGGCTGCATTTACACTTTAACGTCACTGTGTCTTTAGCAGCTCACCGTCATTACTGCAATCATTTTCTACCTCATCGTGCAGGACTTCCTCGGCACCATCCACGTGCATAACACACTCCTGCCTGGAAACAATCAATCTGAGTACAAACGTACAAGCGGGAACGAGAAGGATGGGAAAACGCCGTTGCTTACCCAGACACCCGATTCTGCCCGTCCAGATGGTCTGATGGGGGAACTGGGGATGAAGGTAAAATGGGGGCAGATTCTGCCTCCCTGGTAAGGTGAAATGTGGAGATCTGATTGGTCACACAGCCCACCAGGGCTCCTGCGGGACAGGAGGGCATGTCTACCCGAAGGTAGCAGGAAAAGCCTTTTAGTCACGATGATAAAAACCACTGAAGACAAAAGCCTTCCTATTTCTGGCCACCATTTCTAATATGTCTTCTTTTACAGCTACAGCGTGGAATCACTCTACCTGCTCTGATAACCAGCGACGTAGAAGGCTCCTCCTGGCTGAGACCAACCACACAGGACACCGGCCCCTCAGGAATGGGACTCGCTGCTGGGGGACTGTTGTGAATGCCAGCGGAATAGGGGTTTACTTGTGTGCACTCTGTGTGTATGCTGTGGTCTACTGTCTGGACATTCTTGTTTGGGTCAGCTCTGACTACTGGGGGTGGAAGCCCGATTAAAAGGAACGGATCTTTCAAGGTGGTTCCATTAGAGCAGCCGTTTTCTGTAACGCTGCATTTTGTGGCCTGTTTAACTGAGCTGCTCTTTCTCATGGATGCGGCGTCGTCTCTTCTTGTGCTTCTCTTATCTAATTTTGTGCTGTCAAAATGTAGGTCCTCTTTTCTCACTGTTCCCCCCTGGTGTTCTGAAACAGTAAGGCACACTGGAGGGACTGATGGCAAACAGGAGCTTCCTGCTTTAAACTGGGAAAACAGGAGAAAAATGTCAAAAGTTAGTGTGTACAAAATTCCAGACGGAACGCATAATATAGGGAATGTGAGGCCACGTTAGACTTGACAGCTTTGTAGTCTTAACATGGTATTAAACCCACCTGGCAATCCTTTTGAATGAATAGAGCACTGTCCATTGTGACCATATTAGTTTCACTTGGTCCTGTTGCCAGTATCGGCTTTGGAATTTGAATCCCGTTTAATTGTTGTGGCATGTTCGAAGAGATGTGTGGCACAGTGGTGATCTGACACTCTGCTGTCTTTTTGTCCCCTTTCTCCCAAACGGAAAACACAGGCGGGGCCACTGTCGTCAGCCTTGACAGGGGAACTGTTGAGGCAGCATTACAGGCAGGAGCTTTGGCTTGCTCTTTACTCCTGGCTAACTCAATGGAAGCTGGATTATAAGGCACTTTAGGAGTTGTAGTCATGGTGGTGGTGGTTTTATCTACATTGGAACAGTGCCGAGGATTTCCCCCATTCCATGGGGAGGACTGATTGGTGGGCATTTCTCAGGCCAGTGATGATGGAGAGAGCCTAAGCTACAGGCAAAGTTCTTTGGAAAGGAATAACAGGCAGGGACGGAACAATCAGCTGTGAAAATGCCAAATCCAAAGGGGAGGATTCTCTTCCCAGACAGACCGCGACCCTCTTCGGTTGCCGTTCCTTTAAGATGTCAGCTCCAAATGAATGCAGTCCCGCTGACCACTGACTGCTGATAAAACATTCCTGATGGGTCTTGACTGACAGCAAACATAACTGCCACCGCAGGTGCAACAGTAGCAGGTGCTGAATGTGTTCGGGTCAGTTCCGACGCAGGATGAGAAGCTCTGGGGGAGGGCAGGCAGGCACAGACGGCTCAAGTCCTGAGGGAAAGTACCTGATTGGCAGCTGGTAGTAAACCAAACCCTTTCACCACAGACTCTGCAAACAGGAGGAAAATCCACTCTGAAAGAAACCAGTCCGATACAAATGCACAGGAAATCTGAAAGGGTTGCCTCTGAGAATGAAGCTGCACCAAAGCAAATCTAGCAAAACTTTCCCAGCCATACTTTAAACTGAGTTAATTGCTTACATTCCCAGATGTAGATTGATAGTTGACCTCTGGATTTTTGCAACCGGAAGTCAGTACCCTGTAAATAACTGTTGCTTAGTTTTATTGTGTCTCTTTAGTTGTTGTCCACGACCTTTCCCTTTGACATTTTTCTTTCCGTGCAGCCATTTCCATGGCAACAGTTTGCCCAAAGCTAAAGCTATTTTTTGTAAGGAAGAGGCCAATGGGATCTCTTCATTAATTGCATTAAAACTCATTTAATTCCGTTGCACATGAATCAAGCGCAGCTACCCTGAACCGTCAGCTGTCACACACTTTGAACATTTTCAATTATTATTATTTCAATTATTATTGTATTTCGAATGAATGATGTTTTGCTACTTTCCGTTGTCCTGAAACCCCACAAAACTACCTTATAAATCAAGATATTGATATGTTTCACGTGTTTGTACGTGTGCCCACGTTGCTTATCGCTTAGCTCAATGTTAGCCATGACAAGTCATCTTTAGCTGTGAAATAACATTATAACAACTCAAAGCTACACTACCGTGAATATGTGCCTATTCTTAAAAATGCATACAATACGCTTCGCTGTGACAACTATCATATTGTAAAGCTCCGCTGACTTTTTAGTGAGTTTAGCTGCTAGCTTTCTGTTTACATTCTCACCAGCCGGCGTGTTAGCATAGCAACAAAAAGCACCGCAACATCTGCAGAGCATCCACACATTAGAAGATTCACTAACGCCACAAAGGGCTTTGATTGAGTCTACAAATCCAAGTACCTTCTTCGGCGCCCGTGTTTCGTCCCCTACTTAACAGTAGTTCCATTGGTCTGGCGGGGAGCTACTTTAGATACACCATCCGTGACATCGTCCATTGGTTTTGGGACATGGAGGTGGCGTTCAAGTAAACCTTTCTTAACGGGTGAGGCATCCTCAACGAAGATCGTCTCTGCATGACGTCTTTAGGACCGGAGCGCCATCTAGTGGTCGCAAACTATTTTTTGTGAAATTGTTTTTTCCCCCTCTGTATAATTAACTGTAATTAAACAATAAATAAACAAATTGAAATGCAAAAAGACATGCTTCGCGAGGCAAAGGATGGACCGTCTATCCAAACGAACACCACAGTACTATATTTGTACTAACTGCAACCGTCTTAAGTTGTCATAGAGACATGCCCTGTTTAATTGTTCAGAAATGTTTCAGTTATCATGTGTTGCAGCTGCCTTTGGTTGCATATCTAAGGACATCTCACCACTAGAGGGCCCACTGAGGACAGAATCTCCACAAGCCTCTCGCGTCTCCTCATTTTCCTCTATCAGTGTAGTCACGCATCTCACATGGTTTCACTTCCTCTTGTTTATGTTTGTTCTTCAATCCCTTTGATAGTTGAAATTTTATCATCACCTTCACCCCACTTCAGTAGCCTGTCCCGTATCATTTTCACCATTCATCTTTTTCCTCCTCCGCTATCTTCTTTTTCTGGAACCTAATAGATCCATCACATATCTCCACTCTACTCCTTAAAACTCCCTCACTAAAAAAACACAGACTCAACAGGGAATAATAGTTCTACCATGAAGTCTTTCACTCATGGACAGATGCATTGCCTTTCAAAATTTACTTGGTAATCAACTTGATCATTGATTTGACCGCCCCCACCCCCTCCACTCCCTTAGGTGCGGTCTGCACCTGACAAATCATTCCCTCTCTTCTTTCCCTCCTCACTGACCTACTCATCCTTTCCTGAACCCTTCTGACTTGTCAGAGCTTGCAGAGGGATGCAGAGGGAGAGTGAAAGTAAACTAAGTGTGTGTATGTGTGTGTGTTTGAGAGAGAGAGAGGGAGGGAGGGAGGGAGAGAGAAAGTAGTGTGTGTATGAGAAAGAGAGAGAGAGAGAGAGAGAGAGGGAGGGAGAGAGAGGAGTAAAACAGAGTAGTGAGAGGTTCATGCAGCAGACGTGTGTTTGTCCTCGGAGTTGTGCACCAACGGTCCAGTCTCAAGTGTCACTGGGAGCAAACCCGTCTGTGGGATGATCTCTCACCTTTTCAACCAACGCAGATCTTGAAGCAATTAAAAAGAATAAACAAGGAGGAAACAAAGGAGAAAAGACGAAGACCTGGAGAAGGAAAAAATCCCCCTCACTGGGAGTTTTCTGGGGAACTCTTGGATATACTTTCTTCTCCGAGGGCAGGAAAAAAGGAGAAAAGAAGACAATTGACAAAAGTAAAGGGGACTCAATGGCAAACAGAGGAAAGAGAGAAAATGAAGACAAATCAAAAGAAGATTTCTGAAACAAAGCAGAGGAATAGAACCGAAAACAAGGCTATAGAATAGAATTTTATTTCTCGACATTCGTCACTCTTTGTAACATTTATATTCGGTTTTACTATGACATTTAGAGGTTTTAAGTCTGTAAACCTGAGAGCTGAAGAAGACCGAAGGAGTCAGTAACAAAAAGGTCAAACTATATTTATTTTAGTATTTCAGTACAGCTCACTGTGTTTGGTAGGTGATGAAGTAAAAAGTGGAACAGCAAAAGTTCCAGGACTCAACAAAAGGAGCACGTGAAAGCAATAATGTCAACGTCATAAAAGAATAATAGGAAAAAGCCAAAAAATGATCCAAGCAGAGAAGCAAGATTAAAAAACAGACAACGGCTATTTAGAATAATAATAATACTTTTAAAGAGGAATCAAAAGGGGGGGAAAAGCAAACCGGCAAGGAGAATTAACAAAACTCCGAGGAAGGACTGACGATGAGGCTCCTGCTGCTCCTCGCTGCACTGCTCTCCATCCTGATCCTCCACCCTGTGACGGCAGCAGCCACCGCGGCCCCAGCACGGCTGGAGCGGTGGGTCCGCTCGGGCCTCCAGTCGCTGCAGTGGGATCAGCTGGACCGATGCCTCCGCATGTCCTCGCTCCCTGAAGCCGAGTGCAGACGGCTGGCTCACCTACCTCCATCCGCCGTGGCCGTGTATGTCTCAGAGCCCCGCACAGCTACAGGTACGGGGGGCAAAGGTCATCACACACAGGGGTCTGTGCGTGTTTTACCCATTGCAGGCAGAATAATATGCTGGTACGATTTTTACTCCATTATTATAACGCAGATATCACCGATATGAGTTGAAATATTGTAACTATATGTTAAAATTGAATCAAATCCAGGCCTTGTTTAAGGTGCCGTGAGGGGGGGTCTTGTCTTGTGTGTGCATGTGTGTGTGAGAGTGTTCTCCAAAGTGAAATGTCGTGTCCTGAACGTCTGAATCTAACACTCTCTGTGTCTCCTGTGGTCCTTAAAAACCTTCCAGACAAAGTTTTGGCCATCCTGCCAGACTCCTCCGTCGGGATGGTGAGCTCCAAAATCCGGAGCGGTTTTAGTGTCAGCCAGATGCTGAATGGAGCTGAAGGTTCACACAGACGCCATCAACTGTTCCCAGGTTCCATGGCCCACGACGCCGTGCTGGTGCTGGATCCGAGCCCCGGGGAGAACTTTGGGCACCCGGTGGTCCTTTTCTATGTGGACGTGAATGTGACGAAGAAGAGATGCTCCCACCTGGACGGCATTTACTTGGGTGAGCTGCAAAACTCAAACGAGCAATTTTGTGCGGCATCGGAAGATAAAATCTATATATCTTAAAAACCCCACAGTGGCTAAACCTCACGATTACAAATCTCACCATTTTGTCAGAGCAGGCAGGAAAGGAACAGATGCAGTTTTGCTAACTGGCCTGAGACAGTTTGGCTTGACACCAGGATTCCGTTTAAGCAGTTTATTGCAACTTACAGTTACATTTTACAGTTAAGTGCTATTTAATGTCGTCCACATAACAGCAATTTGGGGCTTGCAGTAGCGGAGCGCACGACTCCCGCTGTTCCCAACAGAACAAATCTGTACTTAAAATACTTCTGTGAAGAACTTAATGAGGGTGGGGAAATGCAGCAATTGATATGTGTCGTGTGAGCTGAAGACTCACACACACTCCCAAATATAACCAGTAAGGGTGGCAATGTCTTCCTGTATGGGGTGTATTGTTGCACAAACATCGCATGTAGTGACCCAGGAAAGAGTCCAAGGGGAGAAAGGGAGGCGATATAAGGGGCGTCTCCTTGCAAGTGCAGCTAATTGGTGCAGTGTTGGTATATGTTGGGTCAACAGCAGTTCATTTTTTAATGGGATGTAATTGAACAGTGAGCAGAACAGAGGACAAACCCCATGAATCACTACAAAGGTGCCACGAGACATCCTGTCCACTCCAATCAAGGTGTCCATTAAGAAAAGTCCAAACACCAAATATGGGAGGGGGTGAAATTCAGTCAGAGACTTTTAAGTGAAAGTATTTTATATTTGGGAGCAGCTTTACAATCAAGCGAAGAGGTTTATCAAAACCTGGTACCAACTGTACCATTTTTACTGCTTTTAAAGTGCTTTATTAATATAGAAATAGTCTCAGGGGACACAATGTTAATGTATTCTGTAAAGGTCCTCACAAATCCTCCCAAAGAGAAGTGTTTGAGAGTGTTTGTGGACCCCCTGCTGTGAGAGAGGTTAGGGCCGGATGTGAAGGTGAATTTGGTGCTGCGTTACACAAATACACGCCCGTTAATTATTCATGCGCACGCACGCCACTGTGCCCCATGCTGGGGCCAAGATGATTTTGGACCAAAGTATTTTAGGGCAAATCTTTCTTTTAGACCCCATTTAACCTCCAGAGGAAAGGAAGCACGGAGAGCAGGGAGCGGGGGGAAATAAATAAAGATTTGGTCTGAGGAGCAGAGAATACAGAAGCCGAAAGCAAAGAAAAAAAGCAGGAAAATAACTTTCAGTGACCCTGGCTCAAACATTTAGCTGCATCGGTGCATGAGGAACACAAACACCAGCCCTTTGTTCCTTCCCACAATGCACTTTGAATATTTGCATCTTTAGGGGAAGAGTGTCTGACCCCGGCATTGAAGGGACGTTGCCAGAACCAAATGAAGCGTCGACAAACCGGACCGGAGAGACTTCTGGACAACGTTCGGCTGGTGGGTGGGCCGCTGCGTGGCGGCACCATCAGCAGCGGCAGCGGCAGCCGACTGGTGGAGCGAGCCACCGGAGGCCTCTGCGAAGTCCATTTCCTGCCCCTGGTGGTGGAAGTTGGAGACAGCAACAGGACTCAGAGGCTCAGATGTGCAGGTGAGTCTTCAGCCTTCTACACAGTGTCTTTTTGTTTTTTTAAAATACCGTGGAACATAATATGTTTCACACTGCCTTTCTTGAACGCTGTCTTTGCTCATGGGAGCTTGCAGATGTGGTCTTTTATCACGTGGAGACATGAGCCACAGAGAACCTTAGATTAGCTTTGCAGCTTTGTGTCCAGGGCTTGTGAGTCGATGCTCAGACGATTCTATTTAATCACATTAATGGCTACTTTTCTCGCCCCCCAACTTTAACAGATCATGCAGAGTTTGCGCGGTGCCCTCAGCCGTTGCCAATGGGCTCCCCCACTTTGCCCATCTCCAGCTGTGAGCTCAATAAAAACACCAGACGGTGCCACCAGCAGCCCTTGGCCACCCACCTTTCCTGCCGACTCTACCAGACGTGCGACCACGCTGTGCTGATCTCAGGTATGACAGGCTTCACCACTAAACTACAGGAATCCTGTTTCTGGCAGTGCTCTGATATTTTCACCAGTCACGATGCCACTTTTGCTTTTTTCTTTGGAACATTTTGAACACTGCAGGCGGTTGGCAGCAGCAGATCACATTCCAGCACCATGTTCAGAGTCTACAGAAGTTCTACAGAATGCTCCAGAACAATGGCTTTCCCAAGGATCACATCAAGACCTTCTTCAGTAATGGGCAGCTTTCTGGTATGATGGTGTCCCTCTATGAAAGTCAGTCCCCCAAAGTAAGAACTTGGTAGGATCTTTTCTGTTGATTTAGCTGGTAAAGTTAAGCAGTACAAAACCAAAAAAAGCAACCGGAAAGATCAGCTGACCACCTGACCACGCTGTGATGACGGGAACCGCTTCTCAGCCCTCCTCTTCCCTCCCACAGATGGCATAGACGGGGTGTATTCAGCCACGGAGAAAGCGGTGATCCGTAATCACATCTCGTACATCTGCAGGAAGCAGCACTGCGCCGACACGCTGGTCCTTTACCTTAACTCACCGACATGCAATGACGGCACCATGCTGCTATGGGACGCCAACCTCAACGGCATTGTGAGACCTAAATCCATCCAATAATGATATCTCGTTGCCTCTTTTCCATGGTACTCGCACTACTGCACTCATGCAAATATAATTAAATATCCCAATAGTCTGTTCCTGCAGTGTTGAGTATGAACCATTCAGTGGAAAAGAGGCATCAATTATCTAAAACAAGCTAATCAGTAGATTTTTAACAGATGTGACCAACGACTGTCCGACCATCTATTTTGTATTCCAGGCTGATCTAAAAGAGCGATACTCTGTCAACGAGTTGCTAGTGGACCTGGCCGGCTGCAAAGCCACCCGAGTTTTGTTGTTTGTGGATCAGAGCTACAGCGGTGTTCTGTCCAAGAGGCTGCGAGGGTCCCAGAAACACCTGAACGTGGTTCTCATACAGGGCCAGGCGTGGCAGAGCCACAGCCACCAGAGAGCCAACCCATTCTGGGAGGAGAGCGACTGGTCCTACATCAAACCTGCTACCTGCCTGCTGGACCACTTTGGAAAGGTACCTTCTCCTGTTCTCTTCACAGCTGCTGTTTTCACGTGGCTGATGTTGTTCTCCCACCGCTGGTGTTATTAGGGCCCAGGCATGTCTCGCCTCCTGGAACCGTGGACCAGCCTTTTGAATGTGACCTTGGCCGGCGCCCCCTGCAACATCACTCCACCTCTGACGGATGGCGAGATGCGACGAGAGTACCAGGGCTGCCAAAATCTACCAACTGCCCTCTGGCACCGCAAACACCGAAGGATCAACTGAGAGAGACTGGGGGAAGGAGGGGGATGGGGATGGGGGTGGGGATGGGGGTGGGGTCAACTATGTACATATACATTGAGCTAGACGCAAGCATTGCACGTGCAGATTTCATAGTGTGCGTCTGTCCTTTAGGAGTTTCAGCACACTCGGGGACACTAGCGCGTGTGTTCTGTCTAACATGGCGATGACAGCTGATCCCAGTGGGAGTGTCCTGAACACCATGTCCACCATGCGTGTGTATGTGTGTGCGTGTGTGTGTGCGCGCGTGTGTGTGTGAGTTCAGCAAAAGGACAACCACTCTGACAAACCAGTGCTCACTGGCATTTCAGAGCCGATCACCTATCACTATTTTTATCCAGTGGTTTCTCTTCTTATTCCCAGCTTCCTTTCCCCATTTACTTCCTCCTCCTCTTCCTCTTGTCCTTTGCTTCACCTTTTCTGAACCACTTTCTCTCTCCTGATTTCCTCCTCTGTCCCCATTCGCTCCCCCTCTCCTTTCTCAAAATTCAGTCTTGTACAGTCTCCAGCCACTCACCGTAGCCTTCCCATTCAGCTTCCGTCCATTTGAGTGTCTCTCCCACAGACAAGGGACCCCATAAACATTCTAAATTTACCAGCAGTGAGGATTTCATTTAATTCATTTTCAGCCACTGTGCAGCAAATTTTAGATACAAGTTATTTTACTGAAGCTTTTCTTACCCTGCTGCAGAAAGGCTGATATAGGATAAAATTCAAAGATTTCTGGCGTCAAGATTGTCTCTTTTCTGGTTTAGACCCTTATTCATCACTACTGGCTGCAAAAGACCAATGTTTGCATAAAAAGGAGGACACAAATCTTTCTGTCTAAAGAGAATCTTCTCCTCACTCTTTACACAGTATCATATTTACTGTGCAATAATTCTTTCTCAGTCAGACGTCTCTTTGATGAAAAACAGCCGGATTAATGACATTTCACTACTCTCACCATTTAGATATCTCACGGAGTATCCCTGTTATGGTTGAATATACTGTAGCTAAGTAACAATTATCTTCTTCTTGTAAATAAATAATCCACAGGACAGAGAAAAAACACAAGCTCAGATTCTAACAGAGTTTACGAAAATGCGCACGAGGCTTTACAGGAGACGTGTCGTTTGATCGCTCGCTTTTTCCACTTTTATCAAGTTGTTTATTCAATTAACATTTAAGTTGCTCAAGCCTACTTTACAGTGTGGCCAGGAAATTGCACAGGCACAGAGCAGGAACATATGTGTAAATATAGTGTTAAACATGATAATATATTTACCTTTTAACGAGAGTCATGAGTGACCGATTGCCATAGCAACAATTAAGAAATTGAAAAAACAGAAATAAGTTATTTAGGGATATTTTTCATGAGTGATTTCAAAAGCTTAAATGAGCAGAAATGCCATTAGATGTGGTGCACATTTACTTTTTGGTTTCACATAAGGGACCAAGTACGGTTGACTCTAAAAGACCAGTTCATTTGACCAGTGTGTACACAAAATAAAATAGGAGACCACTTGATATATGTGCAAATATAGTCTGTAGGAAATGTGAACAGTCTGTGACATAAAAATAATAATAAATATATTCAAATTAATCTGGAGCGGTTCCTTCTTTTTCTTCTTGTGTCTTTTTGGCTGAGTGCAACCCAAAGATGAAAAACGACACTCTGAATAATAAAAAAACAAAAAACAAATTGTCACTATGACTTGTGTGAAGCTCAGAGGAAATCTTTTTGCATGGAAGCACTGCGTCATTGAAGTCAGGAGAGTTGTTTGCACGCCCAGGAATGGAGCAAATTTGAAGCTTTTTTAACCCAGGGAAGAAGACGAGAGACAGTGAGACAGTCAGGAAAGGAGAGGCAGCAGCTGCTTGGCAGTGATCATGATTAAGATATGAAGCCCTTAGACTGCCCCTACTGGTACACAGACTGGCCATGGTATTTTAATAAGGGCGCAACTCACTGAAGTGGCCGTCTGTACAACACTGCTAAAAATAAAAGCACCATTTGATCTTTATATCTTTAATGCAAAAGTAACTTTATCATTTGCTTTGGTTGATTGGATGATTCAATCTTGTTGGGTTCAGTCTGGGAGGACTGGGAAAGTCAAAGCGCCCTCCAGTCAGCCCGGTCCTTCAGCAGATAATCTCTGTAAACTGTTACCATGGCATCCACCCTCCCTGACACAAATCAAGAGTTCTACTTTGAGTTCTTCAGGCCACGAACGTTTGATCCATATTTACCGAACGTGGTCGTGTAACAGAAGCAGCAGAGGACAGAGAGATGGAAGCGAAGAACCCTTGAAAGGAAGAAAGATTTGCTGAAATCTAGCGCATAAATGTTCTTCTTGCAGGTATGCTGATGCAGTGTGAATAAGCCACCCTCACATCAAGAGTGTGTGTTGGTGGTTCTCAGTATATTCATCAGAATGTGTCTGCACCACACTGATGTGTTGCCCATTTCAAGTTTCAAGTTACCACTTCTATTTCAGCAGACTTCCAAACTCTCCCACATCGAAGCTCTGTGGCGTTTGTGCTTACTCTAATGAATTTATTACACTCTTTTTGGGGGCCTGTATTGAAGAATTCGATCTCCTCGGTTTTCTCAGGTGTATGTTTAATTCATTCCCTGCAAACAGAAGCTCCGAGTAGAGCTCCATGTGCTGCAGCAACATTTTCCTTTTAAGTTGCAGACAAAACCATCACGCTGTTGTCGTTTCTGAGGCTTTTATTGGCAACGTGACACAGCTCCGGCAACACTGCCCATCTGTCTTCCTCACAGAAACCCTCAGGCTGCTGATACTCCACACAGCAACCTTTGACACGGCCAATTTTGGGTCATCCAGGATGTTTTTACCAAAACAATGTCAGTAACATAATCACCGCAGCTTTACAAGAAGAACGTCTGACCACAACACTTCCTGCCTCTGCTGCTGGACAAGCTTCTGGGCTTTCCACTGTTTACTGCTACCATGGAAACTGGATCCTAAAAAAAAGACTAATCTGACGTGAAAGGTAATAACCTGAATGAATTGAAAGTTCCACTAAAGGGGTACGATGTGTGGAGATGAGCTTGGGTTGGTAGCTTAATTCTCAGTGTCTGTGTCTGGTTGAAGATTGTGGCTCTTTTGCTGTTTGGTCCACATGGCCGCATACAGACCCCCCTGGACCAGCAGCTCTTCATGTCTGATGGGAAAAGGAACAAGACACAAAAGGATCAAATCAGATTAGGCTTCATTTTCATGCCATCCTGCTCAGTTTGCTTCAACCACACAGACACGAATGCCACGTTTCCACAGAGCAGAACAGGTCACTTCGATCCTGTATGCAATTACTGTCAACAAAATGTGGAAGGGCCCTGAAACACCCAACAATTCCCATTCCAGAGAATTCATACCGAAGCATCCCCGAGCAAGTCATCTACATTGAGTTTCATGTCAAAGTTCCTGGACTGTCCCTCTCTACAGTTCTCAACTCATATCCGGACCACATTCTCAAACTGAAAGTCCGGAAACTGGCGACCGGATACAACAACTACGACAGAAAGAATGCCTCTCGCTGCAACAAGCAACAGCATGTAGCCATTATTTAATTCATTATAACATGACATATTAGGATGAAATACTGTTCTGGTAACCAACCAATTTGGCTGTTCAAAGTCCCCTCAGGGCCCACACAAAGCTTGTGCCATTCTCTGATCCATTCATCAAAGACCACTGTGCACCACTGTGCAGCCCCCATTTATTTCACTACCGTATATTACACAGTTTAAAACACTATTTACTGTATCAGCACAGATGATTTATGCATTCTCCAGTGCAGTATACTATTTATTTACAACTACATCTTCTAATTTCATCCTTATCTCCACCAAAACAACAGGAAATAAAAAGGAAACGCGACGAGGGGAAGGCTGGTCACTTAAAATGTCTTGTGACATCAGAGCTGCTTTAAAAACAAAGTTGAGCTGTTGAAAAATCCTCCTGCTCACTTTAACCAACTTCACTATGAATTAATAAAACCAAAAGTCTGTTACTGTCTGGACTCCCAGACAGAAAATTCAGACCGTGAAGGTCAGAAATAGAATATATAGGAGATGATCTGGGCAGGATGCAAGCAGGAGGGCAGTGCAGATCACGAGCAGCAGAGAAAGGACTCAAAAAAGAAGAGGTGAAAAGTGATGTTTTTAAACTTAATAATTCAAGTAACAAGAACAAAGGATGGGGATGTAATTCTAAAACACCTCTCAAACAAGCATTAAGGCTAAGCAGCTAACCCTTTTACCCCCAGGCAGCTTCCACTTATCCTTGATTTTAGTCCTCGCTGGGGTCTCTCACTTCATCTTTTCCTTCGCCTACAACTAATCTTCTCGAAGACCCTGCAGGGAGCAAATCGCCCCCGACTACATGGCTCCTGGGGTCACAGGGGGCACTCAGAGCTCTCTGCCACCATAAGGTGGTGGCCAACGTTTCATTGCTGGAGGTGTAATCCAGTCAAGTCTACCGTTATTACTCTAGTGGGACATAATACACTGTATGAAAAAGCAGTTTAAGCTGGAAACTGAAGCCTGATACTGCAGAGCTGCACAGCTTCACAGTCGTATATTTAGTGCTGAACACAACAGGTATTGGTCGTCTGACCGGTCACGGCATTTCTCAGAGTTACCAACCAGGCTCAGGAGGAGGTCATGGTAAAGAACAAAGCAAAGCACAGGGATAGGGTGGGGCGGAGATGAACCCACTTCCTAATTCCATCCCATCATGTGGGGGTAAACGCGTGTATTCCGACACCAGAGGTTAAAAGGGGCTGACGTGTGTTTACATAACAGTGTCGATCAAATGATGAATGGTCTTTGGTCGGCGCTCCCTGCCCAAGGCTGCAGGGACAATACGGTCACATGGCTGTTCCTCACCGTATAGCAGCTCGTTTCTCAGGTTCTCTCATCTTCTTTCATCTCCATCACCACCGTAATGGCAAAATGCACATGACATTCAGCTGCAGCTGCTGTAAGGATTTATTTTACAGAGTGAGATGTATCACTTCATTGTCCGTCTAACCTCAGTGTGTGACAACGGAAGTCTTTATAGTCAGCTCCTATATCAAAGGATTGTACGCATCAGCAGTTAAGTGTCTCTGTGTGTGCGTGTGTGTGTGTGTGTGTGTGTGGGTGTGGGGGGGGGGGGGGGTATTGGGCCTCAGGGCAAAGAGATACCAGAAGGTTTAAGGGTCACACAAAATATACTCTTAAAGATTGATCCATAGATAACAAATTTGCAAGCACTTAAGCCACAAACAATCATTCAGGTGTCCCTCTCTCACTCTCTCTCTCTCTCTCTCTCTCTCTCTCTCTCTCTCTCTCACTCTCTCTCTCTCTCTCTCTCTCTCTCTCTCACACACACACACACTCTTGGACTTCTATCTTTGCGAGGACTTTTATAGATATAATACATTACTGAGCTCCTTAACATCCCAACTAAATGCTTGACCCTAACCCTGAACCTGACCCTAACCTAAACCTAATCCTAAATCCAACCTTAGAACCACATCTTGACGACCAAAAAGTCCGCAAAATGTCCTCACTTCCCACAAAAGTCCTCATGAGAAAAGTCTCCAGCTTTTGAGAGGACATGAACATTTCTGCTATCATTTCCTACAATGCCGCTGTATCTATTTGTGTGGTTTATAAGGATCATTTTACCGTCCTCTCTCTGCAATCGCTCCATTGTGAATCACTAAGATCTGGTCTGCTCCAATGATGGTGGACAACCTGAAATACCAAAAAAGATGATTTTAACATCAAACATTTTAATCCAGGCAAACAAAAGCAAATGCCATCACTCAGTTTTGCTAGTAGGAAAGTTAATATATATTTTCCTTTAAACAGTTTGCCTATGGTGGTCATGACAACACCCTCGATATGGAGTGGTAGGCTTGTTTTTTTATAAAACATCACATAGAAATTAATCAGATAAAGGGAAGGAAGCAAGAAAGGGGAGAGAGTAGGAGAAAGAGTCATAACGTGTGGCTGGATGTAAAGTATGGCCAGTTGTCTTATCACGGTTCTGGAATCAGAACCAGTCGCACTCACGTCCCAGCTGTCATTTCTGCCACGGGATCAGATACAACACACGCAGAACTCCGCATGTTGCTGAACGCAGAGGAACTCTGAGTGAACTTGTCTTTCTATTGATGACCAGCGTCTGACAAGAGCCTGATTAAAGGCACACGCAGTGATGTGTGTCTCTCTGCTTTGGACCCGTGTTGGGGATATCTAGTGAAATCCTTTGAAGGTGTTGGAGGATGCCTGATCTCATGCGTGCTTCCTTAAACTTTTCCATGGCAAAAACTATCCGTGGACCGATTCTTGGTGCAGAAAGCAGGGTGCAGAAGACAAACCCGCTCTTTGCACACCACAGAGCTCACGCCTCACCAGACTGCAGAATGTCACTTTCAGCTTCAGCAGAGCCACCACTCTGTGTCATGTCATCAAAAGCTATCTTTGGACGTTCACCTTCAATATTTGATAGAAAACCTCGGTCAAAGGTAGAAATACCTCTCCTGAGAGACTGCAAAAATGACTGAATTCTCCATTTTCCCTCCTCTCATTCAGACAGAAGAACCAATGACTAAACACGTTCATTTGCGAGCTGTATGTCTAAGGTTATGCTGGAAACGTTTCCATCTTAAACAGCATTCCACTCGGGATTAATTATCATATTAGCAGCAATTTATAATTAAACACTGTCACTGCGGTACAAAATGAACGGAGCAAGAACTAATAACGAGTAGAGCCGATCCGACGCTCCATCTGATGCTGAAAGGCTGGTTAACCAGTTCTTGGTAATAACGGTCTAAAAAGTCATATTTTGAGTTTTACCCTGCTGTTACTTCCTGGGCAGATCATTGCTCGTAGTGGCGAGCAATTCATCTGGTGGACAGATGGCAGGACTGTGCGTTGGTTTAAGAATCTCAAAGGTTGCATCTATGCATTTTAACCAGAAGTGTTTTAGTTGAATGATCTTTTTCTTTTGCAGTTTAAGCCAGGCTTATTATATCGTTCATTGATCTGAGACATAAATTTGCTGTCCCTTATGAAGTACAACAGAGAGGAAATGATGAAACATGGGTTTAGCATCACAAGCAACATCACTCCTGGTGTATTTCATGTCCCCAAGTGTCAGAGCCTTTCAAGTCTTTTTCCATCTCACTCTGGCTGATGAATAACCAGACATCTGTTTCTTCTGCTTTTGTTAACCTGTCATCGCGCATCATCTCATATCCTCCAATCAGCTTTTCATTTAATCTCTCCCTCCATCTCTTTCTGTGCGCTCTAATCCTGTTTTTCTTTCACTACCTCCCTCTTTTCCTTTCATTTCTCTTACTCACATTTGTTTTTATGCTGTCAGCTTGGTCCTGTATTAGCGCTGCAACTGTGATCAGACGGTGTCGAAGACCAAAAGATGCTTTTGCGTTAAGCTTTAGCCCAGAGTCTCTCTTAATCTGATTTCCGATCACACTCACACATTCAGAAGGAACACATCAAATGCTGATGCAGAGCTACTTGAGTGGGATTCCCTTCAGCAGGAAGTTGAACAGCTGAGTCGTGTCACCTGTGTGCGACCACAATTGTGGTCCTGTTGGAGCAGACTTCAGTCAGGGAAGCTTGAATGTTCTGCTCCGTCTGGGTGTCCAGTGAAGACGTGGCCTGGAGACCCAAAGATATAGTCGTTGTCAAGTGGGCCAAATAGGTGTTGCGCAACCATGTAGGAAAGTAGAACCGAGAAAGAGTTGCTAATGCACAGGTGTAACGATGGGAGGTCTTGGTGATGTAATCCTGTGTGGACCCCCACCTCATCCAGCAGAATGATCCGAGGTTCTTTCAGGATAGTTCGAGCGATCGCCACCCTCTGCTTCTCCCCACCGCTCAGTTTCAGGCCTCGCTCGCCGACGTCTGTGTCGTATCCTGTTGGAACACGTTGGCCTCAGGTGAATTCTGATTATTTTTTGTTCAGGTCACTTGTGCCATCCTCCATGTTCACACACCCCAGCCTGACCCTGTGGCAGCTCCAGGATCCTGCTGTGTATGTCGGCAGCCACGGCGGCCCTCTCCACCTCCTCCCTGCTGGCCGAAATGCGACCGTACAGGATGTTGTTGCCGATGGTGTCGTTGAAAAGGACCGTATCCTGAGGGACGACACCGATGTGGGACCTCAGAGAAGACTGGCGCACCTAGGAAGGAGAAGAGAGCAAAGTCCAGACGTGTGGTGAGAGGACGGCATCTAAAAGCATCCCGTGTCGTTCCTGCGGAGCAGAACACAAATTATGCTTCCAGATGTTCAGAATGTCCTCAAATTAGTGACATTTTTGCGATGAACTGCACCGACCTCGATCTAAACATACTGGACCTGCCCCCAGCACACCCATATGCCATACATATACATATATATATATAAATGTTGCATTAGATAGCCAGCCTGTACTATATAATGCATGTTGCCCTGGGTCACAGACAGCAAGTGTCCTCAGCCAGTTTCATTCCCTGTCTGTCCACTTTCTTTGACTGCAGAGATTCACCTACTTTCCACTTCTCTACATTTCAAATCAAGCGAAACTGCAACTTTATTGGATGTGTCCTGTGACGTAGTGACAGAATCAAGCCTCCGCACCTCCGTTGAAGGTTTAAGGTTGAAGGTTTACTCCAGCCTCTACTGTGCCACCTACCAATGCTTCTATTTATGTCATATACAAGTAGAGCATAACACAGGTACAGGTTTCAAAAGGTCAGTACAATTCTAACACATCTGTGCTGCTTCTTTCAACAAATAGAAATAAAGACCACAAACACAATGTGTTAATGTGCATTTGTTAAAAATTAAAGAGGCCAAAATTAAAGTTGAAGTTCTTTGATGTGACAAACTATAACCGGGAGGCACGATGCTATTAAAACTAATGTACAATTATACTTGTAAAAAGGCTGAAATCATTTCCAGTTTTCAAAGTCTCTGGGAAACGTTAAAAAAAATAAATGAAAAAACAGCCCGAAACAACTAACAAAACACTGAATCTTTCAAGTGCAACATTTCTCCTCTGCAGCCAGAACAATACCAGTCCCACTTCCTGTACCACCACGGTTTGGCTAGTAACAACACGTTTCCCATCATTTCATCCTTGCATCCATTCGCTGTTGTTTCCATCCAGGAACAGCGCAGCAGCTGTTTCTCATACAGAGCTGGGATGCCAAACGTTGGAGAGACAGATGGATATGAAAGAGAAAATTACAACGGCTGAGCAAAATAGGGCCGTATAAAGCGCTTTGCCAACGAATTCTGCAATTACCAAGACTTGCTCTTGGGGATGAGCTCAGCCTGGTGGAGGGGCTCGTTGGCAGAACGAGGGACCGCAGACGGGTGCGCAACACACAAACAAACACTTAACAATTTCAACTGCGGACCTGAACAAATCCATTTAACTCATTAAAATAAGCAATAAGACCAACGGCACCCTCTGCTTTTGCCTCTGTGTGAACATTTATACTATAATTCATCCAGGTATGATGTTATAACCAGAAGAATTTCCTTAAATGGGGATCAGGTGTGAAAGAAAGTGGCAGCAAAAGCATTTTACACAAGTTTACTGCAAGACTGTGACCATCAATATTCATCATTTTGATACAGAGCGGCGTTTAAATTTAGTCCACAGACACTACAGAGTGTCAGTGGGCTCATTCGGCCTCATGTTCAACTCTTCCTTTGCTGATCCACCTGCTGACTGAAGCCTTTTCTCAGCCCTGCATGAACAATGAATCATTTTAGGAATATTTGATGTTTCTCCATAATAAAGGCTTTCATCACAAACAGGAAATGGCACAGGAAGGAGGGGGTGGGGGTGGGGGGGGTGAATTACCAGCAGGACTATTGTTCAGGTCCCCCAAAAATAACCCAAAAGTCAAACTTGTGCAACACGTTAGAAAGCACAACGATGACTCACGTTGGTGTTCCGTACCCGACCTGTGGAGCCGGGCCGGCAGACTCTGACTCACCGTCACATGTGGCTGCCACATGCGGTAACAAACAGGGCGGCAGAGGAGTGATGGAGCCAGACGGAACCGGACAGATGCACTGCTCATATAATCCATCCATTACAAAATGCCCTTAATCCATTTTTAGCATAATCCCAATCTGGCTCAGAACCTTAACATAACTCACCGCTACAGGTTTGTTCTCACATCTAAACCTGTAAATCATTGACATGCATCTAGAGGGTGTTGTCAGATTATTGATTTGGTTTTATTTTTCCATGCACATCTGGAATTGTTGTCCCACATCTGAGAGAATCCTTTCTCTTCTGTCTTTCAAAACACCAAGAGCATCACTTCATGCTTGGCCACCACCAAATATGATCCCGACCCCTTCAGGGGCATCAAATATTCACTATAACATCAACCTTCAACCTCAATAATGCGTCCTTATCTGCATATTAGTGCTGTTTTTATATAGGAACAAACTAAATTGCACTGATTGGTGTCTACATAGATGGACATAGATGTTTTTTGAAAGCAGAATTCCTGATGTGTTCAAATCTGAGCAGCTGATGTTTTAAAACCTATTTAATATCATTTTAATTTATTTAGCGTCGATGGGAAAAAAAAGCCTATTAACATCGGACAGGATTTAGCTTTTACAGCAAAACTAGCCGTTCAATGAGTGGACATCTTTAACGTCATCTCACGCTGACTCAGGCCTGATGGACTCCGAACGAGTGCGGAAGATCATATCATTTGAAGTTCTACGAGCAGTCCCCTGATGGTGAAACATTAAAATGGTATTTATAGAGTTCGACATGAAAAAGAAGGGGGATTTTAATGGAGTGACAACAGCCAGAATTGTGAAGCAGCTGGTGCAAAAAAACCTCCTTGATGATCGCATGTGATGCAAATTATTTTCAACTGGTACGAGTTTCAAATGCAATTTAGCTGTTAAATGAAGTTACCGCCTGGTTAATTTTCTACCGGGCCCTTTGATTAGTTGTGTTTATCTGCATTACACTAAGTTTTCGGGTTGATTTAAGCCTGAAAGGAACGTTTTCCTAATTTATATTAAACTGCTCGGAGCTCATACTGTAACAATGAAAGGATTCTTATCTTTCCTGGGCTCTAAAAGGTTTTAGCATGATGTGGAATACTTTAATGGTCCGTGTTCTTACAGATGTCGGTAGCAAAGTGAGTTAACTGGAAATTCTTTTTGGTTATTTTTACTCTAGTCATTAGCCAAGATGCTATCAGCAGTCAGCTGGCCGAGGCTGGCAAAAAAGGGTGAGCTCTTTGGTTTCTAGCGATGTGCTAAGTTCATGTCTTCTCATTGGAAGAGCTATGCATCAGAAGACGTTTCCAAATGAAAAATCTTCTCTTGCATCAAGTTTCCTCCAAACCAGTTTCACCAAACTCCCGTGGTTATCTTTATATTCGGATTAAAACGAAACCCTTAAATACTAATGTGACACCACTGACCTACATGCTTCACCAGAGAAAGGAAACGCTGTGTTTGAAGGCTGCCAATGGGAACATGCTGGTACTTTAGTGGGGAAAGGCCCGTAAACTGAAGTTAGATTAATAGATTAATAAACAGCTTTGTGTTTGAGTGATCTAATCATCATTCAGCTGTGTAATTATGTCCTAATCACGACCAGCCTGCTCACGTCCGTAAAACAGGCGTCCGCGTGGTCGTAAAGTGGCTGCGCTGTTTGGACTTTTTAATGGTCTTTCATTTTTTTGGGGGGTGGGGTGGGGTGGGGTGGGGCAAATTATAAACACAAGTTACTTTGAGTATAAGTGCAATAAATGTGCTATCTTCACACAAACATTCGCAGGCACATAAGCACATCTGGCGTCTGGACCTGAAACTGCATTATTCAGGAACCTTTTACTATGATTTATTCACAGTATGACTGGAGCTCCTCACTCGCTCTGTTTGGCTGCGTGTGTGAGAAGGAGGACGGGGGGAAAGTGGAAAGAAGGTGCAAATGCAGTGCAGGAGAGGGAGAAAGAAAACAGATGTGGATTCCTTTAATATACAAACTGCGCGGCGTTGCTAACAAGTGCTGTGTTGGCTTGGTTATACTGGGACCTGGAGTTTTGATGCTGGACATGTCGCTGGTGCATTTGACCTGAAGAAACCAGATCGATGTCACAGCAGAGCGCTTCTGTCAGTGTGCGAGTTGGTAAAAAGAAAAGAAAACCAAGAGAAAGGAAAGCAGCATGTGCTCCTCCAGAGACGTAGCTGTGTTCCGTTGTTAGCATTGTGATATCAACCCAACAATACTCAAAGGAACAACACAAAAATACCAGGGGCTGAGAGGACAGCGGCCGGTGTGACGTGCAGCCTTTTCCACTGCTGATGCAGAGAGCAGACGTGGAATATGGGGTCATCTGGGATTTTAAATTCAGAGAGCAGCGCAGAGTTTTCAGTCCCGCAACCAAAAAACCCGGATGTTGAAGTCGGGAGTGCAGGAATGCCAGAAATAGCATAGCAGGCTGGAGCTTCAGCGTTTATTACTACTAGCATGTTCAACAGGGGCTCATGGTTAAACTCTGCTGCCCCAACGCCTTCCTCGTACGCCATATATCACCTAACAAAACGTAAATCTTAAACACATTTTGCACCATTCAATAGTCCACTGTTGATTTGTAGACCATGACGGTCTGGAGAGCACTTTTTTATTCGCTGTCAAAGTCAATATCCCACATGATTTAATGACTTGGGTGGGTAGCAAATTTCTGTCTCCACATATCCCAGTTATCTGTTACCAGGATCTTTTTCTCCATTTTGTAGCTTCAAATGAATCACTAAAACCAACGAGATCGAAAGAATGAATATTTAAATGTGGAAACATTTAGAGCTTGAATAACATCAATCATATTGGGAAAGAAAATGATTTAACTTGTGGTTTGAGTCTTTATTTTGAGACCTGTGTCACCTGTTATTATACGGCCAAAATACCAACAAATGGCAGCGATGTAGATGTTTTAGATTCCTTTTTTACGGAGCCTTTAAACACAGATTCCTCTTCTACCTTTTTGATCTCTGCTCTGGCCGTTTTGACATTTTTAAGGTGTGGTTTCATTCACATTTCCAACTAACTCATGCTGTTTCCTGCAATTCTTTGCTTCTAAAATATGTTATCGGGAAAAACAGAAGGGGAAAATGGCTCTAACGCGTGTGCGCTGATAACTCACTTTGCATCTGTGCTGTGGTATTTTCACACCATGAAGCAGCTGAGAGCTATTTCCCTGCCCTCCTATCATCAGTTGCCAAAGACTCCAAGTACTGCTGTTTAAAATAAAGAAATAAAAACAACAATAGCTTTGTGGTCCACCTGCTGATTCCTGCTCACAGATGTTGACACACGTGCGCTGCACATGTTCATTCTCTATTTCCTGGCTGCCCGGCAGAACACTAAGAAAGTCTCGGGCAAAGCCTCGAAAGTATCAGATGGATTTTAGGGGAAATATTTGTTCTGGTGATGGTTGGAGATTGTCTTAAAAAAGAGTGGGTGTTTACATGTTTAGGGATTCATAATCTCTGTTGGTTCACCTTGGAAATGTCCTGGCCGTCGATACGGATGCTGCCCCTCTGAGGGTCATAGAATCTGAACAGCAGGCGCAGGATGGAGCTCTTCCCTGATCCAGATGGACCCACCTGTAAAATCACTAAATCCATCCTAAACTTGGATTGACAGGTCTTAAATTACCCTCCGTCTCTATGAACGATAGCATCTGGTAATACTGTTATCTGCTCTGCTGCAAAGGCTTCAATGAAGGATCTTTGCAAACTCTAGATTCCAAATTACTAAGAACGTAATTCAATTATTCTGCTTGAGATTTTTTTTGTATGCGTGAGTTTATTAATCAGGATTTTTTTTTAAAAAGCCAATACTTTGTTATTACCCGCCGTTAACAAATAGCTTTTAGATGTGACGCTAAAAGCTAATTGCTAATGGTCCACCATTAGCAATTAGCTGTGAGGATAATGAGTATAAGGCTAAACACAACATCCAATACAGTGTTTTTTATTACTTATTTTGTGTTTTTTTCTATTCTCACACCCTACCAAAGCGACCGTCTGTCCCGCCTCCACAGTGAAGGTCACGTCCTGAAGAACCTCCATGCTGCACACAAACACACAAGTAGAAAACCTAAACACATTTTGTAAATAGTCCTTTTATCGCTGGTGATAGTCCAGATCTTAACACACAACACCTAGGTGACATTGATGGAGCCCTTCTGAATGAATAAAACAGGCCCATTTCAAGTTGCCATCTGTTCTGGCCTGAATTAGACTGGAGGAAATCACAGATCGACAACTGTAATTATCATCAGGAACATGTTGGCTACACACCCGGGCACATAGCTGAAAGAGACTCTGTCAAACTCCACCTGACCTGCTGCGAGCTGCAGGTCCTGAGCCCCATCAGCATCTTGGACCTGGGAGATGAGCAAGAGGACATTGAGGCACATGCAAACTCAAATATCCTCACAAAATTGGATTCACATATATATCGATGTGGACCCAGATTGCAGGTTAGTGTCATGAGATTTAGTTTTAAAAAAGGGGGGAAATAGGATGTAATCATGAACGTAAGATGGGACATTTTCACAGTAATGTGGTGATTTACCAACCTCCCCTCTTCCTCCTCGAGTCCCCTTGACTTCTGCTTCCCAAGCCAGAAGAAAAGGGCCGCTGTGTTTTGAAGGTGCTCTAATGCTTTTGTCCACATTCATGTGGCTGTTTAACATATCAAGGGCCTGTGAATGCAGGCGCTTTTCCTGAGGCAGACTGAGAACGCCTTTTCCCACCGAAAACACGCACAAAACGACAGACGTACGCGCAGATGCTGTGTTTCAGTGCGCGCCAACACACACTCAACACAGAGACACACTTGCTGTTGACCTCCGTCTCCCCTGACCAAAGGAGAGCGATGCTAACAAGACATTTACAAGGTGTTTGGATGTTTGATTCAATTTATGATTATTTCAGTTTGCTTTTGATTTAATACACACTTTGGTCTTTGCAAATTTCCAAGGCTTCTAATAGGTCAATTGTAAATTCATCCAGTAATAAACATGAATGGAGAATGAAATAGAGGAAAATTAAAATGGAGAATCAAAGCTCCGTGAAATGAAGAAGAATACTGTCTATGTGAGTAAATGTATTGGTTTAAGTGGCGTATTTGAGACTCACCTCTCTCTGCTCTGTAAACAGTGCTAACATGTTCTCCATGTCAACGAAGGAACTCTGGATCAGCCTGCAAAGCAAACATCAACAGTAAAGATGGTCAGACCGATCGGCTGGAGGCGTTTTCAGATCTTCCTGAAGGTGATCTCTTCGCTACTCCCCTCATGTACTGTGATGCAGGGTGGGAGGACGTTCACGCCGCTTTAATCTCACCTGTAGTAGGTTCCGAACCAGTTCAGAGGTGTGTACAGTTGGATGATGTAGGTGCCGAAGAGGACGTAGTCTCCAACCTGGCAGATATGAACGCATAAATCAGCCCTGAGTGGAACTCAACTGGGTAATGAGAAAAAAACTGGCTAATGAGATGTTGGCACACAGTTTCTTCTCCTGGAAGGTGTCAAACGTGCAAAAACAGATGCAGAAGTGTTCTTTTTGAGCTGTTATCACACGGGAGAGAATTCTAATACCATGAAAGCTGCATCACCACACTCGCTTGGTAATTAGGATTTTTGATATTAAATCCAGCCACAAGTCAACAGATTCTAAGATTGAAACAGATTCTACCTGTAGTTTGCCCTGAGAGACCGAGTGTGCACAGAGCAGAGATCCGGCCAGCAGCCCTGAACCGATGATGATGTTCTGGGTTTGATTCAGCAAAGCCAGAGATGCTGAGCTCTTCCACTCGCAGTGCTGCAACAGGACACGGGAAATAAGAAAAGTCCTTTTATGAGTTTAAGACGGCGTTTCCCTCAGCATCATCCCGGAGCAGCAACAAAGGCTCTTCCTGAACTCCCCTGCTGTAACCGGAACTTACCTGATGTCTCAGAATGGCTTCCTGAAAGCAGCGGACCTCGTATTCTTCAGCGCCGTAGACTTTCACCTGCGCTGACATTCAGTTAGGCTCCGTCTCATTGCAGAGGACGACTTTTGAAGGGAGAATTTCTACCGTCTCAAAGTTGAGGAGCGAGTCGACGGCTCTGGACTTGGCCTTGTTGTCCTCGCTGTTCATCTCCCGCCTGTATTTTGTTCTCCATTCCGTGATGAGGACAGTACAGGCTGCGGACGGACAGGCAGGTAAGTATCAGCTGCACGGATGAGGCGCACGTGGGCTTTTGTAAGTACAATGTAGACGTGAAAATAAGGCAACTGCACAGTGAAGAGTGCTGAGCTACTGTCGAATCTTTGCTTGTGCGACACACGCGGTTACTCACTGAGGTAGAGGACCATGCACGTGAAAACAATGAGTCCAAACCAGACACTGAAGTACGAGACGAAGTAGACGATGGCGATGATGACGTCACAGATGGTGGGAAGGACGCTGAACAGAATGTAGCTGGGAGACAAAGGCGCCTGCTCAGCCAGGTCACGTGACCACCGACAGCTACGGTTGTTGTGCGTCCGCCTGTCCTACCTCAGCAGGTTGTTGACGGAGGACGTGCCCCTGTCGACGCTCCTCAGCACGTCTCCCGTGCGCCTCTCCAGGTGCCAGCGCAGAGACAGGCCGTGCAAATGGGCGAACAAACACACCTGAAGCGTGAAGCGAGGGAGACGCGTGTGACTGTTCTGATGGACGGCAGCCATTAGCGCCTCAGACGATGGAAAAGGGACGCCAGCTAAAATCAAACATGCTTCCTGTCTGACGCCAAGTCGCTTGTGAAGCCCAGAATAACCCCCAAAATCCAAAAAGCGACTGTAATCTGCACAATATGAGAGACAGAAGGAGGAGAGGAGGAGAATCATCTGCACGTTACCTGAACTCCTCTGCTGGTAAACTGCTGAACTTTGATCCACGAGAACTGACGAAGATTGCTGATGAAACCAGAGGTGCCTACACGCAAGGAGGTGAAAACTGTTTTCTATGTTCCATCAAAACGAGGGACTAAACATATTCAAAAACACCAAAAAACACATTATTTCGGGCTATCATCAGATGTGGCAGCATGCTATGCAGTCATGGAAACATATTCTGACATTTCTATATCTGTGGGGACTCAGAAACATGAACTGACCCTGACCCAAACCTAATATTACCATTAACCTTAAAAACGTGTCTTAACCCTCGTCGTTTGAAGTTGTGGGGCGAAACTAGTAGAATGAGATTGTAGGGATCAACACACACACACACACACACACACACACACACACACACACACACACATGCATGACCCACCTGCCCCTCCTCCTTGTAGGAACTTCAGCAGGGTGTAAATGCATACAGTGGCAACAAGTGATGACCAGGGACCTCCTTCAGAGAGCTCATTAACTACAAAACACACATGCACGGATGCACAAATACGCAAAGATCCTTCGCCTGGTTGAGCTAATAAACAACAGAGGTTAAAAAAAAGAAAATCTTAAAAAGCAATGAGCAATTCATGCATTCGGTAAATTCCAAATCAGAAGTACTTGTACAGCATATGACATCAATCAGATTGACGTCATGTGTGTGTTTTGCGTGCACACACAGGCGCACACACACCGATTCATTGACATTCATTACACTGTTGGACGAGTGCTGGGAATCCAGACGACTTGAAAAAAGGAGCGAAAGAGGGACGCGGGAGAGAAGAGGAGGAACGACTGAAGATGGAGACGCTGGTGACACGGTGAGAAAATTTACTATAAAAAGAAATGATTGTATTCGACATTTTTTTAATGAAAGTGTTTTCAGTGGGGGGTATTTTCAGCTCTTTGGCTCTGGGACCAGGATTCGGAGGGTGGGAGGCGGGGTCGGACCCGGAGACAAAACGGCTGTTGTACCGGTGTGTTAACTCCACGAAAAAGGCCACTAATGCTGCCTAAGCATGACTGGCAGGAGGGGGTGACCTCCCAGAAAACCTTCACACACAAACTAGCTGCCCCCCACCGGAGCACCCCTTCCACGCCTTCCCCGTCACACAAAGCAATGCTGGCCTTCACTCCGGCAGCGCTGGCTTCCACTTTCATGTGGCTCCAAAAGCCAAGCGGACATTTTTCTAAAGGCTAATGTAGCTGAAGACAAACCGGAGCTTGACTCCCTCTGAAGTGGAGGCTTCTGGATTATTGCCTCGCGCTGCGTGTTGCCCTGTGTACAAAACGGGGCACAAAAGAGTCCTGGCAAATGATAACAACCCCGAAACATAAAAGTTGCTTCCTCCTTCCCACTTTTCTGCTTTATAATAAGCCTTAACTTTTTATTTTAATGGCGACCATATGGGGCAATAAGTGTCTGAATGAAGTGATCCATGGATATTGGAAGGGCTCATTCACACTCTGTGTGCATTGTTACTGTGTTTTATGGCCCCATTTAGCCTTTTAATTGGCAATAACTGAAAGACTTCTGGGCCGTAATTTAGCCAGTCTCATTCTGTCAGACCTGATATGCTTCAAGTAGCTTCAAAAATATAAAGGGGTGAGTATTTGGGCAGAGGAATGACTGAATGCTGCTCTCTATGGCTTTGTTGTGTCTTCAAACTGAGTGTGTGTCTGTTGTAATATGAGTTTAAAAGTTATTTGGATGGGGAGGAAGTGTGTTAACTAGAGCAGCATGCTACAATGCATCACGCAGAGCTGCTAAAAAGCAGTAATTATCCCCACAAAAACCTGTTAAGTCTACTGGAAGGGGCCAAGGACAGCAAAGGATAAATGGTGTGTTACGTAACCAGGTGAGATGAATCAGCAGTCAAAAGGTGCAGGAACCTGTGAGCTACTAACACCACAAAATCTCTTCTTTTGAACTTTCATTTCACTCTCATGAATCTCAACCAATAATATTAGATGCAGAATCAAAGTTTGGGAGGGTCACCCTTTTAAAACACTTGAACATGCTGCCCTCTACAGGCGTGTCTGTGAACTGCAGGCTGCGGAGACGGGGCGCGCTGTTTTCTCTACGTCACAATTTCTCTATTGTATAAATACTAAGCGAAATTATCTGCAATTTGGGTTTGCTTTAGGTACTTACCGATATTCTTAGAGTAAACAGGCACAAGCACATTAACTAGCCGTTCGGCCAGCAACAGTCCAACACACAGCAGCACAAGAACCTGCAGAGCCGGAGAACCTTTGGGCCAAACATGTGGCAGCAACAGTCTAACCTTCCTCCCAAATCCTTGCCAGACAGATGGCAAAGGAGGGGTGGGAGCCGACGTCTGTTGCATCTGAGCAGATAAAGGGAAGGTCAGGAAGAGAGCGGTAAAATCGGAAAAATAAGACCTTTAAGGGGATAAGATAAAAAGGCGAAACCTTTACGACCAATCTCGTGAATGTGTTTGACCAGCTGAAGGTCAGAGCAGTTGAAATTAATTTGATCAGTTCTGCCAAATGAATGTAAAGCAGGGAATCAGCTGAGGCATCACATGATTTGGACTTGAAATCAGCGGAATTAAACCATAGAAAATGCCTCAATGGACGTCACGTAAATGTGAAAATATGAGCTAAAGCGTGTCGCCTGGCACTTGTTTCTGATTCGACCTCGGTGATGTTAGGCCTGTAATGTGACATGAGTGTCATGAACGCACCTCGACATTCACAGCTCCTCCTCTTCCTCCTCTTCCATCCATAGCTGCTGTGTAAGTCACCTCCTGGTTTTATGTTGGGAAAAAAATTCACCTGCAGAAAACAGCAGCCTTCCCCACAGTGGGATTACTGGAAAACAGCTCATGTAGTCGACCCGCGGCGTTGCCTTTTCACCACACACACACACACACACACACACACACAACACACACACACACACACACACACACACACACACACACACACACACACACACACACGTGTGTTTTCTGCTTTGAGTTAAAGTGGCTGCAGTAAGCAGTTTGTATTGAATGTCAGCTACTACTGGAATGAACACAATTAACATTTTTAGGACGTGAAACCCTTTTGGCTCTTTATGTGAGTGTTTAAATCCATCTCAAAAGTCGAAACATGTGAATGTGTTTAACTCTAATCTCACTCAGCTCCGTAAATGGGCCAAAAGTCATCAGAAACATGTGTGATATCTACAATATCCACAAACTCAATAGATTTCAGCTAGTGAATAAATTAAACTGGCTCCCAGTGCCTCCACTTTCAAATGACAGAGAAGGAAAGAAGGAAGAGGAAAAGTACAAACAAGCATGTTCTTTATTAGTAAAGAGTAACAAATGAACAGGCTGAATGGAGGAAGAGCATAACATGAACAAAGCTGCACATTTACAGAGGCAGGAGTCAGCACGGACAGGGTGGAGGGCTCCATTTACAACAGATGAATCATGGGACTGCAGGAGAGAGGAGAGGAGAGGAGGGGAGGGGAGGGGAGGGGAAGGGGAGAGGAGAGGAGAGGAAGAGGAGAGGAGAGGAGGAGGAGAGGAGAGGGAGGAGAGGAGAGGAGAGGGAGGAGAGGAGAGGAGGGGAGAGGAGGAGGAGAGGAGAGGAGAGGAGGAGAGGAGAGGAGAGAGGAGGGGAGAGGAGAGGAGGAGAGAGGAGAGGAGAGGAGGGAGAGGAGAGGAGGGGAGAGAGGAGAGGAGAGGAGGGAGGAGAGGAGAAGGAGGAGAGGAGAGGAGAGAAGAGGAGAGGAGAGGAGGGAGGAGAGGAGAGGAGAGGAGGAGGAGAGGAGAGGAGGGGAGGGGAGAGGGGAGGAGAGAGGAGAGGAGAGGAGAGGAGAGGAGAGGAGAGGAGAGGAGAGGAGGAGAGGAGAGAGGAGAGGAGAGAGGGAGGAGAGGAGAGGAGAGGAGAGGAGAGGAGAGGAGAGGAGGAGGAGGGAGAGGAGAGGAGAAGGGAGGAGAGGAGAGGAGAGGAGAGGAGAGGAGAGGAGAGGAGAAGGAGGAGAGGAGAGGAGAGGAGAGGAGAGGAGAGGAGAAGAGAGGAGGGGAGGGGAGGGGAGAGGAGAGGAGAGGAGAAGGGAGGAGGAGGAGAGGAGAGGAGGGGAGGAGAGGAGAGGAGAAGGGAGGAGAGGAGAGGAGAGGAGAGGAGAGGAGAGGAGAGGAGAGGAGGGAGGAGAGGAGAGGAGAGGAGAGAGGGAGGAGAGGAGAGGAGAAGGAGAGGAGAGGAGAGGAGGAGAGGAGAGGAGAGGAGAGGAGAGGAGAGGAGAGGAGAGGAGAGGAGAGGAGAGGAGACATGGCAGCACAGCCGAAGGGATCGGGAAGAGCCTGTAAAGATGGAATCTTTTCAGATTGAAGTGAAGAATTTCGAAGGCGATTGTACATTGCACCGTACATCTGAAGACTAAAACTCATCTTTGGTAGAAGGAAAACGCTGAATTCAGAACATGTACATTTATTTTTGTTTTGAGTTCTTGCCAACTCAGACTGTTTTTTTCCATAGCAACCCACATATCCACGGCAACCATCCGGACTGTGAATGTACTTGTTCACAGAGTTGCCTCTGTACAGGCAGAACACAAATATCAGGAGCACCACTGATCTCAGCCGGTGTGAGTGAAGTGGAAA
This sequence comes from Takifugu flavidus, assembly GCF_003711565.1. NCBI lineage: Eukaryota > Metazoa > Chordata > Actinopteri > Tetraodontiformes > Tetraodontidae > Takifugu > Takifugu flavidus. The sequence goes on along the minus strand of NC_079520.1, from coordinate 3,277,326 downwards.
CATAGTGGAAAGTGGAAAATAAAACTAGAAGCATCAAAGCACTACTGTAGAGAAAAGCACTCGCTAGCATTAGTGTCACGTGAACATCAGGGTTTTAAACCTTCTGCCTAATTTTTAGCACATTAGCTTTTAACATTAAATGGTAGGTGCAGCGTAGGCCAGGAGAGGGTACAACAGAAGCTAACGTTAGCACCAACTTCATTAACTTTGCTATGAAAACAGACACTGGCGACACGTCATCCCAGCTGTGTTCATCTGATTGACGTTGGCAAATCTCCAGCATCTTATTTGACACTATAAAAAATGCTTTGTTATTAAGAAAAAAAGAAAATCCTAAGTTTAAGGCTCCGATATGGAAATGGACGACCAGGTTTTATCCCCAGCCCTATCCAGCAAACGAGGTGCAGAATTTTCAGTGAGTCTAAGGGTGAGTACACGAGGAACGCACGAGTATCGGTGTTCAGTCTCCAGACTTTGCAAAGCCCCAGGATGACTGACCCAATGTCTCGGGGTGGGGGGGTGTGACCATTAGCACTTAAAAGAAACATCTCAGCTACACCAACAAAGACATGATTGACTGTACACATCAGCAGATGTCGCTCTTGCAGAACCTGCAGGTGTCGAACACTAAATGCTTACTACTGTGGTTTTGCTAAATGCTTGCATGGGTCAGGGAGGCATACGGTCCAGAAGGGGGCGCTGTGGAAGCAGAGAACAGCACTTGTGATGGCAAAGCACATTCTACAGGAACTTACATTCAGCAGTACAAACAAGAGCATCAGTGGAATCTAATTTCTTCACAAGCCAGATGAAATATGAGCAGCTCGGCTGACCGACTTTTGAAATAGTGACAAACGAGGACGACCAATCGCCACGTTCCGAGTGGAGCCGCAGCAACTTGTCCGCCCCTTATTTACAAGCAATAGTTTCAGCTAGTTTTAAGGTGTCAAATAATGGTTTGATTAGCAAGCACTCTAACCTACATCAACGTCGTAAGAAATACTAAAAAGAACATTTTTTGTAGAGCACTTCTGTTTCTGTTTGGCCTATTATAGCAGTCAGCCACCAGGGGGCGCCATAACGGCTGATGCCCTACCTTGAGGAGCGCTCTGGTCTTTCATCTTTTGTTTACCACCTTTAAACACCACAGATAATACTAACCTGATATCTAAGCTATCCCTGGTCGGAACTAGCAGGAGGTCCCTGATTACTCTATTATTTCTGTTTTATTTTTGTAAACTACTTCAGTGGTTTCAGACATATCTGTAAACAGTGACGCTAACAAATCTTACGTGTACAGAAAGGATTTTAGCCAGCATGGTGCCATTTTTTTTTTCCATGTTCAGGAACAAAGTATCAGGTCCAGTCGTCCATGCCAACCCAAAACCTTTTGATTTGACGTAAGTTCCAGTGGCTTCACGACTCGTGCGAGTTTGCTTTACTCCAGCTTAATTATAGTCTGTCGACTCCACTTAGTGCAGATGAGCGACGTCACCAGTGCAAATACAGTTTCAGGTTTAGTTCTGAAAAAGAAATCCACATTCGGTAACTAAGAACACTAAAGTGTACCCCCAATGTGATAGCGAGCTTAAGTGCAGCTGGTCCAAAAAGGAAATAAACGTTGATGGTTTATATCACAGGTTGACTGGAGGCAAGTCGAGAAGGGGAAACCAGCAGTGTTGAGGATAAATCCTGTTGTTTCTCATGTTTGAAAGTTAAAAAAAAAGAGAAATTTCACAGGTTCAGCTCATAAATAATATATTAACTGTATAAATAAAAACCTCCAATTCCTTCCATGGTCCAAGAGTGAGTCCAAAATATCCAGAGTGGGAGCCATCGTACACAATGACATCATCGCATCACCACACCGATGAGAAGAACATATGGAATATATACAGGATAAACACTAAATCACTAAAACAACCCAGCCGAAGTCCTTCGTAAAACAATGTCAGTACTTTTTATACAGTCTGTGGTTCAATTCTGCCGCTCAGGTGAGTGAGCTTAACTCACTGGGATTCCTCCGTATATCATCTGTCCCTGGAAAAATAAACAGCTACAAAAATAAACAGCGCCATCGGGCCTACTCACAGTGTTTGCTTAATTTCATATTTTTAATTGCATTCTTTTCCTCCACTGATTTCTTTGGGCGAACCGATGGCGGGGGGGGGGGGGCAGATGAGTGTTGGAGCTGCAGTTGTGGCCATGGGAAAGATCCCGGCGCCATTTTACCTCCCGCCAATAAACCATCTATGAAAAAAAGGGAACGCTTGATTCACTAGTGGGGTGCGTGCTGGTGGTCCCGCTGGCCTCCATCACAGTGTGTTGCCCAAGCTGCTGCTCACTAGGCCTTTGATGTTGGTGACAGGCCGCACATCGTGGAGCTGCTTCCTGCGGTCAATGAACGTGGCCAGGCGTGTGGTGTCCAGGGGGGTCTTGGAGTACTCCCCACCGTGCGCTCCCCCACGACCCACCCAGGGGTGCTGCAGACAGGCTGTGGCGCTTGGCCTCTTCCTGGGGTCCTGCTGCAGCAGCGAGGACACGAAATCCCTCGCCGCCTGGCTCACGTCACGGAAGTATTCGTCCGGGAAGCAGAAGTCCAGGCGGCAGATGTTGACGCAGGTTTCCTCCGGAGATTCATCCAGAAACGGGGAAACGCCACTGAGCATGACGTAAGCCAGCACGCCCACGCTCCACACATCCGTCGCCACCGACACGGGCGTCCCACGGACGAGCTCGGGCGCAGCAAACTCCGGGTTTCCCAGCAGAAGGTGGACGTAGCGGCGGTGAACAGAGAGCTGGACGGCATCGCCAAGGTCGATGAGCTTGATGCAGGGTGTCGGAGAGTGAAGGTCCACCATGATGTTCTCGGGCTGCAGGAGAAACAGACCTGAGCTCCTGCTCTTGTGCCTCGAATGACCTCATCACACGTGAAGTTCTCACCTTGAGATCCAGATGTGCCACCCTGCAGGTGTGGAGGTTCTGTAAAGCCTCCAGGATTTCTCTGATGAAGAACGACACCTTCTCCTCCATCAGCTCATCGTGGGCGACCAGGTAGTCCAACAGGCGGCCGTCCTCCAACCTAACACACGTGCAAGCAGAAGATGGTTAAGTTACATCCAAACTCATACCACAAGATCCATCTTATAGAGAAAAGTGTTTGGACTTACAGCTCCAGGACCAGCATCAGAGCTGTGGGAGACTCATATGTGTCCAACAGCGCCACCAGCTGGTGGTTCTGCACGTGCAGCAGGACGTCAGCCTCCTGAGCCACCTGCTCCTTCTTCTGCATCTTCTTACTCACGAATTTAACCGCAACCTTTGTGAGGGAAGCAGAAACAACAGAGCAAACCCAAGACATTTCAACAAAGACTTCAGTTAACTTCCTTTAACGTCTGTGGGGAACATGTTGGATGCTGACCTCTTTCTTTGTGGACTTGTTGAGGCATTTTTTCACCACTGAAAAGCGTCCCCTTTTGGGAGAAAAAAGCAGAAACAACAAACAAACGTGAGGCCAAACAGAACGACGCCTCACAGAACCGCTGAGTCCCAGCAGCTTACCTTCCGATCTCACACAGCTCTGTGAACGTCGCCTCAAAGTTTTCTTTCCACTGAATTCCGGTTCCATCAAAGCCGGAATCTGGACACGAGAAGCAGCGCCGGTTATTAATTAACCAGCACAACACGTTGACCACATAGAGAATGCCACAGTAAATAAACATGAACTTGTTTGGGACTTACTACTGCTGGACAGCGTCACCATGTTGGAAGGCTCGGAGGGCGGGCCCACACCCCAGGGGTTGGACGCTCGCACTCTGAACTGGTAGTGACCTCCGGGGATGAGAGCGTCGATCTGAACACACTCCTCTCTGCTGCTGGCCACCTGTTGCCAGAGCAACGAGTCTGAGGAGAAAAAAGTCCAATATGTTGCCACCTTTTTGCAGAAAACACACACACACACACATGCGCACACACACACCCTCCTGTCTGTACTCCACAGAATAGTTGCTGACAGCACAGTGAGTAGATGAAGCTGGAGGTGCCCAGTGGACCATCACCGCTGAGCTGCTGGCCTCCTGGGCCACGGGCCTCCCAGGGGCTGCTGGGATACCTGCAGGAGGGAGAAGCCAGAGCTGCTTCAGAGGGAACCAAAAGGCCTCAATCACAAATCTACTGGACTAGGTGTAAAACCTTGCACTTTAATGGAGGCAGAGGAGGAGGCGGAGCCATGGTCGTTAACGGCGACGCAGGTGTAGATGCCAGTGTCCTGAGGCATCACGTTACAGATCTTTAACAGGATGTCCCCTGTGTCTCTGCAGAGAAGAAGGGGGAGGAGTCAGGTGACCGAAAGCGTGAACAGACCAAAACGCACGGCTGCTCGTTACCTGATGTCTACGGTGAAGCGGCTGCTGCTGGTTACCGGGTTCTGATCGGGGCCTTTCAGAGTGACGGAGGGTTTGGGTCGTCCACAGACTTTACAGCCCAGAACCACCGTCTCCCCAAACGCACACACCACATCTGATAGAGGGTTGAGGAATTCTGGAGCCACTGGGCACAGGAAGAGTCCCCAAGCCACTTTAGGGACCACCCACATTTGTGGCAGGGTAGCATTTATACACGTTTAAAACTTCACAAGCTTCTTACCTTCCTGGATAAAGTTGGGATTGAGTAGCTGCAAGACAGATGAGGTCAGATTAGCAGAGGTTAATCTCATTTTCTCTCTATAATCCTCTCACATTTCTCTGCTGCCCCCTTAATGTTTATTTCCAAAATGATGAACCATGTTGATTCTGATGCTTGAGGATGAGGATTCTTTTTTTCTTACCTCCATCCCCGACTTTGGGTCGAGGTCGTCGCAGTCGGATTCATCTGAAGAATGAACCTCCTGGTGGAGAATTGGGAGGGAAAATAGGTGGAGCACAGAGAGAAAGGGGGGGGGGGGGGTTAACAGAGAAAGACAGGAGCAACGAGAGAAACCAGGAGGAAAATGGGAGACGATGACGACCCAGGAGCAGAAAAGGGTGAAGCGAGAGGAGAGGAAAAACTATCTGGGATGTTCAAACCACGTCGACCCGCTGCAGAAGAAATTCAAAAATCCTCCAGGCCCTGAAGGGGTCACCAGCACACCAAACCTGCCTGCATGGACATGTTCCTTTATATCCAGTTCTGTTTGCATCAACCACTGCGACCGGCTGCTAAACCTGAACCCAAATGTCCAGGTGTTCTACGGGAACTAGAACCTCACAGTAGAGTTTAATGAAACATATCCAACCCAGTCTGAGAGAACTGGTCCCACATCAGATTAAACATGTTTTCCCTTTGACAGTCTTTATTTTTTACCAGATCAAACTAAGAAACGTGCATTTGACATTCGTTTAACATGTGCTTATCTCACACAGTGAGCTTATCTCGCCGGCCTTTCAAATACATCTTCAAAATGTTAGACGACAGAAAACTGGTTAGAATATTAAAAGAAATCAAACTAAAAATCAGATCGCTCAGTTCTACTTCTATCCATGCAAAGGAGGGAGAAATAAATCACACTCATAAAACACAAAAACAAAATCAGACTTTATTTTCCAAATGACCGTAGGTGAGGATTGAAACAGATCTCGTGCTCTTCAGTGGATCTCAACCTTTAAACTGTGGAAATGGCTTTTTTTCCTACACTTTCGTAGACTTTAGTGCAGTTCCCTTATTGCTGCGACACCACTTTAGACATTTTTTGTCTAATATGCAAAAAAGGCAGAGTTGAGAATCACTGCCACAGGTTGAGAATCACTGTTGCTCCGATCGGCCGCGACTGTGTGTGAAGGTTCGTACACACACATGCAGGTTAAGAACAAACGTAAAAATAAAAACCAAGAGGGGCAAGTGACGGGTTTGTGGCACACACACACGACATCAGCGGCGTGCGCCCTACTCACTTTGCCCTTCGCCCTGGTGGGTGGCAAGGCGAGCGGGGGAGGGGGTGTGGTTTCTTTGGGTTTACGGAGGAGGCCGTTCTCTTGGCCCCTGAGCGCCAGCGAGGAGCCATCCTTACCCTCAGCCCGCTTCCTGGCACGCAGCGTGTTCCACGAGAGAGACTTCCTGTACGGTACAGGAACGACAGAAACATCAACCGGCCAATCAGAGAGAAGCTGTGCAGCTAGGTGCCGCCGCGACGCGGCTCTCAGGTGCTCCTCAACATTAACTGCAATTGTTAAAGAACAACAGTTTTATGTGGCATCTTAATTAATTTGGCCCAACTTGCTGAAGTTTCTTGTATGATGAGATGATGATTTGCATTTCTCTGACCATTTGAAGCCCCTTTAGGCATTGTTTTCTCTATTAGCCAGTGTTGGTGTGTATTAGCATCTGCTAATGTTAATTTTGACCAATTTTAGCAGACAATGCAGAAAAAAAAAATTACAGCAGAACTATAGAGTCCCAATCCTGCAGCATCTTTTGTATGTTTAATGATGTTTATTTTTTAGTTTTGGTCTTTTTTAAATGGAAATATTAATATTAGTTATTGTTTTCTCGTCACATATATTAGGTTTTTGTTGCCTCCTGAGCTTTATATTCCCCTCATTTTCTTAGCATGTCTGTACAGATATTCTGGTCCAGAAAGTTACAGGAGAGGACAGAATGAGAGAAAGACTGACTTTATTGAGCCAGAAAAAAGAGGAGAGCACCATGGTAACGGTAACAGCTGCACCTTCAGTAACAAATCCCAATGCTGCTTTATTTAAGGTGTCAAAAGTTGTTTTTTTCCAGCACCATAGAATTTAAGATGGCTGATTCATTTTTAAAATTATGTCTTTTATAAAACAAACTTCATTTGGTGTCACGTTATGTGGAGAGTCAAACCAGAAGGTTAGTAAAAACTGAAAACAAATACATCAAAAAACAAATCCCACTGAAGTCAACAACAGGTACAAAAAGCTCAAAAATAAGCACACAGACGGACGAGCGTTTGTACACGTTGCTCTGGGAAGCCGCTGCGTTAAAGTTTGCCACGAGAAACTTCATTTTCGGCCCCGTTTGTGCTTCCTCCGACTTTTAAAAGAAATAGAAAATTATGGCACACAGACGTCAGCAGGCCGTTTGGTTTCACATTTGCCGTCGTAGTTTATTTACAAATATTAAAAACTACAAAGTGTCAATCATCTTCAGTCTACTGCAGAACAACGTCAGCGGCGGGTTGCTTTGCTAACTCGTGCTCAAGTCCAAAAGATTTATCTTACATATTTAAAATACATTTTAAATCATTATTAGTCTACCAACAGTACAGGGTTGACTGTCGCTGATGAATGCAACATATTGCACAGTCTGACTTTAATTTTCTTAAATAGTGCAAAAAGGGATCTCCCCCCCCCAACAGGAATGTTATAGAGCCATAGTTGGAATAAAAACAAAAGTCTCTTCGTACAGTGAATTGCTGACATTAACAAAACAGGAAGGAAAAGAAATGCTGTAAAATAAAAATAATTAACAAAACAGAAAAAAAAGAAAAATAAAGAGAAATTTCTGTAAAGATTGCCACAGACAACAAAATAAATCTTCTCCTGTGCGGAGAACAGGGCCTAGTTCACCTGAAGACTCCAGGTGTGCTTTTCTTTTAAAAAACAATTTTAAAAAAACCCCAAAATATACAAAAACAAGAAAAGAAAAACAGGGTGTTAGAAACTGAAATAAGTGTCCGGTTTTAGCTCCACATGCACGTCAACGATTTTCCTCTCTGCTTCCCAGAGTGATCAAAACATACAGGATGTTTTGTCCAGTTTATTTCTGCAGGATAATTCCTCAAAACCTGTTCTGATTTCTAAAACTACGTGTGTCTGTTTGAAATCCACGAAAACCATCAAGCGTCAGTGGCCCAAAAAACAAACCGCAGCAGCTTGATGGGCGGCGGGGTGGCAGTTCGGTACCTTTTACTCGTGAAGAAGAAGGCATAAGTTAAAATACAAAAAAAAAAAAGACATCCAAGGGGAGTTAGGAGGGCAGTGGGAACTGAACTGTAAAAAACTACAAAACAAAAACAGGTAGTTTTGTCCAAAACTCTTCCATCCGAGCTCTTGGGTTTCGTGCGTCAGGCTGCAGATAAAGAAGTGCTGGTTGGGCACGAGGACTTACTTGATGTTGTTGGCATCGGCCACTGCTGCCGAGAAAGATGTCGTGGACGAGGAGTCTTTTATGGACTTGGCGAGTGGGCCCAAGACGCGCCCTGGCACCCAGCCCTCGGCAGCCGGCGAGTCAATGGCCGGCCGGCCGGTAAACCAGGTACATGTTCTGCTGGTTAGTGGCCAGGATCTGGACCGTCTCACCCTGAGCGACGCAGATCTCGTTTTCTTTGAGTGCCGAGTAGCCTTCGATGACCCTCATGGTGGAGGAGGAGACGCCGTTACAGCCGCCGTCACCGTCCTGGGGAGCGGCAGAAAGATGGAGGGCGGAAAGAGGACAAAAGGGAGGGGGGAGGAGACCAAGGGAAAAGGTAGAGAGGATGGGGACAATTGAGGACAAGGTTATGGTCGAGTCTAGGGGGGCTGGATCACGGTCCGGACGGCTGCAACGCCGTTGCAGCGGACCGACACCTGAGGAGGAGCAGAGGGAGGTCATGATCGAGGAGGAGGAGGAGAAACAAAAACAACAGTCTGTCAGTTGTCTGGCAGTTTCAAACGACTGCTCATCTTCTTCACGCCCGCTGCCATCACAGACATTTGAATTAGGTCTGTCCTCAATCTGCCAGGCCAGTAGGGGGAACCCTGTCCACAGCACTACTGTCATACTGTAAATGTCTTTATTTTTATCAGACAAAACCCGACGTTCTCGCACGTATATGTGGAAATTGACAGCCCCAGATTCTTCACCTCGGATTTAACGGAACAGGCGACATCTCGGACAGCGTGTGGGGAAATCAAGTTCTTCACGCCCTCCGTCCCCAACCTCCTGCCGCAGTCTGAACTTACACTCAAGACCATAATTCCATAAAAAGAACAGCAGCTAAAACTGTCTTTGATGGAAAACTGGGGCCGTGTTTCTCAAAACTTGATCCTGGCTGTGAAAAAAAGCGCTGCGTGTTTTGGAGGGACTCACCCTGGACTCGAAACAGGATGACCCACCATTGGAGGTGGACACCCTCATCTGGCTCCTCCCCCTCTCTGTCCCTTTGTCGCCGAGTCCGACTGCTGAGGATGGACGGTTGGACGTGGTGGGCCGGTTCCCGGAGGACGAACGGTTTCTGGTCAATGAGGCGCTGCTTCCTGCTCCGATCTTGTCCTTCTGGTACTCGATGGGAGACTGGAGCGCTACGGTCACACACAGAGCCAACAGTAACACTCCCAGCGTGTCCTGACAAAGATGGCTGAGCTCCGACTGCGTCTTCTCACCATAGAGGAACTTGTTCTGGTCGTCCAGGAGCACCTGAATGTGTCGCACCCAGACCTGCTTGATGTCCACGTTGGCGGCCTGCAGGGTGAAACGCTCCGAGGAGCCGCGACACGACAGGACGAACTTACACGGATCGTTATCCACGCTGTCCTCCAGGCCCAGGTAGGACACCTGCCAGGGACAAACTTCCAGCATCATGGCAATACAACAGGATTCATGTAAAATGTGCATTCCTAAACATTTTGTACCTTAATGCTCTTCTTGAACTGGTATCCCGGAGTGGACGAGCCTTTCCTGAGCAGCTCGCTGAAAATCACGATCTGCTCAAAGAGGAAGACCCGCCGCTCTTTGGAGCGGGACAGGACGCCGGCGTCCTGCTCTGTTACAAAGAAGGTCTCCTGCTGCAGCAGTTTGCCCTGACTGGTCAGTTTGCCCTGCGGATGCATTAGAGATGATCAGTCAGGTTTTAAATCTCTCAGTAAAGGGTCAGCTCCTACGTCAGGGACGTACCTCGTATCCCTGCAGCCGGCCCAAATTCATCATGTCGTTACACAGTTTAGGGACCTGAGACATCAAATCTACGGCTTTCTGCAGGAGACAGACAGTTACGCGGTCGCACGTGCGCTCGTTTAAGACTCATTCCATCCTGAAAACAATGTCGGGATTTACCTCGATTTGTTCACAGTCCATTCCTGCCTTGGAGCTGAACTTCAGGAAGTCCTGAGGAGAACATTAAACTATTTTTAAGAACAGTTCACCTTACTCTTCTGTTCATCTGACGCTCTTTAAATAAAGACTATTCTCCCAAATCACCAACCGGGTCCGCTTCTTTTGAACTGTTGCTTCCATTTTTGGCCACAAAGAATCAACATTTGCAACATTCTTGAGCGTGTTTCTCTAAAGATCAGTGCTACAACAGTTCACAAGGTCAAAGCTGGACAACATCATGAGGGTTGGCGTTAGAACGTTGACTTCAGGATCCCTCAGTTTATTAGACTTTTGCATGTGGCCGATTTAAGAATAGAGGTGTTTGTTACCTTGAGCAGCAGCTGGTATTTGGTGATTCTTTGAATTGGTTTAATCAGAAAGTCACTTATAGTCAGCCTAGACTGGATGTCCTGCTGGATTCCCTGAAGGACAAAGTGCATTATTAAATGAGCTGCTCCTATTTCATGGAATGATACGAGCACATTTTCAGGCTTTTATTGAACGATATCGAACAATTTAAAGGTCGACTCACATCAAAGTAAGTGTCGTATTCCGCTACGATGAACTCTGACTTGGGTTTATTCTGACAGTAAATCACATACATGTGGAGTCTTCTCTCCTGGAACACGCAGGAAACAGCAGATCACAGGTGGATCTTTCAAATATGACGCCATCGGCAGCGCCCTGAGGAGCGGTGCACTCACGTGTTTGATGAAGAGCTCCGGGAGGTGCTCGTGGTCATCCAGACATTTCTCCAACTCGCCAACGAAGAACCTGAAATGTTCGGGAGACAGACGTTAGCACGTGCGGCGGCCGTTTCTCTCAGCCTTCAGGAAGTGGATCGTCAACCCACTCTCTGTGCCAGTCGTAGATCTGGTGGATGTTCCCGAAGACGATTTTGTCTTTTCCTTTCATGTCGTCAGGGACGCCTTTTTCCTCGATCCTCTTCATGAAGCCCTGCAGGATCAAGGTGAACAGGTCAGACAAGCATTCATGCTAACAAAGTTCTTGATGCAAAAACATCAGCCAAGATTGAGAAATGTGTGTGTAAACTATGTATGTTCAATTTGCTAGGACACGTTTTATTTGGTGCTTAGTTTCCATCTATTTTTATCTTTTATTGTCTCCTTTATTGAGGTTAATCTTGATCACCCATTATCACCAGCTGCCTGTCATTACTTTGTTTTTCCTGGTTTAGTCTCACTCTGGACGGTGTCTCACCTCCACCACGATGCCGAGGTCTTTGACGTAATCTTTCTCCGTCTGAATGAGCTCGTTGAGAACAAACCTGAGCAGAAGGAGGGAGGACACGAATGTAGTGGCGGCAAATGCAGGGAGCTGGTGCAGTAACGGCAACACTCACATTCTCCCTCTCATGGCTTTGGCTCTCTGCTCCAGCTCAGGGTTTCGGGGCTGGACAGGGGTGGTCTGCTCTGGGGGGGAGAGAGAGGTGAAGCCGGGATACGCTCCTGGTTCCAGAGTCTGCCGAGAGAAGATGAGGTCAAAAATCACATATTTATTGCACCACAAGGGGGAAAAACAAAGATATTCAAATGCACCGAATGGTTTTATTACATTAAAGACCTTTGTCATGAGCAATAGAGCTGTGGACTATTTTTATAGACTTTATTAGTTTAACTCAGCATGAAGACAGAAATCCACCAGGAAATAAATATAATAGAAGTCACCTGCAGGTTGTTATTTTGTATTTTAAAATCAAGTATTTCATTTTGGCAACAGAGGAAAAAGTTTTCCATGCAGGTAATGCAACCAAAACAAACTGACTGTTTTCTGGACCACAGCTGTGGTCTATACTTAAACCAGACTCACCATCTTGGTTTTAACCAGTTTTTCTATGGCGCTAACCAGCTCGGCAGCGCTGGGCACCTCAGAGGAAGACTGCATGGATGTTAGCAAGGATGAAGACTGAGAGAGGAAGAGGAGGGCAGGATCAAAAGCATCAGGTGTGTTAGAAGGATTATTCCAGAAAGTGTGAGACCAGATGTGAAAGGAGCCGTGGGCTAGCAGAGGAAGGCAACAGGGCAGCTAAAGCAGGCTAACGCCCCCGTCCTACCTTTTCATCCTGAGCTGAGGGGTCTTTGATGATCTCCATGGGAGGAGGTAACGGGGTGTGAGCCTCCTCGTCCTGCTCTTCCTCCCCGCCACTCTGCATCCCAGACGGAGCCTTGGACAGGATGTTGCCATCCTTACTGATGACCCTCTGAAAGAGACAAAAGTAGAGGAGTGTTTGCCAACCACTTACTTTACTTCCAGTTTCACTGTGAGGAGGCCACAGCTGACCTGACGGCTAAACAGAAATCTACCTTTTCAAAAAGAGCAGACCTGTGAATGAGGAAAGAGCTACCGTCATGCTGCTCACCTCGTCGATGATGTCATCCTGCGGAAGGTCGGGCTGTCCCAGGTCAATGCTCTTCCTGCTTTCTTCTCTTCCGGTTCCTGTCAACCAGGCAACTCATTACTCATGTGTGCAACTCATTTGTAACTCTGCTGGACTGAAGAATGCTTGAAATGTAGCAGCTCCTGAAGAGTCTTTTACGACCCTTGGGTTTGGTTTGCTGCCGCTGCGTCAGGCCTCACCAGTCTTCTTCTGCTTGTTGTTGGGAAGCTTCTTGACGGAGCTGCCCTGGCTGAGGCGCCGGACAGGACTGGTCAGCCATTTCCTCAGAGTGTTTCCAGAGCGTTTGGGACCAGGAGAGCTGGAGTGCAGAGAGCTGAGCGATGGCTGCGGCTGCAGGTTCGCCACCGACTCCGTCTTCCCGTCAGAGCCGCCGACAGGATAGTTCTCTGAAACATACGACAGAGATTCATGTTTAATCGGGAGTCATTCTCCGAAGCGCCCCACTGGTGATGTCATTAACAGACAGCCGTTCAGAGTATGGAGGGATGGTTCCCATCAAAGCTCCTGTGCTGTGGTTCCAAACTGATAAATCCTGATAGGCCCAAAAGTGCACATCTCGCTCAAAAGATGCAGCTTTAGGTTACTTGGTATTGGTTAGAATACTCAAGAATTCAGCTAGAATAGACTCCACTTTCAGAAAAGAAAGAGGAGATTCCAAGAGTCCTTCCACGTTGGGGTTGAGTCTCTTTAGAAGGCCTTCCATCTGGTCCATCGAGGGCCACGATCCTGCCGGGTTTTCTATCCCACTGGATGCATTTTCAGCCTGGTAGGACAGAAAACCCGGCAGGATCGTGGCCCTCGAGGACTGAGTTTGACACATGTGGTCTAGGGCCTCCAGATGGTCTACAGAAGTTCATGCAAAGGTTCCAGTATTTTTAATGTCAGAGATGTTAATTTCTCAGTTCAAACAATAACTTTTAATCTTATAGTAGTAGTTGTTTTAAGTGTGGTTCCACTTCCTGTTTGATGATTAAAGTCAGCTTGTATCAGCTAATTTACAAGTGATCAGATGACTTGTATTAGAAGGTTCAGGTTCTGGTAAAAGGTACCCACGCTGCTCCTTCTGTATTGCTGCTTCTTAAATGCTTTGCAGGCCTGTGTAATATTTCTGTAATGGCTCAGAAGCATGTGCTTGGAGTCTTTACTGAGAACCAGATGATTTCTTTTTCTGTCTTTTTGGGATAGTCACTGGCAGACACAACAGGCTCTCAGGTATTCCTGCTCATGTGATGCCCGAGGAACGCTTTGAATTCACTGCAGTTCACCTCGGACGGCTCCGAGAACAGCAGAATTCCTTATTTATGACTGAATGTTAGCCCTTAATTAGTGAAAAGTAATCAGTACTGAGAGAGAAAATCATCTTGTGAGGCACAGTGTTTCAGATACAGATGAAAAACAACAA